>NW_027361700.1:39260000-39860000 GCF_039654945.1 Dendrobates tinctorius | reverse complement strand
TACTGGCTAGCGCCGGTCATCTCCCGGCTGCGTCGCCGCTGACCTCCGTGCGGCCGGAGATGACCCGCGGCAACCGCCGGGAGATCAGCGGCTAGCTCCGCAGATCTCCCGATGGTAGCGGTGCCGTGCGTCTTTCGAATTCAGCACCAATTTGCGACGTGGGATTTTCGTTACAAACAGACAGACGCAATTAGACGATTATATAGTAGATATCCTTTATAGAAAATATGGATGGTTTATATGTGGAGAAAGACATTGTATTTTACTCACACTCTAGTATTCTTCTGCAGATGTGCCTGGCAGCAATGTAATTGAGAACATGTGGCTGGGAGTTACACTGGCATCGCAGGGACCTGGAGGTCGGGTTCTGGTAAGTGGGGTGAAGGCGTGAAGTATCTTAGATAAAAGCTCCAAAAAAGTGATAAAGTTGAAAAATATTCGAATGTTTTGCAGATGAATTATTTATCATTGCTTAATGATTCTAGGTAATGTTGCCCCATGTGAGTCATTATTTGTCGGATATTCCCTCTGTTACCAGCCTGGAGAGTGGGTGCAGAGGTAACTGTCTCATCAGGACCCTGGTGCCACCAATATACTGTATAAATGCCACATACGCGGGTGGGGACCTGGTACAGATGTTGCTATGGGTCCCAGGAGCTTAACGCTATGCATCTGGTCTGGAAATTAATTAAAATATTGACTAAAATAATTCCTTATAATTCACTTTATACTGTGCAGAAGCCATTTCCGCTCACGATGGCACTGTCCCAAGCGTGCTGGGCACACAAGGATATTGGAGGCGGCCTCGCATCTGTAATGCATCATAATTGTCACTGCCTGTTATTACGGGAGGACGCCTGATACAATTATCTAGATGCAATGTCATTGTGAAACCGGTGCTACTAGATTTGTCCTGGTGCTTGAGCTTCACATTTCTGTGTAGGTCATATGGTCTTAAAGGAACAGTAGTCCTAAATTACAATGTGGTTCATGTTATAAGAAATATATAAGCTCCCTCCCTCCCCAAAATAAAATGCATTCAGAACATACGGTGATTGTCATGGTCTGATCTGGGGAAAGCAGAGAGACGGCTAATAATGACAGCATTGCACTTATGTATCCAGCCTGTATGTCTATAGCGCAAGTGGCAGCTGACTGCAGTGCATAGTTCATGTAGCGATGCAGTTCATCCATACCCTGGATCAATAAGACTCGTAAGAAGGGTACAGAACAAGGTTCTCATCTTAATGTTTGTAGCATTGATTATTCTTAATGGATTAATATTGTGAAATTGTATCTTGTTTAGAGAAAAGGCAACGCAAACAGTGTGTGTGTGTGTTTATATAGTGCCTTGAAACACTATTCTTACTCTGTGAACTTTTCCATATTTTTTTCACCACGTTACGCCTACAAGCTTAAAGAAGCACTGCTCCTCCCGTAAAGTTTTTATCCTCTTAATATATTTCAATCATCATATTATTTAGCAAAGTGTACTTACAATTGCTCATTTTACCTTTCTACCCAGTTAATTCGTCTCTTTTCTCTGCTCCATGTAAAAACAGGAAATCTCTTTTCCCTGCAATTTTCATTGCCCTCTTTTGCTCCTGACCCAGCTACTTAATCTTCCTCCTGCCAGGGACTTTTGCAGTGACTTATGACTCACACAGGGAAAATTGATCTCCTGTTTGTATAAAGAGATTAGAAGGATTCAGCTCGTCAATTTTCAATCACTTGAATACTTAATGTCATAGACCTAATGGAAAAGAGAAGAATTAGCTGGGTAGAAATGTAAAATGAGCAATTGTATGTGCGCAGTGCTATATAATATGATGATTGCAACATATTAAAGAGGATAACAATTTTGATGGGAGGAGGGCTTCTTTATCTGCATTCTGTTGGGACTTTATGTGATATACCTACACAAAGTAGCAAGTATTTGTGAAGCATTAGGCTATGTGCACACGATGCAGATTTGCTGCTGATTTTTCCACGCAGAAACGCTGCAGAACCGCACTGTGATTTACAGTACAATGTAAATCAATGGAAAAAAAAAAAGAAAAGCTGTGCACATGGTGCAGAAAAATCAGTGCGGAATTGCTGTGGATTAAGTCTGTGTGCACACGATGCGAATATATAGCGGTTCTGCAGCGGATTTTACCGCGCAGAAACGTTGCATATCCGCATTGTGATGTACAGTAGCCTTAAAATCAATGAAAAAAAAAACCGCTGTGCAGACGCTGCAGATTTTTCCGCGCGGTTTTCCTGCGGTACAAAATCCGCAGCATGTTACTTCTTTTGTGCGGTTTTCCATCTCCCCTGTCTCCAAATCCGCAGGGGAGAATAAGCAGTGAAAAACCGCACAAAAACCGCAAGAAAACCGCAGGAAAAATGGAAGAAATCCGCAGGAAAAATGCAGGTCATTTGACCTGCGGATTTCTTCAATTCTGCGCGGAAAAATCCGCAGGGCCAAAAAGTCCGTCTGCACTCAGCCTTAAAAGAAGTGCATGTCACTTCTTTTGTGCGGTTCTGCAGCGGTTCTGGACCCCTCCATGATAGAAATCCGCAGTGACAAAAACTGCAGAAAAACCGCACAAAATCCGCATCAATTCCGTGGCAAATCTGCACAAAACCCACATAAAAACAGCAGCAAAACCGCGTCTGCGGATTCTGCCAGGAGATGCGGATTTTGTGCAGAAAATTCTGCACCACTTTTCCTACGTGTGCACATAACCTAAAGGAAATGATGCATGGTTTTTTAAATATGTGATAAATATGAATCTGAAAATTGTGACAATCATTTGTTTTCAGCCCCCCGTGAGTCAATACTTTGTAAGACCACATTTTGCTGCAATTACTGCAGCAAGTCTTTTAGGGCTCATACTCACTTGCGAGACATGTATTTCTATGTATCACCCAGAGCGGGGTACCCAGGTCGCCGGGCAGTGTTGGATTCAGGAGGTCACGGGGGGGTGGCAGCCGTGCCCGGGGCCTGTGCTCCGGGAACAGTGAAATAGGGGTTAAAAATAAATAAAAAGGAAAACAAAAGAAAAATTAGAAATAGAATTTGTGACGCCAGTTGGAGTGTTCGACTGTAAGACAGCCGGCACTGCAGATGATCCCTGGGGGGGTAGATGATGATGGCAGTGCAGGTGTTTAAACCCCCTCCAACTAGGGCTGGCCCCCAGAGATAGTGATAGAAGTAGATGGCACCGAGAAGCAAGGCAGGAGACAAAGAAAGTCACTTTATCATTTACTGGAGTTCAGATGCAGTTTAGAGGATAAAATACAACTCTCTCACCAGGTTTACAGTCTGCTCTGTGTGGTGGGAGTTATCCCTCTCTGCTGTGGTTCAGTGTAAACTTCCTGCTGTTCTAATCCCTTCAGGGACAAAGGTTTCCCAAAGTCTGAAACTTCCAGTACTACCAGTACTCAGAGCGTTTTCTACCCCGGCAACATGCAGCCTGAATCCTGTGCGAAGCAAGTGTTTGTTCTGGCACAATCCCTCACTGATTATCTGTTGCTGTAGTTTTCCTGGGAGAAGACACTCCAATGCTGGTTGTGTAAACCACGCAGCCTCTGAGCTTACCATCTGACTCTGGAAGCATAGATGGCCTAGGGGCTGAAGCCCTGATCCTTCTCAGCATTGTTCCTGGAGAGAGCACATGTAACTGGTCCAAGACCATTCTCTGTCTGTCTTCACACAGTCTTTTCCTCACACACCAGCTAAAACTCCTCCCCTCCTAGTTAGGGTATCTCTGCAAAGCTCTAAGCTTCCGGCAAGTAAGGGAGTGGCTAAAAATTGTGTGTGCAGTTGTCTCCAGCAGAGAAAGCATAACTCCCATCATTTACAAAACACATATAAAATAGTACATATTTGACCATTTTGTGGCGGCAAAGACACAGGGCGCCACACACGCTCCGGTCCAAGTGCCGGCGGCGAGAATCGTGCGAGTCTCTCGCAAGTGAGTATGAGCCCTTAGGGTAAGTCTCTACCAGCTTTACACATCTAGTGTCTGAAATTTGTTCCCATTCTCCTTTGCAAACTAGCTTTAGTTAAATGAGATTGGATGCAGTGTGTTTGGGAACAGCAAATTTAAAAACTTGCTGCAGATTTTCAATGGGATTTATTTAGGTCAGGACTGTGACTGTGACTAGACCAGTATCACACGTGAATATGCTTTGATCTAAACAATTCGATTGTAGCTCTTGCAGTATGCTTAAGCTTGTTGTCCTGTTGGAAGGTGAGTCTACTCCCGGGTCTCAAGTCTTTTGCCGCCTCTAACAGGTTTTCCTCCAGGATTGCCTTTTATTTAGTTCTATCCATCCCATCAACTCTGAGGAGCTTTCCTGTCCATGTTGAAGAATAACACCCCCATAGCATGCTGCTGCCACCACCATATTTGATGGTGGGGATGATGTTTTCAGGGTGATGTGCAGTGTTAGTTTTACGCCACACAGAGCGATTTGCATTTATCACTAAAATCTCTACTTATGTCTCATCTTGCCACGCTGTGACGGTCTTTGGTAAGGGAGAGAGGCCTCAAACTGTCCCTGGAACTGGAACCCTAACTATCCGTGTTCCGGGGATACTCTTGAAGTTAGAGAGGCTCGGGTCTCCGACTGTGCGCCTGTTAAACCCTAATCTCTCCCCTCCCCTACCCCATGAGGCATGGGACATAAATGTAAGGTAAACAAGACACAAAGACAAAACAAGGTTAGCAGAAAACCTCTATCATACAAAACCAGTAACCAACAATAGGGAGGAGGTTAGGGACAGGGAGCAATGAACTAAATGGAGATAGTGACCAGGAGATAAACACACAAATATTACAGCAAACTACAGATCATTACTACAATAACTCCACTCCAACCACTTAGCTTTAGCACTCAGCACAGGAAGACGAATCTTTGACTAGCAGTGACTAAATGCCCAGTGCCAGTATACTGTATATTGAGGGAGTAAATGTTAAGAAGTTGCTGCTGAGCACAACCAGTCTGTATGGTCTCAGCTAGCATGGAAATAATCCTTAACCCTCTCAGCACTTGGAGGAAAGGAAATCCATTTAAAATAGGACATAAATCACACATCTCTAAAGAAGACCTGCGATTCATTACCCCGACTTGACCGTCTGACTCCAGGTCTTCCAAGGGGTCGTGACACCCTTGTGACACATCTTGCCAGAGCACCTTCTAATACATGCTAGCCGTGTCCCCTAAAAAGTTTTTTGCAAGCTGCAAATGGGACATCTTTAGGTTGCTTTAAAAAAATATTGTCTTATTGCCACTCTTCCATAATGGCCAGATTTGTGCAGTATGTGACCAATTGACAGATTCTCCCATCTCAGTTGTGGATCTCTGTAGCTCTGTAGCTCCTCTCTAGAGTGACCATGGGCATCATGGCTGCTTCTCTAGTGATCTCCTTACTTGGGATGTCAGTTTAGGTGGATGGCCATTGGTAGGTTGTTCCATACGCCTTAATTTTTTGGATTATGGATTTATAAACACACAATTTTTCTCAACTACTTGTGAAACAAAAGTGGTATGGCAGCAGCTCCATTTTCTCCACCCACGACGCAGATTGCTGCAGCAGAAACCTCTCCCCATTGCTCTGTCTACAAAGGAGTAATGTAGGGCTAAGATGTGCCCCCTATACTTAACCACCATACTTTTGATTGGTTTCCAACCAAGGTATATAGGTTCTTGCTTCTCTGCCAAGTTTTAAGAGTTTGCTAACAGTATTGCAAATGACCATTGCTTTTTTGTTACTCCTGTTATTTAAAGTTTTTTGTGTCCCTTTAAAGTACTCATAACACAGTGTACAGATAAATTGGAATAAAATAAAAGGAAGTGGAGAAAACCTTCTTCGCACTGGCAATGTTTTCGTTAAAATTCACAATTCAGTGAGATCCTGTTACTCTTAATTTATATTTTGGAAGAAGAAGGCTTTAGGAATTTCATAGGTGCCTATAAGATGTGGGCTCATACTCACTAGTCAATTTGTTTATTAAAGGGCAAATTAGAATTTAATTTATAGTTTCATTTATTGGTTGACTTGATCCTGTGGAGATCTGAGAAGGACGATGGAAATTTTGACTCTCAAAACAACTCCTCTAGTAGTGATGTGTCATTCGTGAACGAACCGAGACAAAGAGCCGACTCTTTCATCATGTGACCGACGGGAGTCGGCTCACCACTGGGAGCTGAGCCCAATTTTTTTTTTTTCCACCTGCTTTTTGTGTAGCTACTTCCTGCCTGGCTGGGGGCTGGGAGGAGCTGAGGAGGAGACTTGGAGCAGTGAGCACAAGTGGGGAGTGACTGGCAAGGCTTTGATTTGCGACTGGGCTCCTCCCACATGAACACATAGCTGTACTGTGATTGGCTGCTCAGTGCAGTGAGTGCACACATGATCTGTGATAGATCACAATGTGAAGTCACACAGACTGTCACTGACATAACAGTGGATGTCCGGCAGCTGCAGGATGAGCAGAAGCGCTGAGGTCAGGCACTGACAGCCATCTTATACCTCTCATTATTTTCTGTAGTTCCTGCTGCTCTACAGTGAGAAAGTAGTAATATAAATCTGAGGCAGAGAAACTCTGTGGACAGATCCGGGGTACATCTGTAATATAACGGGCTAAGCGTCACTCTGTCCAAAGCCTTTATAGACTGCGCAAGCGCAACGCGCCTGCGCAGTCTGGCTCCAGACAGAGTGACGCACGCCCCCCAGGAGATCGCGCAAGACGCAACCCCCCCCCCCCCGGAGATCACGGTAGATGCAGCCCCCGCCGGCACGATACCTTACCGATTCAGTGTGACCGCGGGGTCTTGCTGTGATGACAGGAGAGGGCGGGTTTATGATCCGGAAGCGGCGCATGTGCAGTCCGCGCTTTCCGGCGCCATTTTTGGGGAAGACACACTACAGTGTGTCTTCAAGACAATGGCGCCGGAAAGAGAGGAATGCGCAGGCGCCGATTCCGGAGCAACAACCCGCCCTCTCCTGTCATCACAGCAGGCACAAAAGATTACCGGGGTATTCGCCATGCAGTCAGGAGACGGCGGGTTGTGGCGCCGAAATCGGGCACCAATTACGGCTGCACAATCCCACACTCCTCAGACCTGGATCGGGGGATGAGGGAGTACCATACATACCAGGATAAGGAATGAGGGGACCATGCATACCAGGATAGGGGGGGTGAGGGGACCATGCATACCAGGATAGGGGGTGAGCGGACCATGCATACCAGGATTGGGGGATGAGGGAACTATACATAACAGGATAGGGATGAGGGAGTACCATGCATGCCAGGATTGGGGGATGAGAGGTACCATGCATACCAAGATAGGGGGTGAGGGGACCATGCATACCAGGAAAGGGATGAGGGAGTACCATGCATACCAGGATAGGGATGAGGGAGTACCATGCATACCAGGATTGGGGGGTGAGGGGACCGTGCATACCAGGATTGGGGGATGAGAGGACCATGCATACCAGGATAATGGGTGAGGGGGCCATGCATACCAGGATAGGGGGTGAGGGGACCATACATAACAGGATAGGGGGTGAGGGGGCCATACATACCAGGATTGGGGGTGAGGGGACCATACATACCAGGATAGGGGGTGAGGGGACCATGCATACCAGGATAGGGATGAGGGAGTACCATGCATACCAGGATTGGGGGGTGAGGGGACCATGCATACCAGGATGAAGAATGGGGTGCCATGCATATCAGGATTGGGGGGGTGAGGGTACCATGCATACTAGGATAGGAATGAGTGGTGCCATGCATACCAGGATAGGAGGGTGGCAGCACATACCAGGTTGGGAGACCATATACCAATAAGAATGCTCGCGACCTGGGCGTAGAACGGGTTAATAGCTAGTGTATAATATAACGCTCTAAGCATCACTCTGTCCGAAGCCTTTATAGACTCCAAGTGCGACGCACCTGCGCAGTCTGGCTCCAGACAGAGTGACGCACCCCCCACGAGATCACGGTAGATGCACTCCCCCCAGGAGATCGCGGTATGCGTAAGCACTGAGCGCATACCGTGATCTCCGGCACAACACCTTACCGATTCGGTGTTGCCGCGGGGTCTTGCCTCTGGCGGTGATGACAGGAGAGGGCGGGTTGTTGGGCCGGAATCGGCGCATGCGCAGTCCACGCTTTCCGGCGCCATTTTGTGGTAGTCACACTGCAGTGTGTCTGCAAGAAAATGGCGCCAGAAAGAGAGGAATGTGCAGGCGCCAATTCCGGCCCAACAACCCGCCCTCTCCTCACATCACGGCACAAAAGATTATCGATCAGGTACTCACCGTGAAGTCAGTAGAGAGCAGGTTGTGGCGCCATGCATACCTGGATAGGGTGGTTAGAGGACCATGCATACCAGGATTGGGGGGAGAGGGGGCCATGCATTCCAGGATGAGGAATGGGGTGCCATGCATACCAGGATTGGGGGGGTGAGGGGACCATATATACCAGAATAGGGATGAGAGGGCCATGCATACCATTATAGGGATGACGGGGCCATGCATACCAGGATTGGGGGGGTGAGGGGACCACACATAACAGGATTGGGAGATGAGGGGACTATGCATACCATGATTGGGGGGGTGAGGGGTACCATGCATACCAGAATTGGTAGGTAAGGGGTGCCATGTATACAAGGATTGGGGATGAGGGGACCATACATCCTACGATAGGGATGAGAGGGGACCATGCATACCAGGATTGGGGGGTGAGGGGACTATGCATACCATGATCGGGGGGTGAGGTGACCATGCATACCAGGATTGTGGGTGAGGTGACCACGCATACCAGGATTGGGGGGTGAGGTGACCATGCATACCAGGATTGGGGGATGAGGGGTACCATGCATACCAGGATTGTGGGTGAGGTGACCATGCATACCAGGATTGGGGGGTGAGGTGACCATGCATACCAGGATTGGGGGATGAGGGGTACCATGCACACCAGGATAGGGGGGTGAGAGGACCATGCATACCAGAATTGGTAGGTAAGGGGTGCCATGCATGGTGCAGATATCAGAGTTACTCTGTAAGAACCTGGAACATGTCTTCAAGGATTTACTTATAAGGGTATGTGCACATGTTGCGGATTGCTGTGTGGAATTTTCTGTGCAGAATCTGCATCTCTTGGCAAAATCCGCAGGTCTAAATCCGTGAGGTTTTTATGCAGACTTATTGTGGATTTTGTGCGGATTTCACCTGCGTTTTTACACCTGCGGATTCCTGTAATGGAATGGGTGTAGAATTGCTGCGGAATCCGCACAAAGTATTGACATGCTGCGGAAAATAAACAGCTGCGTTTCCGCTTGGATTTTTCCACAGCATGTACACAGCGTTTTTTTTTCCCCATAGAATAACATTGTACTGTAAATCACTTGTGGATCCGCAGCAAATCCGCAACGTGTGCACATAGCCTTAGAATAATCAGTGTCGGCAGATGTCGCAGCACTGACTAATGTAGAACACATGGACAAATATCAGATATTAGAGGATAACACAAAACAGCAATACGGACAGGAGAGAGGGCCTGATCCCAGGAGCTTACACTTTGAGAAAATGGCTAAAAAGCCTTCACTAGACTCCTGTACAGCTGTATAATGAGGCCCAGGCTTTATAGTTAAGAGACTGGAGTGATAAAAGTGGGGAAAGTAGCACTTTTTGCAAGAAGAGCCGCTTTTTGAGCCAAAAAGAGCCGGCTCTTTTTGGTGAGCGGAGCCGAGTGAGCCAGATCACCAAAAAGAGCCGGACTGCCCATCATTATCCTCTAGTCAGATGACTAGAAAAATTGGTTGCTGGGGTACCATAGATTTTGCTCTAAGGAATTCCTAGATTAGAATCTACAGTGCCTCTAGTGGCTGATGTTGGAAGGAACATGTACAGATTTGACCATAGTAATAAAAAACCTTTCAATACAACATCCCTCTAACGTAGAATTACCTTCGTTTATATCGGCAAAAATAGTTTTCCTGACAAAACAAGTATTATCCTTTATTTTCAATGCTGGAATCGAAATTGTGGAGGTTGGCAACACTCACGGTATAATTACCATACTGAAATTTCAGGGCTTATTTCTTATAATATATTTGTGGAACTTAATTTAATTAATATAATAGAATATATATTGGCACACAGAACACCAATAAAGCAGTTTTATATTTTGACACGTTATTTTTATATTGTTAAGGTGTATGTTGGCAACTGGAAAGACTTGGCTCCTTTCTCCCAGAAACAGCGTCACTCTTATTTTCTGGCTCTGTCTTATACAGCAGCGGCCAAAACTTTTTAGGACAAGAGTGACTCTTTTTCTTAAAGAATGAAGCCATGTTTTTCTTATTTTTTTTTCTACCCTTTTAAAGACATCTGCTTTGGGCAATCCGACCCTTTTAGGAGGCTCTCTACAGTAAGTTGGAACACTCCTTAGGCTAGTTTCACACTAGCGTTTCCTGGAGCTGCATCGGGCTGCGCACAGCCGCCGCTAAGCTCCGCCCCCTGTCGTGCCTCCTCCTGTCAGCTCCGCCTATGGGCGCATGACGCTGCATGCGACCTGCGTACCCTATCTTTATCATTGGGTACGCAGGCCGTGCGCAGGTATGCGTTTTCCGGCGCATGCGTCTTTTTGACCAAAATGCAACACGGTGCGTTTGGCGCTGGTCGGCGCAGCGTCAAAAGGACGCATGCGCCGGTAAAAGCATACCTGCGCATGGCCTGCGTACCCAATGCTAAAGCTAGGGTACGCAGGTCGCATGCAGCATCATGCGCCCATAGGCAGAGCTGACCGGAGGAGGCTCGGCAGGGGGTGGAGCATCACGCCGAGCATGCGCTGCGCCTCCAAACGCTAGTGTGAAACTAGCCTTATCTGTGTGATAACCCAGCAATAAGGCCACTTTCACACGTACAGTATTTGGTGAGTTTTTTACCTCAGTATGTGTAAGCCAAGACCAGGAGTGGGTGATAAATCAAGAAGTGGTGACGTGTCTCTATTAGGTTGTGTGCACACACAGCGTTTTTTTAGCGGATTTGCCAATAAATCCACTATAAAAACGCTAAAAATAAGCTGCCCATTCATCTCTATGCATTTTGCACTTTTTGTGCATATTGATACGTTTTTTACAGCGAAAAAACGCAGCATGCTCATTAGTTTCGCGGATTTTTCCACATTTCTGGCCATTTCTATGGGTCTGGAACTGCGCAGAAAAAACTCATAAAAAACGCGCGTTTTTTGCGCAAAAACCGCGCAGAAAAAAACGCGCGGTTTCTGGGAAGGGAGTCCAGTTTTTAAGCAGAAATTTTCTGCTACGTGTACACATAGCCTTATACTTTTCCTCTGACTGTTCCACTCCTGGTTTTGGCTTACAGATTCTGAGGTAAAAAAACGTGTCAATGTGGCCTAAGTGTTGGGGACGGAGGAGATGTGCTGTGTGGTGGTGCTGCAGGTGAAGACTAGAGATGAGCAATTACATTTTATGCTACTCAAGTCCGGTTTGGTCTTTCAAGGCTGCCACAGTTGCACTGGCAATTCTCTGTTCGGCATCTCGGGCTTCTCTGCTGCTTACTTGGTCCCCATGAAGTTCTATTAATGAACAAGATGCCGGACTGAGGATCTTTGATGCCATAAAGGACTCCGGATCAGGGTATTTCAATTCTTTTTGATCATCTCCAGTGTTCAGTTTAGGCCTGTTTCACACATCCGTTTTTTGTGTCCGCCAAACGGATCCGTTTCCGTTTTTTGACGGAAACGGATGCAAACGGATCCGTTTTTTTAAAAAAAACGGATCAGTTTTTTGACGGATCCGCAGTAACCGCTAATGAAAGTCTATGGGACACAAAAAACGGATCCTGCAAAAAAATGGCGGATCCGTTTTTTAACGGAAACCAACGGATTTAGACGGATTTGAAAAAACGAAAGTGTGATCCAGGCCTTACCTGCAGCACCATGACAGGGAAATTAAAGTGGTTGTCCGTTGTAAACAACCCATCATCTATCCACAAGGCAGATGACAACTTATTGATTGGTAGGGGTCCGCAAAGACCAGCAGAGCGGTGAACTTTGATCCCCGTTAGAATAAAGCGGCAGCGCACATTCTCAACATCCACTCCATTCATTCCCTATGGGGCTGCCGAGCGCTGCGCTCAGCTTTATCTGAGAGAATGAATGGAGCATCTACTTTGCCGTTCCATTTGCAATTTGATATAAAGTACCCCATAAGGAAAAAAAAATCCCTGTTGTGGCAATCAGTGCAGGTCCTAGCAGTCGGACCACCACAAATCTGTAAGTTGTCACCTATCTCGTGAATTGGTGATTTCTTGTTTTTACTGGATAGCTCTTTTAAGCTTTTCACAGTATCCATTTAAATCAATAGGTTGTCAAAGTAATGCAGGACAGGATAGGTCTTCCACTGTTTGTACCGGCTCTCACTCTGCCAAGAGACGACAGTCAGGACTGCAGGCCGCCACATACTAGTCTTGGAGAGGATTGATTTGCTGACTATACAAGACATAAAATTACATAAGGACTTATAATGAGAAAACATAGGCAAATATGGCATGAAACCTTTACCAACATATTTCTTTGCCAGATGTGCGCCCATCGATACTCTGTGGTCCTGCCATCCGAAGACCAACCAAAGATGATAGGCAAGTGCTACATACGAGGAAACGACTTAGAATTCAATGACAATGATGACTGGCAGGCCTACCATTATGAGATGTGTGACTCTGGCGGTGACCACCTCAAAACTGGCATGTGCCAAATGGGCATGAGTGGAGGCATCACTGAAAACATGGTGTACTTTGGAGCTCCAAGTGCCTATAACTGGCAAGGTAGGATACCTATAAATATAACGATACGTGTTTATGACTAAATTGGTGATTTTCATGTTTGTGTACAAAAAACGGGCCTGCATAAGTGATTTTTTATTTTTTTTTAATGTTTCAGGTACAGACTATGTTGTACAGAGAGATAATTGGGATTTAACGGATTCTTCCTACCCTAACACGGACACCTTTAACATCTACTTGGGTAAATACTCCATCCTTGTCCTTTCTAATGATACATTTTTGATATTTGACCAAACTTTGCGCTTAATGAAAAGTACATTGTAGATAGGATAAGAGAGCATAGGTGGAACATTGACTAATGATAAGGTGGGTTAGCTTTAAAGGGAATGTGTCAGTATGTGGAAAATTGTATCATAATGACAAGCAGACCAGCAATTGACGCATCTCTGGATTCAGGGTCACTTCCCCTACATCAGGTTGTTTTCAGATTGCATAGCAAAAATCAGGTGACAGATTCCCTTTAAGAACTTGGAAGGTCTTGGTTACATCAGAACAACGGATGATAACCAGAAAAGTCAATATTTTCAGGCAGTCAAAGTCGATGATTTTTGTTTTTAGATCCCACCAATTTTGATACAAACCATCTACAATATCTATGGTGACCATCCCTATATGTCAACCCATGTGGTCATAAAATCATAGAAATCACATGCCCATTTGGTCAAGCCATATGTGAATGTTTGTAAGGTAATTAGGGAAGTGGTGCACTTTTGACATTTTTATATCTGGTTGTCACAACAAAATTCTCTGTACACATTTCTCATGAGGCTGTCTGCCAGGGCTTCCTTCACTTGTGGCAAAGGCTGCACAGGCTGCAGAACCGAACACTGACTTATAATCCACCAACATCATATTCTAAGTATGGACCTCTTGGTGGGACTTACATTGATAAAAAGAGTGTGAGGCATGGAAGTGTGCTCAAAGCTCTCTTGGATTGCTGAGGACCTGAGTCGGAGTTGGGGGGGACTGGTCAACTGTTGAAGGGCCCTCATCCCCAAAGGACCCCCAGCCTCTTCAAGCCATAGAGACTGGCATTATTAGTGCAGTTTCCAAGGTTAGAAGTGTAGAAAACCCTTTGGTGACATTATGGTCATGTGACCAAAGGTCCTTCACCCTAAGGAAGAACTGAAGAGGAGCAGGGAGCCTGGTATGTCATGTGCTGTGTGCATCTGAATAATGCAGTTTGTGTAGCATGGAATGTGTATGTGTGACATACAGTGTATATGTGTGTAGCATTCAATATTTATGTGTGACATATAGTGTATATGTGTGTAGCATGGAGTGTGTGTGTGAGACATGCAGTGTATATATGTGTACCATGGAGTGTGCATGTTTGTGTGACATGAAGTGTGTATATATGTGTAGCATGGAATATGTGTGTGACATGCATTGTGTATGTGTGTAGCATGGATTGTGTGTGTGACATGCAGTGTGTACATGTATGTAGCATTGAATATGTGTGTGACATGCAATGTGTAAATGTGTGACATGCAGTGTATATCTGTGTACCATGGAATGCGCATATGTGTGTAACATGCAATGTGTATATGTGTGTAGAATGGAATGTGTGTTTTTGTGACATGCGGTGTGTATATGTGTGTGAGACATGCAGTGTATATATGTGTACCATGGAGTGTGCAGATGTGTGTAACATGCAATGTGTATATGTGTGTAGAATGGAATGTGTGTTTTTGTGACATGCGGTGTGTTTATGTGTGTGACATGCAGTGTGTATATCTATGTGTACTATGGAGTGTGCATGTTTGTGTGACATGCAATGTGTATACAGTATGTGTGTAGCATGGAGTGTGTGAGAAATGCAATGTGTGTATCATGGTGTGTGTGTAACATGCAGTGTGTGTAGCATGGAGTGTGCATGTGTTAGTGACATGCAGTATGTGTGACATTCAGTGTGTATGTGTGTGTATCATAGAGTGTGTAAGAGGCATTGTTAGTAGCAAGGAGTGTGACATGCAGTGTGTATGTGTGTGTAGCTTGGCGTGTGTGTGGGACATGCAATGTGTGTAACATACAGTATGTGTGTGTAGCATGGAGTGTCTGCGTGCGTGTATGTAGCATACAGAGTGTGTAGCATGGAGTGTGTATTTGTGTGTAATATGGATTGTGTGTGGCATCCCATTTTATAAACCCCAGCACTGCAGCCAAACGTTCATAGGAATAAACATGACAGCGATCACCCAACGAACAATCAAATCGCTTATTTGTTGGGTGATTGGCTCATACAAGCTGTCACAAAAAAAATCATGGTTCTCGGCAGCACATCGCCGGGTGTAAACTGTAGATGTGCTGCTGATAAGATGATACTGTATGAGTACAGACCGACCTATTAGTGATCATTCTACCCCCTATCCTTCTTGGCCAGCCAGTGTAAAGAGGTCGGTAAACAAGCGCAGAGTGACTTGTATGTAGTCGATCTGACCTCGATAATGGCCTGAAGTTGGATTGTGTAAATGTGACATAAACCATTCTGTGACCGTGACCCAGAACAATTCTTCTCTTGTATAACCAACATGGTCACAGCTACCCAGCCGGTCATCCAGCTTAACAATGGCTGATGAAGCCACGACTAGACTCCTCCATTGTCCGTAAAGGGCATGCGGAAGGAGCTTTTGTCTTCTACTGTCCATATTCATGAGACGCTTGACGTGTGCCCCCGGTATACGCCCGCTACCCCCCCCCCGGTAGCAGATGATCCGACTGCAGTTGTGGTGTAAGCTTATTTCATTTGGATAGAAGGATCGCGCTAAGCTGTCAGGAATGCCAGAGATTTGGTCAGGACTTGTTATATGAGGAGCGTCCTCTGCGCTTGTCAATGTGAGTCATTACACTGGTTTGTTTTTCACTCTCTCTTTCTTAGGTGTGTTTTCTTAAAGGGGTGCTCTAGCATAGCACCCACCTCTAAAGAGGGTTTACCCTTATGGCATCATTTTCTGATGACGGCCTCTGTTCGATGTGTTCTGCTTTGGTTTATTCACTGCTTTATTGGACATTATAGAATATTTCGCCAGTCCTGTATTCCTTACATGGATGTAGGACATAGCCAAGTGCAGCCTGGGTCTTAAAGAGTCATACACCTAAATAACCTGCAAATAGGAGGTGTACACATACTTTCATCCAGGAAGATGAAGGAATATTATATTTTTCACCAGACAAAGGTATAATTCGTGTACTAATTTACTTTGCCGCAGTTTTTCCAAAGTTTTCAAGCTCTCTCCTTGCGATCATTGAATGAGAATCAATCAATGAATTTTAACAAGATGTCCACCGGTGGCTCTCAATGTCTGATATCGTCTGCAGCTCTCACATCACATTGGCAGCACTGCAGCCAATCAGTGAGCTCAGCGGCAGTGAGCTCAACGTTGCGGAGCTGATGAGCTCACTGATTGGCTACAGCGCTATCAGTGTGCTATCAGCTTTGCTTACAATAGCAAACACAGGAACTCCGCGTAGGACCCAGGAATGGTGAGTAAAACAGAGTTTTTTGTTTTTTTTTAAATACACTGCTGCCTGGATTGGAAAACCCTTTTAATTAAAAGTATGTGAACACATCATGATCTTATCTACTAAATTAAACATTTTTCTATATAGTGTTTTCAGGGTGTCTGTTATATGATGGTTGGGAAGAGCTCCACATCTTGGTTCTCCCCTTATTACCCATATTTATTAATACTCTGTGCTTTGTCTTGTCGCTGGGATGTTTGTCAGCAGACACCATGGCCGTTTTGGCTCATTGACCTTGTTCTCACAAGTCAGTTTTTTATGTTTGATCCATTTTAAATAAAAGCTGATGTGCCAGGGGCCCCATTACCTCTGCGACCCCCTGGGACAGCGCTGGCTCCAAGTTGTATCATTGTGGAAACCACATTGTGGCTAGAACTAACATAAAAGAAAGAATAAACAGGGAAAGCATTACACCAGATACACTCACTGGCCACTTTATTAGGTACACCTGTCCAACTGTGTGTTAAGACTTAATTTCTAATCAGCCAATCACATGGCGGCAACTCAGTGCATTTAGGCATGTAGACATGGTCAAGACAATCTCCTGCAGTTCAAACCGAGCATCAGTATGGGGAAGAAAGGTGATTTGAGTGCCTTTGAACGTGGCATGATTGTTGGTGCCAGAAGGGCTGGTCTGAGAATTTCAGAAACTGCTGATCTACTGGGATTTTCACGCACAACCATCTCTAGGGTTTACAGAGAATGGTCCGAAAAAGAAAAAAAATCCAGTGAGCGGCAGTTCTGTGGCCGGAAATGCCATGTTGATGCCAGAGGTCAGAGGAGAATGGGCAGACTGGTTCGAGCTGATAGAAAGGCAACAGTGACTCAAATTGCCACCCGTTACAACCAAGGTAGGCAGAAGAGCATCTCTGAACGCACAGTGCGTCGAACTTTGAGGCAGATGGGCTACAGCAGCAGAAGACCACACTGGGTACCACTCCTCTCAGCTAAGAACAGGAAACTGAGGCTACAATTTGCACAAGCTCATCGAAATTGGACAGTAGAAGATTGGAAAAACGTTGCCTGGTCTGATGAGTCTCGATTTCTGCTGCGACATTCGGATGGTAGGGTCAGAATTTGGCGTAAACAACATGAAAGCATGGATCCATCCTGCCTTGTATCAACGGTTCAGGCTGGTGGTGGTGGTGTCATGGTGTGGGGAATTTTTTCTGGGCACTCTTTGGGCCCCTTGGTACCAATTGAGCATCGTTGCAACGCCACAGCCTACCTGAGTATTGTTGCTGACCATGTCCATCCCTTTATGACCACAATGTACCCAACATCTGATGGCTACTTTCAGCAGGATAATGCGCCATGTCATAAAGCTCGAATCATCTCAGATTGGTTTCTTGAACATGACAATGAGTTTACTGTACTCAAATGGCCTCCTCAGTCACCAGATCTCAATCCAATAGAGCATCTTTGGGATGTGGTGGAACGGGAGATTCGCATCAGGGATGTGCAGCCGACAAATCTGCGCCAACTGTGTGATGCCATCATGTCAATATGGTCCAAAATCTCTGAGGAATGCTTCCAGCACCTTGTTGAATCTCTGCCACGAAGAATTGAGGCAGTTCTGAAGGCAAAAGGGGGTCCAACCCCTTACTAGCATGGTGTACCTAATAAAGTGGCCAGTGAGTGTATATTGTAATAAGCTGCCCCGTTAGTGGCGAACCCATATATTTTACTAGCAGATTTACAAGCAGAAACCAAGAGAATCATTAACTTCCAGCCAGACAGATGGAAGAGAAGATAAGAAAATACTTTTTAATTTACCGTTTTATTACAATACAAGAATGCATTGTGTGATGACAGTCACTTGATCAGAAAAATCAGAACAAGGACCGTCGCCCTATCCTCCTCTTCTTATGTGCCTAAGAGGTTTTTAAATTCTATATTTAAAAGCAAACTTTACTGTGGAGAAACGGGGTCAGTGGGTGCTCTCGTCAAGACTGCATTGACCAGGGCTCATACCACTGAACGCCCGCTCTATCTCCCGGTGGGCAATACACTACACAGACAGCACAGGATTAGGGTAAAACAGTGTGGCAATGCTTTATTGAACCACAACACTCAATAGCAAACAGAACAATTCCAGCAATTACCCCAACATGGTGCACATTACAGGGTCTCACCCTTCAGCTGACTCGCCGGGATAATGGTAGATGTCATGTCCGAGCTCCCAGGGTCATTATTCCACCTTTCAGCTGGGTCCGATGTACCCTCAGATGAGATCCTGAAGAGTTACACCAACCAGAAGAAAATACGTATCTTTTATACCCGAGGCATGTCATCTACTTTTAGATTTACCCAGTGTCCTTCAGTCCACCATCACAGCTTTTCCCTATCTACTCTCACAGTGAACAATCTGGTTCCAGAATACAATACTCAATTAGCATATCAACAGACAACAATAGTCAAAGATAAACGCACACTATGGTATATGGTATATCAGCTTGCAAGTCATTCTTCTTGGTTTGCAAAAACATGGTTGTCTGGGAAATTAAGATACAATCTGGTTTCTTCACACTTCCATTTACAGTAGAGCCCCTGCATTGAAAAATAACATGCTTATTCCCTGTAGCCACCTGTAGGGGGAGCTCACTACATAAATAAATAATAATAATAAATTTTATTTCTATAGCGCCAAGATATTCTGCAGCACTTTACATTTCAGAGGGGACTTGTACAGACAATAGACATTACAGCATAACAATAATCACATAGATCATAACAGATACCAAGAGGAGTGAGGGCCCTGCTCGCAAGCTTACAATCTATGAGGAAAAAAGGGAGACACTAAAGGTGGGTGGTAACAGTTGCCCTGATTGTATGGACCAGCCATAATGTTAAGTGTGTAACAGTACAGATGCAGAGGGCTAATGGATGCATAAAGCATGTGGGAACATGATGCGGGGAACCTGGTTATGGTAAAAACTTTTGGCTGTGCCACATAGGGATAGATTAGGTTAATGTGTTGAGGCGGTAGGCCAGTCTGAATAAATGAGTTTTCAGGGCACGCTTAAAATTGTGGGGATTGGGGACTAATCGTATTGACCTGGGAAGTGCATTCCAAAGAATTGGCGCAGCACGTGTATAGTCTTGGAGACGGGAGTGGGAGGTTCTGATTATTGAGGATGCTAACCTCAGGTCATCAGCAGAACGGAGGGCGTGGGTAGGATGGTATACTGAAACAAGGGAGGAGAGGTTAGGGTGGTGCTGAGCCATGAAGAGCTTTGTGGGTGAGGGTAATAAGTTTGTACTGGATTCTGGAGTGGATGGGTAGCCAGTGTAATGACTGGCACAAGGTAGAGGCATTGGTGTAACGATTGGCGAGGAATATGATCCTGGCAGCAGCATTCAACACAGATTGGAGGGGGGAGAGTTTGGTAAGAGGGAGACCGATTAGAAGAGAGCTACAATAGTTGAGACGAGAATGAATAAGAGAAACAATAAGAGTTTTTGCGGAGTCAAAAGTAAGAAAAGGTCGAATTCTAGAAATGTTTTTGAGGTGCAGATGACAAGAGCCAGCCAGTGATCGTATGTGGGGGACAAAGGAAATCTCGGAGTCAAGTATGACCCCAAGACAGCGGGCATGTTGCTGGGGAGTAATAGTGGAACCACACACGGAAATGGCAATGTCGGGTATAGATACATTAGTAGCGGGAGGAAACACAAGGAGTTCAGTCTTTGACAAGTTCAGTTTCAGATTTAGTAAGGACATGATGTTAGACACAGTGTTTAGACAATCGTCGGTGTTTTCTAGAAAGGCTGGCGTGATGTCAGGAGAAGAAGCATAGAAATAGTATACAAAAAACTCCTAAGCTCCACCTAGTGGTGGCTTCAGATGTCCACATAAAGATCAGCAGGGTCTTTGAAGCTGAGGATTAGAAAAATGAATGTCTGATAATCATAGAAATATGTCATAAAATTACTTAGCACCTAAATAGCACTGTCCATCAGAATTTGTTGAAAGAAGAAATCTGCACATGTATGCCTATTTATATTAAAGGTACAATATTTATAAACTCCTGTATGTATTAAAACCCATCAGGTCACAATATCTGCACAAAGCCCCCATATATTAATGTACATTAATTTGTTAGGTTATTGGTTGATCTCGATTGAATTTTGTCTTATTTTCAACCATAAAAACTATGAAACTATTTATTCAGCAAAAATGCTGCCAGCATAAGATTACATTACATTTCTATAGGTGAGACATTCTCTTCTGTATATCTTACCCCAGTATAATCTCAATTTACTGTATCGGCCCCTAAAAGGCCATAGTTTTCCCTAACAAAGCAAAGCCCGTCTCCAGGTGTCGTGGTTCATTCTTGGGCCTCTTGTGAGGATGGTAAAGTTTGGGTTGTTCCTGCTATGTTGTCACACTTTGTTCTTTAACGATAGATTATCTTTCTAGATGGCTCCATTCTGCTAAACAGTGAACTTGGTAAATGTCCATCATTTGCATTGATAGGAGCCATCCCAGACCATGGTCATCGCCTGCACAGATAGCATCTTTTTTGTTCAGATGAGGGTCAAGTTACCCCAAACTGAGTAATGTATTTTAGTGTAGATCTTATCATGTTCCTTCACCCCAAAGGCCCTCAGAGATTTTAGAGATTGTCGGAACTTGCCCATTCCGGAGGGATGGTCAACCATCTAATACAGGAGCTCACAATGTTTTCTGGTCCATAGGCCACATTGTCATGTTGAATCATTTCCACAGGCCAAAATGATACCATCTGAGACATTTTTGGCTTATCAAAAGTATATGCCATGATAGATAGAGAATCCAAAAAAGTGGAACCTAGTCATCTCTCCAGATAGCAGAAGGCCATGGGCTCACGTGGCACTGCATTGTAAACTCAACTGCCATAACCTACCATGGAGAAAGCCGCACAAATTAATATCACCTGTAACTTGTATACACCTTTCTGCCTTCAAGGCCACATAGGTCAAGAGAACCCATTCTCCTCACATTTATGGGGACATAGAGAGGGCTACCTACCACTTCTCTATTCTTTGGTATGGAAACTAAATTTAGCAGCCACACAGAAGCAAATATGTCTGTAACCAGATGGTTGGTGCCCTCACAGAATGGCAATGTGGTTCACAGGTTGTGCACCCTGGTCTAATGTGTATGGGGGCCTCCTGACTGGCCTTGGGTGACATAAGGATCATATGGTTGGAATTCATTCACCTAAGCTGCTTGTTCAGTGGTGAGATATGCCTCAGGAAAGGAAACCCATAGAGAACTTAGGGAACCGTCTAGCGTTCCTGTGTACGGAGTATGGAGTAGTCGGGGGAGATAGTCGTCGGCTCAACAGTGATTGTTGACAAGTAGCTAATGTGTATGTCCAACTTATATGGTTTCAATTCTTATGGAAATAATTTATGGACTTCCATGCGCTGCATATATTATTTCCATAAGAATTGATATATCAGCGGTTACTTGTTTGACCTTTGGATATGCAGCAGCTGACTACTAATCGTATATGCCTGATCTCCTGCAATAGGTGAGTGGATTTCTTATATATTTTATTATTAACCCGGATAAGACCCTATTTGCGCTTTTTTGTTCCTATAGTGTATTGTATTGCAGCTTAAATGGTTTGTCTGGTTAAAAAAGTTACCATTTATTTATAGTATGGATGGTAACTTAACGATTGGTAAGGGTCTGACCCCGGAACTCGCACCGATCAGCATAATCGAGAACTTTTTAAAATAGAGCACCAGTGCTCATGTGGACTTCGCTCCATTCATTCTTGCCTCATAGAGAAGGAATGGAGCTGTGGTTGTGCATCCGACCTGCCACGCCATTTTGTAACAATGATGAAAGTTCCTGCCCGGCACTAAAATTCCCTGATTTCCGATCAGTGTGGATCCCAGTGGGGGGACATTTGCCGATCAACAAGGATAGATGATAACTTGTTTTCACTTTAAGTTTCCTCAGAATGTATCATTTCTATTCTCCTCACCCACAGGGTATTCGTTACAGCTTGGCATAGATGTCCTGCTGAAAAAAAAGATCACCATTGTCTCTGGGGCTCCTCGCTGGAACCATAGGGGTGCTGTGTACCTGATGGAAATGGAGGAGAAAAATTTACAACTGAAACAGGTGCTAAGTGGGGACCAAGTGGGCTCCTACTTTGGCAACATCATTGCCCTGGCTGATTTTAATAATGATGGGTAAGTAGTAGAAGGACACTTAGTAGTATAATCGGGACCATGTTGCACAATTTGACCTTGGACATATATTGGTAAATCTCCTTATGCCCTGATTCACTCCTAGGTGGCAGGACATAGCAGTTGGCGCCCCTTATTATTTTGATCAGAGGAAGGAGATTGGAGGAGCGGTTTACATTTATATGAATGAAGTTGGAAGTTTCATTGATAAGCCATCTTTAGTGTTGCACGGTCCAACGGACTCTGGTTTTGGTTTTGCCGTGGCGAACATTGGTGATATTAATCAGGATGGGTTCACGGGTAAGTAGCATATATTATATAATGGATAATGGATTCAGTGAATTATAAACTATTGCCGTCTCAGCGAATGTAGCCTAATGCAAATTCTTGTCTGTTCAGATCTGGCCATAGGAGCCCCTTTCGATGAAATGGGCAAATTGTACATCTACCTCAGCAAGTCTACTGGTCTACAGTCCAAACCCAGCCAGGTAACGTATTATCAAGTCACTGATCACTCATGTGCCATGATTATATTAAAGGGGTTGTCCAGGTAGTCCAAGTTATCATCTATGCTTGTTGATCAATGGGTGTCCAAGATTTAATCCTCGCTATAATAAAGCAGGAGCACATAAGCTCCACTGCTACTTAATTCATCCCCATGGAGCTAGGCTCAAATCTTTCTTGCAGCACCATAAAAAATGAATGAAGTGGCGGTCGGGCGTCCGAGAAACCATAAAAATTCTTTGATCTGCGGATTCCTGCAGTAAGATACCCACCAATCAGCAAGTTATCATCTATATTGCAGATAACCCCGTTAAACGCAAAATACATTTTTTTTTCAAACTCCAATGTATGGAAAATGAAAAATGAAGCAACTTTGCCAATAGTCTTAAATCTCATATAGTTTGTGTCCACAGCTCCTATGCCAACTTATGTGTTTCCATGGTAACAAAAACGACAGACAAACCCTATTTATTAGCCTGATGCTGGAGTTTTTACTTCATCCCATCTATCACCTACTATAGTTCTTACTAATATACATTTTATTAGGGACAGCGGAACGCACTAAATATTAAATAACGGAAAGTGCGTTCGCCGCCCGGGGTCCACCGTGCAGAAGGTGTTAATCTGCTGCTAAGTAATGGCAGACGCGCTATATGGCGGTATATCGCACATGGGTTGAACGTCACCCGGTGTGTACTGGGCGCACTCTGTTAGCTTCACAGAGATGCCTAAGGCATTAACTTAAATACTGAGCCTGTTGGACTCACAGGCCTCAGAGAAGTGCACGCACAGTATATGGTCACAGGAGCTGCCTAGGCAGAAGGTCAGAGTCCACCTAGACCTACCGTGCATGCGGCGTCGCAACTGCGGACGCCAAGAGAAGCTGCAGACAGCAGCGTGGCGAGAGACACTGCCGCTATTCGACAATGCCCGGTAGCAGGCGCACTGTCGGACGCTAGCACTGTGGAGGATGCTCATGGTGGCTTGTAGCTTGCCACTGGCTGGCGCTGACTCTAAACCTAAGTCCCTATACACACTCATAATATCAGGGAAGGGGATCTTAATGAGTCATTCGAAGGGTCATGCTTCCATCATCATTCACACAGTAGCAACTAGAGACTATACTAGCGCATGGCCGAGCGGCCATGCGAACCTTTTATAGCGAGGACCTTCCGGAAGCTTCCAGATCCCTGAGATGGACCAATCATATCTGGAGAAGGACCTGGACATGAGACTCCCGATCTCCAATGGGAGATCGTCTTGTGAGCATGCTCAGTGGAGCGACAGAAGGATTTAGCTTCTGGAGCGATTTGCTGCTGAGCAGCCTGCATTGCTATTGCTGACCTAAAGGTGGTAGCAACAGCCAGACCCACAGAGCAGATCTGGGCAGAGCGTCTGGGACGCCGGGACTGCTGAGCAAACTCCTCTGCGGTCGATAGATAATGGGAGACCGCAGAATGTGAGGCTCTGGATTCCTGTTGAGCCGCTGCAGGAACCTGACGCCTAAAGGTACTGTCACACTTAGCGATATCGCTAGCAATATTGCTATAACTTGTGACGTTATAGCGATATTGCTAGCGATATCGCTATGTGTGATACTTACCTACGACCGGCTCCCCCGCTGGTTATCGCTGATCGCGCGAGAACGTCCAGGACTGTTTCTCGTTGTCATCTTCCTGTGGAGAGAAGAGCGACGCATGGACGCGGGCGGGAGGACGCAGGATCGGCTAGTGTGACAGGTAAGTAGCGACCCCCGACCCCTGCGATGTCGCTGGTGAGATCTGCCTGTGTGGCAGCTCACTAGCGACCACTTAGTGATGCACCAGCGATCCTGACCGCGTCATATCGCTGCTGGTCGGGATCGCTGGTGCATCGCAAAGTGTGACAGTACCTTAACACATTTGGTATATTATCAAGAAACTTGTGGAAAGGCGTAGAACTGCAGGGTCAGACTACACAGGACTCGGTTGTAGTCTGTTACCTTGGAAACACCTGGATCTGCATAGACGCTGTACACACGTACAAATATGATTTTTTTTTGTAATTTAAGGCTATTTGCTAAGTAGCTTTCTTTTTTATTTTAGATGTGGTGTGAAAAAATAGTGGCAAAGCTGAACCTTCCCTTTTTACAAAGGTTTTATAATCTCTATTAAACAATCAAACACCTGTGCCCCTTGTGGCCGGGGTCCCTCTTTGCTTCCTGTTGTAGTGATTTGTTGTCCAGCAACTCATGACCATGGTAGACAGTTTATGGTGGTGTTGATGGTGTGGTGACTGAGGGCCCGAGTCAGCGGCCCTGGACAGCACCAGACACTGAACAGGTGCCAAAATGTAAAAACTTAATTATGCCTTGAAGCCACATACAAGTGATGGAAAACCCCTTTATCGTGAAAAGAAAACTGCGTAGAAAGACATCTTTTGTGTTCTTGTAGATAATCGATGGAGCCCAGGTTGGCGGGATACAAATGTTTGGATATTCCGTCAATGGGGGAATGGATGTTGATGGCAATTCCTACCCGGATCTGCTGGTTGGCAGTTTATCTGATCGTATTGCTCTGCTCAGGTACTCCTTCTGTCTCTTGGCACTATGGTGATTCAGGGAACATAAGCCGGAGCTTGCGCTCTTAGTCTTAGATCAGGTCTGTAATGCCAGTGACTACGTCTATGACATGGTATACGAGGGCTTTCATGCAATGTATCAGGGCTATCATAGAGTTGTCTAGAGTGATAATACTACAGTCTAGGGATATAACACAATACTACCTCGGTCTATAATACAGTACACTATGGCTGTGATACAGCAGACTAGGGCTATAATACAACAGACTATGGCTATGATACAGCACGTTATGACTGATAAGGCACACTAGGGCGATTATATGGTAGAATATGGCTATGATAGAGCAGACTAGGGCTGTGATACAGTACACTATGGCTGTGATACAGCAGAATATGACTGATAAGGCAGGCTAGAGCGATTAAAGAGTAGAATATGACTATGACACAGCAGACAAGGGCTATAATACAGTTCACTATGGCTGTGATACAGCAGACTAGGGCTGTGATACAGCAAACTAGGGCTGTGATACAGCAAACTAGGGCTATGATACAGCAAACTAGGGCTATGATACAGCAGGCTAGGGCTGTGATACAGCAGGCTAGGGCTGTGATACAGCAGGCTAGGGCTGTGATAGAGCAGACTAGGGCTGTGATACAGCAGACTAGGGCTGTGATACAGCAGACTAGGGCTATGATACAGCAAACTAGGGCTATGATACAGCAGACTAGGGCTGTGATACAGCAGACTAGGGCTATGATACAGCAGACTAGGGCTGTGATACAGCAGAATCTGACTATGATACAGTAGGTACAGGAGGCCATGGTGCTGGTTTGGGCTTCCTTGCTTGGGTAATGTACTGAGAGTGACGAACTCTGTATATTATCATATACAACCTTATATCTTTGACCTCATCTCTCTTGATTCTGTTGTAGGTCTCGGCCCGTTATCAATATTTCAAAGACTTTCTCTGCGACCCCACTACTTGTTGATGCCAGTAAATGTACTTCTTCTTCTCCCTGGTGAGCATCATCTTGAGCAGTAATCTACGATTTAATGAAAAGTTCTGCAACTTTTGTGTTCCAATCTTTGTTGCAGTCAGTGAATGGAAGCATCTCATGTAGATGGACAAGCTAGTAACCTGTGCAGACTTAATAGTATTTTTTAGCCAAGGCTCCAGACTTTTATATTTACCAGCAGTGATACCTGCCAGTAAATTATTAGGCTGGACGAGAGATTTCTGCTGCCCACGTGTGGCCCACATAGCAGCCAGTAGTGACAAGTATTTAGATACATTCACAGAGGAGATTTGTGATGCAAAATTTCCCCAGTGGCAAAATCAGATGGATCAGACCTTGCTGTGGAAACACTGCACGTATATGTCAGGATTCAGCCTTTTGCATTGGAGAAGGGTGAAATATTCTGTGAAATCCAGCAGCAGAAATTGACACTTAGAATACATTCTGTACTAGGTATGTATTTTCGCCCAGTTCTGTACTGACACCTTCCTTCACTCCTGTCTTACAGCATCGATATTAATCTCTGCTTCTCGTACATGCTGAGTACCGGCAATGCCAGTTACACACACAATATTAGTGAGTATTTTGCATATATTTTGTGGTTTAATTAGCTTTTTGGTGGTGACAGACTCCCTTTAAAGGGGTCGTCCACTTTTCGGAAAACCCCTTCTCAATGACGATGTTTCCCCCTTAATAATAATGGTGTCAGTGCCTTCTCTACCAGGGCTCGTATGACATTGATATGTCACATAATCCCTGTGGCCAATCAGCTCTTCACTGTCCCCTCCTTCAGAAAAATCAGCCATCCAGATGAAGTGAGAGAGCAGCCACAACTCTGACTTCCTCCGGATGTTTGATTTGTCATAAAGAGTGGAGAGTGAATCAGATCTGGTTGGCTGCAGGGATCACCTAACATAAGTATGTCAGGTGAGCCTTGGGAGTGCCGGCACTGGCACTGCTGGAGATGACACCGGAGATGACTATATAGCTGTTATTATTTTTTAAGGGTGAAACATGGTGATTGAGAAATTTAATGAGAAAATTCTAGCTATCTGCAGTCTCCACTAGAGGGAGCACAGCCATTTACTTCCTACTTTTATTTTAATGTATAAACAGTATGCAGTAAGCTCCTTACCTCCCTCTAGTGATGTCTTCAGGCAGTCGTATATTTAGCAGATCCAAACAGGAAATTTATATAAATAAGTTGTAATAACTTTAAGATGATAACAATTATGTATTTTCTACCCCTGAAGCTCTCCAGTACACAGTGGAAGCTGACGTTGATAAACGTCCTACTCGAGTGAAATTCTTCGGGGCTGCTGGAGCTGTCTACAAAGGATTTTTCTCAATGCCGGACACCAAATGCCAAACCCTACAGCTTATGTTGTTGGTGAGGAACTGATATAGCCTTATTCTCTTATATTCATACACGTATTTCTTGTGCTTGTGTCATAATATGTTAATGTGATGGATGTGCTGCGTAAAAGGTCCAACAAATAACTTTTCACCATTACTGAATATTTCTAACATGAGCACATTTTTCTGCTACATCATCACTCCCTTCCACTGTCAGGTGCTGCTCTGTTCCTGTGGGTGTCGTTGACAGTGGAGACACTGATTGTGTCACCACCAGGAGATAACTCTCTCCTACCATTAGGTGGTCCGCTTGCTGCCCACCTAAATCACTTTAATGTTTACTCTATTAAAGGGAGTGTTTCCCCTGTTGCTAAGAATTGTGTGCTTCGCCCAATCATTTACTCAGTTCTGTTTTTTAACGTATGCCCTGCTATCTGGCTAATTAATGGAGCCAAACAGTATACTATAAGCAAGATGAGTTCGGTGACCAGTGGGGCACACAACATCCTAATTTAATTCTCTTGTGACCCCGGTCCATTGCCAGTTAATGTATTGTTTACTGCCCTCCTATATTGGATTGACTTTCTGTAATCTGGCCCTTGACTCTTCTACTCAGCTAAATAAATCCTAGGATTCCTTTTTTTGGATTTGACCCACGTTTGTTATCTTTTTACCTCGCGTCTCCCCTGGTCTTCTTCCCAACTCACCTCTCTGGTACTAACCTAGTTTTAAGACCATTTCAACCTCAACTCCCTCCACTGACCGGAACACATGGGATCTACAGCAAAGAATATATCTCTGTATGGGGCGAAAGGGTGAAAACCAGGGGGTCCATGGGACCAGCTAAGCGGGGGGTGACTTACACTACCGTTCAAAAGTTTGGGGTCACCCAGACAATTTTGTGTTTTGAATGAAAACTCATACTTTTATTAATCATATGAGTTGCCAAATGAATTTAAAATCTAGTCCAGACATTGACAAGGTTAAAAAAAAAGATTTTTATTTGAAATAATAATTTTCTCCTTCAAACTTTGCTTTCGTCATAGAATGCTCCCTTTGCAGCATGTCAACGTGACACGGCCAGCAGGCCGGTAACTGATACAACAGGACGCGGCACGTGTAATTATCACCAACCTTACTTTTTTTTCTGGTTAGCCTCAGGTCATGTTCAGACCTGTGAGTATTTGCTGCTGGGCCTCACTGAGGTGAGTGAGGACCTGCATGGTGTGAAGCAGTTCAGCAGCAATTATCAGGGTCTGGGGCCTCCCGTTTGGCTCAACCAGGAAATCAAATAGCGGCTGGCAATGAAGCCCCCTAGAGTCGCTGCTGGGGAGCGGGACTTGCTCTTACAGGCGGACGTACCCAGACAGGTGGGTGGAGTTGGTCCCCATGGTGCTGTCTGGGGTTCCCCGAGGTGAAGGGGTGCATCCCTGTAGTGAGCAGACTGGTGTGATAGTCCGTGGGGTTTACGCCAAATCTTCCATACCACCGAAGAAGCCGCCCCTCCTGGTCGTTCAGAGGAAGGCGACCAGGGAGTGTATTTGTCCTCCATATCCCAGTCCCCTCCCTCACCGGTGTGAGCAGCAGGTGTGCTGCGGGGGAGCAGGGGCATGTCTCAGCCCTCGCCATTGGCCAACCCAGGGAGGCGCAGACCTCGTGGTGTAAAGGGTTGGCCGGTGGTGTACCCCTTGGTGGAGTGCGGGGTTGTGAGTGTGGTGACACAGGGGGACGCCTCTGTTGTCGATCCTAGAATGAGTTCACCAAAATATGACAAACGAATGTGTGGCAATAAACGTTCAGGTCCGGACCTGTGTGTGAACGAGTGTGTATGGGTTCCACCAAAAAATATCTTGTGGAAGTGTGTTGCGGAGTCTTACCAGCTCATACCGAACATACACATACTCATACATATCTCGTACCCCAGGTCGACGCTTTGGAGATGAGTGGTGCCTCCAGAACTTATTTTGCCAATACCAGCGGTGCGTTTGTCATAAACCTGAGGTGCAGGTAGTTGCAGGGGTGAACTCTGGATATAGGCGTCTCCGCTGTAGCCGGTGCCTTGATGAGGAGTGGTCTTGAGGGTCCAGAGGCCCCTCATTAAGGGGAGGGTACTGTCATTATCCAGGTTGGATCTGACAGAGTAAATGCACAAAGTAACCTTTTTTTTTCCCTTGGCTGTGTGCCAAAGGTGGTTTTGCCCCCGGTGGCCATTTGGGTCATTGCACTGTGGTGATTTCAGTTGTAGTTTTCCCCCCCGGTGGCCATTAGGGTCAGTGCACTCTGGTTACCTTAGTTTGTGCACGTAATTATGTTACAGGTGTGATAGCTCTATAAGAGAGTATCAGGTGTGTTAATCATGGTTTAATTTGCAAGCAAGCCTGGGTGAAGGATGGAGCTAAAGGAGAGTCACGGGCAGCTCAGTGAGATTCCTGGAGTGTCAGCTATGGTGTCTGCAAGGAGTGCTGGCATGGCGTGGTGGAGTCGCAGTTATGGTGTCAGCAGGGAGTTCGTGCATGGATTGGTGGAGTGGCAGCTATGGTGTAGAGCTGCACTCAAAATGCTGGACGTTGTTGCAGAGAGCTGGACTCAAGCATGCTAGACTCGTTGGCAGAAAAGCTGGACTCATTGGCGGGACTCTGTTTCTGGACAGCTGCACGCAGGTGTGGACTCTGTGTGCTCCAAGGCTGCACTATGGTGCTGAGAAGATCCGTTTCTGGACAGTGCACCCAGATGATGGACACGGTGGAGGAAAAGATGCACGCAGGTGGTGGGCTTTGTTGCTGGGAGCGTAAGCAACAGAGCAAAGCTAAGTGGTGTTCCCGTTTTGTCATTTTTCCTTATGTGTGTTTAGTGCAGTGGTGGGATTAGTTTCTGCACCGATCAATTCCCTAGTGAGGGTTTAGGGGCAGGGCGAGTCAGGGTTTTGAGGTTCCTGATCGGCGCCCGGTGCGGAACCGGCCTAGGGAACGCTAGGAGTGTAGAGACACTGACTCGGGAGTGCAGGAGGTCTACACGTCCCCGCTCCCTATCGCAGGGCTACCATTGTTATTGTTACCCAGGTTTTCCCTATTCCCTTTGTCTTATTGTAGTAGTTACCGGCCTGCAGGCCGCGTCACAAAGGACTATTACACGTGCCGCGTCCTGTTGTATCAGTTACCGGCCTGCTGGCCGTGTCACTCGGGAAGGGGCACGTGACACAGCATTTACAGCATTGCAGACCTTTGGCATTCTAGCAGTTAATTTGCTGAGGTAATCTGGAGAAATTTCACCCCATGCTTCCAGAAGCCCCTCCCACAAGTTGGCTTGATGGGCAATTTTTGCATACCATACGGTCAAGCTGCTCCCACAACAGCTCAATGGGGTTGAGATCTGGTGACTGCGCTGGCCACTCCATTACAGACAGAATACCACTTGCCTGCTTCTTCCCTAAATAGTTCTTGCATAATTTGGAGGTGTGCTTTGGGTCATTGTCCTGTTGTAGGATGAAATTGGCTCCAATCAAGCTCTGTCCACAGGGTTTGGCATGGCGTTGCAAAATGGAGTGATAGCCTTCCTTATTCAAAATCCCTTTTACCTGGTACAAATCTCCCACTTTACCAGCACCAAAGCAACCCCAGACTATCACATTACCTCCACCTTGCTTGACAGATGGCGTCAGCACTCTTCCAGCATCTTTTCAGTTGTTTTGTGTCTCACAAATGTTCTTCTGTGTGATCCAAACACCTCAAACTTGGATTTGTTTGTCCATAACACTTTTTACCAATCTTCTTCTGTCCAATGTCTGTGTTCTTTTGCCCATATTAATCTTTTCCTTTTATTAGCCAGTCTCAGATATGGCTTTTTCTGCCACTCTGCCCTGAAGTCCAGCATCCTGGAATCGCCTCTTCACTGTAGATGTTGACACTGGCGTTTTGCGTGTACTATTAAATGAAGCTGCCAGTTGAGGACCTGTGAGGCATCGATTTCTCAAACTACAGACTCGAATGTACTTGTCTTGTTGCTCAGTTGTGCAGCGGGGCCTCTCACTTCTCTTTCTACTCTGGTTAGAGCCTGTTTGTGCTCTCCTCTGAAGGGAGTAGTACACACCGTTGTAGGAAATCTTCAGTTTCTTGGCAATTTCTCGCATGGAATAGCCTTCATTTCTAAGAACAAGAATAGACTGTCGAGTTTCACATGAAAGTTCTTTTTTTTCTGGCCATTTTGAGAGTTTAACGGAATCAGCAAGTGTAATGCTCCAGATTCTCAACTAGCTCAAAGGAAGGTTAGGTTTATAGCTTCTCTAATCAGCCAAACTCTTTTCAGCTGTGCTAACATACTTGCACAAGGGTTTTCAAGGATATTCTAACCATCCATTAGCCTTCTTACACAGTTAGCAAGCACAAAGTACCATAAGAACACTGGAGTAATGGTTGGTGGAAATGGTCCTCTATACACCTAAGAAGATATTGCATTACAAACCAGATGTTTGCAGCTAGAATAGTCATTTACCACATTAATAATGTATAGAGTGTATTTCTGAATCATTTAATGTTAGCTTCATTGGGAAAAACTGCTTTTCTTTCAAAAATTAGGACATTTCTGAGCGACCCTAAACTTTTGAACAGTAGTGTATGTCATACAGTATGGTTGTGTCAAAGCAATAGTTTTTTTGGATATTAGGTGATTACGCAGTCATTGCTCCATTCATAGCTTACTACTCGGCACTCTAGCAGATTCATAAAGAATGAATGGAGCGGTGCTCAGACATGCACACTCAAGCTCCATAAAACAGAAGTCCTTGTTCTGGCAATTAGTTCTGGGTCTTGGAGATCAGACTCCACCATTACAGAAGATATCATCTACCACGGGGACAAATGATAACATTTTTCCAAAATATTCAGGATTGAGAGTCCTCAGTAGTTGATACCTTTAAATGGCTAACTGAAAAGATGGTAATACATTGCAAGCTTTCGAGACTACTCAGGTCTCTTCATCAGGCTAGACTAATACAAAATCTGAAGTCACATATTTATGCACAATACAGCCTAGAAAAAATGCAATAGATAAGACAAGTGACGTGAAGCAGAACTATCAATATGGGAGAGGGAGAAACATAAATATAAATTTTAAAGTTTATAAATATAAACATAAATATAAATATTTATGTTTCTCCCTCTCCCATATTGATAGTTCTGCTTCACGTCACTTGTCTTATCTATTGCATTTTTTCTAGGCTGTATTGTGCATAAATATGTGACTTCAGATTTTGTATTAGTCTAGCCTGATGAAGAGACCTGAGTAGTCTCGAAAGCTTGCAATGTGTTACCATCTTTTCAGTTAGCCATTAAAAGGTATCAACTACTGAGGACTCTCAATCCTGAATATTTTTCTATCTACTGGCTAACACGGTACAAAGATATACATCTTTCCTGTATCAACATTTTTCCAGTTACCCCTTTAAACAGTTTTCATTGAACTCATTGGAACTCCATAATGCTGTGTGAAGTGAGCGCTACCTAGTGGTGACTTTAGGTAAGCAGCATGCGATTAAACAGAGTGAAGCAGGTCAGTGCCAGGGTTTTCACGAGGGGCCTCTGAGTGGTAAGTGGTAAATTGTCTGGTTACGCGATTGGTCATGTATGTTTTTTAGAACCTGTTTATTCAGAATTACTTATAATTTCTCATCCTATATTTCATTCACTTTTCCACTGCCCAGTTCTGTATCTTACTTTACTTCATTTATTTTCACCCCAGGACACTATCCGAGATAAGCTCCATCCAATCCATGTTTCACTGAAATATAATATTTTGGAACGTGAGCAGAAAAATTCCAGGAAACTAGTTAACATGATGAACTTCCCCATCCTTAACCAAGATCAGAGCACGGAGGACATGCTGGAGGTAATGGGATTAATTATGTATGGGAAAGTCCTGTAATGCGAGGCCTCCTCTTTATGAGCCGAGAGCAGCTAAGAAACAAAAGCTTTGGCTGTGATAGACTCGAGCAATTGATGTATTAATGGGCACTTATTGTAATGGCAGCATGTAATACTACATATCTCCTTTACTGGCTGCTACTTAGTAAACTTACAGCTGACTGTGCCATATTCTGCACACTGCAGTAAATTGTCCTGCCAGCAGTCTATGTTTAAAGGGAATTGTCAGCAGGTTTTTGCTATATCATCTGACATTAGCAAAATGTTGATCAAGAAAACCTGATTCCGGGGATGTATCACTTACTGGGCTACTTGGTGTAGTTTTGACAAAATACCTGTTTGGTGTGATAGCATAGATCAGCAACTTGTAATCTATCTCTAATACATAGTATTTAGTAGAATTTGTTGTAAGATACTCTATATCCAGGACAAGACTAAACGGTTATACACCCACCATTATATCAACTCTCATATAGAAAAACCACAGCATCTATATAATTATAAAATACATTTTATTGAAAAGCTTTTAAAAATTACATAAATAGTTAGCCAATACTTAACTAGCAAAGGTGAAGTATCAATATACCGTATATACTCTTATATAAGCCGACCCGAGTATAAGCCGACCCCCCCTAATTTTGCCACCAAAAAATAGGAAAACTTATTGACCTGACTATAAGCCTAGGGTGGAAAATGCAGCAGCTACTGTTAAATTTCAAAAATAAAAATAGATACCAATAAAAGTAAAATTAATTGAGACATCAGTAGGTTAAATGTTTTTGAATATCCTTATTGTATCAGGAGCCCCATATAATGCTCCATACAGTTCATGATGGCACCATAAGATGCTCCATACAAAATACGCCCCATATAATGCTCCATACAGTTTATGATGGCCCTATAAGAAGCTCCATACACAAAATATGCCCCCTATAATACTGCACAAAGGTTAATAATGGCCCCATAAGATGCTCCATAGAATAATATTCCCCATATGCTGCTCCATAAAGGTTATGGCCCCATAAAATGCTCCATAGATTATGCCCCATATGCTGCTCCATAGATTATTCCCCCATAAGATGCTCCATAGATTATGCCCCATATGCTGCCCTATAAGATGCTCCATAGATTATGCCCCATATGCTGCTCCATAGATTATGCTCCATAAGATGCCCCATAGATTATGCCCCATATGCTGCTTCATAGATTATGCCCCCATAAGAAGCTCCATAAGATGCTCCATAGATTATGCCCCATATGCTGTCCCATAAGATACTCCATAGATTATGCCTCCATAAGATGCTCCATAGATTATGCCACATATGCTGCCCCATTAGATGCTCCATAGAATAGGCCCCATATGCTGCTGCTGCAAATAAAAAAAAATGACATACTCACCTCTTGTCGCTGGGCCAGGTGCCAGTGTCCTGAGCAGGCGGAGACACTGGCGCGCTATGGGGGACAGGTGCCGGTGTCACCGCTGGCTCAGGGCCCCGGCACCTGAGATATTCACCTGTCCCCGTTCCAACGCTGCGCGCCGCTCTGTCTTCCTGGTCCTCTGTCAGTGACTGTTCAGGCAGAGGGCACGGCGCACACTAACTACGTCATCACACCCTCTGTCCTGAACATCACAGCCAGAGGATGCGGAGGACAGAGCGGCGTGCAGTGGTGGAACGGGAACAGGTGAATATCGCATATACCATATTTTTCGGACTATAAGACGCACCAGACCATAAGACGCACCCCAATTTTCAGAAGGAAAATAGGGAAAAAAATAATAATGTGTCAAATATTGTCCGTCTTACAGTCCGAATTCAGCTTACCTGGGAAGGGATCCGGCACAGATGGAGGAGTGGTCACAGGGGTCATTCAGTGGTCCAGGATCGTGCGGTGGCGGCTCTGTGCTGGGGCAGGTTGGTTGTGCTGGAGCAGCTGGGCTGTACTGGGGCAGGTGGGCTGTGCTGGGGCAGCTGGGCTGTGGCAACTGTGCTGGGGCTGGGGCAGCTGGGCTGGAACAGCTGTGCTCGGGCTGGGGCAGCTGTGCTGGGGCTGGGGCAGCTGTGCTGTGCTGTGGCAGCTGTGCTGGGCTGGGGAAGCTGGGCTGTGCTGGGGTAGCGGGGCTGGGGCTGGAGCAGCTGGGCTGGGGCTGGAGCAGCTGTGCTGGTGCTGGGGCAGCTGTGCTGGGGCTGGAGCAGCTGGGCTGGGGCTAGAGCAGCTGGGCTGGGGCAGGTGGGCTCTGTGGGGTGAGGATGGCCGCCGGTTCGGGGATGGCGCATGCGCAGGCTCCGATCTCGTCCCGAGATCTCGGGGGACGAGATTCAAATCTCGGCAATGAGATCTCGTCCCCCGAGATCTCGGGACGAGATCTGAACCTGCGCATGCGCCATCCCCGAACCGGCGGCCATCTTCCTGGTGTCCATGTTCCCTGAGGCCACCGCAACATGGCGGCGGCCAGCAAGGGATGTGCGGGGGCCTTCGGGCTTGGAGGAAATGCCCTGCACTAGAGCACAGAGAGCCGCTACCCCTGCACCGGAGCACAGCCCGCTGCCACCACCGCACTACAGAGCCCCGCGGCACCCGCACCAGCCTCGGAGGTCAGTATATTGCGACCATAAGACGCACCCCCCACTTTCCCCAAAATTTTTTGGGAAAAAAGTGCATCTTATGGTCCGAAAAATACGGTACTTAACCCCTCCTGGAGCAGTCTCTGCAGTCCCCCGGCTTCTCCCACGGTCTCCGGCAGCTATTCCTTCCTTCAGCAGTCACGTGGTACCGCTCATTAAAGTCATGAATATGCGCCTATTCATGACTTTAAAGAGCGGTACCACGTGACCACTGAAGGAAGGCGCCTGAGACTGTGGGAGAAGCAGGAGGCTGCAGAGATGCGCCGGGGGGGTAAGTATGATTTGACACTCCCGTTGCCCCTCCTCCACCGACCCCCTGGCATATATGACTCACGTATAAGCCGGGGGGGGGGACTTTCAGCCTTAAAAAATGGGCTAAAAATCTCGGCTTATACACGAGTATATACGGTAAGTATACAATCCTTGGTTTAAGTTAAATAGATTAATCCAGGAAAAAGTCACCATATAGAATAATCTATAGGTACACACTGATATAGTATGATAGAGTGATACAAAAATCATACATCGACGTGTATAGATATGTAAGTAATGAAATGGAGTGGCACTCAGTAACACATACAGTGGGTACGGAAAGTATACAGACCCCTTTACATTTTTCACTTTATTTCATTGCAGCCATTTGGTAAATTCAAAAAAGTTCATTTTTTCTCATTAATGTACACTCTGCACTCCAATATGACTGAAAAAAACAGAAATATCACATAGTCATAAGTATTCAGACCCTTTGCTCAGACACTCATATTTAAAGCGAATCTATCACCACTTTTTTGGCATATCATGTAAAAATATCATTCAATTTAGTGTCACCTCTGCGTTATACAAGTACTTTTGATACCCCTTGACTCCCCACCAATGATGCATAAATAAAGTTTTTATTCCTCTAGCGGTGTATGTAAATATGCTTTGTCTGGTCCGATAGTCGGGTCTTATTGTCCGTCTCCACCCCCCCCCCTCGTCTTGCTGTACGTATACAGTTACCGCGCGTGCGCATTCAAATGGTCCCTCGCTCGTGCGCAGTATGGTTTTCCCAACTGTGGGCAAAGCATAAAATCATTATTGCGCATGCGCTGGCATACGCCATGATTTTCCATGGCCCGGAAGTATACAAGTATACTTGTATATACTTGTACAGATGCAGTAGGGAGATGGGAGAAAGTTCCACAAAGTCAACTATCACTGCAGCCCTCTACCAGTTGGGCCTTTATGGCAGAGTGAGAACAAAAAATGCCCTAAATCATAAACACGGAGGACCGTGATAACATCAAACACCTATGTAGAGCAAAAATAAGTCTTCCAAACATAGTAATGCATAAAAAATAAATTTTATTGAATCATGCACCTAAAAATGTTAAAAGGAAGTGTTTTGGAGATATATACAGACCATACAGAAAAAAAACAAGCAAAACACCGGGCTCAAGAAATGGATGGATAATATCAAGAGTAATTATATTGCATCCATAATTATAAGCAATCTGCAACTACCTGCATAATGAATTTTAGTTACAAGGTACACTTATAAAGCAGTAGTCACCAATAATCATCTATAGAGAAAAGTGCAGAGTGCAAAAAATTTCACCAATAGGGTGCAATATAAGTAAATAAATAAATATACCTGGACAATACTGGGGTTACGTCCCTGGTTGGCCCTAATGAGGCTTGCAGAGGGTTAATACTATTAATGCAATGGGTAAATACCTCAAAACATAAATCAAATAAGTAAACACCCCATGAGGGAAGCCAGAGACAAGAGAAAAATGCATACCATGGCTCAAGGTGCAGAGTTGAAAAATCAGTATCAATCATAAGTATGTAATGAGCAGCCAGAGAGATGAATAGTTACCCAGAGTGTCAGAAGTCCCAGTGTACCTCTTCTGTGGAAGACAGACATCGAAATGCATGAGAAGGGGTATACTGGGACTTCTGACACTCTGGATAACCATCTCTCTGGCTCCTTATTATATACTTACTAGAAATAGGCCCCATGCTATCGCATCAGGAGTGCGGTGAAATTTAGACGTCACTGCTATTCCCCACGCAGGGTGAAATTTTTTGCACTCTGCACTTTTCTCTATAGATGACTATTTGTAACTTCTGCTTTATAAGTGTACCTTGTAACTAAAATTCATTATGAAGGTAGTTGCAGATTGCTTATAATTATGGATGCCATATAATTATTCTTTTGATATTATCCATCCATTTTTTGAGCCCAGAGTTTTGCTTGTTTTTTTTTTCTGTATGGTCTGTATACATCTCCAAAACACTTCCTTTTAACATTTTTAAGTGAATGTTTCAATAAAATTTATTTTTTCTGCACTACTTTATGGCAGAGTGGCCCGATGGAAGCCTCTCCTCAGTACCAGACATATGAAAGCCCGCATTAGAGTTTACTAAAAAACACATGAAGGACTCCCAGACTATGAGAAATAACATTCTCTGGTCCAATGAGACAAAGATAGAACTTTTTGGTGATAATTCTAAGCGGTATGTGTGGAGAAAACCAGGCACTGTGCTCATCACCTGCCCAATACAATCCCAACAGTGAAACATGGTGGTGGCAGCATCATGCTATGGGGGTGTTTTTCAGCTGCAGGGACAGGACGACTGGCTGCAACATGAATGCGGCCAAGTACAGAGATATCCTAGATCAAAACCTCTTCCAGAGTGCTCTGGACCTCAGACTTGGCCAAAGGTTCATCTTCCAACAAGACAATGACCCTAAGCACACAGCTAAAATAACAAAGGAGTGGCTTCAGAACAACTCTGTGACCATTCTTGACTGGCCCAGCCAAAGCCAGGACCTAAACCCAATTGAGCATCTCTGGGGAGACCTGAAAATGGCTGTCCACCAACGTTCACCATCCAACCTGACGGAACTGGAGAGGATCTGCATGGAAGAATAGTAGAGGATCCCCATATCCAGGTGTGAAAAACTTGTTGCATCATTCCCAAGAAGACTCCTGGCTGTACTAGCTCAAACGGATGCTTGTACTCAATACTGAGCAGAGGGGTCTGAATACTTATGACCATGTGATATTTCAGTTTTTCTTTTTTAATAATTTTGCAAAAATCTCTACATTTCTGTTTTTTTCAGTCAAGATGGGGTGCAGAGTGTACATTTAATGAGACAAAAATGAACTTTTTTGAATTTACCAAATGGCTGCAATGAAACAAAGAGTGAAAAATTTAAAGAGGTCTGAATACTTTCCATACCCACTGTACAGTTATTTTCCTGTATGGAGACAAGTCTCCAATCAAGGCATGGTTATAGAACACACTAAATCAAAGGATATGTATAGATGCATAGTAGGTAGAGCGGGAGTGTGATGCCAGGGTCCTCTACGCGCGTTTCGCTGTAAGCCCTTTCTGTGGCGGTGATAGAACTTAATAGGAATGCTAACATTGCAGGAACTTTAATTTGACTGCCCCTCCTATGGGAAGAAAGAGCTATCAAGTACCAAATGTAAGTGTGCTCACTTCCACATTGAAATTTGATCCAGATAATACCTAATCAATCTCATGTCCCGGCAGGGTAGGTGTCAGTAGCTGTGAGATCACCTACTCTGGTCAACTCTTGAAGCGGAAGTAAGGGGGCAGCTGGCACTAACTCCTTTATGTACTAGGAACCAAGTTATCTCCAAGTCCTGTCAATCCAGTCAGGTGACATCGGTATCAGATACACAATGCTTTTGTGCCCACATATGGGAGGAATGCATCCAACAGCGGGCACAGTCAGAATAAATGCCCAGGCAGCCATCCATCCTAGGGACCCACTGTAAAAAATTGTATATCGCATAGTATACGTTACTGTGCACTAGTAATCGGTATAGGAAAGCACAGTCTGCCGCAATATCCTGTACAGTAAAACAGATGATGAGCAGATGCCTAACTACAAGATGGAGGCTGAAAGACCCCCTGGTGAATGGCAACATTACAGTATATGTCTGGAAAAGGTCCCAATATATACTGTAGAATTGGTATATGGGGTAAACACAGATCCTAAATCCACTGAGTGCATTCCTCTATGCCTGGATGGTAATATATGGGGAATATCCTTTCTGCCATTGACACAATACAAGCAAATCCAAATGCTCTGTATATCAGATGCTGAATAATAAAAGAAGATCTTGTAACAACAAATGTGCTATTGTTTTCCAGATTCACTTTCAGAAAGAGTGCGGAGTAGACAATGTGTGTAGGAGCAACTTACAGATGCAGTATGAGTACCTGGGGGAAAACTCAGAGCCACTGCCAAGGTCCAAGCAATGTCTCAGTATACTCAGCATCCAATGAGATTCTATACATGATGTCTTATTAACTCTTTATTACTCCATATAACCCCCTATATCCCCTCCTATTAATCCATATAACCTCCCCATATCTCCTCCTATTACTCCATATAATCTCCCTATATCTCCTCCTATTACTCCATATATCCTCTCTATATCTCCCCCTATTACTCCATATTACCTCCCTATATCTCCTCCTATTACTCCATATATCCTCCCTATATCTCCTCCTATTACTCCATATAACCTCCCTATATCTCCTCCTATTACTCCATATAACCTCCCTATATCTTCTCCTCCTATTAATCCATATAACCTCCCTATATCTCTTCCTATTACTCCATATAACCTCCCTATATTTCCTCCTATTACTCCATATAACCTCCCTATATTTCCTCCTATTACTCCATATAACCTCCCTATATCTCCTCCTATTACTCCATATAACCTCCCCTATATCTCCTCCTATTACTCCATATAACCTCCCTATATCTCCTCCTATTACTCCTTATAACCTCCCCTATATCTCCTCCTATTACTCCATATAACCTCCCTATATCTCCTCCTATTACTCCATATAACCTCCCTATATGTCCTCCTATTACTCCATATAACCTCCCTATATGTCCTCCTATTACTCCATATAACCTTCCTATATCTCCTCCTATTACTACATATAACCTCCCTATATCTCCTCCTATTACTACATATAACCTCCCTATATCTCCTATTTCTCCATGTAACCTCCCCTTTATCTCCTCCTATTACTCCATATAACCTTCCTATATCTCCTCCTATTACTCCATATAACCTCCCTATATCTCCTCCTATTACTCCATATAACCTCCCTATATCTCCACCTATTACTCCATATAACCTCCCTATATCTCCTCCTATTACTCCATATAACCTCCCTATACCTCCTCCTATTACTCCATATAACCTCCCTGTATCTCCTCCTATTACTCCATATAACCTCCCTATACCTCCTCCTATTACTCCATATAACCTCCCCCTATATCTCCTCCTATTACTCCATATAACCTCCCTATATCTCCACCTATTACTCCATATAACCTCCCTATATCTCCTTCCTATTACTCCATATAACCTCCCTATATCTCCTCCTATTACTCCATATAACCTCCCTATATGTCCTCCTATTACTCCATATAACCTTCCTATATCTCCTCCTATTACTACATATAACCTCCCTATATCTCCTCCTATTACTACATATAACCTCCCTATATCTCCTATTTCTCCATGTAACCTCCCCTTTATCTCCTCCTATTACTCCATATAACCTTCCTATATCTCCTCCTATTACTCCATATAACCTCCCTATATCTCCTCCTATTACTCCATATAACCTCCCTATATCTCCACCTATTACTCCATATAACCTCCCTATATCTCCTCCTATTACTCCATATAACCTCCCTATACCTCCTCCTATTACTCCATATAACCTCCCTGTATCTCCTCCTATTACTCCATATAACCTCCCTATACCTCCTCCTATTACTCCATATAACCTCCCCCTATATCTCCTCCTATTACTCCATATAACCTCCCTATATCTCCTTCTATTACTCCATATAACCTCCCTATATCTCCTTCTATTATTCCATATAACCTCCCCTATATTTCTTCCTATTACTCCATATAACCTCCCTATATCTCCTCCTATTACTCCATATAACTTCCCTATATCTCCTTCTATTACTCCATATAACCTCCCTATATCTCCTCCTATTACTCCATATAACCTCCCTATACCTCCTCCTATTACTCCATATAACCTCCCTGTATCTCCTCCTATTACTCCATATAACCTCCCTATACCTCCTCCTATTACTCCATATAACCTCCCCCTATATCTCCTCCTATTACTCCATATAACCTCCCTATATCTCCTCCTATTACTCCATATAACCTCCCTATATCTCCTTCTATTATTCCATATAACCTCCCCTATATTTCTTCCTATTACTCCATATAACCTCCCTATATCTCCTCCTATTACTCCATATAACCTCCCTATATCTCCTCCTATTATTCCATATATCCTCCCTATATCTCCTCCTATTACTCCATATAACCTCTCCTATATCTCCTCCTATTACTCCATATAACCTCCCTATATCTCCTCCTATTACTCCATATAACCTCCCTATATCTCCTCCTATTACTCCATATAACCTCCCTATATCTCCTCCTATTACTCAATATAACCTTCCTATATCTCCTCCTATTACTCCTTATAACCTCCCCCTATATCTCCTCCTATTACTCCATATAACCTCCCTATATCTCCTCCTATTACTCCATATAACCTCCCTATATCTCCTCCTATTACTCCATATAACCTCCCCTATATTTCTTCCTATTACTCCATATAACCTTCCTATATCTCCTCCTATTACTCCATATAACCTCCCTATATCTCCTCCTATTACTCCATATAACCTCCCTATATCTCCTCCTATTATTCCATATATCCTCCCTATATCTCCTCCTATTACTCCATATAACCTCTCCTATATCTCCTCCTATTACTCCATATAACCTCCCTATATCTCCTCCTATTACTCCATATAACCTCCCTATATCTCCTCCTATTACTCCATATAACCTCCCTATATCTCCTCCTATTACTCCATATAACCTTCCTATATCTCCTCCTATTACTATATATAACCTCCCTATATCTCCTCCTATTACTACATATAACCTCCCTATATCTCCTATTTCTCCATATAACCTCCCCTTTATCTCCTCCTATTACTCCATATAACCTCCCTATATCTCCTCCTATTACTCCATATAACCTTCCTATATCTCCTCCTATTACTACATATAACCTCCCTATATCTCCTCCTATTACTACATATAACCTCCCTATATCTCCTTTTTCTCCATATAACCTCCCCTTTATCTCCTCCTATTACTCCATATAACCTCCCTATATCTCCTCCTATTACTCCATATAACCTCCCTATATCTCCTCCTATTACTCCATTTAACCTCCCTATATCTCCTCCTATTACTCCATATAACCTCCCTATATCTCCTCCTATTACTCCATATAACCTCCCTATATCTCCTCCTATTACTCCATATAACCTCCCCTATATCTCCTCCTATTACTCCATATAACCTCCCCTATATCTCCCCCTATTACTCCATATAACCTCCCTATTTCTCCTCCTATTACTCCATATAACCTCCCTATATCTCCTCCTATTACTCCATATAACCTCCCTATATCTCCTCCTATTGCTCCATATAACCTCCCTATATCTCCTCCTATTACTCCATATAACCTCCCTATTTCTCCTCCTATTACTCCATATAACTTCCCTATATCTCCTCCTATTACTCCATATAACCTCCCTGTATCTCCTCCTATTACTCCATATAACCCTCCCTATATCTCCTCCTATTACTCCATATAACCTCCCTATATCTCCTCCTATTACTCCATATAACCTCCCTATATCTCCTCCTATTACTCCATATAACCTCCCTATATCTCCTCCTATTACTCCATATAACCTCCCTATTTCTCCTCCTATTACTCCATATAACCTCCCTATATTTCTTCCTATTACTCCATATAACCTCCCTATATCTCCTCCTATTACTCCATATAACCTCCCTATATCTCCTTCTATTATTCCATATAACCTCCCCTATATTTCTTCCTATTACTCCATATAACCTCCCTATATCTCCTCCTATTACTCCATATAACCTCCCTATATCTCCTTCTATTATTCCATATAACCTCCCCTATATTTCTTCCTATTACTCCATATAACCTCCCTATATCTCCTCCTATTACTCCATATAACCTCCCTATATCTCCTCCTATTACTCCATATAACCTCCCTATATGTCCTCCTATTACTCCATATAACCTTCCTATATCTCCTCCTATTACTACATATAACCTCCCTATATCTCCTCCTATTACTACATATAACCTCCCTATATCTCCTATTTCTCCATATAACCTCCCCTATATTTCTTCCTATTACTCCATATAACCTCCCTATATCTCCTCCTATTACTCCATATAACCTCCCTATATCTCCTTCTATTATTCCATATAACCTCCCCTATATTTCTTCCTATTACTCCATATAACCTCCCTATATCTCCTCCTATTACTCCATATAACCTCCCTATATCTCCTCCTATTACTCCATATAACCTCCCTATATGTCCTCCTATTACTCCATATAACCTTCCTATATCTCCTCCTATTACTACATATAACCTTCCTATATCTCCTCCTATTACTCCATATAACCTCCCTATATCTCCTCCTATTACTCCATATAACCTCCCTATATCTCCACCTATTACTCCATATAACCTCCCTATATCTCCTCCTATTACTCCATATAACCTCCCTATACCTCCTCCTATTACTCCATATAACCTCCCTGTATCTCCTCCTATTACTCCATATAACCTCCCTATACCTCCTCCTATTACTCCATATAACCTCCCCCTATATCTCCTCCTATTACTCCATATAACCTCCCTATATCTCCTTCTATTACTCCATATAACCTCCCTATATCTCCTATTATTCCATATAACCTCCCCTATATTTCTTCCTATTACTCCATATAACCTCCCTATATCTCCTCCTATTACTCCATATAACTTCCCTATATCTCCTTCTATTACTCCATATAACCTCCCTATATCTCCTCCTATTACTCCATATAACCTCCCTATACCTCCTCCTATTACTCCATATAACCTCCCTGTATCTCCTCCTATTACTCCATATAACCTCCCTATACCTCCTCCTATTACTCCATATAACCTCCCTATATCTCCTCCTATTACTCCATATAACCTCCCTATTTCTCCTCCTATTACTCCATATAACCTCCCTATATTTCTTCCTATTACTCCATATAACCTCCCTATATCTCCTCCTATTACTCCATATAACCTCCCTATATCTCCTTCTATTATTCCATATAACCTCCCCTATATTTCTTCCTATTACTCCATATAACCTCCCTATATCTCCTCCTATTACTCCATATAACCTCCCTATATCTCCTTCTATTATTCCATATAACCTCCCCTATATTTCTTCCTATTACTCCATATAACCTCCCTATATCTCCTCCTATTACTCCATATAACCTCCCTATATCTCCTCCTATTACTCCATATAACCTCCCTATATGTCCTCCTATTACTCCATATAACCTTCCTATATCTCCTCCTATTACTACATATAACCTCCCTATATCTCCTCCTATTACTACATATAACCTCCCTATATCTCCTATTTCTCCATGTAACCTCCCCTTTATCTCCTCCTATTACTCCATATAACCTTCCTATATCTCCTCCTATTACTCCATATAACCTCCCTATATCTCCTCCTATTACTCCATATAACCTCCCTATATCTCCACCTATTACTCCATATAACCTCCCTATATCTCCTCCTATTACTCCATATAACCTCCCTATACCTCCTCCTATTACTCCATATAACCTCCCTGTATCTCCTCCTATTACTCCATATAACCTCCCTATACCTCCTCCTATTACTCCATATAACCTCCCCCTATATCTCCTCCTATTACTCCATATAACCTCCCTATATCTCCTCCTATTACTCCATATAACCTCCCTATATCTCCTTCTATTATTCCATATAACCTCCCCTATATTTCTTCCTATTACTCCATATAACCTCCCTATATCTCCTCCTATTACTCCATATAACCTCCCTATATCTCCTCCTATTATTCCATATATCCTCCCTATATCTCCTCCTATTACTCCATATAACCTCTCCTATATCTCCTCCTATTACTCCATATAACCTCCCTATATCTCCTCCTATTACTCCATATAACCTCCCTATATCTCCTCCTATTACTCCATATAACCTCCCTATATCTCCTCCTATTACTCCATATAACCTCCCCTATATTTCTTCCTATTACTCCATATAACCTTCCTATATCTCCTCCTATTACTCCATATAACCTCCCTATATCTCCTCCTATTACTCCATATAACCTCCCTATATCTCCTCCTATTATTCCATATATCCTCCCTATATCTCCTCCTATTACTCCATATAACCTCTCCTATATCTCCTCCTATTACTCCATATAACCTCCCTATATCTCCTCCTATTACTCCATATAACCTCCCTATATCTCCTCCTATTACTCCATATAACCTCCCTATATCTCCTCCTATTACTCAATATAACCTTCCTATATCTCCTCCTATTACTATATATAACCTCCCTATATCTCCTCCTATTACTACATATAACCTCCCTATATCTCCTATTTCTCCATATAACCTCCCCTTTATCTCCTCCTATTACTCCATATAACCTCCCTATATCTCCTCCTATTACTCCATATAACCTTCCTATATCTCCTCCTATTACTACATATAACCTCCCTATATCTCCTCCTATTACTACATATAACCTCCCTATATCTCCTTTTTCTCCATATAACCTCCCCTTTATCTCCTCCTATTACTCCATATAACCTCCCTATATCTCCTCCTATTACTCCATATAACCTCCCTATATCTCCTCCTATTACTCCATTTAACCTCCCTATATCTCCTCCTATTACTCCATATAACCTCCCTATATCTCCTCCTATTACTCCATATAACCTCCCTATATCTCCTCCTATTACTCCATTTAACCTCCCTATATCTCCTCCTATTACTCCATATAACCTCCCTATATCTCCTCCTATTACTCCATATAACCTCCCCTATATCTCCTCCTATTACTCCATATAACCTCCCCTATATCTCCCCCTATTACTCCATATAACCTCCCTATTTCTCCTCCTATTACTCCATATAACCTCCCTATATCTCCTCCTATTACTCCATATAACCTCCCTATATCTCCTCCTATTACTCCATATAACCTCCCTATATCTCCTCCTATTACTCCATATAACCTCCCTATTTCTCCTCCTATTACTCCATATAACTTCCCTATATCTCCTCCTATTACTCCATATAACCTCCCTGTATCTCCTCCTATTACTCCATATAACCCTCCCTATATCTCCTCCTATTACTCCATATAACCTCCCTATATCTCCTCCTATTACTCCATATAACCTCCCTATATCTCCTCCTATTACTCCATATAACCTCCCTATATCTCCTCCTATTACTCCATATAACCTCCCCTATATCTCCTCCTATTACTCCATATATCCTCCCTATATCTCCTCCTATTACTCCATATAACCTCCCCTATATCTCCTCCTATTACTCCATATATCCTCCCTATATCTCCTCCTATTATTCCATATAACCTCCCCTATATCTCCTCCTATTACTCCATATAACCTCCCTATATCTCCTCCTATTTCTCCATATAACCTCCCTATATCTCCTCCTATTACTCCATATAACCTCCCTATATCTCCTCCTCTTACTCCATATAACCTCCCTATATCTCCTCCTATTACTCCATATAACCTCCCTATATCTCCTCCTCTTACTCCATATAACCTCCCTATATCTCCTCCTATTACTCCATATAACCTCCCTATATCTCCTCCTATTACTCCATATAACCTCTCCTATATCTCCTCCTATTACTCCATATAACCTCCCCTATATCTCCTCCTATTACTCCATATAACCTCCCTATATCTCCTCCTATTACTCCATATAACCTCCCTATGTCTCCTCCTATTACTCCATATAACCTCCCTATATCTCCTCCTCTTACTCCATATAACCTCCCTATATCTCCTCCTATTACTCCATATAACCTCCCTATATCTCCTCCTCTTACTCCATATAACCTCCCTATATCTCCTCCTATTACTCCATATAACCTCCCTATATCTCCTCCTATTACTCCATATAACCTCCCTATATCTCCTCCTATTACTCCATATAACCTCCCTATATCTCCTTCTATTACTCCATATAACCTCCCTATATCTCCTCCTATTACTCCATATAACCTCCCTATATCTCCTCCTATTACTCCATATAACCTCCCTATATCTCCTCCTATTACTCCATATAACCTCCCTATATCTCCTTCTATTACTCCATATAACCTCCCTATATCTCCTCCTAATACTCCATATAACCTCCCTATATCTCCTCCTATTACTCCATATAACCTCCCTATATCTCCTCCTATTACTCCATATAACCTCTCCTATATCTCCTCCTATTACTCCATATAACCTCCCTATATCTCCTCCTATTACTCCATATAACCTCCCTATGTCTCCTCCTATTACTCCATATAACCTCCCTATATCTCCTCCTATTACTCCATATAACCTCCCTATATCTCCTCCTATTACTCCATATAACCTCTCCTATATCTCCTCCTATTACTCCATATAACCTCCCCTATATCTCCTATTACTCCATATAACCTCCCTATATCTCCTCCTATTACTCCATATAACCTCCCTATGTCTCCTCCTATTACTCCATATAACCTCCCTATATCTCCTCCTCTTACTCCATATAACCTCTCCTATATCTCCTCCTCTTACTCCATATAACCTCCCTATATCTCCTCCTATTACTCCATATAACCTCCCTATATCTCCTCCTATTACTCCATATAACCTCCCTATATCTCCTCCTATTACTCCATATAACCTCCCTATATCTCCTTCTATTACTCCATATAACCTCCCTATATCTCCTCCTATTACTCCATATAACCTCCCTATATCTCCTCCTATTACTCCATATAACCTCCCTATGTCTCCTCCTATTACTCCATATAACCTCCCTATATCTCCTCCTCTTACTCCATATAACCTCTCCTATATCTCCTCCTATTACTCCATATAACCTCTCCTATATCTCCTCCTATTACTCCATATAACCTCCCCTATATCTCCTCCTATTACTCCATATAACCTCCCTATATCTCCTCCTATTACTCCATATAACCTCTCCTATATCTCCTTCTATTACTCCATATAACCTCCCTATATCTCCTCCTATTACTCCATATAACCTCCCCTATATCTCCTCCTATTACTCCATATAACCTCCCTATATCTCCTCCTATTACTCCATATAACCTCCCTATGTCTCCTCCTATTACTCCATATAACCTCCCTATATCTCCTCCTCTTACTCCATATAACCTCTCCTATATCTCCTCCTCTTACTCCATATAACCTCCCTATATCTCCTCCTATTACTCCATATAACCTCCCTATATCTCCTCCTATTACTCCATATAACCTCCCTATATCTCCTCCTATTACTCCATATAACCTCCCTATATCTCCTTCTATTACTCCATATAACCTCCCTATATCTCCTCCTATTACTCCATATAACCTCCCTATATCTCCTCCTATTACTCCATATAACCTCCCTATATCTCCTCCTATTACTCCATATAACCTCCCTATATCTCCTTCTATTACTCCATATAACCTCCCTATATCTCCTCCTATTACTCCATATAACCTCCCTATATCTCCTCCTATTACTCCATATAACCTCCCTATATCTCCTCCTATTACTCCATATAACCTCTCCTATATCTCCTCCTATTACTCCATATAACCTCCCTATATCTCCTCCTATTACTCCATATAACCTCCCTATGTCTCCTATTACTCCATATAACCTCCCTATATCTCCTCCTATTACTCCATATAACCTCCCTATATCTCCTCCTATTACTCCATATAACCTCTCCTATATCTCCTCCTATTACTCCATATAACCTCCCCTATATCTCCTCCTATTACTCCATATAACCTCCCTATATCTCCTCCTATTACTCCATATAACCTCCCTATGTCTCCTCCTATTACTCCATATAACCTCCCTATATCTCCTCCTCTTACTCCATATAACCTCTCCTATATCTCCTCCTCTTATTCCATATAACCTCCCTATATCTCCTCCTATTACTCCATATAACCTCCCTATATCTCCTCCTATTACTCCATATAACCTCCCTATATCTCCTCCTATTACTCCATATAACCTCCCTATATCTCCTTCTATTACTCCATATAACCTCCCTATATCTCCTCCTATTACTCCATATAACCTCCCTATATCTCCTCCTATTACTCCATATAACCTCCCTATATCTCCTCCTATTACTCCATATAACCACCCTATATCTCCTCCTATTACTCCATATAACCTCCCTATATCTCCTTCTATTACTCCATATAACCTCCCTATATCTCCTCCTATTACTCCATATAACCTCCCTATATCTCCTCCTATTACTCCATATAACCTCCCTATATCTCCTCCTATTACTCCATATAACCTCTCCTATATCTCCTCCTATTACTCCATATAACCTCCCTATATCTCCTCCTATTACTCCATATAACCTCCCTATGTCTCCTCCTATTACTCCATATAACCGCCCTATATCTCCTCCTCTTACTCCATATAACCTCTCCTATATCTCCTCCTCTTACTCCATATAACCTCCCTATATCTCCACCATTACCTTATATGATATTTTGCTATAATGTTCTTTATCCTTTTACCACAGAGTGGATGGATCTCAGATTCTCTATTATGACGTAAATGTGAAGAGATTGCACCTTCGAATAGTTGTGACCAATGCCCCTACTCCCACCTCCTCTGCTGATGACGCTCATGAAGCCATATTAAATGTCACGTTTCCGAATGAACTTATTTTTGCTGCAGTGCGTCCAGTAAGTAGTAACACCACAGATTAGTGTAACGCTATATCACTAGATCTCTATACTAATTTCATTGTGTTATTGCTTTGACAGGTTGGCTCTTGTGTCTTTGAAGGTGCTGTGTTGTGTCTGCTCGGGAACCCTTTCCGCAGGAATCAAAGGGTGAGTAGTCTGTCTATAATCTTACTGTTTCTCTGACTATTTCCAGGTTGTTCTGCCATGTTTTTTTTATCTATTGTTGTACTTTATAGGCTGAGATTGACATCACATTTGAAGCATCTGGAATTGACTTGAAGACCAGAGAGGTGATAACTGGACTCCAGTTGTCCACGTAAGAAATAGCCACAGAATTTGGGACTAAACAATGTAAAAACGAAGGTGCAGTGTCTTTAGAAGTGGAATAAACTCGCTGCCAATAGGTTGTGACTGTCACTTGTAGCCAGAGCCCTGTGGCACCTAAATAGGTTTTGTGAGCACAAAAAAAAGTTTTGAAAAACAATCTGGCTGTCGTTGTAATGAGTCTGCACTTACCTTTACTTTATTTTTTGCTTCGATTGATCCCCCTCCAGCCATCCTTGTGGTTTGATTGTTTAAATCCTGTCTTCATGACAGTTCTCTTTCTCTGTGCTTCCAGACTACATTTTCCAAGAGGCAGAACTGTATGTGTCCCACAGCTCTCTCACTCGCACCCTTGGTGCTTGTCCATTCCATCTACAAGGCACCATCCTGAGACTCCTATTCAGTCTCAGGATGGATAAATTGCTGCACACTCAGTCACTCCCCCTATGTCATCTCATGTGTGCTACCCTGAGACTCTCCTGCAGGCAATAACGTTACAGGTGCTGACACTGGCGGCAGACAGGTTCAGTCTGCTGGGGGGAGTAACGAGTCATATAATGTAGTTGTTTATTGTAATGTAATCTAGCTCTCCTGAAGTCCAGCAGCAAACTCAATAGTTGACTGCTTACTATTCATCTCTATTGAGCCAACACTGCCTCCGTTGCTTCTGCGCTCCCTTCCAGTGAAACTTGTCGAGGGTCATAGGTCATTGTCCACCATGTCATCACATTCACAGCACACTGCAGAGCTACTGTCTGGGTACTGCTTTCTGCATGTAGAACTTTGCTTGACTGATAGCCGGCATTCCATTCAAAGCACAGATGGGAAATCTCTGTAGTCTGTGCTTTGAATGGACTTTAACTCGAAGCAAAGAGTTAGAAGTCACAGTGCAACATGTGACCGTTCAGGAACAGAGCTGAATTTTACCAGCAAGTACATTTGTCTTCATTTCTCAAAGGCTTTACCATGTTTTAATTATCTGTGTGCCCCTAAAACCCCTTTAACAAAGAGCTCTGCACATTAATCTTCACCCTAGTTTTATTTGAGAGAGAACTGAAAATGAATGACAGATTTGCCTAATTTTCCCTGAACGTATCAGGGAACTTTCAGATATGTACTACCTATTGGTTTTATCTGTTATAGGGGTGTCCGCAGACAGTCTGTTTTCCCATAAGGCTAAGTTCCCATGATGAGTTTTTGGTACGTTTTTTTTTTACGTTGAGTATTTTTACAAAATATGCAAGTAATCTGTTTCATTTGATGGGTGCAGAAAATGTACAGCATCAAAAATTCACCAAACATTTATTGTGGGAACATAGTCTAAGAAATTGTTGACAAACCCTGTAAAAGTGGACAGACCCTTTAAATCTAAGACCTTCTTTATAATAGTGACTTGGGGTAATTTGTAGCTGGTTACTGAGGTCACATAGGAGTAGAAGCATGAATAGTAAAATGTGGGATATCTTAAAGCTAAGTTTCTCTGTGTTTTCCTTTCAGTTTGAGCGAACAGGGCGGTCTGGAGGAGGAATATGCCGAATTCTTGGTAGACTACACATTAGAGATGTCATTATCTGTGTAAGTACTCCCTAAAATCTACTGAATTTTACAGGGTCTGGACGGAGCAGAGTTCCCCTCCAGTAGAGATCTACTGTATGATAAATGTTACATGTGTAACTTGTGGCTGCCATAGTGGAAGACGGTGCAGCAGTGGGTGTGCACTTTACGGCTGCTGGCATGTTGGAAGACAGTGCAGCACTGGGTGTGTGCTTTACGGCTGCTACAATAGCTTCCTGTTGTGAGTTCATTTTCCCCTTCGTCACTGAGGTCTGGTGAACTCCCTATTCTGGTAAAGGAAGGTAATGAGCCTGATTATCAGGCACCTGAGCCTAATGAGGATGACTGGCTGAGTGGAGTCACGGACTGGATATAAGGCTGCCGACACCCTTCTGCCCTGCGGGTGATTTCTCTGGGGACTTCTAGGACACCAGTCTGATTCCTGCTCCTCTAAAGCTAAGTTTTCTGCTTTACCTGTTAGCATTTGTGTTTTGTTTTTGTTTTCCTTGCTTTTCTGGATTCTGCCATTCCCTGCCTGGGTGAGCTGAATCTCCTTTTGCCTGTTGCTCTGTCTTCAGAATATTCCTGAGGACTGACATAGCTTTTTTGAAGCCTAGCGTCTTCAGGGCCTTTTTCACTGTCAGTCTGTTGGCTCTTATTTTCATAGGGTTTTTCACGGATTGCAGACAGCAGCCTTCCTGTCCTTACCTATCTAGTTAGCTTGGGCCCCGTCTTTGCTCAGTCTATCTTTCTGTCTGTGTTAGTGTTTTCATCTTGCTTCACCGTCATTATATGTTGGGGGCTGCCTATTGCTTTGGGGTCTGCTCTGGGGCAGTTTAGATTTCCCCTTTCTTTCTTTAGGCCTATTTAATTCTCCGGCTGTGATCGAGGGGTCTAGGGCATCGTAGGAACCCCCCACGGCTACTGTTAGTTGTTGTGGATAGGATCAGGGGTCTGCAATCCGATAGCTGCCAACCTCTCTGGTTTTCTGGACTTAGCTAGCATTTCTATTTTTGCCTCCTACGGTGAGTCAATCATAACAGAATCACCCGCCATACCGCAGATCCTAGGGTACTCTATAGCAGGAAAGAATTGTGTTTAAAAAAAAAAAAAAAAAAAGTGTGTGTATATTCTTTCCTCTATATCTCTGAGGCCGTAGGGGGATTTTTTTTTTCTCTCAATGGAGATAAAGCAAGTGTCTGATCGTGTGGAGCAGCTCGCTGCGGAAGTGCGGGGAATTTCCGCCTACCTTGCTCGTTCGCATGCTGTTGAACCAAAGATCCCTACACCTGATGTATTTTTTGGGGATCGATCTAAATTTTTGAGTTTCAAAAATAATTGTAAATTATTTTTTGCCTTGAAGCCTAACTCGTCAGGGAGCTCCGCGCAGCAGGTTAAAATTGTCATCTCCTTGCGTGGCGATCCCCAGGATTGGGCGTTTTCTTTGAAACCAGATGATCCTATTCTGACTAATGTGAACGCATTCTTTCAAGCTTTGGGGTTGTTGTATGACGAACCTAATGCTATTGATCAGGCTGAAAAGACCCTGTTGGCATTGAACCAGGGTCGAGATTCTGCAGAGTTGTACTGTCAAAAGTTCCGAAAGTGGGCGGTCCTTACTACCTGGAATGATAATGCCTTGGCTGCTCTCTTTCGGAAGGGTTTGTCAGAAGCCGTAAAAGATACTATGGTGGGATTTCCTGTTCCCCCTGGTCTGGACGATTCTATGTCATTAGCCATTCAGGTTGATCGGCGTTTACGTGAACGCAGGATTGCACGAGAGGTGTTGCCACCGGTTGAACAGACGTCTGAACCTATGCAATGTGATAGAGTTTTGTCTAAGGCGCAACGTCAGGAGTTCAGAAGGCGTAATAAGCTGTGTTTTTTCTGTGGAGATGCCTCGCATATTATTTCTGTTTGTCCTAAACGAGAGAAACGCTTTGCACACACGTTTTCTGTTGGTGGTGTTCAACCTAAGTTTCTTCTGGCAATTACTCTGATCTGCTCCCTGTCCACATTTTCCGCCAAGGCTTTTGTGGATTCGGGAGCAGCGCTAAACCTAAAGGACTTGGATTTTGCTAAACGTTGTGGATTTCCGATGACACCTCTGCAGACGCCTATCCCTTTGAGGGGGATTGATGCTACTCCTTTGGCTAAAAATAAACCTCAGTTTTGGACCCAGGTGGTCATGCGGGTCGCCCCAGACCATCAAGAAAACTGCAGATTTTTGGTGTTGCATGGTCTGCATGATGCCGTTGTTCTGGGGTTTCCCTGGTTGCAAATTCATAATCCAGTTTTGGATTGGAAATCTGTGTCTGTGATGAGTTGGGGTTGTCGGTGTGCCTTTAGTGAGGCTCCGGTTTTTTCCACCTCTCCTCAGTCGCATGATGTTCCTGACTATTTGGCGGACTTTTATGATGTATTTAGTGAGAATGAATCTGCGTCCTTGCCTCCTCATAGGAGTTATGACTGTGCAATCGAACTAAGCCCGGGGTGTAAATTTCCCAAGGGTCGGCTCTTCAATTTATCTGTACCCGAGCACGAGGCTATGCGGTCCTATATTAAGGAGGCGTTGGAGAAGGGTCATATTAGACCATCCTCTTCACCCTTAGGTGCCGGGTTTTTTTTTGTGGCCAAAAAGGATGGTTCTTTAAGGCCTTGTATTGATTATCGTGCCCTCAATAAAAGTACTATTAAATATCAGTATCCGTTACCCCTGATTTCGGATCTATTCTCTAGAGTTAGAGGTACTTGCTGGTTTACTAAGCTTGACCTCAGGGGGGCGTATAATCTTATCCGCATTAAGCAGGGGGATGAATGGAAGACGGCGTTTAATACTCCGGAGGGACATTTTGAGTACCTGGTGATGCCTTTTGGGCTCACTAATGCCCCTTCTGTCTTCCAGTGCTTCATGAACGATATTTTCCGAGACTTTGTTGATAAATTTTTGATTATCTATCTGGATGATATTTTGATCTTCTCCAAGGATTGGGATTCTCATGTGGAACATATTCGGACTGTGTTCCGGATCTTGAGGGAGAATTCCCTGTATGGCAAAGGATCGAAATGCCTTTTTGGAGTACAGAGGATTTCATTTTTGGGATTTATTTTGTCTCCGTCAACTATTGAAATGGACCCGGCCAAGGTACAGGCCATTTATGATTGGGTTCAGCCCACTTCTTTGAAGGCCCTCCAGAAGTTTTTGGGTTTTGCTAATTTTTATCGGAAATTTATAGCAAAATTTTCTAGTATTGCCAAGCCATTGACTGATCTGACTAAGAAGGGTGCTGATGTGTTGAATTGGTCTCCAGAGGCTGTTGCTTCCTTTCAGGAGCTGAAGCGAAGATTTACCTCCGCCCCGGTTTTGCGGCAACCTGATGTCTCACTCCCGTTCCAGGTAGAGGTGGATGCTTCTGAGATTGGTGCAGGAGCTGTTTTGTCCCAAAAGGATCCTGTAACATCTAAAATGAATCCCTGTGCTTTCTTTTCCCGAAAGTTCTCTCCATCTGAACGTAACTATGATGTGGGGAATAGGGAACTGTTGGCCATGAAATGGGCATTTGAGGAGTGGAGACATTGGTTGGAGGGAGCTAAACATCAAGTTGTGGTCCTCACTGACCACAAGAATTTGATTTACCTAGAGTCGGCTAAACGCTTGAACCCTAGACAGGCTAGGTGGGCCTTGTTTTTTACACGTTGATTTTGTGGTCTCTTTTCTTCCTGGAACTAAGAATGTCAAGGCAGACGCACTCTCTAGGAGTTTCTTTGCTGATTCTCCTGTGGTGACGAAGCCTGCTACCATCTTAGGCGAAGGGGTAGTTCTTTCTGCCATCTCGCCCGATTTGAGACTTGCTCTGCAAGAGTTCCAGGAGGACAAACCTGAGCGTTGTCCCAGTGGAAAGTTGTATGTTCCTGACCAGTGGAAGAAGAGAGTGATGTCTGAAGTTCATTGCTCTGCATTTGCTGGTCATCCAGGTATTTTTGGTACTAGAGATCTGGTGAGTCGCTCTTTTTGGTGGCCCACCTTGTCTCATGATGTCAGGAATTTTGTGCAGTCCTGTGGGACTTGCTCCCGGTCTAAATCTTGTTCTCGCTCTAGTGGGTTGTTGATGCCTTTGCCGGTCCCCAGGAGGCCATGGACCCATATTTCAATGGATTTCATCTCTGATATGCCGGTCTCTCAAAGAATGACTGTTATTTGGGTGATTTGTGATAGGTTCTCTAAGATGGATCATCTTGTACCACTCCCTAAGTTGCCATCTTCCTCTGAGTTGGTGCCCCTGTTTTTGCAACAGGTGGTTCGCTTACACGGGATTCCTGAGAACATTGTATCTGACAGAGGAGTTCAGTTTGTGTCTAGATTTTGGAGGACTTTCTGTTCCAAGCTGGGAATTCAGTTGTCCTTCTCCTCTGCTTTTCACCCTCAGACCAATGGGCAGACAGAGAGAACAAACCAGATCTTGGAGTCGTATTTGAGATGTTTTATTTCCGCTGATCAGGATGATTGGGTTTCATTTTTGCCCTTGGCCGAATTTGCTTTAAATAATAGAGCTAGTTCTGCCACTTTGATGTCACCTTTTTTTTGTAACTTTGGGTTTCATCCTCGATTTTCTTCAGGGCAGGTGGAGCCTTCTGCCTGCCCAGGTGTTGACACTGTGGTGGAGAGAATGCACCAGATCTGGCCCCAAGTGGTGGATAAGTTATCTCTCTCCCAGGAAAAGGCCCAGCGGTTTTCCAATCGACATAGGACCATTGGTCCCCAGTTTAAGATTGGTGATATGGTGTGGTTATCATCAAAAAATATTGCTATGAAGGTGGCTTCTCCTAAGTTTAAGCCTAGATTTATTGGACCTTACAAGATTTTGGAGATTATTAATCCGGTCTCTTTTCGTTTGGCTCTTCCTGTCACATTTAAAATCCATAATGTGTTCCATAAGTCCTTGTTGAAGAGGTTTGTTGAACCAGTTGTTCCTGGGTTGGCACCTCCAGGCCCTGTATTGGTTGAAGGTAACATGGAATATGAGGTAGAGAAAATACTGGATTCCCGTCTGGCTAGACGGAGACTCCAGTATTTGGTTAAGTGGAAGGGTTATGGTCAGGAGGATAATTCCTGGGTCTCTGCCTCTGATATTCATGCCAAAAGATTGGTGCGTGCCTTTCATCGGGCTCACCCTGATCGCCCTGGTGGCGTGGTTGAGGGTTCAATGACCCCTCCTCAAGGGGGAGGTACTGTTGTGAGTTCATTTTCCCCTTCGTCACTGAGGTCTGGTGAACTCCCTATTCTGGTAAAGGAAGGTAATGAGCCTGATTATCAGGCACCTGAGCCTAATGAGGATGACTGGCTGAGTGGAGTCACGGACTGGATATAAGGCTGCCGACGCCCTTCTGCCCTGCGGGTGATTTCTCTGGGGACTTCTAGGACACCAGTCTGATTCCTGCTCCTCTAAAGCTAAGTTTTCTGCTTTACCTGTTAGCATTTGTGTTTTGTTTTTGTTTTCCTTGCTTTTCTGGATTCTGCCATTCCCTGCCTGGGTGAGCTGAATCTCCTTTTGCCTGTTGCTCTGTCTTCAGAATATTCCTGAGGACTGACATAGCTTTTTTGAAGCCTAGCGTCTTCAGGGCCTTTTTCACTGTCAGTCTGTTGGCTCTTATTTTCATAGGGTTTTTCACGGATTGCAGACAGCAGCTTTCCTGTCCTATCTAGTTAGACTGAGCAAAGACGGGGCCCAAGCTATCTTTCTGTCTGTGTTAGTGTTTTCATCTTGCTTCACCGTCATTATATGTTGGGGGCTGCCTATTGCTTTGGGGTCTGCTCTGGGGCAGTTTAGATTTCCCCTTTCTTTCTTTAGGCCTATTTAATTCTCCGGCTGTGATCGAGGGGTCAAGGGCATCGTAGGAACCCCCCACGGCTACTGTTAGTTGTTGTGGATAGGATCAGGGGTCTGCAATCCGATAGCTGCCAACCTCTCTGGTTTTCTGGACTTAGCTAGCATTTCTGTTTTTGCCTCCTATGGTGACTCAATCATAACAGCTTCCATAGTCATTTACAGGCTCTAATCTGCAGTTATATAGTTTTGTCTTTCTAGTCTCCAATCTATTCATAGCTTCGTAGCACCGTCCAGTATTTAGGTTGCACTGCCGAGCACTGTTGTTTATTTCCCATTTATTTGCTTGCATCAAGCCGCTGCCGGAACAGATATCAGCTGATCTCTGGGGGTGTTAGACTGCACCTATCTCATAGTGACGATGACCTATTCCACGGATATGTCATGAATAGATTAGTCCTGGAAAACCCCTCTATGAAGATGCTGATCCAGTGGGTACAGTTTCACCAACCACTGGTGAAGAGCTGGTATCACCGGGTGGAGCTCCATACCACCACTCATTTCCAATCCAATTTTACATTTTGAGTCCAGAGTGGGATAAAATAATTGAATCCACTTTCTTTCTCCTTTATGATGGGATGCACAGGACACCTCAGAATCTACAGACCTATTTCAGTGGTGAAGTGATGGGTGAATCGGCCATGAAGACTGCACATGACGTGGGAAGCCCTGTGTCGTTCGTATTTACGGTGAGATATGGTTGCGTGGTGGCCAGGAGGTCAGTAATGTGGGACATAGACCTAACACATGTCAGCTTTTCATTGTAGGTTGAAAATAGAGGTGAACCCCTCAATAGTCTGGTGTCCCTGATCCTAGCTGTTGAATGGCCACATGAGGTGGCCAATGGGAAGTGGCTTTTATACCTTACAGAAGTGATGGTGAAGACTAAGAGCGTGACACGGTGCCAGCCGGCAGGAGACATAATTGACCCTTTAAATCTCACAGTAAGCCTCTATTGAGGAACATTTGGGAATATTGTTGGTAAACATCTCATACGTTATTCTATAAACATATTATTAGAATTTCTGGCCAATTCTCCGCAAGCACAGAAGCAATAGCCAGTGCATAGACATGGTCTCACAAAATCTAAACTGACAATTGGGCTTATCCAGCCACATCCAGGTAGTGGTCTCCAGATTTGACCTATGAGATTGGGAATGGCAGATATTAGGAACAATTGGTGCACATGTTTTCACTGATGTAGTAAGGTTAAACTGCGTCATGTTGCTTAGTAAGGGTTCGTTCACACTGCCGTAAAACATGGCAGAATGCTATCCTGATGTTTTACTATGGGCTGGTGCAAATCTGCAATTATTTTCTCACACTGATTCGACATGAGGAAACAATCGCAGCATGCTGCAAGTGGCTCCGATATTCATATATTCATATATACAAGTGTATGGGTGCGTGTGAAACATCAGACTGCACTCAGATGTCATCCGATTCCAGTCTGATGTACGCTCACAGAGACAATGGAGAAATTGAGTTCTCCATCTTCTCTGCATCTGTGATACAATTCTCTCATGTGAGAGAATCAGATCACAGTAAGATGACATTCAGACCAAGCTCTGACAGAGTTTGAGCCGAGTGTCATTATCCTAATCTGCCGATTCTCTAGCATGAGAGAATATAAGCTAGTGTCATCAGCACATCGGGACAATCCTGGGGCAGAGAACAGCAGTGATCACTTCAAGATGTGGGAAAAGAACATTAAAGTCACTGTTTGTTATGCGGGTCCCCTAACAATACGCTTGTCACATAATATGATCCTGCAGTGATCAGCTCTAATCTGTGGTTAGCCTAAAGGTCTGTTTACACTGACCAGCAGCACTACATGATGACTGATCGGCGATCATCATGTTTACATGAGACCAGAGCCAATGAAGCTCACTGAGCAATCTATACTAGATCATAGAATCATAATATGTTAGAGCTGGATTCACTAAACCATCGCAGACAGATGACTGTTCGGCCTCTATTTGAAGACTTTCATTGAAGGAGAACTCACTACCGCTCATGGCAGCCTGTTCCACTCTTTGATCACTCTGTCAAAAAGTTTTTTCTAATATCTAATCTGTATCTTCTCCCTTTCAATTTCATCCCATTGCTTCTCCTGTTTCCATGTGCAATTGAGAATAAGGATGATCCTTCTACAATGTGACAGCCCTTCAGATATTTGTAGACAGCTATTAAGTCTACTCTTAGCCTTCTTTTTTGCAAGCTAAACATTCTCCGATAATAAAATATAATTTTCTTACAAATGCTGATATAAAATACTTATGAAATCCACAGCGTGTGAACATAGCCTAAGTGTCAGGAACACTGGATTGAACTTGCTCACTGAGCCAGTGTGCGTGCCCTGAGTAAAGCGAATTGTGCTCAACGATACCTGAGGAGCGGGCAGCAACTGAATGGATGCGTACTTCAGAGCCGCAGGACCTGAAGCACGTGACTGCTAGGGGCGTGGCCTAAACTCCAGAGAGCTAGGAGCAGCAAGAGAACTCCTAGCAGGGTAACTGCGAGACAAAGTTACCAAGGGGCATAGACAGAGAGAATAGTCAGGACGTAGCCAATGAGTCATACACAGAGATAGCTGCAAGGTACAAGAGGGGCGAGCAGAGAGTAGTCAGGTCACAGGCAATGAGTCATACACAGAGATAATAACGCAGTACAGAATCAACAGGAAAACTCACAACGGGAAACAGAACCGGGTCAGAACCATATAAACAAGCTATAACAATGAACAGGCACAGGCACACAGAGGTCAGCACACTCGGCCAAAGGCAGAAGTATAACTGGCCGGGATTGAAGCTTCCCAGGGGTTTAAGAAGCTCTCCCAGAACCAGAAAGAGGCCACCATCATTAACCCCAGAGCTCCAGACATTAACCCCTGACGTGCAGCTCAAAAACCTGCACTGGGATCATGACAGTACCCCCCTCTCAACAGGGGGCCTCTGGACCCCCAGGCTTCCCCGGGTACTTGGCATGGAAAGCCCGAACGAGGCGATCTGCATGTACAGAACGAGCAGGGACCCATGCGCCCTCCTCTGGTCCATATCCCTTCCAGTGGACCAGGTACTGCAAAGAGCGGCGCACCCGCCAAGAGTCCACAATATGTCCGACCTCATACTCCAATTGACCCTCCACAAGCACTGGAGGAACAACAGGCTCGGAGTCCTCTTTGGCAGACCCTGCGGGTTTCAACAGAGATTTATGGAACACATTGGATATTTTTAAAGAGGCGGGGAGACGCAACCTATATGCCACTGGGTTGACTATCTCCATAATCTCATATGGGCCAATGAACTTTGGTCCCAACTTAGCTGATGGTACCTTTAAGTTGATGTTACGTGTGGAGAGCCAGACCTTCTCTTCCACCTGAAACATGTCTCCCGAAGTTCTCTTTTTGTCAGCAAAATATTTGTATCTCCCCTGGGCCCGAGAGATATTACGCCGGACTTCAACCCAGTGGTTTTTTAACTGTTGAACGGACCCCTCTGCCCCTGGACACATACACCAAAATGTCATCCAAATAAATAAAAACAAAACGGCCTATCAGGTCAGAAAACACAACATTGATGAAATTCTGGAAAACAGCGAGTGCATTAGTTAACCCAAACGGCATAACCAGGTTCTCAAAGAGTCCTTCTGTTGTGAGGAATGCAGTTTTCCACTCGTCCCCTTCCTGAACCCTTATCAGATTGTAGGTCCCCCGCAGATCTAACTTGGAGAACCATTGGGCCCCCGCTAACTGGTTACATAAGTCTGGGATGAGGGGAAGCGGGTAAGTGTTCCTAACCATTGTCTTGTTAAGTTCTCGAAAGTCGAGGCACGGCTGCAAACCACCATCTTTCTTCTTCACAAAGAAGAATCCTGCTGCCACCGGTGACACAGAAGGCCTGATATGCCCTTTGCGGAGACTCTCAGCTATGTACTCTTTCATGGTTTGGCGCTCAGGCCCAGACAAATTGAACAATCGAGCCTTAGGTAACTTGGCTCCGGGTACTAAATCAATGGCACAATCGTAGGGTCTATGTGGTGGCAGCGCCTCAGCCTCACTTTCGGAAAAAACGTCTTCGGAATCCTTCAGGTACTCCGGAATACCTTCCAGACCGACAGACGACACAGACACGGATTTAACAGTGTTAACAAGATGTCCCAGGTTATCACATTTATCATTGCATCCCCATTGAGTGATTTCCCCTGTAACCCAATCAATGGTAGGATTATGGCGTTGAAGCCAAGGCATCCCCAGTTCCAGGCCTGCAGGCAAGTTATCTAGCACAAGACAACTTAGTTTTTCCACATGAGTGGAACCCACTTTTAGAGAAAAAAGTTCAGACCTGCAACAGACACCGCCCTGGGTAAGAGGAGACGAGTCAATTGCCACAAGTTTAACAGGATCCTGAAGCCTGACTGTCCCTATCTTATTGAGAGTCATAACTTTGGTATCAATCAGATTCACAGCAGAACCACAGTCAACAAAAGCAGTAGTCTGAACAGGACCATAACCAAGTTCCAGTTCCACCTGCAGCACCATTTTTGCACGTGAGGAAAATTGTACCTGAAGGTCTGGGTAGCCTCCTCGACTACTACCCAGACCTAGTCGTTTCCCGCCATCTTGGAGGATGATGGACAGGAGGGGCAGTCCTTCTTCCAGTGTCCGGATTCCCCACAATTGAAGCACAACTGCTTCTCCCGGCGGCGTCTTCTTTCTTTTTCCTCACAGGTGACAGTGCTCACCTCCATAGCCACAGGAAGAGTCCGGGTCTCATCTCCACTGAAGAATAATGGTGTTTCCCGTTGCATAACGCCTCTAGCCCGCAGTCTGCAATCCATGCGAACCGCTTGGGTCATGGCATCCTCCAGGGAGTCAGGCGGAGGATGGAGTGCCAAAGCATCCTTCAGACTTTCACACAGGCCTCTGTGGAACAGCCCCTGATGGGCGGCATCACTCCAGGGAATCTCGGCTGCCCAACGTCTGAATTGAGTACAGAACCATTCGGCCGAGTGCTCCCCCTGACAGACACTCATCACCTTGTCCTCAGCCAACCGCACTCTATCAGGCTCATCATAAATAAACCCTAAGGCTTCAAAAAACGCATCCACAGACATTCTCTCAGGGGCAGAAGAGGAAAGCGAAAATGCCCAGGCTTGTGGGGACCCCCTAAGCAGGGACATAACTACCCCCACCCTCTGTTTCTCATCCCCAGAGGAGCGGGGTCTCAAAGAGAAAAAGAGCTTACAGCCCTCCTTAAATGCCCTGAAATAATCTTTGTTACCAGAAAACGTATCTGGCAATTTAACCGGGGATGCGGGTGGGACCAAAATGACATCTCTATTCCCCAACTGCTGGAAGCCTGCGGAAAGTACCCCCTGAACTGAATCCTCAACCCGCCGTTGAGACTGGGCCAGAGCTTGGTGTTCCAAACTAAGCTTCTGCAGTGACTGAGTCAAGCATTTCACCTGCTCAGATAAAGCACACATTGGGTCCATGCTGCAGAAGTGAGGAGAGAAAAAAAAAATTGCAGGCCAGTTATAATATCAGGAACACCGCACTGAACTTGCTCACTGAGCCAGTGCGCGTGTCCTGAGTAAAGCGAACTGTGCTCAACGATACCTGAGGAGCGGGCAGCAGCCGAGTAGATGCGTACTTCAGAGCCGCAGGACCTGAAGCATGTGACTGCTAGGGGCGTGGCCTAAACTCCTAGCAGGGTAACTGCGAGACAAAGTTACCAAGGGGCATAGACAGGGAGAATAGTCAGGACGTAGCCAATGAGTCATACACAGAGATAGCTGCAAGGTACAAGAGTGGCGAGCATAGAGTAGTCAGGTCACAGGCAATGAGTCATACACAGAGAGGGTAGCGCAGTACAGAATCAACAGGCAAACTCAACAACGGGAAACAGAACCGGGTCAGAACCCAAGAAACAAGCTATAACATCAAGCAGGCACACAGGGGTCAGCACACTAGGCCAAAGGCAAAAGTATAACTGGCAGGGATTGAAGCTTCCCAGGGGTTTAAGAAGCTCTCCCAGAACCAGAAAGAGGCCACCATCATTAACCCCATGTGTGCAGGTCAAAACCTGCACAGAGCTCCAGACATTAACCCCTGACATGCAGCTCAAAAACCTGCACTGGGATCATGACACTAAGTCCCCCATGCATTATTGCTTTTGAGCCTGTGTTTTGTCTACTTTTCTGTATTTTGCTCCTTTTTTTCTTTGTACTCAATCCATTATTCTTTTTGTGCCTTTTTGAAGTCTATTCTATATGTGCTCGTCTGTTTATTTTTCCCATTTTCAGATGTTTTTGCCTGAGTCAAGTTATATAATGGTACAGGTTTTGCACCTTTTTGCATTAAAAAGTAAAAAAAAAAAAAAAAAAACAACAGTTCAAGACAGAATTTTTTTACTGCCAAATTTATAAATTGTGTGCACCATTTTGAAGAATTTGGCACAAAAAGGCAACTAATAACCACAAGATAAAAAAGGAAAGTGACTTGGAAAACAACTGCAAATGATGAATTAGGGATATTTAAGTATCTATTTATCATTCAGTGTCTCTACTGGACAAATTAAGAATTACACCTCCCAATAAAATTTCAGTTAGGAACATGCTGGGTCCTCTATGGAAAAGCTGTTTTTTTTGTAGGGATCATTAACACTATCATAGGGGTCTGAATTGGGGTCACCCTTTGCTTTTATATGTTGTTTGTGTGTATTTGGCCCATTTTAAGACTATGACAAAATGAAGGTGCAGTATTTACTTTGCATTTTCACTTACCAAGCTATTAGACACACCATCTTAACAACTTTTTTTTTCTTTTCTTCAGTTGTCTGAGAGCAGAAGAAGGAGGAGAGAGGCTGTAAAGATTGAGTTGCCAGATGTCCAGGTCTTACCAGCTGTTAAAAGGCCTAACACTGTTCTGGTGAGAATCACAAGTAATTGTCAGCAAAACCCCCATAAAAGTTTTAGATATTTCAGTGTGTCATGGTTAGGTACGGGGGTTACTGAGATCAAGAGATGGTTATTGTTCCACCTTCTTGTTTCATTGTTCCTGCTTTAATTGCGCAGTTCCCCCCGAAAAAAATGGATTCTGGTGACACAAAACATAAAGGGCCCGATTCATCAAGACTTTGGTCATGCAGTCGATCAGGAGATGTTCTGGAGTCAGACACTCTTGACACGTATGCCTCTTTTTGAATCAGAAGCATTGGACGAGTGGTGTTCACCTCTGTGTGTTCCTCGCCACTAATCCTATTCCAGTCCCTGGTGGAGAAAGATTTGTGGCGTAGCAAACGCGATCGACTTTCATAAATTTGACGAGCGATCATTGCCATGCCCCTGTTTCGCCCCAGCTCTGCCCTCTCTGTCAGAGCTGGGCAAAAATGGCGTGTGTCCGCCAAAAATCTCAAAATTTTAGCACTAAAATTATGTGACGTTTTAAAGCTTTTTCCACCAGAATATTGGTGGAAAAGCTTTGATGAATCAGATCTAAACTTTTCAAGTGGAATAATGTATAAAAGTGCAGAAGATCACCAGCGAGCTATAACAAGTTTGTTATAGTTATGTCTGAACAGAGATTTTTCTTTAACTTCTCCATTTGAAAACTTGTTCTGTTTTTCTTGATCTAACAGACTAAAAAGATTTAATCATGGGGCAACCACTTTTAAGAAGTCACTAGGCATTTGATATAACCTAGATCTAATTTAGACAACTTTGAACATGAGGACGTATTTTTGATCCGAACCTCTATACCACATACTTCTTGTGGTCTCTTACGTTTTCATTGACTTTTCAAGAAAAGAAATACCTATTTGTTTGCAATGTTACAACCTGTACATTTGTTCTCAAAAGTTTACATACCCCGGCAAAATTTTTGCGTTCTTGGCCTTTTTTCAGAGAATATGAATGATAACACCAAAACTTTTTCTCCATTCATGGTTAGAGGCTGGGTGAAGCAATTTATTGTTAAACTACTGTGTTTTCTCTTTTTAAATCATAATGACGACCCAAAACATCCAAATGACCCTGATCAAAAGCTCATAAACCCTGGTGATTTTGGCCTGATAACATGTACAGACGTTAACACAAATGGGTTTGAATGGCTCCTAAATGTGACATCCTCACCTGTGACCTGTTTGCTTGCAATCAGTTTGTGTGCATAAAAGTTGAGTGAGTTTCAGAGATCCAGACAGACTCTTGAATCTTTCATCTAGCCACTGACGTTTCTGGATTGTGAGTCATGGGTAAAGCAAAAGAATTGTCAACGGATCTACAGGAAAAGGTAGGTGAACTGTATGAAACAGGAAAGGGATACAAAAAGATATCCAAGGAATTGACAATGCCAGTCAGCAGCATTCAAACTGTGATCAACAAATGGAAAATCAGAGGCTCTGTAAAAACAAAACCTCAGTCAGGTAGACCAACAAAAATTTCACCCACAACTGCCAGGAAAATTGTTCGGGATGCAAAGAAAAACCCACAAATAACATCAGCTGAAATACTGGACTCTCTAAAAACTAGCGATGTGGCTGTTTCAAGATGCACAATAAGGAGGCACTTGAAATAAAATAGGCTGCATGGTCGAGTTGCCAGAAGAAAGCCATTAATGCGCAAATGCCACAAAGTATCTCGCCTACAATAAGCAAAACTGCACAGGGGCAAGCCTCAAAAATTTAACTTTTTGGCCACAACCATAAATGTTTCATTTGGAGAGAGGTCAACAAGGCCTGTGATGAAAGGAACACCATTCCTACTGTAAAGCACAGAGGTGGATCATTGATGTTTTGGGGATGTGTGAGCTGCAAAGGCACAGGAAACTTGGTCAAAGTTGAAGGAAAGATGAATGCTGCTTGTTATCAACTAATACAGGAGGCAAATTTGAAATCATCAGCCGGAAGCTGCTCATAGGACGTACGTAGACGTTCCAACATGACAACGATCCAAAACACAAAGCCAAGTCGACCTGTCATTGGCTACAGCAGAACAAAGTGAAGGTTATGGAGTGGCCATCTCAGTCTCCTGACCTCAATATCAGTGAGCCACTTTGGGGAGATCTCAAACACGCAGTTCATGCTAGACAGCCCAGGAATTTACAGGAACTGGAGGCATTTTGCCAAGAAGAGTGGGCAGCTTTACCATCTGAAAAAAGAAAGAACCTCATCCATAACTACCACAAAAGACTTCAAGCTGTTGTTAATGTTAGAGGGTGTAGTACACGGTATTAAGAAATGGTGTATGTGAACTTTTGATTAGGGTTATTTGGATGTTTTGGGTTGTCATTATGATTTAAAAAGAGAAAACACAGTAGTTTGACAATAAATGGCTTCACCCAACCTCTATCCGTGAGTGGAGAAAAAGTTTTGGTGTTGTCAATCATATTCTCTGAAAAAAGGCCAAGAAAGAAAAAATTCTGCCGGGGTATGTAAACTTTTGAGCATAACTGTATACTAATCCTTTGCATTGCATTTACAGAGATGTGGGGGTGGAGGTGCCAACTGTGTGCGTTTTGAATGCCCCTTAAATGACATGGAGAAATTTGCAGAGATCACTGTGCAAGCAAGAGTCTGGAACAGCACGTTCTTAGAGGTAAGAAACATTAACTGCTAAATGCCTAATTTTGTAGGGTAAAGCTGTGTACATGGACTCTTGTGGTGGGACATGGAGTGGGCACCTACATAAGTGAACATTATAAGCCTGTAGGCACTCTTTGTGCTGTCATATAATGCCTCCAAGATTAATCATGTTCTGGTGGACACACAAAAGGACAGTGTGAGCCCAAATGCCCTATGGGTGCCATATTATGAATCATTGCACTCAAAGGGTGAGTATGTGAAGAAATAAACAGCCAGAAAAATCTGATAAATAAGCTCATCATGGGAGGTTGTGCTGTGGGTACAACTCCAATGAAGGCGGATAGCCGGATAGCATCACTGCTTGTGTCCTGAAATTATTGGGGAGATGTATGAAGCTTCAATGTGGTGGGAGGGGTGTGGGTGGATACTAGTGATGAGCGAACGTATTCGGATAAGGTGTCATCCGAGCATGCTCATGTGCGAACCAATTGTCTTTGGCGTACTCGAATAATATCTTGGAGTCCCCACGCCTGCATGTGTTGCGGTTTTCGAACAGCTGGGAGACTTGCAACTGCGGGGACTCAAACATATTTTTCGAGCACGCCGAAGTCAATTGGTTAGCACACAAGCATGCTTGGATGACACCTTATCCGAACACGTTCGCTCATCACTAGTGGCTACCCTTCCAATGGGACAATTAAAATTGTGTAGACAATCTGCTGATGCTGGAAGGATGTTGATGATTCTTTTAATGAGATATCAACAAATACAATGTGTTTTGAGGCTCCTGTCCCTCTTTCTCAATAACACAAAAGCGTAGGTGTTACTTGTGTTACTTGAGGTAGAGGCCCAGGAGCCTCAAAATGTGTTGTACTTGTTGCTACCTCAATAAAAGAATCTTCATCAACATCCTACATCATCAGCTGGTTGTCTGCACGGTTTTGAATGTCCCATAAGAAGGGTAGCCACCCATACCCCTCCCACCACATTGAAGCTCCATATTATGAATCCAGATCTCTCATATTCCTGGTAAGTTCATATCTAAAACATCACCCTTTCTTTATGTGCCTGAACTCCCTTTTTATCTTTGTTTCCTCAGGATTATAGATACTCTGACAGAGTTTGGGTTGAAGGAGCGGCAGAACTTTATCTGAAAAGCGATATTGACTCTATAAAAATGCGGAGCCAACATGTCTCAGTAGGTATCACTATGTAGTGTTAGATCTTTGGGTTATGAATCTGTATTTTACTCATGGATTAACCATATTTTCTTTTTATTCCTCCTCGTTATGTTGTGAATTCAGTTTTCAGTCACCATAGACTCTGAACTTGTAGAACCACCTCCGGCTGAACTCCCGCTCTGGGTGATCATTGTTTCAGTGGTGTCTGGAATTTTGCTTCTAGGAGTTATCATTATCATCCTTTGGAAGGTAAGAGATGAAATAACAACAAACAGGATCTCCTATGTATGCTCACGGAAGAGACCGGGACCAAAGGGTGCTATCAAGCCACTTTGCCTAGGCCATAATACCAAGCTCAAACAGAACCTTAGCTTTAGCTCTGCATTTCTTTCGAAGGATAGCTTTCTTATTGTAAAAGTTAAAACCTGACCTGTAGGAAGTAGTGTCCAGTTGGGAAGATTAGACATTGACCACCTAGTATGACTTTATTTGGTCAGTGGTTATCAGAACAAACAGTAGATGATGTAGATAGGAAGCAACAACCATACATTAACTTGCTAAATCATCAATCGGCACTCATTCCTGGTTAGTTTATCTGCACATGTAAGAGGAGCCTTAATCTGTTTTCATGGCCTACTATGTGACAAAATGGATTGATGGTGCTTCAGAAAGTAACTATTGCTGATGAATGTTCACCAGGTGAAGGATTTTTTAGATTAGATAAAAAAATGGACTCGACCTTCTAAACGTGTTACATAGCAATCATAGACATTTGCAAGCAGTGCTGGGGTTCATTGGACCCACCAGTGGAATAACCCATAAGAAATAGACTAGAGTGGCAAATGATTGGCTCCTGTCACCTCCATATGGGGTTGTTTCCTTCTGGGCCATTGGCGTCATGTTGCATCAAAGCATGGACCCATAGGAGGATTCTCTGGTGCTCCATTGGGCCAGTCCAATCACGGTTGCATGATGATAAGCTTCAATTATCCTTGAAAATGTCAAGTCTGTCCATGAAAACTACACCTTTTAGCCCCTGCTTGATCTAATTTCCCTTGCTTGCTTATATAATGGGTGAATTATTCATGCCCTCCCAGTGCACAGACACCTTCAACAGTTTTTCAGCCCAAGACAACCAAGGCTCTCTGGTCTCTTACACTGTTGTTTTTAAATAAATCTGTGACATTGCCCAATGATTTTTCCTGCTCGGCCCCTCATCAATCTCCTGCCTTGTAGTGTGGATTCTTCCGGAGAGCCAACACCCGTGCCAAGTATGAGGTCAGAGGTCAGAAGGCTGAAATGAAGGTGCAACCATCGGAGACTGAGAGATTAACACAGGATTCCTGAGTACGAACTCTGACCACTGACCTCCAACCCTGCCCCTCGGGTAACCAGACAATTTCAGCCAAGCTATTGCAAACCTTTCCAACCTCCTCCCGCTCTGTCTTTTTACGTAATGGTCTCCATGGTTCTTACTTACTGTATAATCTTAAAGCTCATGTCTCTTGTAGAGTTTATGGGTCTGTCATTACTCTTATCAATTTTTTGGGAGTAATGGTACAAAAACACTTATATTTTTCTACCTTTTATGTCTGTTTCACTCCTAACCATCTACAAATGTCACCCCTGAATTTTACCTACAACTTAAAAACTCTTCTATCTCTGCACTATTTTCTTCATCTTCACCACCATCTTAACCTGTTCTTATACATACTGTGTTCGTCTATGGGACTGTGACATACGAACACATTGCACTATTTGGTTACTCCTTTCTTCATCTCATCTCTACCTTTGATGTGTCAACTTTCTCATGACCTTTCATGTCCATCTCAACATATTCTAACGCCCATGTTGTTCCTCCCACCATATTTCCTTGCTTCTCATGATTCTGTAGGTTGGATTTTTCCATCGTGTCAGAAAATACAGCCTGGGTCAAACTCACTATGCAGTGTGTGTCCGCCAAGAAGAACGACAAGAGCTGTGCGGTAGGCTACCTAACAGCCAAAGACATTGGGTCACCACCTGGAAGGAAACAGCCAGATACTACTGAAAGCAATCTACTGCCAAGACTCATCGGGAGCTGGACTATCTCCTTCTATGACATTGGCTTCTCAATGACATTGAGGACATTACCAGACGGGTTGGGGGGATGCTAGGCTGCTATAGATTATTTTATGAATGACTTTATATAGGAATATTGTTATTTTACTATGCTGGAATGGAAAAAAAAGACCACGTTATCTTGAGGCACTGGAATACGTCAGATTTCTGTCTGTCATTGGTGCCATGAAAGGGAAGGTATGACCTAACACTGGACTAAAGACTATCCTGCAGCACTGGAATTAAGGAGACACTGGAGGAACATGAATTATCCACATCATGGGTACGGAGACCTGGACTCGTTCTATGATTTTTACGACTTTGGCACTGGAAAAAGAAATAAATTATGTATAAAATAAAGTTTTATCGTATTTTTGACCAAGAATGTCCAGATTTGAAGCTCTGGAGAAATCACTGGAAAACTTTTGGGTGACACTGGATGAACTGATTCCCTCACGGAGATGACACCTCGTATATATTGCACATAATGAAGCTGTATATTTTGCAGTGTGCCATAGAGATTTGATGGACCCATATAGACCATATGTACCTGGGGCGGTTAAAAGAAATGACAGCGTAATCTATTTCACAATGCTTGTTATTGTATAGCTTGGTTGATGTGATATACAGAGATATCATACTCTTCCAGTCCTTCCCTTACGTTCATTCAACCCCAAGATATTGTAAATAATACAGAATAAAAAAAATTCTTGGATGTGTAAATCTTCCCTCTAGGTTCTTTATGTTGTAAGCAATGTATTTTTTTTTTCTTTTGAAGGCTCACGATGATCTAACCACAGGTAATCCCACCACTGAGATTTTCAGGGATCAGCAGTGCCATCACAGGAGAAATAAAGCATTACATGACACTCACTGAAATCTATACCCTGTCTATGTATTGCATTGATGTGCATAGGTTATCCTGCTGCATTTTTGAGTTAATGAATTATGGAACCATCCTCTGTTAACTCTATTTCCTAATACAGTATGGTCTTTGAGAATATGTTTTCTAAAACAGAAAACTCTCCACATTCTCAGACGCATTTTTCATGTACCCATTATAGTCTATGGGGCTCTGGTGAAACGCGTTTCCAAAACATTGACACTCGCTCCATTTTTCTGTGTACATGAAAAAATCACGGACGTGTGAATGAGTCCATAGGATGTATCACGCAGGCATTAACATAGCCACATTTTAGTGTTCACATTGCAGCACTCGATGATGTTTCTGCTGAACTACATCTAGATAACCAAGATCCAAGATCAGTTCAGTACAACTTCTACAGAGGTATCTGGGTGTTATGACATACCAACTTTTGATCATAGAATCATAGAATCGTAGAGTTGGAAGGGACCTCCTGGGCCATCTGGTCCAACCCCCTGCTCAAAGCAGGATTCGCTAAATCATCCCAGTCAGATGTCTGTCCAGCCTCTGTTTGAAGACTTCCATTGAAGGAGAACTCACCACTTCTCGTGGCAGCCTGTTCCACTCATTGATCACTCTAACTGTCAAAAAGTTTTTTCTAATATCTCATCTGTGTCTCCTCCCATTCAGTTTCATCCCATTGCTTCTAGTCTTTCCTTGTGCAAATGAGAATAAAGTTGATCCTTCTACAATGTGACAGCCCTTTAGATATTTGTAGACAGCTATTAAGTCTCCTCTCAGTCTTCTCTTTTGCAAACTAAACATTCCCAAATCCTGCAACCTTTCCTCATAAGACAGGGTTTGCAGACCGGTCACCATTCTGGTCGCTCTTTTCTGAACTTGCTCCAGTTTGTTGATGTCTTTTTTAAAATGTGGTGCCCAAAACTGGACACAATATTCCAGATGAGGTCTGACCAAAGAGGAGTAGAGGGAAATAATGACTTCACGTGATCTAGACTGTATGCTTCTGTTAATACATCCTAGAATTGCATTTGCCTTTTTTGCTGCTGCATCACACTGTTGACTCATATTCAGTCTGTGATCTATTAGTATACCCAAGTCTTTTTCACATGTGCTGTCACTTAGCCCTATTCCTCCCATTCTATATATGCTTTTTCCATTTTTATTGCCCAGATGTAGTACTTTGCATTTCTCCCTGTTAAAAACCATTCTGTTTGTTGCTGCCCACTTCTCCAGTTTATTTAAATCTTTTTGAATCCTCTCTCTCTCTTCTCTAGTATTAGCTATCCCTCCTAGCTTTGTGTCATCAGCAAATTTAATCAGTTTACCCTCAATGCCTTCATCTAAATTGTTGATAAAGATGTTGAACAATACAGGGCCCAGGACAGAGCCCTGTGGTACCCCACTTGAGACATTCTTCCAACTGGATGTTCAGCCATTTACGACCACTCTTTGGGTCCGATCACTAAGCCAGTTATGAATCCACCTAACAGTTGCCTTGTCCATACCATACTTAATCATTTTTTCAATAAGGATTGTATGAGAGACTTTGTCAAATGCTTTGCTGAAGTCAAGATATACTATATCTACAGCATTTCCTTGATCCACCCAATCAGTGATACCGTCATAGAAGGAAATTAAGTTAGTCTGACATGACTTATTAGTTACAAACCCATGCTGACTCTGTTTAATCACTTCATTCTTATCCAGGTATTGACATACATGTTGTTTAATAATTTGTTCAAAGATCTTTCCTGGTATAGAAGTCAGACTCACCGGCCTATAGTTACCTGGGTCCACCTTCTTCCCCTTTTTGAAGATAGGAACAACATTTGCTCTTCTCCAGTCTTCTGGCACTTCTCCTGTTCTCCAAGAATTTTCAAAGATTATAGAGAGGGGTTCAAAAATTTCTTCTGCTATCTCCTTCAGTACTCTGGGGTGTAATTCATCTGGACCTGGAGACTTGAATTCATTTAGGCTAGCTAAGTGTTTCCTCACTATCTTTCTGTTTATAGATATCCTGGATTCTTCTATTCCCTTAATAGGACAGTGAATAACAGTTGATGTTACATTTCCTTTCTGAGAGAAAACAGATGCAAAATAGGAATTTAAAAGTTCAGCCTTCTCAACATCCTGTCTTACCATTTCATCATTTTCATCCTGTAAAAATCCTATAGCATCTTTGACTTTTCTTTTACTTTTGACATATCCCCAAAATCCTTTATTATTGCTTTTGACATCTCTTGCAAGCCTCAATTCATTTTCAGCTTTAGCTAATCTGATTTGTGCCCTGCAGGTTCTGCAGACAGCATTATATTCTTCTTTAGATATGCCTCCCTCTTTCCATTTTATAAACATTTTTTTCTTCCTTTTTAGCATGTGCTTAAGTTCTGTGTTCATCCATCCTGGTTTCCTTAACTGCTTCCTATTCTTCCCTCTTTTCGGAATTGTTAACAACTGTGCTTTGAGAATTTCATTTTTCAAGATTTCCCATCCTTCCTGGACATTTTTGTCTTTAAGGATATCCAGCCATTGGATCCCTCCAATTCTCTTTCTGAATCCCTTAAAATCTGCCTTTCTGAAATCTAACCTTGACGTCTGAGTCTTCACAGGTCTTCCGCCTCTAGTTATCCAAAATTCTAAAATAGCATGGTCGCTACCTCCTAGGGTCCCAGCCACTTTTACCTCCTCAACCATTTCCTCCCTGTTTATAAGGATTAGATCCAAGGTAGCAGTTCCCCTTGTTTTCTCCCTTACCTTTTGGAAGATAAAGTTGTCAGCAAGAGAGGATAAGAATTTCCTTGACCTGTTAGTTTTGCCTGAGAGAGATTCCCAACAAATGTCTGGATAGTTGAAATCTCCCATGACAACTATGTCATATTTTTTGGAGAACTTGGCCATTTGATGCATAAAGAGTTCATCCATAGCTTCAGCTTGCACAGGCGGCCTGTAGTAAATGCCTACAATGGTGTCCTTTCCATTGTTCTGTCCTTGTATTCTTACCCAAACAGTTTCCACAGAACTCCCAGTCTCTGAAGCTTCAATCTCTGTGCAGATATACGCATTTCTAACATACAATGCGACACCCCCTCCTCGTTTATCAAGTCTGTTTCTTGCAAATAAGTTGTATCCTTCTAGTCTTGTATTCCAATCATGTGTATTGTCCCACCAAGTTTCAGTGATTCCAATGACATCATATTTCTTTTCCTGTGTTAGTAGTTCCAATTCTCCTTGTTTGTTGCCCATGCTTTGTGCATTAGTATAGAAACATTTTAGTTTGTGATTGGTTTCTCTTTCTCCAATATTTTTATTAATTAGATTCTTTCGTCTTTGTTCTTCCTTTCCACTTCTAATAGCAGAGTTCTCAATAGCATTTGTCAGGTGTATGGCTTTTTCTGGTCTTTTGCTTCCCTTCCCATGTTGTTCTAGTTTAAAGCTCTCCTTACAAGTGTAGCAAGGCGACTTCCAAATACATGCTTACCAGTCTTCGTAAGGTGCACCCCATCTCTAGCAAGTAGTCCATCGTATAAGTAGTTCACTCCGTGATCCAGAAATCCAAATCGTTGCTGACGGCACCATCGACGTAGCCAGTTGTTCACCTGCAGAATCTTATTCCACCTCCTTGTTCCATGGCCATCCACTGGGAGGATGGAAGAGAAGACCACCTGCGCTCCCAGTTCTTTCACTTTCTTACCTAAGTCTTCAAAGTCTCTGCAGATGGTTTCCAGGTCGTTTCTTGATGTCCAAAACCAAGACATTAAAAGCATTATTTTTAAAAATAGATCCAAAGGATAGAGAAAAACGTGCCAATTGCCGGTGGCCAGACCTCTGGAACCCGCAGAAATCCTGAGATCAGGGTTCTAAAACTCTGAGAACAACCTTCTGCAGCCCTGTCCTAAATGGAGTGGTGGTGTTCATGCTTGAGTTCTACTCATTGTCTATGATAGTGCCAGAGAAAGCCAAGTACTATAATCAGCTTCTGTCCTTGAGAAAATGGAGTTTGAGACGAGTATGCAGACTTACTCTTCTTTCAGAACGTTGATGCAGAGCCCCATTCTGAGGATACCAGATCTCTCATCTTCGATGGGGATAACTTTTTTTTTTTTTTTTTTATGGAGTAAGCCTTTAAGCCCTTCCAACCTATGATGTAGTGGTACATCATAGGTTGTGTATCCCCTTTGATATGGGCTCTGTTGCTAAGACCGCTACTATTCCGGCACATGACAGCTGATTGGATCAGCTGTCGTGTGCCCCTAACAGCAATCGCCATCCACCCGTGGCTGTTTACTAGTTAAATCTCTGACATCGTCATTTAACTTACACTTAATAGAAGCGTGTCACTAATCCCACCCATTAGCGCCCCTGTCACATGATCGCAGGGGTGCCGATGGTTTGGCATGACAGCCGGCGGTCTGCAGAAAACCCCCATGGTTGTCATTGCTGATCTACTAAGGACAAAGGCCTGTGGCCGGCGTTCATAGCAGATGACTTCTGCTACACATAGCAGGGCCTAAGCTCTGCTATGTGTAGCACAAGTAATCAGACAACCACAGCTTCAAGCCTCCTAAGGAGAATATTGAAGCAAGTAAAAAGTAAAATATGTTTTTGCAAAAATTTAAAAAATATAAAAGTTCAAATCTCTCCCCATTTGACCCATTCAAAATAAAGCAATAGAAAAATACACATATATGGTATTGCTGCCTTCAGAAACGCCCGATCTATCAGAATTAATCCGATCGGTAAACCGTGTAATGAGATAAGAATCAAAATGGCAGAATTCCTTTTTTTTGGTCGCCGCAGCATTGCAATAACAGGCAATCAAAACATTGTATGTACCCCAAAATAGTATCAATTAAAAACGTCAGCTCGGTGGGCAGCAAATAAGCTCTCACTTGAAAAATGGAGATTCTACGGGTCTCAGAAAATGGCGTCGTTTTTTTCTTTTTATAAACTTTGGAATTTTTTTTTCACCACATAATTGAAAAAAAAAAAAAAGAACATGTACACATGTTTGGTATCTACAAACTTGTAATGACCCAGAGAATCTTACTGGCAAATCAGTTTTAGCATTTTGTGAAAATTGTAATAAAAAACTGTTGCACTTTTTTTGAAATTTTACCACACTTGGAATTTTTTTCACATTTTCCAGTACAAAATATAGTAAAACCAATGGTATCGTTCAAAAGTACAACTCGTCCCGCAAAAAAGAAGCCTTCACACGGCCATATTGATAGAAAAATGAAAACGTGAAGGCTATGGGAAGAAGGGGAGCAACCAACAAACGCAAAATGGAAAATCCCACGGTCATGAAGTGGATAAAACCCATCCTAGGAACACCAAGAATGGCGCCAAACTGCCCATCTTTGGACAAGGTTTACATAAGCCCAACTCTCTTTATATGTTCTTGCTGTGAGATTGTCCCAGCAAAATCAGGACTTTTGGCAAGTATGCTATGGCTTTAATATATATGGAAAATTACGCCATGATAACGACCCTTCTGAATTTGGCCTAATTTTTTGTTTTGGCCTGTTTGAGGAACAATAATAGAGGTAAATACCAGAATCGAAAGCAACATGCTGCTGACTGCGAGAGGAGCATATGACAATGAGAGACATGAATAAACTTTGTCACATACACACGTGTTCAAAATTGCTGGTACCCCTAGTTTAATGACAGAAAAACCCACAATGGTGACAGAAACAACATGAATCTGACAAAAATAATAATAAATAAAAAATCTATGAAAATGAACAAATGAAAGTCAGATATTGCTTTTCAACCATGCTTCCACAAAATTTAAAAAGAAACTCATGAAATAGGCCTGGACAGAAATGATGGTACCCTTAACTTAATATTTTCTTGCACAACCTTTTGAGGCAATCACTGCAATCAAACGATTCCTGTAACTATCAATGAGACTTCTGCACCTCCAGACAGGTATTTTGGCCCACTCCTCAAGAGCAAACTGCTCCAGTTGTCTCGTGTTTGAAGGTTGCCTTTTCCAGATGGCATGTTTCAGCTCTTTCCAAAGATGCTCATTAGGATTTAGGTCAGGGTTCATAGAAGGCCACTTCAGAATAGTCCAATGTTTTCCTCTTAGCCGTTTTTGGGTGTTTTTATCTGTGTGTTTTGGGTCATTATCCTGTTGCAAGACCGATGACCTGCGACTGAGACCAAGCTTTCTGACACTGGGCAGCACATTTCTCTCTAGAATCCATTGATAGTCTTGAGATTTCATTGTACCCTGCACAGATTCTAGACGCCCTGTGCCAGATGCAGCAAAACAGCCACAGGACATAACAGAACCTCCTCCATGTTCCATCTGTGAACATAGAGCTGATGTGCCTTGACAAAAAGTTCCATTTTTGCCTCACCTGTCCATAGGGCATTCTTCCAGAAACTTTGAGGCTTGTCAGCTTGTAGTTTGGCAAATTCCAGTCTGGCTTTTTATAATTTTTTTTTCAACAATAGTGTCCTCCTTGGTCGTCTCCCATGAAGTCCACTTTGGCTCATACAAGGACAGATAGTGCATTCTGACACTGACGTTCCTTGAGCCTGAAGTTCACCTTTAATCTGTTTAGAAGTTTTTCTGGGCTCTTTTGAGTTGTTCAGTCATTAAACGAGGGGTACCAACAATTTTGACCATGTGTGTGTGTTAGGCTTTACTGATAATGTACCCCTCATGATATACAGTTTTGTGAAAAAGTGTTTGCCCCATTCCTGATTTCCTATTTTTTTGCATGTTTGTCACACGTAAATGTTTCAGCTCACGTAAATGTTTCAGATCACCAAACAAATTTCAGTATTTTGACAAAGATAGCACAAGTAATCACAACATGCATGTCTTTATTATTAAGGGATTAAGAAATCCAAACCTACAAGGCTCTGTGTGAAAAAGTGATTGCCTCCTAAACCTAATAACACCAGCAACAACTGCAATCTATTGTTTACAATAACTGGCAGTGAGTCAATTTTGGCCCACTCATCTTTGTTGTAAATCAGCCACATTGGAGAGTTTCTGAGCAAGAACCACATTTAAGGTCATGCCACAACATCTCAATCAGATTAAAATCAGGACTTTAACTATGCCACTCCAATGTCTTAATTTTGTTTTTCTTAAGTCATTCAGAGGTGGACTTGCTGGGGTGTTTTAGATCATTGTCCTTTTCCATAACCCAAGTGAGCTTCAGCTTGAGGTCACAATCAGATGGCTGGACATTCACCTTCAGGATTGTTTGTTAGCAGAATTCATGGTTCCATTTACCACAGCAAGTCTTCCAGATCCTGAAGTAGCAAAACAGCCCCAAACCATCACACTACCACCATATTTTACTGTTTGTATGATGTTTCTTTTCTGAAATGCTGTGTTACTTCTACGCCTGATGTAATGTAACATACTCCTTCCAAAAAGTTCAACTTTTGTGTCGTCAGTCCACAGAGTATTCTCACAAAAGTCTTGGGGATCTCAAGATGTTTTCTGGCAAAACTGAGACAAGCCTTTATGTTCTTATTGCTCAGAAGTGGTTCTCGTCTTGGAACTCTGCCATGCAGGCAATTTTTGCTCAGTCTCTTGGTGGAGTCATGAACCTTGACCTTAACTGAGGTAATTGAGGCCTGCAGTTCTTTGGATGTTGTTGTGAGATCTTTTGTGATGTCTTGGATGAGTCATTGCTGTACTTTTGGGGTGATTTTGGTCAGCCGTCCACTCCTGGGAAGGTTCACGACTGTTCCTTGTTTTGCCATTTGTGGATAGGGGCTCTCACTTTAGTTCACTGGAGTTCCAGAGCTTGATAAATTGTTTCTCATTTGTTCCAGAATTTCTTTGGATCGCAGCATGAGAATCTATTGTCTACTTCACTTTGTGAGACAGGTCCTATTTAAGTGACTTCTTGATAGAGAACAGGTGTGGCAGTAATCAGACCTGCGTGTAGCTAGGGAATTTGAGGTCAGCTTCCCAAAGATGTGATAAACCACAGTTAATTTATCTTTTAAGGGGGGGATCACTTTTTCACACAGGGACTTGTAGGTTTGGATTTCTTTTTCCTTTAATAATATTTTTTTTCACACAACTGTAGTTAACCTGGATTAGCAACTTGGTATTGTATGCAGAAAATATTTATGGACTTTTTTTGTGGGTTCATCTAAAAAGTTCTGTTTTTATTCTTCAAGTTGACGTTGTTTCCTGTGTTTTATAACTAGATTGTCTTTCTGATCTCGGTCAGTATTTGAGATATTGTACTTTTTGTTACCATTTTCAAAATACACTGCTCAAAAAAATAAAGGGAACACTCAAATAACACATCCTAGATCTGAATGAATGAAATATTCTTATTGAATACATAGTAACATAGTTTTGAAGGCTGAAGGAAGACCTTATGTCCATCTAGTTCAGCCTATTTTTAGTGCAGCTCTTCTGCATTGTTGATCCTGGGGAAGGCAAAAAAACAATTTCCATAGGGAAAAAAATTCCTTCCCCTAAGCTGGGTCAACCATCTACCTATAATATTCTGTTATTCGTAACCTTTGTACATTGTTCTGTACAAAGTTGAATATGCTGACAAAAAAAATCACATAAAAATCATCATTGGAAATCAAATTTATTAACCAATGGATGCCTGGATTAGGAGTCACACACAAAATTAAAGTGGAATGTAATGTCCTTAAAACAAGTCAAAATGAGGCTTAGTATTGTGTGTGGCCTCCACATGCCTGTATGACCTCTCTACTGTACAACGCCTGGGCATGCTCCTGATGAGGCGGCGGATGATCTCCTGAGGGATCTCCTCCCAGACTTGGACTAAAGCATCCGCCAACTCCTGGACAGTGTGTCGTGCAACGTGACGTTGGTGGATGGAGCGATACATGATGTCCCAGATGTGCTCAATCGGATTCAGGTCTGGGGAACGGGCGGGCCAGTCCATAGCTTCAGTGCCTTCATCTTGCAGGAACTGCTGACACACTCCAGCCACATGAGGTCTGGGCATTGTCCTTCATTAGGAGAAACCCAGGGCCAACTGCACCAGCATATGGTCTCACAAGGGGTCTGAGGATCTCATCTCGGTACCTAATGGAAGCCAGGCTACCTCTGGAGAGCACATGGATAGCTGTGCGGACCTCCAAAGAAATGCCACCCCACACCATTACTGACCCACTGCCAAACTGGTCATGCTGAAGGATGTTGCAGGCAGCAGATCGCTCGCCACGGCGTCTCCAGACTCTCACGTCTGTCACATGTGCTCAGTGTGAACCTGCTGTGAAGAGCACAGGGCGCAAGTGGCGAATTTGCCAATCCTGGTATTCTGTGGCAAATGCCAAGCATCCTGCAAGGTGTTGGGCTTTGAGCACAACCCCCATCTGTGGACGTCACGCCCTCAGACCACCCTCATGGAGTCGGTTTCTAACCGTTTCTGCAGACACATGCACATTTGTGGCCTGCTGGAGGTCATTTTGCAGGGCTCTAGCAGTGCTCCTCCTGTTCCTCCTTGCACAAAAGCGGAGGTAGCGGTCCTGCTGCTGGGTTGTTGCCCTCCTACAGCTCCCTCCACGTCTCCTGGTGTACTGGCCTGGCTCCTGGTAGCGCCTCCAGCCTCTGGACACTACGCTGACAGACACAGCAAACCTTCTTGCCACAGCTCGCATTGATCCTATACTAGATGAGCTGCACTACCTGAGCCACTTGTGTGGATTACAGAGTTCGTCTCATGCTACCACGAGTGTGAAAGCACAACCAACAATGAAAAGTGACCAAAACATCAACCAGAAAGCATTGGTACTGAGATGTGGTCTGTGGTCCCCACCTACAGAGCAACTCCTTTATTGAGGGTGTCTTGATAATTGCCAATAATTTCCATCTGTTGTCTATTCCATTTGCACAACAGCATGTGAAATTGATTGTCAATCAGTGTTACTTCTTAAGTGGACAGTTTGATTTCAAAGAAGTTTGACTTACTTGGCATTATATTCTGTTGTTTAAGTGTTCCCTTTATTTTTTGAGCAGTGTATTTTGTTGTCATCACTAAATGTAAATATTTTTGCTAAGATCAAAAACCTGTCCAAAAATGTCCAAGTGAGATACAGTAGATATAAAAAGTCCACACACCCCTGTTAACCCGTTCCCGACCTGTGACACAGCATATGCGTCATGAAAGTCGGTGCCAATCCGACCCATGATGCATATGCTGTGTCATGAATTGATAGCCCCCTGCGGGTCAGGTGACCGGGGTCACTGAAAGGTCACCCGACACGCAGCTACAGGAGGCTTTGTACTTCACCCCAGGGGGGTGGCTTAGCCCCCACATGGCTGCGATCACTCTGATTGACTGTTAAAAGTGAAGCAGCCAATCAGAGCGATTGTAATATTTCACCAATGAAATTTGGTGAAATATTACAATCCAGCCATGGCTGATGCTGCAATAGCATCTGCCATGGCTGGAGACCCAGATCCGACCCCCCCTACCAACTCAATAGGCCGCCACCGTTAACATCTGCCAGTTTCCTACTCCACACTGATTAGGGGCAATACCCCGAAACAGCTGTCTGTGGATGGATACCATGTTTTGGCATAGGTGGTTTCCTTCATTGGAGACTGCCCTTCCCGGGGAAAAACCTGGCTAGTCATTGCTTGCGTTGAGAAACATGTGATGGTGTCTCAGCGGCTTGTGTTTTGCATATTTTACATATTTCCCATAAGGGATGGGGGCAATGTTCTAGAATCACTGTGTTGAGAAACATGTGATGGTGTCTCCGCAGTGTTGGATGTTGATCTCCATGAGTTCATTCATCCTCATTTTTCACAGTCTTCAACTAGGTATTGCTCCTACTGGCCAGTTTCCTACTCCACACTGATGAGGGGCAATACCCCGACACAGCTGTCTGTGGATGGATACCATGTTTTGGCATAGGTGGTTTCCTTCATTGGAGACTGCCCTTCCCGTGGTTGTTCCTTCCCAGGGAAAGACCTGGCTAGTCATTGCTTGCGTTGAGAAACATGTGATGGTGTCTCCGCGGCTTGTGTTTTGCATATTTTACATATTTCCCATAAGGGATGGGGTAATGTTCTAGAATCACTGCATTGAGAAACATGTGATGGTGTCTCCGCAGTATTGGATGTTGATCTCCATGAGTTCATTCATCCTCATTTTTCACAGTCTTCTACTAGGCATTGCTCCTACTGGCCAGATTCCTACTCCACACTGATGAGGGGCAATACCCCGAAACAGCTGTCTGTGGATGGATGCCATGTTTTGGCATAGGTGGTTTCCTTCATTGGAGACTGCACTTCCCGTGGTTGTTCCTTCCCGGGGAAAGACCTGGCTAGTCATTGCTTGCATTGTGAAACGTGATGGTGTCTCAGCGGCTTGTGTTTTGCATATTTTACATATTTCCCATAAGGGATGGGGGCAATGTTCTAGAATCACTGCGTTGAGAAACATTTGATGGTGTCTCCGCAGTGTTGGTTTTTGATCTCCATGAGTTCATTCATCCTCATTTTTCACATTCCCTTCTGAGGGTGGCAGGTCAGTAATGAAGTCCATGGAGATGTGGGTCCATGGACTCTCTGGGGAGGGCAAGGATTGGAGCCAGCCGGCAGGCCGATTATGGGGGGACTTGGCGCGAGCACAGGTTTCGCAAGCTAGTACGTAATCTTTACAGTCCTTAACCACCGTCGGCCACCAAAAATTCCTAGTCCCTAGTCTGGCGGTATTATTGACACCAGGGTGGCCTGCCAGGACAGAGTCATGCGACTCCTTCAGAACTTGTAGATGAAACGGGGCTGGAACGAACAATTTCTTGGGGGGTGTCGTGTCCGGGGCTGGTTCTGAGGACCTACGGATCTCCTCCAGAAGGTCCAGAGACACTGCCGACACAACGATCCCATTGGCCAGTAAAGGAACTGGTTCCGAGTCCTCAGGCTGTGAGGGGCAGAAACTTCGAGAGAGGGCATCAGCCCTTACATTTTTAGTCCCTGGATGAAACGTGATCATTATGTTAAACCTTGAGAAGAACAAAGCCCACCTACCCTGCCTAGGATTCAGTCTTTTAGCTGACTCCAAGTAAGTCAGGTTCTTGTGATCTGTGATCACTGTAACCTTGTGTTTAGCACCTTCGAGGAAGTGGCGCCATTCCTCGAAGGCCCACTTTATGGCCAACAATTCCCAATTCCCTATATCATAATTTTTCTCAGTGGGAGAGAATTTTCGGGGAAAAAAAGCACATGGACGGAGTTGAGTGAGGGAGGCAGTGCCTTGGGAAAGCACTGCCCCTACTCCAACCTCAGAGGCATCAAGCTCTACCACAAAGGGGCAGTCTAGATCAGGCTGGATTAATAGTGGGTTGGCAGAAAAACAATCCTTTAAAACAGAAAATGCCTGAAGTGCCTCAGGCTTCCAATTAACCACGTCTGCCCCCTTCCGGGTCAGATCCATGAGCGGTTTGGCGATCTCAGAGAAGCCTTTGATAAATTTACGGTAGTAGTTTGTAAACCCCAAGAATCGCTGCAGCGCTTTTAGAGTTTTGGGTTGCACCCATTCTCTAATGGGTCGGATCTTGGCAGGATCCATGCGGAACCCCTTAGCAGAAATCATGTACCCCAAAAATTGTACCTCCTCAGCCATAAAAACACACTTCTCCAGCTTGGCAAATAGAGAATGTTCTCTAAGTCTCTGGAGCACAGAACGGACATGTTGCGCGTGTGTAAGAACATCAGCAGAGTAGATCAGGATGTCATCTAAATAAACCACTACATATACCCCACAGATATCCCTGAAGATATCATTCACAAAGTTTTGGAACACGGCAGGTGCGTTACTTAACCCAAATGGCATAAGATACTCAAAATGACAAAAGGGTGTGTTAAACGCGGTTTTCCACTCATCTCCGTCTTTTATACGGACAAGATTGTAAGCTCCCCGGAGATCAAGCTTAGTGAACTAACGGGCCTCCAGTAGCTGATTAAACAGATCAGGGATGAGTGGAAGCGGATACTGATTTTTTTTTACAGTAATAGCGTTCAGCTCACGGTAATGAATACAAGGTCTGAGTCCACCATCTTTTTTTTCCACAAAGAAAAACCCAGTCCCTACAGGTAAAGTGGAGGGTCTAATAAAACCTTTTCGTAAGCTGTCTGTTATGTAGTCATTCATGGCTACACGCTCTGGACCAGAGAGATTAAATATTCTCCCCTTAGGGAGACGAGCACCTGGGACCAAGTCTATAGGACTCTCTATGAGGAGGTAATTTCTCAGACTCCACTATGGAAAAAACATCCTCATAGTCCCTGAATGCATATGGTATAAAGGGTGTTTTAATTTGGTTCACTGACAGCGACATACAGTGATTCTGACACTGTGGACTCCAGCGCACGATATCACCTAGATGCCTGTCAATAACAGGATAATGCTGGCACAACCATGGCATACCTAACACAACTGCATGTGATAAATTGTGAATAACAAAAAATGACATATGTTCTGTGTGTAATGCCCCCACTGACATAGCAATTTCTGTAGTAACAAATTTCACTCCACCCTGGACAATAGATGTACCATTAATTGCAGTGGTTTGAATAGGGGCATTAAGCTTTAGCAAAGGTACACCAAGATTCTTTGCAAGCAAATAATCCTTGAAGGTGCCTGCAGAACCACAATCCACATAAGCCTTCACACACACAGATTTCTTAGAAAACGAAAGAGACGGGTAACAAAAGTTTAGCCGCATTTGCGGGCAATACCTGAGCCTCTGGGCCAGCACGACCAGAGCTGCCCAGAGGCCGATGTCCCAGGAATGTGGATTTCTGACGCTCAGCATTTCCCTTGAAGTCTCCAGGCTGCAGCATGCTGGTATAGGAAGATGGGAGTGTTCCTTCAGGCTGTGCACTGAAGCAGGTGTTAGGCCAAGAAATCAGCTCAGGTAGGAGAAGAAGGGAAAAAAAAAGATCAGGAGACTGCTTTTATATATGATGGACATACATACAAAAAGCAGTTTTTTTCGGCTGGATAAAATGTGACGGCCGTCTGCGAATCTGGGCTGCAGTAGGAACAGCACCCCGAGTAACCCCGAGACCCTTAGCCCCTATACAGAGATCTGGAATTGTAGCAAGGCCCAGGGGGTAGCTGTCTGGTGGAGCAGTGGACCAGAGCAGGACGGCCGCCAAGGGGTTAAAACTAAAACCCGTAATCGTGGTCAGGAGGCAGGAGTCGGAGGCTGGAGGGCAACAGAGGTGCAAAATCAGCAGGCAGAAGAAGTGTCAAAAGTCCGGGCCAAGGTCAGTAAAACCAGAAGGGCAGCAAAGGTACAGAATCAGCAGGCAGCAGAAGGGTCAGGAATCCAAGCGAAGGTCAGCGTCAAAAAATTGGAAGAGTGGCAGAGGCACAAAAACGGCAGGCAATAGAATGGACAGAAATCCAGGCTGAGGTCAGAGTTAACTATAGCAATTCACACAGTAACAAGCAGGGGAACCAAGAATATATCCGGCGGCTTGCAATACCAGTCCCAAGGTATATGAGGGATCAGGTCATCCCTCACAGGTTCCCGGACTGATGATGTAATTAGGACCGCCCCCAGGACCAGGCCAGATGGTGATGCAGTAAGCCCTACATGACTGACAGAGGGGCTGAGCCTGCGCACACCAGATGCCTGCGCAGGAGCCTCTTCTCTGTCACCACCCTCACCCAGGGGCGAATCAGTGGCTGAGGTAGGAACAGCCGTCCCCGAGTCCGACGGTGACGTGTCAGTCCGGCGCCTCCTAGTGGCCAAAGCCGGACCAGCAGGCCCCGAGTCTGGCGGCGACGTGCCAGTCCGGCCCCTCGTGGCAGAAGCTGGAACAGCAGGCCCTGAGTCTGACGGCAACGTGACAGGTTAGGGGTGTATTGGGGTTAGGGTTGGAGTTAGAATTGAGGGGTTTCCACTGTTTAGGCACCTCACGGGGTCTCCAAACGTGACATGGCGCCACCATTTATTCCAGCCAATTTTGCGTTCAAAAAGTCACAGTGCTCCCTCCATTCCGATCCCCGATGTGTGCCCAAACAGTGGTTTACCCCCACATATGGGGTATCAGCGTGCTCAGTAAAATTGCACAACAAGTTTGGGGGTCTAATTTCTCCTGTTACCCTTGGGAAAATAAAAAATTGGGGCTAAAAAAATTATTTTGTGGAAAAAAAAATGATTTTTTATTTTCACGGTTCTGCGTTATAAACTTCTGTGAAGCACTTGCGGGTTCAAAGTGCTCACCACACATCTAGATAAGTTCCTTGAGCAGTCTAGTTTCCAAAATGGGGTCACTTGTGGGGGGTTTCCACTGTTTAGGAACATCAGGGGTTCTGCAAACGTAAAATGACGCCAGCAGACCATTCCATCAAGTCGGCATTTCAAAACGTCACTACTTCCCTTCTGCGCCCTGATGTGTGCCCATACAGTGGTTCCCCCCTACATATGGGGTACCAGCATACTCAGGACAAACTGGACAACAACTTTTGTGGTCTAATTTCTCCTGTTATCCTTGTGAAAATAAAAAATTGCGGGCTAAAAAATCATTTTTTAAGGAAAAAAAAGATTTTTTATTTTCACGGCTCTACGTTATAAACTTTTGTGAAGCACTTGGGGGTTCAAAGTGCTCCCTACACATCTAGATAAGTTCCTTAAGGGGTCTAGTTTCCAAAATGGTGTCACTTGTGGGGGAGCTCCAATGTTTAGGTACACAGGGGCTCTCCAAACGCGACATGGTGTCCGATAACGATTGGAGCGAATTTTCCATTCAAAAAGTCAAATGGTGCTCCTTCCCTTCTGAGCCCTGCCGTGCTCCCAAACAGTGGTTTATGACCACATATGAGGTATTGGTGTACTCAGGAGAAATTGTCCAACAAATTTAAACTTCTGTGACGCACTTGGGGTTCAAAGTGCTCACCAAACATGTAGATAAGTTCCTTTGGTGGTCTAGTTTCCAAAATGGGGTCACTTGTGGGGGGTTTCCACTGTTTAGGAACATCAGGGGCTCTGCAAACGTAACATGATGCCCGCAGAACATTCCATCAAAGTCGGCATTTCAAAGCGTCACTACTTCCCTTCCGAGCCCCAACGTGTGCCCGAACAGTGGTTCCCCCCCACATATGGTCTACCAGCGTACTCAGGACAAACTGGACAACAATTTTTGGGGTCCAATTTCTCCTGTTACCATTGTGAAAATAGCGGGCTAAAAAATAATTTTTTGAGGAAAAAAAATAATTTTATTTTCATGGCTCTGCGTTATAATCTTCTGTGAAGTACTTGGGGGTTCAATGTGCTCACTACACATCTAGGCAACTTCCTTATGGGGTCTAGTTTCCAAAATGGGGTCACTTGTGGGGGGTTTCCACAGTTTAGGTACATCAAGGGCTCTGCAAATGTAACATGACGCCAGCAGACCATGCCATCAAAGTCAGCATTTCAAAATGTCACTACTTCCCTTCCGAACCCTGACGTGTGCCCAAACAGTGGTTCCCCCCCACATATGGGGTACCAGCATACTCAGGACAAACTGTACAACAACTTTTGGGGTCCAATTCCTCCTGTTACTCTTGTGAAAAAAAATTGAGGTCTAAAAATCTTTTTTTTTTTTGAGGAAAAAAAATGATTTTTTATTTTCACGGCTCTGCGTTATAAACTTCTGTGAAGCACTTGGGGGTTCAAGGTACTCACCACACATCTAGATAAGTTCCTTGGGGGGTCTAGTTTCCAAAATGAGGTCACATGCGGGGGGTTTCTACTGTTTAGGCACACAGGGGCTCTGCAAATGTAACATGACACCCTCAGACCATGCCATCAAAGTCAGCATTTCAAAATGTCACTACCTCCCTGCTGAGCCCCGACGTGTGCCCAAACAGTGGTCCCCCCCCCACATATGGGGTACCAGTGTACTCAGGACTAACTGTACAACAACTTTTTGGGTCCATTTTATCCTGGTACCCCTGTGAAAATAAAAAATTGCGGACTAAATATATTTTTTTTAAGAAAAAAAAATATTTTTTATTTTCACGGCTCTGCGTTATAAACTTCTGTGAAGCACCTGGGGGTTCAAAATGCTCACTATGCATCTAGATAAGTTCCTTAGGGGGTCTAGTTTCCATAATGGGGTCATTTGTGGGGGAGCTCCAAAGTTTAGACACACAGGGGCTCTCCAAACACGACATGGTGTCTGCTAACGATTGGAGCTAATTTTCATTTCAAAAAGTCAAATGGCACTCCTTCCCTTCTGAGCCCTGCCGTGTGCCCAAACAGTGGTTACCCCCTACATATAGGGTATCAGTGTACTCAGGACAAACTGGACAACAACTTTTGTGGTCCAATTTCTCCTGTTACCCTTGTGAAAATAAAAAATAGCGTGCTAAAAAATCATTTTTGAGGAAAAAAAATGATTTTTTATTTTCACTGCTCTACGTTATAAACTTTTGTGAAGCACTTGGGGGTTCAAAGTGCTCCCTACACATCTAGATAAGTTCCTTAAGGGGTCTAGTTTCCAAAATGGTGTCACTTGTGGGGGAGCTCCAATGTTTAGGTACACAGGGGCTCTCCAAACGCGACATGGTGTCCGATAACGATTGGAGCGAATTTTCCATTCAAAAAGTCAAATGGTGCTCCTTCCCTTCCGGGCCCTGCCGTGCGCCCAAACAGTGGTTTATGACCACATATGAGGTATTGGTGTACTCAGGAGAAATTGTCCAACAAATTTTAGGATCCATTTTATCCTGTTGCCCACGTGAAAATGAAAAAACTGAGGCTAAAAGATAATTTTTGTGAAAAAAAGTACTTTTTTTTGTTACGGATCAATTTGTGAAGCACCTGGGGGTTCAAAGTGATCACTATGCATCTAGATAAGTTTCTTGGGGGGGTCTAGTTTCCAAAATGGGGTCACTTGTGGGGAAGCTCCAGTGCTTAGGCGCACAGCGACTCTCCAAACGCGACATGGCAAGCGCTAAATATTCCAGCATATTTTCCATTCAAAAAGTCAAATGTGCTCATTCCCTTCCGAGCCCTGCCGTGCGCCCAAACAGTGGTTTATGACCACATATGAGGTATCGGTGTACTCAGGAGAAATTGCCCAAAAAATTTTAGGATCCATTTTATCCTGTAGCCCATGTGAAAATGAAAAAAATTAATGATAACAGAAAATTTGTGTTGCAAAAAGTAAAATGTCCATTTTTCCTTCCACGTTGCTTTAATTCCTGTGAAGCACCTGAAGGGTTAATAATCTCCTAGAATGTAGTTTTGAGTAGCTTGAGGGGTGCAGTTTTTAGAATGGTGTCACTTTTGGGTATTTTCTGCCATGTAGACCCCTCAAAGTGACTTCAAATGTGAGGTGGTCCCTAAAAAAAATTGGTTTTGTAAATATTGTTGTAAAAATGAGAAAAGAAATTGTTTCCAAAATTGTGCTGATGTAAAGTAGACACGTGGGAAATGTTATTTAGTAACTATTTTGTGTCACATCACTCTCTGGTTTAACAGAATAAAAATTCAAAATTTGAAAATTGCGAAATTTTCAAAATTTTCGCCAAATTTCTGATTTTTTCACAAATAAACGCAAAAATTATCGACCTAAGTTTACCACTAACATGAAGCCCAATATGTCACGAAAAAACAGTCTCAGAATCGCTAACATGCGTTGAAGCGTTCCAGAGTTATTACCTCATAAAGGGACACTGGTCAGAATTGCAAAAAATGGCCAGGTCATTAAGGTCAAAATAGGCTGGGTCATGAAGGGGTTAAAGGGGTTGTCCCGGCTTTTCACATAATCTCAGTACATATCTGGGCTGCAGAATTATGACAATAAGTAATTTAATTTCTGTCACTAGTTTGCACGGTTTTCTAGATATTCTGAACAGAACGTCCAAGGGGGGGGGGTGTTATGGCATTGAAATGAGAACTGGTCGTAACCTCCTACTCTACTCCAAACATGCCCTCTATAGCAACAACCCCACCCTCCATAGCTACAGCCCCTCCCCGTCCACATGAAGCAGCCCTCACACAGTAACAAATCCTTCCCCTCCAGCAGCCTCAGTGCAGAGAGCTGCTCCTCCCCCAGACACACACTGAACAGTGATCTATGGAAAGTGAAAGTAGTGAGGAGTGAAAATCGTCCTGTAGTCTGGGCCACTCCATGATTACAATACATAACTCATTATCAGTAATTTCTTCCCTCACTGTCCCAGGCTGCTGGCAGCAGTGAGAACAGACTATGTGATGGCCAGTGATGGGGGTACAAGATCTGTAGGTTGACCTGTAGAGAGCACTGTACACAGGAGATGCCCTTGCAATCTGATATATTTGGAGCCCTACTCCGAGGAAGAGTGGGCCATGATTACCAATTCTAGATGTGCCACGCTGATAGACTCCTAGTCAAAAACACTGAGTGATGTCATAAATAATAATAATAATAATAATAATAATGTCATAAATTCAAAGAGTTCTTCAACAAAGTATTAGTGTAAGACTGGTTTCACATTAGTGTTTTTTGCGCAGCGCGTCCATGCGCATGTGTCATGCTCACCCATGTTTAACATGGGGGGCGCTTGGTCTAGCGTTTGCACACGTTCATATGCGTTTTCGTGCGCATGTGTTTTTTTAAGGTGTGCGCCCAGGCGCGCCAGACACAACCTGTTGCATTTTTGGGTCCGTCCAACGGCGCCAAAAAAACGCATGCGCACACTTGCACATGGAATGTGACAAAATAACGCATTACAGTCTATGGGATGGCAGGTGTGCGCATAGACATGCGCACGCCTGCGTTAAAAAACGCATGCGTTTTAAGAGTTAACATGGCTTGAAATTGGTTAAAACGCTTGCGCCTAAAAAACGCAAATGCATGCAAAACGCATGATGCGCTTTTTGCATGCGTTTCTATTGCGCACGAAGTGCTGCGCTAAAAAACGCTAATGTGAAAGTAGCCCAAGGGTGTGCAGACTTTTCTTTATATCCATTGTAGATACATGGTTCAGTAAAATAAGCTCTTACACACTTCAAGGGATTCTTCTCTTGATAGGTACATATCCCTGTGTGCAACCAAGCTTTAACCCCTTAGTGATGGGGCCAAATTTTTTAAATCTGACCAGTGCCACTTTATGTTTGACTTTTATCTTTGAGGTCATCTGAAGGCAATTGTCTATGCTGTGAAGATACGAGATGTGCAGCATCTGAGACAACGGCTACTGGATTCTACGGTGTTGCTATCAGTGTGTCAAGAGTGGGAGAAGAGGGTTGCATTGACAATCCCAAGACAATGGGCAGCACCTTTGAACACATTTTATCAGTGGTCATAAACTTGTAACTAACTCATGAAACAATAAAGTTACATTAACCCCTGATATCAGCCTGATGAAGGGACATAAGCAGTCCCGAAAGCTTGCTTTGTAACAACATTCACTATTATTTGTTAGCCATTAAAAGGTATCATACCCACAAGATTCCTATTTTGTTTCTCTCACTGAGAGCACTTTATATATTTTTTTCTACTGGCTAACACGGTACCAAACCACTTTTTTCGTTTTATTAACCACTTAGTGACGGAGCCAAATTTTTGAAATCTGACCAGTGTCACTTTATGTGGTAATAACTCTGCAACGCTTCAACAAATCCCAGTGATTTTGAGATTGTTTTTTCGTGACACATTGTACTTTATGATAATGGTAAATTTAGGTCAATATGTTTTGTTTTTATTTATAAAAAATATCAGAAAGTTGAGAAAAATGTTAAAAAATTAGCAATTTTCAAACTTTGATTGATTATCCCTTTAATCCAGATAGTCATACCCAGCGTCGGACTGGCCCACCGGAGAACCGGAGGATTCTCCGGTGGGCCCTGGCATCTGGTGGGCCCTGGCACCTGCTGGCATACAGGGCCAGCAGTTGCCTAGGGCCCCGCTGCTCCAGGGGCCCCCAGCCAGTGGTGTGTCGCACACCATGCAGCTGCTATGGGGGCCCCCAGCGGAGCAGCAGCGGGTGTCAGGAAGCAGGAGCCCCTGTCCCCGCTGCTAAAGAGAAATGAATATTCACTGCGAAGCAGTGAATATCATTTCAGGTCTCCACCCCCAGAGGCCCCGCCCCCAGCCCAGTAAGCCGCTCTGCAGACTACAGCTGTAAATCAGGGCCGGCGCCGCCCTCAGTTCCCTCTGCTCCTGGCTCACAGCCAGTGCGCGATGACGTCACTACATCGCGCACCCGCTGTGTGTCTGGCAGAGGGGGCAGCTCCTGACACTGAAGCCGGGATCAGCGTGGGAGCGAGGAGGAGAGGTGAGTATTGTGTTTTGTTTTTTTTTTTATATCTCTCTCGCTCTCTCTATCTGTCTCTCTCTATCTATCTATCTATCTATCTATCTATCTCTATATCTCTATATCTCTCTCTATCTCTCTTATATCTATCTATCTTTCTATCTCTATCTATTATCTATATCTATCTCTATATCTATCTCTATCCATTATCTATATCTATCTATTTCTATATCTCTATCTATCGCTCTATCTTTATATCTATCTTTCTATCTCTACATCTGTCTCTATATCTATCTCTATCTATCTCTATATCTTTCTATATATATCTCTATATCTATCTATTATGTCTATCTATCTATCTCTATATCTATCTTACTCTATCTATCTCTATATCTATTATCTCTATATTTATTATCTATCTAGCTACCATCTATATCTATCTATCTTTATCTATATATATCTCTATCTAATATCTATATCTATCTATCTCTATACCTATCTATCTATTTATCTATCCGTTATCTATCTCTATATCTTTTCTCTGTATCTATCTATCTCTATATCTATATCTCTCGCTATCTATCGCTCTATCTCTATATCTATATCTATCTTTATATCTATATCTATATATCTATCTCTATCTATCTCTATATCTATCTCTATATCTATATCTATTTCTCTCTATATCTATCTCTATATCTCTCTCTATAGCTATCTATCTATATATCTCTATCTATCTCTATATCTATCTCTCTGTATATCTATCTATCGCTCTATCTCTATATCTATCTTTCTATCTCTATATCTATATATCTATCTATCTTTCTCTATCTATTTATCTCTATATCTTTTCTCTGTATCTATCTCTCTCTATATCTATATCTATCTATATATATATCTATTATCTCTATATCTATATCTATTTCTCTCTATATCTCTCTCTATATCTATCTATTTATCTCTATCTCTATATCTATCTCTCTGTATATCTATCTATCTTTCTATCTCTATATCTATCTCTATATCTATCTATCTTTCTCTATCTATTTATCTCTATCTATTATCTATATCTATCTCTATCTATCTATCGCTCTATCTCTATATCTATCTTTCTATCTCTACATCTATCTCTATATCTATCTTTCTATGTATCTCTATATCTATCTATATCTATATCTATCTATTATGTCTATCTATCTAGCTATCTCTATTATCTATATCTACCTATCTCTATATCTTTCTATCTTACTCTATCTCTATATCTATCTGTTATCTCTATATTTATTATCTATCTTTATCTATTATCTCTATCTATCTCTCTATCTATTTATCGATCTCTGTATCTATCTCTCTCTATATCTATCTCTCTCTATCTACCGCTCTCTCTATCTATCTTTATATCTATATCTATCTATCTATCTCTATATCTATCTATTATCTCTATATCTATCTACCTATCTATCTCTATATCTATCTCTATATCTATATCTGTTTCTCTCTATATCTATCTCTATATCTCTCTCTCTATAGCTATCTATATATTATCTCTATATCTATCTATATATTATCTCTTTATCTATCTATCTATCTCTATATCTATCTATCTATCTCTATATCTATCTGTTATCTCTATATCTATCTGTTATCTCTATATCCATATCTATCTCTATATCTATCTATCTCTATATCTATCTATCTCTATATCTATCTTTCTATCTAACACTATATCTCTATATCTCTATATCTCATTATCTATCTATCTCTATCTCTATCTCTTATCTCTCTTTATCTATCTATTGATCTATCCATCTATCTCTATATCTATCTCTATATCTATCTATTATATCTATTATCTCTATTATCTATATCTATCTATCCATCTATCTATCTCTATCTATCTCTATATCTCTATATCTATCTTTCTAACTCTATATCTATCTATCTCTATACATATCTCTATATCTAGCTATTATCTCTATATCTATCTCTATATCTATCTTTCTATATCTATCTGTCTCTATATCTATCTCTATATCTATTATCTCTATATCTATCTATCTCTATATATATCTCTATATCTATTTTTATTTATAGCCATCTATCTATATATATTTATCTCTATATCTATCTATATATGTCTATATTATTATTATTATTATTATTATATCTGTATATCTCTATCTATAATCCATCTCTATCTATATATCTATCTATCTCTATATCTTTCTATCTATAGCTATCTATCTCTATATCTATCTATCTATCTATCTATCTATCTATCTATCTATCTATCCATTATCTATTTTCTATCTATCTCTATATCTATCTACCTATCGATCTATCTATCTATATTTCTTTCTATATCTATCTTTATATCTATCTCTATCTATCTCTATGAATCTTTCTATCTATATCTATCCATTATCTACTTTCTATCCATTATCTACTATCTATCTCTATATCTATCTATTTCTACATCTATCTTTCTATCTATATCTATCTAACTCTATATCTATATAGCATTATACCCTATGAGGGGGTGCATTATTCCCTATGAGGGGGGCAGTATTATACCCTATGAGGGGGCAGCATTATACCCTATGAGGGGGGCAGTATTATACCCTATGAGGGGGGCAGTATTATACCCTATGAGGGGGCAGCATTATACCCTATGAGGGGGTGCATTATACCCTATGAGGGGGGCAGTATTATACCCTATGAGGGGGCAGCATTATACCCTATGAGGGGGTGCATTATTCCCTATGAGGGGGGCAGTATTATACCCTATGAGGGGGCAGCATTATACCCTATGAGGGGGTGCATTATTCCCTATGAGGGGGTGCATTATTCCCTACAAGGGGGGCAGTATTATACCCTATGAGGGGGGCAGTATTATACCCTATGAGGGGGGCAGTATTATACCCTATGAGGGGGTGCATTACTCCCTATGAGGAGGGCAGCATTACTCCCTATGAGGGGGTGCATTATACCCTATGAGGGGGCAGCATTATACCCTATGAGGGGGGCAGTATTATACCCTATGAGGGGGTGCATTACTCCCTATGAGGAGGGCAGCATTACTCCCTATGAGGGGGCAGCATTATACCCTATGAGGAGGGCAGCATTATTCCCTATGAGGGGGTGCATTATTCCCTATGAGGGGGGCAGTATTATACCCTATGAGGGGGGCAGTATTATACCCTATGAGGGGGGCAGTATTATACCCTATGAGGGGGCAGCATTATACCCTATGAGGGGGTGCATTATTCCCTATGAGGGAGGCAGTATTATACCCTATGAGGGGGGCAGTATTATACCCTATGAGGAGGGCAGCATTATTCCCTATGAGGGGGGCAGCATTATTCCCTATGAGGGGGGCAGTATTATACCCTATGAGGGGGGCAGTATTATACCCTATGAGGGGGGCAGTATTATACCCTATGAGGGGGTGCATTATTCCCTATGAGGGGGGCAGTATTATACCCTATGAGGGGGGCAGTATTATACCCTATGAGGGGGCAGCATTATACCCTATGAGGGGGTGCATTATTCCCTATGAGGGAGGCAGTATTATACCCTATGAGGGGGGCAGTATTATACCCTATGAGGAGGGCAGCATTATTCCCTATGAGGGGGGCAGCATTATTCCCTATGAGGGGGGCAGTATTATACCCTATGAGGGGGGCAGTATTATACCCTATGAGGGGGGCAGTATTATACCCTATGAGGGGGTGCATTATTCCCTTTGAGGGGGGCAGTATTATACCCTATGAGGGGGGCATCTCAGGGGTTAAACAGATATGGAAGGTGCCAACACTGATTGTGGCTAATACAGGAAGATGTCAGCTTTGGGGAAAGCCGACAGCTGCTGGATGGTCACCTGTATGGGGAGGCTAATCTCTTATATCTCAGGTCAGTAAAAAGATGTATTGGCTGTCATTAGGGGTTAAAACGATAAATGACAAGCTATTCACCCCTGTACTTAATGGTCTCTGTCGGACCAGGGACAAAGATGTCACCCACCACCAGTGACCTGACTGCTTTGGCCACTGATTGGCTGCAGGGTCAGAACTCTTGAAACTGCAGCCAATCGGTGGCCACAGAGGTCAGGTGACTGGTGGTCGGTGACGTCACAGCTCTTGGCCTGGTAGAATCCATTGTAGCGGCACTGCCGAAGAGGGGATTAGAGTGTATGGGTGAGAATCCCATCTTTTATTATTTTAATCCATGGCTGGCCACGGGAAAATTTACTTTTTGAGTGTGTAATAGCTTATTTGTAATGAGCCATACATCTATGTTAGTTGGACAGTATCAGGCCGAGCTTTTGGATTTTAGCAATGAGCGGTGTGTGAGTAAATGATCAATTCTAATTGAAATTTATCTTATCTGGCAGAAAACTGATGTGAGGTGCTTAAAGGGTTAATCCGATTTATAGAAATTATCACGTAACCAACACTTCTAAGAACTGTTGGATCCAAATCCTGGGAATCTACTAATGAACAATCCTTTATTATTAGCCGGACCACTGATATTCCCATGATCTCAGCACCTTATTTGTCAGTCACGTGACTAAAGAATATCACATCAACACTGCAGCCAATCAGTGGTCGCAGTGACTGTTAATCACCTGAGTAGAGGAGAGCGACGAGGACACAGCCTGCAGGACAAAGGAGGAGACAGAAGATTGATAGGTTAGCACACGTGCCAAAGGTGGCACTCCAAGCCCTCTCTGTGGGCACGCATGCCAGGCCCAGGAGTCGCCGCTCACTTCTTCCCATGTTCAAATAATTTGCGTCTTTAAGGGTGGTTTTACACTTGCCTTTTTTTTGCGGCCCGTTTTTACTGGTCGTTTTTGCGGGCCATATTGCCGTAATTTACATGGTCTTCCGCAAATACGGGCCGCAAAAATCTTCTCGGCTAGCCGTTTTTCTGGTTTCTAAAGTAGAGCCAAAATAAAAAAGGGAAGTTGTTAATAAAAACCCCCCCAAAAAACAAACAAACAGGAAATTGGCAAGGAATTAGAATCCGCCCTTCCTCCAGTGCCAATTTCTTCTGGTCTTCGCAGTGTGCAGAGCTCTGTGTCTTTTGTTTGTCCTAAACTTTGGATTTCGCTTTTCTGAACATGTCGAGGCATTTTGAAGATGATGTTATTCTGTGTTGGTTGCTTTGTAGGGAAGGTAACCTGATGGATGGACAGACTTGTCAGTTATTAAACAGCTGAACAGTGTAGACGAAGTGCAGTACCCTGGATGACCACAAGATGGCAGGGGGGAGTGTGAGTTCAGGATTTGACAGCAGCCTAGGGCTTTAGAAACCGTTGGTCATGGGGGGCGGAGTTACAGGGAACCGGGAAAGTTATAAATTTGACAGGGGGGTTCCAGAAAGTTCCAGACCCCGGGAGGATCTCAAGAGATGAGAAGTCTGTGACAAATTGTGTGATGTGAGGAGAGCTAAACCAGGGGACTGAGGAGGAAAGAAGTGAGGGGGGTGGTCCTGACACGAAGTACCGCAGTACAGACGAGGTCCCGAGGGAAGGCATACCGGATTTGACGGCGACAGCTGACCAGTAAAATTGCTGTTGGTGTACAGGCCTAAGGCGGCCACAGTGAACAAACTGGCAGGAACGTCACTAAGCTGAAAAAGGGACGGTGTGTGTATCTACGTCCCAAGTGAAAGTACGGTGTGTGTGTACCGGGGTCTGGAAATGGAGGGCCATGAAGGAATTGCAGTGTATTGCTGGGGCCGTCAGACAGACGGCTGGAAATAAACTTGGACCTGTTGTACCCGAAATCGGCCTCCATCTGGTGTCTGTAATGTCTTTGCGCTGTATAAAGAGGGACCACCCCCCAGTCCGGCCCACCATCCTACAGCTTAACCAGCATTTAGAGCATGAGCGGAGAGCAGCAGCTGCACTTGCACCAAGGAGGCTGTGGGTGCACCCAGTTCTGTTACAGCGTTCGTGGAAGGGTGATCTCCATATGCAGTGACCTGCGGAAGCACCCGGGGAAATTCTGTACATAATGCTGTATGTCTGGTGACTTTTGATTTGCTGTTGTCAGGGGTGCGGCCCTGGATTACATTCAAGGATACCAGAATGCGTCGCTGCCTATCTCTGGAACAGCGGCTTATTGTGACATTAAGGTAAGGCCAATCATATTTTAAATAACTACTGTAATTAGGCTTATAATGTTTCACATTCCACAAATGCAAGCTCGTGTCCCTGTTGGAGGAAAAGTTGCAAAATCTCGAAGAGAGGTTAGCTACGTTGAAGATCATTAAGGAAGGTGAAGAGTTCTTAGACAGAGCAGAATTATCTCTTCATGTTACAGAAAGAGAAGAAATTCGAAGTGCACCTGAAGAAACAGAGGAATGGAAACATGTGACCCAGAGAAGCAGGAGGATCAGGAGGCAGTCAGCACCCATACTTCTCAGGAACCAGTACCAGGCTCTCACACAGGATAAGACTTTGCCCACAAACAGCAACCTTGTATGCCTTCAGAGTCCTCCTGGATGGAGAAAGAAAAATGTTGTGAAGAAGAAAAGGAGAGTGGTGGTCATGGGGGATTCCCTGTTGAGAGGAACAGAGGCCGCTATCTGCAGACCGGATATAACTTCAAGAGAAATGTGCTGTCTTCCAGGTGCAAAAATTAAAGATGTGTCTGACAGGATATCAGGACTCTTCAGACCTACAGATGACTACCCATTCCTGCTACTACATGTGGGGACAAATGACACCGCAAGAAATGACCTGGAAACCATCGCAGAGACTTTGAAAACTTAGGCAAGAAAGTGAAAAAACTGGGAGCGCAGGTGGTCTTCTCTTCCATCCTCCCAGTGGATGGCCATGGAACAAGGAGGTGGAATAAGGTTCTGCAGGTGAACAACTGGCTACGTTGATGGTGCCGTCAGCAACTATTTGGATTTCTGGATCACGGAGTGAATTACCTATACAATGGACTACTTGCTAGAGATGGGGTTCACCTTACGAAGACTGGAAAACATGTATTTGGAAGTCGCCTTGCTACACTTGTAAGGAGAGCTTTAAACTAGAACAATATGGGAAGGGAAGCAAAAGACCAGAAAAAACCATACACCTGACAAATGCTATTGAGAACTCTGCTATTAGAAGTGGAAAGGAAGAACAAAGACAAAAGAATCTAATTAATAAAAATATTGGAGAAAGAGAAACCAATCACAAACTAAAATGTTTCTATACTAATGCACAAAGCATGGGCAACAAACAAGGAGAATTGGAACTACTAACACAGGAAAAGAAATATGATGTCATTGGAATCACTGAAACTTGGTGGGACAATACACATGATTGGAATACAAGACTAGAAGGATACAACTTATTTGCAAGAAACAGACTTGATAAACGAGGAGGAGGTGTCGCATTGTATGTTAGAAACGCGCATATCTGCACAGAGATTGAAGTTTCAGAGACTGGGAGTTCTGTGGAAACTGTTTGGGTAAGAATACAAGGACAGAACAATGGAAAGGACACCATTGTAGGCATTTACTACAGGCCGCCTGTGCAAGCTGAAGATATGGATGAACTCTTTATGCATCAAATGGCCAAGTTCTCCAAAAAATATGACATAGTTGTCATGGGAGATTTCAACTATCCAGACATTGGTTGGGAATCTCTCTCAGGCAAAACTAACAGGTCAAGGAAATTCTTATCCTCTCTTGCTGACAACTTTATCTTCCAAAAGGTAGGGGAGAAAACAAGGGGAACTGCTACCTTGGATCTAATCCTTATAAACAGGGAGGAAATGGTTGAGGAGGTAAAAGTGGCTGGGACCCTAGGAGGTAGCGACCATGCTATTTTAGAATTTTGGATAACTAGAGGAGGAAGACCTGTGAAGACTCAGACGTCAAGGTTAGATTTCAGAAAGGCAGATTTTAAGGGATTCAGAAAGAGAATTGGAGGGATCCAATGGCTGGATATCCTTAAAGACAAAAATGTCCAGGAAGGATGAGAAATCTTGAAAAATGAAATTCTCAAAGCACAATTGTTAACAATTCTGAAAAAAGAGAAGAATAGGAAGCATTTAAGGAAACTAGGATGGATGAACACAGAACTTAGGCACATGCTAAAAAGGAAGAAAAAAATGTTTATAAAATGGAAAGAGGGAGGCATATCTAAAGAAGAATACAATGCTGTCTGCAGAACCTGCAGGGCACAAATCAGATAACTAAAGCTGACAATGAATTGAGGCTTGCAAGAGATGTCAAAAGCAATAATAAAGGATTTTGGGGATATGTCAAAAGTAAAAGAAAAGTCAAAGATGCTATAGGATTTTTACAGGATGAAAATGATGAAATGGTAAGACAGGATGTTGAGAAGGCCGAACTTTTAAATTCCTATTTTGCATCTGTTTTCTCTCAGAAAGGAAATGTAACATCAACTGTTCTTCACTGTCCTATTAAGGGAATAGAAGAATCCAGGATATCTATAAACAGAAAGATAGTGAGGAAACACTTAGCTAGCCTAAATGAATTCAAGTCTCCAGGTCCAGATGAATTACACCCCAGAGTACTGAAGGAGATAGCAGAAGAAATTTTTGAACCCCTCTCCATAATCTTTGAAAATTCTTGGAGAACAGGAGAAGTCCCAGAAGACTGGAGAAGAGCAAATGTTGTTCCTATCTTCAAAAAGGGGAAGAAGGTGGATCCAGGCAACTATAGGCCGGTGAGTCTGACTTCTATACCAGGAAAGATCTTTGAACAAATTATTAAACAACATGTATGTCAGTACCTGGATAAGAATGACGTGATTAAACAGAGTCAGCATGGGTTTGTAACTAATTAGTCATGTCAGACTAACTTAATTTCCTTCTATGATGGAATCACTGATTGGGTGGATCAAGGAAATGCTGTAGATATAGTATATCTTGACTTCAGCAAAGCATTTGACAAAGTATCTCATACAATCCTTATTAAAAAATGACTAAGTATGGAATGGATAAGGCAACTGTTAGGTGGATTCATAACTGGCTTAGTGATCGGACACAAAGAGTGGTCGTAAATGGCTGCACATCCAGTTGGAAGAATGTCTCAAGTGGGGTACCACAGGGCTCTGTCCTGGGCCCTGTATTGTTCAACATCTTTATCAATGATTTAGATGAAGGAATTGAGGGTAAACTGATTAAATTTGCTGATGACACAAAGCTAGGAGGGATAGCTAATACTAGAGAAGAGAGAGAGAGGATTCAAAAAGATATAAATAAACTGGAGCACTGGGCAGCAACTAACAGAATGTTTTTTAACAGGGAAAAATGCAAAGTACTACATCTGGGCAATAAAAATGAAAAAAGCATATACAGAATGGGAGGAATAGGGCTAAGCAACAGCACATGTGAAAAAGACTTGGGTATACTAATAGATCATAGACTGAATATGAGTCAACAGTGTGATGCAGCAGCAAAAAAGGCAAATGCAATTCTAGGATGTATTAACAGAAGCATACAGTCTAGATCACGTGAAGTCATTATTTCCCTCTTCTCCTCTTTGGTCAGACCTCATCTGGAATATTGTGTCCAGTTTTGGACACCACATTTTAAAAAAGACATCAACAAACTGGAGCAAGTTCAGAAAAGAGCGACCAGAATGGTGACCGGTCTGCAAACCCTGTATTATGAGGAAAGGTTGCAGGATTTGGGAATGTTTAGTTTGCAAAAGAGAAGACTGAGAGGAGACTTAATAGCTGTCTACAAATATCTAAAGGGCTGTCACATTGTAGAAGGATCATCTTTATTCTCATTTGCACAAGGAAAGACTAGAAGCAATGGGATGAAACTGAATGGGAGGAGACACAGATTAGATATTAGAAAAAACTTTTTGACAGTTAGAGTGATCAATGAGTGGAACAGGCTGCCACGAGAAGTGGTGAGTTCTCCTTCAATGGAAGTCTTCAAACAGAGGCTGGACAGACATCTGACTGGGATGATTTAGCGAATCCTGCTTTGAGCAGGGGGTTGGACCAGATGGCCCAGGAGGTCCCTTCCAACTCTACAATTCTATGATTCTATGGTTCTATGAAAATAGATTACTAATGTCTACCTCCCCTTTTTTTTTAATATTACAGATTCCTTGCAACAGGCAACTCTTTCGCGGCACTTCATTTTGAGTTCCTGTTAGGGATTACTACAGTGTCCAAGATTTTCACACATACCTGTTTGGTATTGTGGGATCGCCTAAAGGAAATTGTGTTAGCTCCACCAAAGCAGGAAGACTGGCTAGCTATAGCAGCGGACATCCAAAAAACATCCACAATTTTCACATTGTATCGGTGCACTGGATGGGAAACATATCCGGGTTAAAAAACTGGCCTTCTCTGGCTCCAAATTTTTCATTTATGAACATTATTTTTCGATTGTACTGATGGCTATTGCTGACAGCAATTTTAATTTTGTGATGGTCAGCTTTGGGTCTTATGGGAACACATCTGATGCAAGGATCTGGAGTACCTCTCAAATTGAATATAAATTGAAGAACAATCAATTGAATGTCCTTGAACCTGCTGCATTACCGGAGTACACCAACCGCAAATTTCCTTATGTCCTGGTTCCTGATGAGGGATTAGGACTCTCCCCAAATGTAATGCGGCCTTTTCCCCGAAGATCTTTAAATTCAAGCAAAAGGATCTTTAATTACAGACTTACTAGAGCACGAAGGTACGTTGAGTGTGCCTTTGGGATCCTGTCGGGAAAGTGGCTTGTACTCATGAGCTGCATGGAAGTAGGACCTGAGAGTGCAACTAATATTGTAAAGGCGTGTGTGGTGTTACACAACTTTGTTTGGCGTCATGAAGGTAACCAAGACCACTTGGTTTCTGAGGACAACTTGTTCTCTGTGGAAACTCGATCAGATAACACTATCAACACCTCGGATCAGCAAGTTAATTGTGGATGCTCTTCTACAGCCGCAATTGGAATTCGAGAGTATTTTGCAGAGTATTTTGTGTCTTCCCAGGGATCAGTCTCCTGGCAGCAGGAAACCATTTCCCAAAATGAGTATTAGGATCCAAAGTTTGCAAAACAATGTAAAATAGTTAGTTTAGAGTTAGTTTAGATCATTCACGTTCTTTAGTTAGGTTAGGGACCCACAACACAATGAGGAGCCTTGACACTGGCTTGTGGGCTAAAGGATGTTAATATGGTTGGCAGTCAATCTTTACTGATCATACGTCTATGTATAATCAGTAAAGAGGCTATGCAACCTTTAATATTCTTTCTAATGTCTGATTTAACAGTTATGATTTGTGACCCAGTGTGATGAAAAGATTATTAAAAACATCTTACTGCCAATAAAAAAAACATTTTCACAACGTTTGTTTTGTAATTTTTATTTTCCTAAAAAATTTTTGGGGAAAATAAGTTATTTTACATTTCTTGAACACCCCAAAAATATAAACAGGATAAACATAAAAAAAAATTAAAAAGGATTACATTTTCCCACACCTTTTTTACAAATAAATAATAAAAAAAATTACAGGTTCATAAACTTTTGGGATGTCAAGGTCAAGCATCCCCGCTTCAGACGCTTCAGAACATGCAGGGCTGCTGACCAAAGAAGATCATCCTGGAATCGCCACTGTGTCCCCGGAAGACTGTGTCTGATGATCCGTAGACTTCATCAGCATGAAAGAGTCACGGACTCTACATGTAGTTTCCTGTTTAAAGCCATCTATAGCCTTCTCCAAATCTATGGGATGTGGTTTGTGACTACAGATGTAAATTACGCTGTTTATATCATGCTGATAAATGCAGCTTTGTTTATTCTCCGGGAGCACAGCGCGAAAAAATTGACCAAAACTACTTATGAGTTCATCCTCTGGCCCTTCTTGTTTTTTTCTGAAAAAACAAAGAATTTCTTCAGAGACCTCAGAACGAGGCATCGGTTCAAGCGCTGGAGCAGCAGCAGCAGAGGCAACAGCAGCAGCAGCAGCTTTCCGCTTTGCAAGCCTACCACTGCTTGTCTGCGGTGTTATGTGGGTAGCAGTGCAAGTATCTGGAGCGCCTTCTGAGCTGGAGAATCAAGCGTGGAACTGTCACCACTGCCGGATGACTGCTTGTTGTGAGTTCATTTTTCCCTTCACCATTGAGGTCTGATGAACTCCCTCATCTGGTGAAGGAAGGTAGTGAGACTGATTACCAAACACCTGGGCAGCTAGATGATAACTGGGTGGCTGGAATTGACTGGATATAAGGCTGCCGACGCCCTTCTTCCTGGCTGGTGATTTTACTGCTGGATTCTTGGAGACCAGTCTGATTCCTGCGTCTCAAAGCTAAGTTTTTCTGCTCTGCTTTGTACTCTTCAGTTTTGTTTTTGTTTTGCCTTGTTTTTTGGGAGTTGTGCCATCCCCAGCCGGGGGTTAGCTGAATTCCATTTTTGTCTCTGATCTGTTGATCTTTTGCTCTGTGTTCAGAATATACCTGAGTGCTGATATAGTCTTTTGAAGCCTAGCGACTTCAGGGCCTGTCGGTTGGCTCATTTTGATAGGGTTTTTGCGGATGGCAGACAGCAGCTTTCCTATCCTGTCCTATGTAGTTAGCTTGGGCCCCATCATTTGCTCAACCTATCTTTCTATCTGTTAGTGTTTTCATCTTGCTTCACCGTCATTATATGTTGGGGGCTGCCTATTGCTTTGGGGTCTGCTCTGGGGCAGTTTAGTTTTCCCCCTTTCTGTCTTTAGGCTATGTAGCTCTCCGGCTGTGATCAAGGGGTCTAGGGCACCGTAGGAACCCCCCACGGCTACTGCTAGTTGTTGTGGATAGGTTCAGGGGTCTGCAATCCGATAGCTGCCAACCTCTCTGGTTTTTCTGGACTTAGCTGGTATTTTGTTTTTTTCCTCCTTCGGTGACTCATCATAACAACTGCTGCTGCAATTGGTCCACCAGAAGAGTTTCTTCAGTTCTGCAAATGAGAACAGAATTATTATAGAAGTTAGACAAAAAACATCGACATGTAGGATACATACACCACATATATATTGTGGCAGGGCTGAGGGTCGTGTAATCGATGGGAGATATGTGTCTCATAAATGGCTTGTCTCCATAATGTAAGGCATAACAAATATTGCTGTATTATTATTATTTTGAAGGACCTGTGGTGAGGTCACAGTCATGTGACCAGTCAGCTGCTGGGTTTGTGGGTGTGGCTACACCCTTATAATGTGGCCTGCTCATGTACAAGGCAGCTGTGTGTGAGGGGGATATACACTTCCTGTGTGCGCTGAGGCTCACGGACTGAGCCTGAAGGAAAGGACATTTTAATGTTTTTTTGTCGCCTGAACTGAAGGCTGTTTATTTTGGTGACATGCTGTTTGGTTTATGATGTAATAAACTGCATGAACTTTGAGGGAACCTGCCTCCTGACTTTCTCCCGTCGCACCTAAGTGAGTAGAATCCCTACAATTGGTGCTAGACGTGCGGGCAGAGTTCCCAGCAGAGACGTGAGACCGTTGCTGAATGTCCTGGGTAAAGTTTTCAGTGAGGCAGAAAGCTCTACCCGGAATAATGGAGGACCTGCTGAAACACCTGGTCCAGTCCCAGTCACAGCAACAGGAGGCCAACAGGCTGTTGTTACAGCAGCTCCAGCAGAGCCAGCAGGAGCAACGACAGCAGAGCCAGCAGGAGCAATAGCAGCTGATTCAGCTTCTGGCAACCGCCATCCAGGAGGGCAGGACGAGCGCCCTAACCTCAGGTCCGGCTGATGCCACCGTCACGAAGGCGGTAAGACGCGCATTGCAAAAAATGACCCCTGAGGATGATGTGGAGGCCTTCCTGACAGTGTTTGAGAGGGAAAAACCAGCCAGAGCGGTGGGCAGAGGTACTAGCCCCATACCTAACAGGGGAGCCCCAGAAGGTGTACTTTGACCTGACTGTACAAGACGCCAAAGAGTATCCCAAATTAAAAGTGGAAATTCTCGCGCGCTTGGGGGTAACAATGACTACCAGGGCACAGCGAGTTCATTGCTGGACCTATCACCGGGACAAACCGCCGAGCTCCCAAATGTTCGACCTGTTGCACCTGGTCCAGAAATGGCTGCAGCCAGAGTCGTCTTCCCCGGCACAGATGGTAGAGCGAGTGGTCATGGATCGGTTTGTGCATTCTCTGCCGAGACTCCTACAGACTTGGGTGGCCCAGGGTGATCCCCAAAATGCCAATGAACTGGTTGGGCTGGTCGAGAGATACCAGGGGATGGAAGGTTCCTTGGGGAAGCAGCCCTTTCTGTATTGGGGGACCCCACAGGGGGTGGAGTCCCAAAAAGGGCTGGTGTGTCCAAGGTCAAAAGGGGCGGGGGAGGCAGTGCCCAAGGTCCCCTCGGGTGATATTTGCTGGAAGTGTCACAGGCCAGGACATATAGCTGCCCGTTGTTCCCAGACCACCGAGCAGATGGACTGCAGCATGGGACGCCGTAGTTCATACTATGCATATCCAGCTTGCAGTGTGAATTCGCCACCTAACGAGGGGCCACAAGCGTGTCCAGTGAAGGTGAATGGGCGAGCAGCAATGGCGCTTCTAGACTCCGGGAGCTTGGTGACCCTTGTGAGGGCCAGTTTTCCTCTCAACATACTACTGGGTAAAAAGATTGGCATTCGGTGCATACATGGCGATGCAAAGGACTACCCTATGTGTTATGAATGAGTCACCATAGGAGGCAAAAGCAGAAATACAAGCTAAGTCCAGAAAACCAGAGAAGTTGGCAACTATCAGATTGCAGACCCCTGAACCTATCAACACAACTAGCAGTAGCCGTGGGGGGATCCTACGATGCCCTAGACCCCTCGATCACAGCCGGAGAATTACATAGGCCTAAAGAAAGAAAGGGGAAATCTAAACTGCCCCAGAGCAGACCCCAAAGCAATAGGCAGCCCCCAACATATAATGACGGTGAAGCAAGATGAAAATACTAACACAGACAGAAAGATAGACTGAGCAAAGACGGGGCCCAAAACTACCTAGATAGGAAAGGACAGGAAGGCTGCTGTCTGCAATCTGCGAAAACCCTATCAAAGACATAAGCCAACAAGCTGATATGAAAAAGGCCCTGAAGCAGCTAGGCTTCAAAAACTAAATCAGCACTCAGGTATTTTCAGAAGACAGAGCTAAATGAATTCAGCACACCCCAGCAGGGAATGGCAGAAATCCAGAAAAACAAAGCAAAACAAAGTCAAAGCACCAAAGCAAAAGGCCGAGCAGCAAACTTAGCTTTAGAGGAGCAGGAATTCAGACTGGTCTCCAAGGATCCCACAGAGAAATCACCCGCAGGGCAGAAGGGCATCGGCAGCCTTATATCCAGTCAGTAACTCCACTCAGCCAGTCATCATCATCAGCCTCAGGTGTTTGATAATCAGGCTCACTACCTTTCTTTACCAGAAGAGGGAGTTCCTCGGGCCTCAGTAATGAAGGGGAAAATGAACTCACAACAGTACCTCCCCCTTGAGGAGGGGTCACCGAACCCTCAACTACGCCACCAGGGCGATCAGGGTGAGCCCGATGAAAGGCACGCACCAATCTTTTGGCATGAATATCAGAGGCAGAGACCCAGGAATTATCCTCCTGACCATAACCCTTCCACTTAACCAAATACTGGAGTCTCCGTCTAGCCAGACGGGAATCCAGTACTTTCTCTACCTCGTATTCCATGTTACCTTCAACCAATACAGGGTCTGGAGGTGCCACCCCCGGAACAACAGGTTCAACAAACCTCTTCAACAAAGATTTATGGAACACATTATGGATTTTAAATGTGACAGGAAGAGCCAAACGAAAAGAGACCGGATTAATAATCTCCACAATCTTGTAAGGTCCAATAAATCTAGGCCTAAACTTAGGAGAAGCCACCTTCATAGCAATATTTTTTGATGATAACCACACCATATCACCAACCTTAAACTGGGGACCAATGGTCCTATGTCGGTTGGAAAACCGCTGGGCCTTTTCCTGGGAGAGAGATAACTTATCCACCACTTGGTCCCAGATCTGGTGCATTCTCTCCACCACAGTGTCAACACCTGGGCAGGCAGAGGGCTCCACCTGCCCCGAAGAAAATCGAGGATGAAACCCAAAGTTACAAAAAAAAGGTGACATCAAAGTGGCAGAACTAGCTCTATTATTTAAAGCAAATTCGGCCAAGGGCAAAAATGAAACCCAATCATCCTGATCAGCAGAAATAAAACATCTCAAATATGACTCCAAGGTCTGGTTTGTTCTCTCTGTCTGCCCATTGGTCTGAGGATGAAAAGCAGAGGAGAAGGACAACTGAATTCCCAGCCTGGAACAGAAAGTTCTCCAAAATCTAGACACAAACTGGACTCCTCTGTCAGATACAATGTTCTCAGGAATCCCGTGCAAACGAACCACCTGTTGTAAAAACAGGGGCACCAACTCAGAGGAAGACGGCAACTTAGGGAGTGGTACAAGATGAACCATCTTAGAGAACCATATCACAAATTACCCAAATAACAGTCATCCTCTGAGAGACAGGCATATCAGAGATGATATCCATTGAAATATGGGTCCATGGCCTCTTGGGGACAGGCAAAGGCATCATCAACCCACTAGAGCGAGAACACGATTTAGACCGGGAGCACGTCCCACAGGACTGCACAAAATTTCTGACATCACGAGACAAGGAGGGCCACCAAAAAAACCGACTCACCAGATCTCTAGTACCAAAAATACCTGGATGACCAGCAAATGCAGAGCAATGAACTTCAGACATCACTCTCTTCTTCCACTGGTCAGGAACATACAACTTTCCACTGGGACAACGCTCAGGTTTGTCCTCCTGGAACTCTTCCACAGCACGTCTCAAATCGGGCGAGATGGCAGAAAGAACTACCCCCTCGCCTAAGATGGTAGCAGGCTTGGTCACCACAGGAGAATCAGCAAAGAAGCTCCTAGAGAGGGCGTCTGCCTTGACATTCTTTGTTCCAGGAAGAAAAGAAACCACAAAATCAAAACGTGTAAAAAACAAGGCCCACCTAGCCTGTCTAGGGTTCAAGCGCTTAGCCTACTCTAGGTAAATCAAATTCTTGTGGTCAGTGAGGACCACGACTTGATGCTTAGCTCCCTCCAACCAATGTCTCCACTCCTCAAATGCCCATTTCATGGCCAACAGTTCCCTATTCCCCACATCATAGTTACGTTCAGATGGAGAGAACTTTCGGGAAAAGAAAGCACAGGGATTCATTTTAGATGTTACAGGATCCTTTTGGGACAAAACAGCTCCTGCACCAATCTCAGAAGCATCCACCTCTACCTGGAATGGAATTGAGACATCAGGTTGCCGCAAAACCGGGGCGGAGGTGAATCTTCGCTTCAGCTCCTGAAAGGAAGAAACAGCCTCCGGAGACCAATTTAACACATCAGCACTAGTGTTGAGCATTCCGATACCTCAAGTATCGGGTATCGGCCGATACTTGCTGTATCGGAATTCCGATACCGACATCCGATATTTTTACAATATCGGGCATCGGAATCGGAAGTTCAAAGTTGATTGACAGCCGAAATGACGTCATCATGATGCGCGGTGTGTGCGCATCATGATGCGCCGTCATTTCAGGCCTTCCGGGGGTCTCTGCCGGCCTGCCGGGGGGCTGTGCCGGCCTGCCGGGGGGCTGTGTGGACTGCCCGGGGTCTGTACCGGCCTGCCGGGGGGCTGTGCTGATGTCCGGGGGTCTGTGCAGGCATCGTCCGATGGGACTACAAGTCCCATCTGGCGATGCCTGCTACCATGACAGTGATTGACACATTAGCCAATGATGGGACAGTAGTAGTCCCATCATCCTGCTAATGTGTTAAATGTTAAAAAAAAAAAAAAAAAAAAAATACTACATACATACTACATGCATGCTACATACATACTACATGCTACATACATACCACATATATACTACATGCATGCTACATACATACTACATGCTACATACATACTACATATATACTACATGCATGCTACATACATACTACATACATACTACATGCATGCTACATACATACTACATGCTACATACATACTACATATATACTACATGCATGCTACATACATACTACATGCTACATACTACATACATACTACATGCTACATACATACTACATACATACTACATACATACTACATATATACTACATGCATGCTACATACATACTACATGCTACATACATACTACATATATACTACATGCATGCTACACACATACTACATGCTACATACATACTACATATATACTACATGCATGCTACATACATACTACATGCTACATACATACTACATACATACTACATGCATGCTACATACATACTACATGCTACATACATACTACATACATAATACATGCATGCTACATACATACTACATGCTACATATATACTACATACATACTACATATATACTACATGCATGCTACATACATACTACATGCTACATACATACTACATACATACTACATGCATGCTACATACATACTACATGCTACATACATACTACATACATGCTACATACATACTACATACATACTACATGCATGCTACATACAATACATTCATACAATACATACATAGACATACAGTACATATAACATAGAGTAACATACTTACCAATACTTGTCACATTGTTCCCCGAAGCCATTGTCTTTTACGGAATAAATATTAACATAACAAACCACAAAAATACTCACCCATGATCCGAAGCAGTCCACGAGTGTGTCCCATGACGATCTTGGGTAGAGAACTGCAGCATCAGCTGATGCTGCCGCTCTCTACGGGCTGCAGGAATCCAATGACTGAAGGTAGGTATCCTTCCGCACTGTATTCCTCCGCCACTTAAAAAAAAAAAGTCCCTAGTTTCACTTTATGGTAAAAGCTGTGTGGGAATTCCCACACAGCTTTTACCATAAAGTGAGACTAGGGACTTTTTTTTTTTAAGTGGCGGAGGAATACAGTGCGGAAGGATACCTACCTTCCGTCATTGGATTCCTGCAGCCCATAGAGAGCGGCAGCATCAGCTGATGCTGCAGTTCTCTACCCAAGATCGTCGTGGGACACACTCGTGGACTGCTTCGGATCATGGGTGAGTATTTTTGTGGTTTGTTATGTTAATATTTATTCCGTAAAAGACAATGGCTTCGGGGAACAATGTGACAAGTATTGGTAAGTATGTTACTCTATGTTATATGTACTGTATGTCTATGTATGTATTGTATGAATGTATTGTATGTAGCATGCATGTCGTATGTATGTAGTATGTATGTAGCATGTATGTAGTATGTATGTAGCATGTAGTATGTATGTAGCATGCATGTAGTATGTATGTAGTATGTATGTAGCATGTAGTATGTATGTAGCATGCATGTAGTATATATGTAGTATGTATGTAGTATATATGTAGCATGTAGTATGTATGTAGCATGCATGTATTATGTATGTAGTATGTATGTAGCATGTAGTATGTATGTAGCATGCATGTAGTATGTATGTAGTATGTATGTAGCATGTAGTATGTATGTAGCATGCATGTAGTATGTATGTAGTATGTATGTAGCATGTAGTATGTATGTAGCATGCATGTAGTATATATGTAGTATGTATGTAGCATGTAGTATGTATGTAGCATGCATGTAGTATGTATGTAGTATATATGTGGTATGTATGTAGCATGTAGTATGTATGTAGCATGCATGTAGTATATATGTAGTATGTATGTAGTATATATGTAGCATGTAGTATGTATGTAGTATATATGTAGCATGTAGTATGTATGTAGCATGCATGTAGTATGTATGTAGTATGTATGTAGCATGTAGTATGTATGTAGCATGCATGTTGTATGCATGTTGTATGTATGTAGCATGTAGTATGTATGTAGCATGTAGTATGTATGTAGCATGCATGTAGTATATATGTAGTATGTATGTAGTATATATGTAGCATGTAGTATGTATGTAGTATGTATGTAGCATGTAGTATGTATGTAGCATGCATGTAGTATATATGTAGTATGTATGTAGTATGTATGTAGCATGTAGTATGCATGTAGCATGTATGTAGTATATATGTAGTATGTATGTAGTATATATGTAGCATGTAGTATATATGTAGCATGTAGTATGTATGTAGCATGCATGTAGTATATATGTAGTATGTATGTAGCATGTAGTAAGTATGTAGCATGCATGTAGTATATATGTAGTATGTATGTAGCATGTAGTATGTATGTAGCATGCATGTAGTATATACACTCACTGGCCACTTTATTAGGTACACCATGCTAGTAAGGGGTTGGACCCCCTTTTGCCTTCAGAACGGCCTCAATTCTTCGTGGCAGAGATTCAACAAGGTGCTGGAAGCCTTCCTCAGAGATTTTGGACCATATTGACATGATGGCATCACACAGTTGGCGCAGATTTGTCAGCTGCACATCCCTGATGCGAATCTCCCGTTCCACCACATCCCAAAGATGCTCTATTGGATTGAGATCTGGTGACTGAGGAGGCCATTTGAGTACAGTAAACTCATTGTCATGCTCAAGAAACCAATCTGAGATGATTCGAGCTTTATGACATGGCGCATTATCCTGCTGAAAGTAGCCATCAGATGTTGGGTACATTGTGGTCATAAAGGGATGGACATGGTCAGCAACAATACTCAGGTAGGCTGTGGCGTTGCAACGATGCTTAATTGGTACCAAGGGGCCCAAAGAGTGCCCAGAAAAAATTCCCCACACCATGACACCACCACCACCAGCCTGAACCGTTGATACAAGGCAGGATGGATCCATGCTTTCATGTTGTTTACGCCAAATTCTGACCCTACCATCCGAATGTCGCAGCAGAAATCGAGACTCATCAGACCAGGCAACGTTTTTCCAATCTTCTACTGTCCAATTTCGATGAGCATGTGCAAATTGTAGCCTCAGTTTCCTGTTCTTAGCTGAGAGGAGTGGTACCCAGTGTGGTCTTCTGCTGCTGTAGCCCATCTGCCTCAAAGTTCGACGCACTGTGCGTTCAGAGATGCTCTTCTGCCTACCTTGGTTGTAACGGGTGGCAATTTGAGTCACTGTTGCCTTTCTATCAGCTCGAACCAGTCTGCCCATTCTCCTCTGACCTCTGGCATCAACATGGCATTTCCGGCCACAGAACTGCCGCTCACTGGATTTTTTTTCTTTTTCGGACCATTCTCTGTAAACCCTAGAGGTGGTTGTGCGTGAAAATCCCAGTAGATCAGCAGTTTCTGAAATTCTCAGACCAGCCCTTCTGGCACCAACAATCATGCCACGTTCAAAGGCACTCAAATCACCTTTCTTCCCCATACTGATGCTCGGTTTGAACTGCAGGAGATTGTCTTGACCATGTCTACATGCCTAAATGCACTGAGTTGCCGCCATGTGATTGGCTGATTAGAAATTAAGTCTTAACACACAGTTGGACAGGTGTACCTAATAAAGTGGCCAGTGAGTGTATGTACTATGTATGTAGTATGTGTGTAGCATGCATGTAGTATGTATGTATGTAGTATTTTTTTTTTTTTTTACATTTAACACATTAGCCGGATGATGGGACTACTACTGTCCCATCATTGGCTAATGTGTCAATCACTGTCATGGTAGCAGGCATCGCCCGATGGGACTTGTAGTCCCATCGGACGATGCCTGCACAGACCCCCGGACATCAGCACAGCCCCCCGGCAGGCCGGCACAGCCCCCCACAGGGTGCACAGCCCCCCGGCAGTCCGGTACAGACCCCCACAGGGTGTACAGACCCCGGGCAGTCCGCACAGCCCACCGGCAGGCCGGCACAGCCCCCCGGCAGGCCGGCAGAGACCCCCGGAAGGCCCGTACAGACCCCCGAGAGGCTGTACAAGGGCAGGAAAGGGTTTTCCCAATTCCGATACCGGAAGTCTCATAGACTTGAATGGGACTTCCGGTATCGGCATCGGCGATACCGATACTTTTTTTAAAGATCGGCCGATCCATTCCGATCCGATATTTTGAAGTATCGGACGGTATCGCTCAACTCTAATCAGCACCCTTTTTAGTCAAATCAGTCAATGGCTTGGCAATACTAGAAAATTTTGCTATAAATTTCCGATAAAAATTAGCAAAACCCAAAAACTTCTGGAGGGCCTTCAAAGAAGTGGGCTGAACCCAATCGTGAATGGCCTTTACCTTGGCCGGGTCCATTTCAATAGTTGACGGGGACAAAATAAATCCCAAAAAAGAAATCCTCTGTACTCCAAAAAGGCATTTAGATCCTTTGACATACAGGGAATTCTCCCTCAAGATCCGGAACACAGTCCGAATATGTTCCACATGAGAATCCCAATCCTTGGAGAAGATCAAAATATCATCCAGATAGATAACCAAAAATTTATCGACAAAATCTTGGAAAATATCGTTCATGAAGCACTGGAAGACAGAAGGGGCATTAGTGAGCCCAAAAGGCATCACCAGGTACTCAAAATGTCCCTCCGGAGTATTAAACGCCGTCTTCCATTCATCCCCATGCTTAATGCGAATAAGATTATACGCCCCCCTGAGGTCAAGCTTGGTAAACCAGCAAGCACCTTTAACTCTGGAGAATAGATCAGAAATCAGGGGTAACGGATACTGATATTTAACAGTAATTTTGTTGAGGGCACGATAATCAATACAAGGTCTTAATGATCCATCCTTTTTGGCTACAATAAAAAAACCGGCACCTAAGGGTGACGAGGATGGTCTAATATGACCCTTCTCCAACGCTTCCTTAATATAGGATCGCATAGCCTCATGCTCGGGTACAGATAAATTGAAGAGCCGACCCTTGGGAAATTTACACCCCGGGCTCAGTTCAATTGCACAGTCATAACTCCTATGAGGAGGCAGAGACGCAGACTCATTCTCACTAAATACATCATAAAAGTCCGCCAAATAATCAGGAACATCATGCGACTGAGGAGAGGTGGAAAACACCGGAGCCTCACTAAAGGCACACCGACAACCCCAACTCACCACAGACACAGATTTCCAATCCAAAACTGGATTATGAATCTGTAACCAGGGAAACCCCAGAACAATAGTATCATGCAGATTATGCAACACCAAAAATCTGCAATTTTCTTGATGGTCTGGGGCGACCCGCATTACCACCTGGGTCCAAAACTGGGGTTTATTTTTAGCCAAAGGAGTAGCATCAATCCCCCTCAAAGGGATAGGCGTCTGTAGAGGTGTCATCGGAAATCCACAAAGTTTAGCAAAATCCAAGTCCATTAGGTTTAGGGCTGCTCCCGAATCCACAAAAGCCTTGGAGGAAAATGTGGACAGGGAGCAGATTAGAGTAATAGCCAGAAGAAACTTAGGTTGAACACCCCCAACAGAAAACGTGTGTGCAAAGCATTTCTCTCGTTTAGGACAGACAGAAATAATATGCGAGGCATCTCCACAGAGAAAACATAACTTATTACGCCTTCTGAACTCCTGACGCTGCTCTCTGGAAAAAACTCTATCACATTGCATAGGTTCAGACATTTGTTCAACAGGTGGCAACACCTCTCGTGCAGCTTTGCGTTCGCGCAAACGCCGATCAACCTGAATGGCTAATGACATAGAATCGTCAAGACCAGAGGGAACAGGAAATCCCACCATAGTATCTTTTACGGCTTCTGACAACCCCTTCCGAAAGAGAGCAGCCAAGGCATTATCATTTCAGGTAGTAAGTACTGCCCACTTTCGGAATTTTTGACAGTACAATTCTGCAGAATCACGACCCTGGCTCAGTGCCAGCAGGGTCTTTTCAGCCTGATCAATGGCATTAGGTTCGTCATACAACAACCCCAAAGCTTGAAAGAATGCGTTCACATTAGTCAGAATAGGATCATCTGGTTTCAAAGAAAACGCCCAATCCTGGGGATCGCCACGCAGCAAAGAGATGACAATTTTAACCTGCTGCGCGGAGCTCCCTGACGAGTTAGGCTTCAAGGCAAAAAATAATTTACAATTATTTTTGAAATTCAAAAATTTAGACCGATCCCCAAAAAATACATCAGGTGTAGGAATCTTTGGTTCAGCAGCATGTGAATGAGCAAGGTAGGCGGAAATTCCCCGCACTTCAGCAGCGAGCTGCTCCACACGATCAGACAATTGCTTTATCTCCAGTGAGAGAAAAAAAAAAATTCCCCCTACGGCCTCAGAGATATAGAGGAAAAAATATACACACTTTTTTTTTTTTTTTTTACAATTCTTTCCTGCTATTGAGTACCCTAGGATCTGCGGTATGGCGGGTGATTCTGTTATGAATGAGTCACCGTAGGAGGCAAAAGCAGAAATACAAGCTAAGTCCAGAAAACCAGAGAAGTTGGCAACTATCAGATTGCAGACCCCTGAACCTATCAACACAACTAGCAGTAGCCGTGGGGGGTTCCTACGATGCCCTAGACCCCTCGATCACAGCCGGAGAATTACATAGGCCTAAAGAAAGAAAGGGGAAATCTAAACTGCCCCAGAGCAGACCCCAAAGCAATAAGCAGCCCCCAACATATAATGACGGTGAAGCAAGATGAAAATACTAACACAGACAGAAAGATAGACTGAGCAAAGACGGGGCCCAAAACTACCTAGATAGGAAAGGACAGGAAGGCTGCTGTCTGCAATCTGCGAAAACCCTATCAAAGACATAAGCCAACAAGCTGATATGAAAAAGGCCCTGAAGCAGCTAGGCTTCAAAAACTAAATCAGCACTCAGGTATTTTCAGAAGACAGAGCTAAATGAATTCAGCACACCCCAGCAGGGAATGGCAGAAATCCAGAAAAACAAAGCAAAACAAAGTCAAAGCACCAAAGCAAAAGGCCGAGCAGCAAACTTAGGTTTAGAGGAGCAGGAATTCAGACTGGTCTCCAAGGATCCCACAGAGAAATCACCCGCAGGGCAGAAGGGCGTCGGCAGCCTTATATCCAGTCAGTAACTCCACTCAGCCAGTCATCATCATCAGCCTCAGGTGTTTGATAATCAGGCTCACTACCTTTCTTTACCAGAAGAGGGAGTTCCTCGGGCCTCAGTAATGAAGGGGAAAATGAACTCACAACACCTATGGCTAGGGAGAATATTGAAACGGCGCATGGCACCGAGTTGCATGAAGTTGGCGTTGTTCGAGACTTGTTGCATCCTATAGTTATTGGCCGGGATTTCTGTCTGTTTTGGGATTTGTGGGGGAAGGGTTCTGAGTATGCTAGCAAGAGCAGGGAACCAATCCACCCCAATGAGGTATCGCCACCACCAGAGGCAGACGGGTTTCCTTTATGTGTCCTTGTTGGGGATGAAGAGGAAGGGTCCCCTATCCCTGACATACCGGAGTTAGGGGTGGCTGGGGAGAATTTTGGGACTGCTCAACATAGGGACCCCATGCTGAGGGAAGCCTTTAACAATGTCACTGTCATTAATGGGGTTGCACAAGAGCCGGGAGCAGACACAAGGTTTCCCTATTTTATGTTGAGTGGGGAATTGTTGTACCAGGTCACGAAAATAAGGGAGGAGGAGGTAGAGCAGTTAATAGTACCAGGCCCCTATAGACGGAAAGTGTTGGACATGGCCCATTCACACATCTTGGGGGGACACCTGGGGGAGGAAAAAACGCTGGAACGGATTGTACAGAGGTTCTATTGGCCTGGGTGTCACCGGGAAATAGCAAACTATTGCAGGTCCTGCCCGACATGTCAGTTAACTGCCCCCACATCTCATTTTCGGAACCCTCTTGTGCCATTGCCCATTATTGAGGTGCTATTTGAGAGAATTGCCATGGACTGGGTCGGTCCCTAAGTTAAATCAGCTCGGGGCCATCAGTATATATTAGTCATCCTGGACTATGCCACACGCTATCGTGAGGCCATTCCCCTGAGAAACTCCTCCGCGAAGAGTATAGCCCGCGAGCTGGTCCATGTGTTTTCCCGGACGGGTTTGCCGAAGGAGATCCTGACCGACCAGGGGACACCTTTTATGAGCAAGGTGATGAGGGAATTGTGCAGAGTCTTGCAAATCTCCCAGTTGAGGACTTCAGTGTACCATCCAAAGTCAGATGGCCTTGTTGAGAGGTTTAACAAGACACTGAAGAGCATGCTGAGAAAAGTCATAGAGAAAGATGGTAGAGACTGGGATTGTCTCCCCCAGGCCTCCACGAGGTTCTCGCCCTTCGAGCTTCTCTACGGCCGACATCCGCGAGGTCTCCTAGATATAGCCAAGGAAACCTGTGAAGCCGAAGTCACGCCCCACAGAAACGTCATTGAGCATATGGCACTGATGCAGCAGAGGGTTGCGAAGGTGATGCCCATTGTTAAAGAACATCTCCATCAGGCACAAGAGGCTCAGGCCAGGGTCTACAACCGGTCAGCCAGAGTGAGGCAGTTGATTCCGGTAGACCGAGTTCTCATGCTAATCCCGAGGGTGGAGAGTAAGTTCTTGGCCAAGTGGCAAGGGCCATATGAGGTGGTGGAGAAGCTGGGAGACGTAAACTACAAGATCCACCAACCCGGAAGACGGAAGCCATACCAGGTTTACCATGTCAACCTCATCAAGCCGTGACAAGATAGAGAGCCAGTGGTAACTCCGTGCTTGCTAGGCAACCTAGAAGGGGAGGTTGGAGAGGTTATCATAGCGGAGACACTATCGAAGGCCCAGAAACAGCAGTGCCGGGAGTTACTCCAGAAAAACAGGGACCTGTTTTCAGAGTTGCCCAGGTGCACGAAGGTGGTGGAGCATGAAGTTCTGACCGAGCCACATGTGCGGGTGAACGTGAAACCGTATCGTATTCCTGAGGCCCGGCGAGATGTAATCTCCAAGGAGGTGCAGCGTATGTTGAAGCTCGGGGTCATTGAGGAATCCAAGAGCGGCTGGTCGAGCCCGATTGTTCTGGTCCCAAAACCTGATGGTGAATGGAGGTTCTGCAACGATTACCGGAAGCTGAATGAGGTCTCCAAGTTCGACGCTTATCCCATGCCACGCGTTGATGAGCTCATCGAGAGACTTGGACCTGCCAGGTACATAACCACCTTGGATCTGACAAAGGGATACTGGCAGATCCCTATGACACAGGAAGCCAAGGAGAAGACGGCATTTTCCACACCAGACGGGTGCTTCCAGTATGTCCGGATGCCGTTTTGCCTGCAGGGAGCTCCGGCAACATTCCAGAGGGCTATGGATAGAATCCTTGCGCCTCATAAACTATACGCTGCCACGTACCTGGATGATATCGTCATCTTTACCCCGGACTGGGAGACTCACCTGGAAAAGGTTCAAGCAGTGTTTGATGCGCTAAGAGAAGCGGGGTTTACAATAAACCCAAAGAAGTGTGCCTTGGGTAAAGAAGAAGCCAAGTACCTCGGATATGTAGTGGGGCGTGGTGAGATCAAACCTCAAATTAATAAAGTGGAGGCAATTCAAACATGGCCCAGGCCTCTGTCAAAGAAGCAAGTTAAAGCCTTCCTGGGGATTGTGGGATATTACAAGAGGTTCATCCCAAACTTCACCACAATGGTTGCACCTCTAACTGATCTTCTTAAGGGGACAAAATCAGTGATGGTCAGCTGGTCTGAAGAAGCCGAGTCAGCCTTCCAAGAAATGAAGGGAGCTCTTTGTAAGCAACCCGTTTTGGTGGCCCCAGACTTTAAACGTGAATTTTTCCTCCAGGCAGATGCCTCAGATGTCGGGGTAGTAGCAGTCCTTTCCCAAGAGATACGTGGGGAGGAGCATCCTGTTCTCTATTTGAGTAGAAAGTTGACTTCCTGTGAGAGAAATTACTCAGTTGTAGAGAAGGAGTGTTTGGCCATAAAATGGGCAGTGGATACATTACGGTACTACCTGGTGGGACGGAATTTTAGATTAATATCCGACCATGCCCCACTCAGGTGGATGAGGGAAACAAAGGGTAAGAATGCTAGGGTCACCCGCTGGTTCTTAGTCCTACAAGACTTCAGCTTCCAGGTAGAGCATAGGGCTGGGAAGCTACATAGGAATGCCGTTGCCCTCTCCAGAATCCCTTGCCTGGTAGGTGAAAGTGCCAAGCCCCATGGCTTTAGGCAGAGGGGGGAGGTATGTGGCAGGGCTAAGGGTCATGTAATCGATGGGAGATATGTGTGTCATACATGGCTTGTCTCCATAATGTAAGGCATAACAAATATTGCTGCATTATTATTATTTTGAAGGACCTGTGGTGAGGTCACAGTCATGTGACCAGTCAGCTGCTGGGCTCGTGGGTGTGGCTACACCCTTATAATGTGGCCTGCTCTTGAACCAGGCAGCTGTGTGTGAGGGGGTATACACCTCCTGTGTGCGCTGAGGCTCACGGACTGAGCCTGAAGGAAAGGACATTTTAATGTTATTTTGTCTCCTGAACTGATGGCTGTTTATTTTGGTGACATGCTGTTTGGTTTATGACGTAATAAACCACATGAACTTTAAGGGAACCTGCCTACTGACTGTCTCTCGTCGCACCTAAGTTAGTAGAATCCCTACAATATATATATATATACTTACTCGTTCAACACACTGACAGGAAGGAGAAATTGCATCAGTTTTGTGTACCTATACGGCTTCATCTCCTTTCCAGGAGCCTTGCCAGAATCCTCCCTCTCGGTTTTTTCCTTTATTTGCTGCATAAAATGGTCCCGCGCTGATTGCCACTTTTGCTTAATTGACTTCACTGTATTGTAAGACAAAACATCAACCTCAATTTCATACTTTTTAAATTAAAAAAGAAAAAAAAAATTGTCATGTGCAGAGGACTTAGATTTTCTTGCTCTGTGCAATCCGCCTGCTGCCAGTGGTTCGGGATCAGGATTTTGCAAACATCCTCCCATGCCAACTCTTTCATGGAGCGGTTATGATAGCTATAACGCCGCAAATCCCATATGCAGGGATGATCCTGAAGCAAAAATAGGGGGTTGATCAGCAATAGCATATTTTTGAAAAGCAAATAGCACTGAAATAAAATGACCGCCACCCCTCTTTTGCACTCTCTGCCACACCTCTTTGGCACTTTATGCAACCCCTCTTTTGCCACGATGCCCCATATCCTGCTGCATTTCCTACACTCCTCTACACCATGGGGGGTCAGGGTGTTCTTTGAAGCACCCCTACATACCTGAACAAGAGCTATAATCTTTTCTACTTCCATCATTGTGCTTTCTTTTCTATGTCCATCTTTTGTGCTTCAGCCATTTGTGCTTCAGGAATAGAGTGAACAAAACAGGAAGTACATGGGAGTGTCTTATTAAAATACGGCGTTCTGCAAATTTATGGTGTTCACGGTGTCCCGCAAAATGAACCCACTGAACAAGCTTCCATTGTTTTTGTGGCCCCATTCATTTTCAATGGAGGCCGTGTCCGTAAGCAATAAATACGGCCCTCACGGCCATACGGCACACCGACATTTTTTTGCGGCCCAATTTTGCAGCCCCATAGAAATGCATTGGGACCACAAAAACGGGCAAAAAAACACGGCAAGTGTAAAACCACCCTTAGATGCGAATACATTTGAACAGTCTTGCGCTAGGACCGGGGCAGAGGAGCAACTGTTAGCCCCGAGTCCGATGTGCAGCAGTGTGACGGCCTCATCACGTTGCTGCCTGCACTGCAGAAGAGCAGAGACAGCGCAACACTGGTAAGAGCTCCAGGAGGAGCCGAACATTAAATGTATTATGGGGGAGAGAAGAATTGTGAAAGGGGGCACAGTTTTGACAGTTTTGCTAGAGGTAGCATGTGGGGATTGGGGCGTTGCTTTATTCAGAGAGACAGTGTGTGCATATTTTGCGGAGGGGCAGTGTATGTGTCTGTGTATATAGTTTTCAGAGGGGCAGTGTGTGTGTATATTTTGCAGAGACAGTGTGAGAGTATATTGGTTTTGAAGAGGGGCAGTTTAAGTGTGTGTACAGTATATACAGGTACTTCTCACAAATGTAGAATATCATCAAAAAGTTAATTTATTTCAGTTCTTCAATACAAAAAGTGAAACTCATATATTATATAGAGTAATTACTACTGATGAGCGAATGTGCTTTTTTTTTTTTCCTCCATTTGCTTTTTGACAGTGCACAATACAGCCAGATCCTTTTCCTAGCATAGCGTGAAAATCCATCAATTTTAAGGTGGTCCCAAACATCCCTTTTGAGTGCGCAGAGAAATATTTAATTTTTATGTGGTACAGTTGAGTAGTTTTTTTTTGAGTGTCTTACACAATTTCTTGCCACTATTTTGCTGAACCCCCCCCCAAAAAAGGCCACTTATTTTACAGTATGGTATATCTGTGACACGCCTCATCCATCCGTCTGCGGGGGGCTAACTAGTGCTATATATAAGTACTGTGACACCCAGGATATTAAAGGAAAACTGCCCTAAGCTGGCCAAACTTTGAGCATGCACAGATATCAGCTAGCACAGAGATAACACACCGAAAAATGTGTGACCTGTATTTTTTTATTTTTGTTTTTGCTAAATAGTGCTGTATATAAGGACAATGACACCCAGGAAAAAAAAGGAAAACCGGCCTAAACTGGCCAAACTTTGAGCGCGCACAGATATGAGCTGGCATGGAGATACCACACCGAAAAATGTGTGGCCTGTTTTTTTTTTTTTTGCTAAATAGTGCTGTATATAAGGACAATGACACCCAGGAAAAAAAAGGAAAACCGGCCTAAACTGGCCAAACTTTGAGCGCGCATAGATATGAGCTGGCACGGAGATACCACACCGAAAAATGTGTGGCCTGGTTTTTTTTTTTTTTTTTTGCTAAATAGTGCTGTATATAAGGACAATGACACCCAGGAAAAAAAAAAAGGAAAACCGGCGTAAACTGGCCAAACTTTGAGCGCGCACAGATATGAGCTGGCACGGAGATACCACACCGAAAAATGTGTGGCCTGTTTTTTTTTTTTTGCTAAATAGTGCTGTATATAAGGACAATGACACCCAGGAAAAAAAAGGAAAACCGGCCTAAACTGGCCAAACTTTATCACAGCTGACACCCGGCACAATGTGTCACGGACCGCCCCCGACACGTTAACCCCTTGCACACCGTGATCAAACATGATCGCGGTGTACCGGGGGTTAAAGGGAAGCATCGGCAGGGAGGGGGCTCCCTCCTTGCTTCCCTGAGCCCCCCACGGCAGCGCAATGTGCAGCACTGCTGCGGGGGGCTCCTTTCCTGCAAGCCCCCGAATCCAAGGGGCTCCTTTCCTGCAGGCCCCCGAATCCAAGATGGCGACGGGGGCCTTCGGGGGCCTGCAGGAAGCTAGCTTCCTCAGTGCCTGCAAAGCGCAGGCATGAGGAAGTCTGCAGAACTGCCTGTGACAGATTGCTGATCTGTCACAGTGATCTGTGATGTGACAGATCAGCGATCTGTCACAGGACAGTGATGTCCCACCTGGGACAAGGTAATAAAGTAAAAAAAAAATAAAAAAAATCGCCAAATAAATTAGAAAAAAAAAAATATTCCCCCAAATAAATCCATTTTTTAGAAAAAAAAACAAAAAAACAATAAAAGTACACATATTAGGTATCGCCGCGTCCGTAACGACCCGCCCTATAAAACTGTCCCATTAGTTAACCCCTTTAGCGAACTCCTTAAAAAATAAAAATAAAATTTATTTATTATCATACCGCCAAACAAAAAGTGTAATAACGTGCGATCAAAAAGACGCATATAAATATCCATGGTACCGCTGAAAACGTCATCTTGTCCCGCAAAAAACGAGCTGCCTCACAGCATCATCAGCGAAAAAATAAAAAAGTTATAGCTCGCAGAATAAAGCGATGTAAAAATAATTATTTTTTATATAAAATAGTTTTCATTGCATAAAACCGACAAAACATAAAAAAACGACCTAAATGAGGTATCTCTGTAAGCGTACTGACCCGAAGAATAAAACTGCTTTATCAATTTTTTCGCACGCGGAACTGTGTAAACGCACCCCCCCAAAAGAAATTCATGAAACGCTGGTTTTTGTTCATTCTGCGTCCCAAAAATCAGAATAAAAAGTGATCAAAAAATGTCACGTGCCCGTAAATGGTACCAATAAAAACGTCAACTCGTCCCGCAAAAAATAAGACCTGACATGACTCGGTGGGTCAAAATCCGGAAAAATTAGAGCTCTCAATATGTGGTGATGCAAAAACTATTTTTACAATAAAAAGCGTCTTTTAGCATGTGACAGCTGCCAAACATAAAAACCGCCATAAATAGTAAATCAAACCCCCCGTTATCACCCCCTTAGTTAGGGAAAAATAATAAAATTAAAAAAATGTTTTTATTTCCATTTTTCCATTAGGGTTAGGGCTAGGGGTAGGGTTAGGGCTAGGGTTAGGGCTAGGGTTAGGGCTGAGATTAGGGTTAGGGGTGTGTTGGGGTTCGGGTTGGAGTTAGAATTGGGGGTTTCCACTGTTTGGGCACATCAGGGGCTCTCCAAATGCAACATGGCGTCTGATCTCAATTCCAGCCAATTCTGAGTTGAAAAAGTCAAATGGTGCTTCTTCCCTTCCAAGCTCTGCCATGCGCCCAAACAGTGTTTTACCCCCACATGTAGGGTATCAGCCTACTCAGGTCAAATTGCAAAACAATTTTTTGGGGTCCAATTTCTCCTGTTACCCTTAGAAAAATAAAAAATTGGGGGCAAAAATATCATTTTTGTGGAAAAAAATGATTTTTTTATTTTCACGTCCGAGCGTTATAAACTTCTGTGAAGCACTTGGGGGTTCAAAGTGCTCACCACACATCTAGATAAGTTCCGTGAGGGGCCTAGTGTCCAAAATGGGGTCACTTGTGGGGAGTTTCAATAGTTTAGGTACATCAGGGGCCCTCCAAACGCACATGACACCCGCAGACCATTCCATCAAAGTCTGCATTCCAAAATGTCACTGCTTCCCTTCCGAGCCCCGACGTGTGTCCATACAGTAGTTTTCTCCCACATATGGGGTGTCAGCGTACTCATGACAAATTGGACAACAACTTTTGGGGTCCAATTTCTCCTGTTACCCTTGGGAAAATAAAAAAAATTGGGGACTAATTGATCATGTTTGTGGAAAAAATACGATTTTTTTATTTTCATGCCCGGGCATTATAAACTTCTGTGATGCCCTAGAGGGTTCAAAGTGCTCACCACACATCTAGATAGGTTCCTTAGGGGGGTCTCTTTTCCAAAATGGGGTCATTTGTGGGGGGTTTCCACTGTTTAGGTACATTAGGGGCTCTCCAAAGGCAACATGACACCCGCAGAACATTCCCTCAAAGTCTGCATTCCAAAACGTCACTACTTCCCTTCCGAGCCCCGACGTGTGTCCATACAGTAGTTTTCTCCCACATATGGGGCGTCAGCATACTCAGGACAAATTGGACAACAACTTTTGGGGTTCAATTTCTCCTGTTACCCTTGGGAAAATAAAAAAATTGGAGACTAATTGATCATGTTTGTAGAAAAAATACGATTTTTTTATTTTCATGCCCGGGCATTATAAACTTCTGTGAAGCCCTTGGGGGTTCAAAGTGCTCACAACACATCTAGATAAGTTCCTTAGGGGGTCTCGTTTCCAAAATGGGGTCATTTGTGGGGGTTTCCACTGTTTAGGTACACTAGGAGCTCTCCAAAGGCAACATGACACCCGCAGACCATTCCATCAAAGTCTGCATTCCAAAACGTCACTACTTCCCTTCCGAGCCCTGACGTGTGTCCATACAGTAGTTTTCTCCCACAAATGGGGTGTCAGCGTACTCAGGACAAATTGGACAACAACTTTTGGGGTTCAATTTCTCCTGTTACCCTTGGGAAAATAAAAAAATTGGGGACTAATTGATCATGTTTGTGGAAAAAATACGATTTTTTTATTTTCATGCCCTGGCATTATAAACTTCTGTGAAGCCTTTGGGGGTTCAAAGTGCTCACCTCACATCTAGATAAGTTCCTTAGGGGGTCTAGTTTTCAAAATGGGGTCATTTGTGGGGGGTTTCCACTGTTTAGGTACATTAGGGGCTCTCCAAAGGCAACATGACACCCGCAGACCATTCCATCAAAGTCTGCATTCCAAAACGTCACTACTTCCCTTCCGAGCCCTGACGTGTGTCCATACAGTAGTTTTCTCCCACATATGGGGTATAAGCATACTCAGGACAAATTGGACAACAACTTTTGGGGTCCAATTTCTCCTGGTACCCTTGGGAAAATAAAAAAATGGTGACTAAAAGATCATGTTTGTGGAAAAAATACAAATTTTTTATTTTCACGCCCGGGCGTTATAAACTTCTGTGAGGCACTGGGGGGTTCAAAGTGCTCACCACACATCTAGATAAGTTCCTTGGGGGGTCTAATTTACAAAATGGTGTCATTTGTGGGGGGTTTCCACTGTTTAGGTACATCAGGGGTTTTCCAATCGCAACATGGTGTCCGATCTCAATTCCAGCCAAAAACGTCAAATGGCGCTGCTTCCCTTCCGAGCTCTGCCATGCGCCCAAATAGTGGTTTACCCCCACATGTGGGGTATCAGCGTACTCAGGACAAATTGCACAATAACTTTTAGGGTCCTGTTACCCTTGAAAAAATAAGAATTGAGGGTGAAAAGATCATTTTTGTGGAAAAAATATGATTTTTTAATTGTACGGCTGTATGTTATAAACTTCTGTGAAGCCCTTGTGGATTCAAAGTTCTCACCACACATCTAGATAAGTTCCTTAGGGGGTCTAGTTTCCAAAATGGTGTCATTTGTGGGGGGTTTCCACTGTTTTGGTACATCAGGGGTTTTCCAATCGCGACATGATGTCCGATCTCAATTCCAGCCAAAAACGTCAAATGGCGCTGCTTCCCTTCCGAGCTCTGCCATGCTCCCAAATAGTGGTTTACCCCCACATGTGGGGTATCGGCGTACTCAGGACAAATTGCACAATAACTTTTAGGGTCCTGTTACCCTTGGGAAAATAAAAATTTGGGTGAAAAGATCATTTTTGTGGAAAAAATATGATTTTTTAATTGTACCGCTGTACGTTATAAACTTCTGTAAAGCCCTTGCGGGTTCAAAGTTCTCACCACATATCTAGATAAGTTCCTTGGGGGGTCTAGTTTCCAAAATGGGGTCACTTGTAGGGGGTTTCCACTGTTTAGGTACATCAGGGACTCTCCAAACGTGACATGGCGTCCGATCTGAATTCCAGCCAATTTTGCATTGAAAAAGTCAAACGGCGCTCCTTCCATTCTGAGCTCTGCCATGCGCTGAAACAGTCGTTCCCCCCCACATATCAGGTATCAGCGTACTCAGGACAAATTGCACAATAACTTTTGCAGTCCAATTTCTCCTGTTACCCTTGGTAAAATAAAAAAAAATTGAACCTGAAGTATTTTTTTTGTGAAAAAAAGTTAGATGTTCATTTTTTTTTTAAATATTCAAAAAAATTCCTGTGATGCACCTAAAGGGTTAATAAACTTCTTGAATGTGGTTTTGAGCACCTTAAGAGGTGCAGTTTTTAGAATGGTGTCACTTTTGGGTGTTTTCTATCATATAGACCCCTCAAAGTGACCTCAAATGTGATGTGGTTCTAAAAATAAAATGGTGTTGTAAAAATGAGAAATCGCTGGTCAACTTTTAACCCTTATAACTTCCTAACAAAAAAAAATTTTGGTTCCAAAATTGTGCTGATGTAAAGTAAACATGTGGGAAATGTTAGTTATCAAGTTTTTTGTGTGCTGTATCTCTGTGATTTAAGGGCATAAAAATTCAAAGTTGGAAAATTGCGAAATTTTCAAAATTTTCGCCAAATTTCCGTTTTTCCCACAAATAAACGCAAGTTATTTGAATGAAATTTTACCACTATCATGAAGTACAATATGTCATGAGAAAACAATGTCAGAATCACCGGGATCCATGGAAGCGTTCCAGAGTTATGACCTCATAAAGGTACAGTGGTCAGAATTGTAAAAATTGGCCCGGTCATGAACGTGCAAACCACCCTTGGGGGTGAAGGGGTTAAAAGCTCTCTGCTCACAATGAAAGAGGATGCATTGCAGGCAGAGCATGAGGACATGGATCAAGGAACCATACATGGTGATTACACACAGCCCAGCATAATGTCATCCCAACGGTTGACAATGAGGAGGAGGAAGAACAGGAGCTACTTTCATGCGCTATAGACGGGACTACAACCACAACTGTCATACCTTCTGTTCAGCGTGGATGGCTGAGGACACGTAAGGCTTGCCTGTTACCAGTCTGGCACGCATGGCTGACTTTATGTTGCGCTGCCTTTATAGTGACCCTCGTATTGTCAAAATATTGGGTACCAGTCATTACTGGCTAGTGACACTTTTAGACCCACGCTACAAGGATTACTTTCAATCTCTTGTTTCAGAGGCAGACAGGTGTACACAAAATGGTGCAGTACCATAGGGCCATTGTTGCAGAATTATTAAAAAAAATTCCCATCTCAAAACGCTGGCAGCAGAGATAACAGTTCATTGGCCAACCAAGCAGGACAGGCGAGACAGACATAAGTCCACTCCAGCAGAAGCAGGGGAACACTGACAAAGTTCTGGGACAGTTTTCTAAGACCTTCCTATCGCCCCTACACTGAGGCACGGGGTAATCTCACAAGGAATGCAATGTTTTCTAAGATGGTGAGGGAGTACCTTGCTGACCGTACCAACGTCCTCCGTGATTCCTCTGTGCCTTTTAATTATTGGGTATCCAAGCTGGACACGTGGCATGAGCTGGCTCTCTATGCTTTGGAGGTCCTGGCCTGCCGCTAGCGTTTTGTCCGAGCGGGTTTTTAGTGCTGCTGGTGTCATTATCACAAATAAGTGCATTCGCCTTTCTACGGAAAATGCAGACAGGCTGACTCTTATAAAAATGAACAAGGGATGGATTGGGCCTGACTTCTCGACACCACCAAATGATGACAGTAAAGCATAAACTCAAATGTAGTGTTTTTTTTGGGAGGTGTATTCCCATGCACCTCTTCACAACCAAACATAGGTATACACTTCCTGATTTTGGCTATTTGGTGTCCTCCTCTTCCATCTCATCCTCACCATCCACCACCACTTGAACACCAGGGTGAACGTATTCAGTCATGCTCCCGCCACTCTATGTTTTAGCAAGGGTGTTATGATTCCCATCACCAAAATACAAAAAATATGTACATCCCACAGGGGAAATGTTTGCCAACCCATACACCACCACTAGATCAAAAGGGTTTACATGTTCCGTGCAGATACAGCCAGTGTCGAAATATTAACAAAGGTGGGTGGTTATGCTGTGCGTAAAATACTTGTTCTGAAAAAGGTTGAGGTGTACCCCACAGGGGAAATGTTTTCCAGCCCATACACTAAGTGTATGGGCATTCCAAGTCTATGAGACCCGCTCCTAGAAATTGGGCCTCTCTTTTAATCAGGCCTTCCTCCACTCCTCATCATCCACCCCCACTAGATCAACAGGGTTAACGTGTTCCATGCTGCTACATCCAGGGTCGAATTCCTAACAAGGGTGGGTGGTTATGCTGTGCGTAAAATATTTGTTCTGAAAAAGTTGAGGTGTACCCCACAGGAGAAATGATTGCCAACCCATACACTAAGTGTATGGGCATTCCAAGTCTATGAGACCCGCTCCTAGAAAATGGACCTAGTTTTTAATCAGGCCTTCCTCCAAGTCTCATCATCCACCTCCACTAGATCAAAAGGGTTGACGTGTTCCGTGCTGCTAGAGCCAGTGTCGAATTATTAACAAGGGTGGGTGGTTATGCTGTGCGTAAAATACTTGTTCTGAAAACGGTTGAGGTGTACCCCACAGGGGAAAATGTTTGACAGCCAACACACTTATTGTATGGGCATTCCAAGTATAGGAGACCCGCTCCTTTAAATTGGGCATAGATTTTAATCAGGCTTTCCTCTACATCTCATCATCCGCCACTAGATCACCAGCGTTAATGAGTTCCTTGCTGCTACAGACAGTGTAAAAATCCTAACAAGGGTGGGGGGTTTTGCTGGGCGTTAAATACTTGTTATGGAAAAGGTTGAGGTGTACCCCACAGGTGAAAATGTTTGACAGCCAACACACTTAGTGTATGGGCATTACAAGTCTATGAGACCCGCTCCTAGAAATTGGGCCTATTTGTTAATCAGGCCTTCCTCCACGTCTCATCATCCATGACCACCGCCACTAGAGCACAAGGGTTAACGTGTTCCGTGCTGCTACAGCGAGTGGCAAATTCCGAACAAGGGTGGGTGTTTTTGCTGGGCGTAAAAGAATTGTTATGGAAAAGATTGAGGTGTACCCCACAGGGGAAAATGTTTGCCAGCCAACACACTTATTGTATGGGCATTCCGAGTCTAGGAGACCCACTCCTTTAAATTGGGCATAGATTTTAATCAGGCTCATCATCCGCCGCCACTAGAACACCAGCGTTAACGTGTTTCGTGCTGCTACAGCCAATGTTAAATTCCGAACAAGGGTGGGGTTTTTTGCTGAGCATTAAATACTTGTTAGGCCGGAGTCACTCTAGCGATAAAATCGGACGAATGTAATGCGAAAAAAAATCGCATTGCATTCGTCCCAATGTTATTCAATGGTGCTGCTTCCATCATGTGTTTTTTTATCGGATCCGTTCCTCAGACCGAGACAATCGCAGCATGCTGCGATTGTCACCGATTTTCGGATCGGATTCGACAATGCAAGTCTATGGATGCGATTAAAAATCCGATTACAAACAGACCACAAGTGTGACTTGCGATTAAATCGCAAAACTTCTCCAGGTCAACAGGAAAGAGCATCAGGCATTGGCATTGGATGTCAATTTGATGCTTAGATGCGAATAAAATCGGTTCATCGCCTGAAAATGGGATGACAGACGGATCCCTGGACAAGAATTCTTTGTGCGATTTTGTACCGTTAAAATGGGACCAATTTTTTATTCGTTGTGTGTGACTCCAGCCTTATGGAAAAAGTTGAGATGTACCCCACAAGGGGAAAATGTTTGTCAGCCCAATACACTTAGTGTATGGCTATTACAAGTCTAGGAGACCCGTTCCTTTTTAATGGGACATTTTTTGTTAAGAGGCTCTCCTACATGTTTCTTCCAAGGGGGGATTGGGGTTATTGGGGTGCATATGACTTGGTAGCAGGGCAGGCCTTGCAGTCAATGCATAAGAAAACAGAATGGGACTACAAAATGAATAATGTGAAGTGGATTTTCCTGGGCCCATCCAGTACCTGGGTTCAACGGCATATTGGGGTGCAGATGACTTGGCAGCAGGGCAGACCTTGCTGCCAATGCTTAAGAAAAGAGTATGGGAGTACAAAAATAATAATGTGAAGTGGATTTTCCTGTGCCAATCCAGTATGTGGGTTCAAAGGCTTATTGGGGTGCATATGACTTGGTAGCAGGGCAGGCCTTGCAGTCAATGCATAAGAGTTTGGGATTACAAAATGAATAATGTGAAGTGTATTTTCTGGTGGCCATCCAGTAAGTGGCTTGAAAAGCTTATTGAGGTGCATGTAACTTTGGGGCAAGCCAGGCCTTGCATTCCATGCAAAATTTTTTTAGGAAGCCCTCCTGTACCTCTCGTGAAAGGGGTACTGTGGTGCGTCGTAATTCTTGGCAGCCCATCCACTCACTGCATAGGCAATAACAGTTTAGGAGACCCACTGTTTAATAATGGCCCTTTAAGAAGATTAATGCCGCCTGATGCCCCGGTAAAAATAGGCTCTGTGACTTTAAGAGTCCCTCCTTTATAAATGAAACAAGATGTGTCTGCTTATGTGTCACACACCACATGGCCAGCTAGGGTTGTTAAATGTTACAATTTCCAAGTAAATGCATTTGTATTGGTTGAAAGTAATGTTAAAGTTGAAAAACGCTTCAAAAACGCTGCATCTGAACATAGCCCAAGTGATGGCGGAACATTTTTGTCTGTGGTTAATTATTTTGCCTATATACAAGTCATTAACCTGGAAAGGATGTACCTTAACATTTTAACATATTTCCCAGCAAAATCCGTTTTGGTTTCGTTTTGGTATGCTTTTTGGTGCACCGGTAAAAATGGCATGAAACTCTCACAACATTGTTTAAAGCTGTGAACTAGGAGTCAGGAATGCTTCCAGGGGCGATCCTCATGATGTCCCTGTGTCATTTGAGCAGTGTTTCCACCATTTTAATACGTTTTTAGACCTTAAAAATGCTCGGGTCTCACATAGACTTACATTGGACTCGTTGTTCTGTTTGAGTACCCGAGTATTCCAATTTGCTCGACCCAAGCAACGAGCACCCGAGCATTTTAGTGCTCGCTTATCACTAGTAATTACAAACAGAGTGATCTATTTCAGGTTTTTTTTTCTGTTAATGTTGATGATTATGGCTTACAGCCAATGAAAACCCAAAAGTCATTATCTCAGTAAATTAGAATAATTAACAGAAAACACCTGCAAAGACTTCCTAAGTCTTTAAAAAGGTCCCTTAGTCTGTTTCAGTAGACCCACAATCATGGGGAAGACTGCTGACTTGACAGATGTCCATAAGGCAGTCATTGACACACTCCACAAGGAGGGTAAGCCACAAAAGGTCATTGCTCAAGAAGCTGGCTGTTCACAGAGTGCTGTATCCAAGCATATTAATGGAAAGATGAGTGGAAGGAAAAAGTGTGGTAGAAAAAGGTGCACAAGCAACAGGAATAACCGCAGTCTTGAAAGGATTGTTAAGAAAAGGCCATTCAAAAATTTGGGGGAGATTCTCAAGGAGTGGACTGCTGCTGCCTGCTGGAGTCATTGCTTCAAGAGCCACCACACACAGACGTATCCCGGACATGGGCTACAAGTGTCGCATTCCTTGTGTCAAGCCACTCATGACCAATTGACAACGCCAGAAGCATCTTACCTGGGCCAAGTAGAAAAAGAATTGGACTGTTGCTCAGTGGTCAAAGGTGTTTTCGGATGAAAGTAAATTTTGCATTTCATTTGGAAATCAAGGTCCCAGAGTCTGGAGGAAGAGTGGAGAGGCCACAATCCAAGCTGCTGGAGGTCTAGTGTGAAGTTTCCACCATCAGTGATGGTTTGGGGGCCATGTCATCTGCTGGCGTAGGTCCACTGTGTTTTATCAAGACCAAAGTCAGCGCAGTCGTCTACCAGGAAATTTTAGAGCCCTTCATGCTTCCCTCTGCCGACAAGCTTTTTGGAGATGGAAATTTCATTCTCCAGCAGGACTTTGCACCTGTCCACACTGCCAAAAGTACCAATACCTGGTTTACAAACAACAGTATCACTGTGCTGATTGGCCAGCAAACTCCCCTGACCTTAACCCCATAGAGAATCTATGGGGTATTGTCAAGAGGAAGATGAGAGACATCAGACCCAACAATGCAGACGAGCTGAAGGCTGCTATCAAAGCAACCTGGGCTTCCATAACACCTCAGCCTTGCCACAGGCTGATCGCCTCCATGCCACGCCGCATTGATGCAGTAATTGATGCAAAAGGAACCCCGACGAAGTATTGAGTGCATTTACTGAACATACATTTCAGTTGGCCAGAATTTCGGATTTTAAAATCATTTTTCAAGCTGGTGTTAAAGTATTCTAATTTACTGAGATAATGACTTTTGGGTTTTCATTGGCTGTAAGCCATAATCATCAACATTAACTGAAATAAACACATGAAATAGATCACTCTGTTGGTAATGACTCTATATAATATATAAGTTTCACTTTTTGTATTGAAGAACTGAAATAAATTCACTTTTTGATGATATTCTAATTTTGTGACAAGCACCTGTATGTTTTGCAGGGTGGCAAGTCTGTGAGTGTGTATATATTTTTCAGAGGGGCTGTGTGTGTGTATAGTTTGAGTCGGGTGCTGACGCTGGCCCTGGCTACAATATATATAAACCTTTCACTCTCACCCACAAAGTGCTCCACGGTTCAGCACCACCCTTCATCTCCTCCCTCATCTCAGTTTACCACCCTCTGTTCTGCTGATTTCAGAGTATCATCCTCAATAACCCAAATCTCCCATTCCTGTCTCTATGACTTCTCACGTGATGCACCGACTCATTATAATGCGCTACCCAGGACAATTTGATTACACTGTGTGCAGAATTATTAGGCAAATGAGTATTTTGATCACATCATCCTTTTTATACATGTTGTCATACTGCAAGCTGTATAGGCTTGAAAGCCAACTGCCAATTATGTAAATCAGGTGATTTTGCATCTCCGTAATGAGGAGGGGTGTGGTCTAATGACATCAACACCCTATATAAGGTGTGCTTAATTATTAGGCAACTTCCTTTCCTTTGGCAAAATGGGTCAGAAGAAAGATTTGACGGACTCTGAAAAGTCAAAAATTGTGAGATGTCTTGCAGAGGGATGCAGCAGTCTTGAAATTGTCAAACTTTTGAAGTGTGATCACCGAACAATCAAGCGTTTCATGGCAAACAGCCAACAGGGTCGCAAGAAGCGTGTTGATAAAAAAGGCGCAAAATAACTGCCCATGAATTGAGGAAAATCAAGCGTCAAGCGTCAAGCTGCCAAGATGCCATTTGCCACCAGTTTTACCATATTTCAGAGTGGCAACGTTACTGGAGTATCAAAAAGCACAAGGTGTGTCATACTCAGGGACATGGCCAAGATAAGGAAGGCTGAAAAACGACCACCTTTCAACAAGAAACATAAGATAAAACATCAAGACTGGGCCAAGAAATATCTCAAGACTGATTTTCTAAGGTTTTATGGACTGATGAAATGATAGTGACTCTTGATGGGCCAGATGGATGGGCCAGAGGCTGGTTCAGTAAAGGGCAGAGAGCTCCACTCCGACTCTGACGCCAGCAGGGTGGAGGTGGGGTACTGGTATGGGCTGGTATCATCAAAGATGAACTTGTGGGACCTTTTCGGGTTGAGGATGGAGTGAAGCTCAACTCCCGGACCTACTGGCAGTTTCTGGAAGACACCTTCTTCAAGCAGTGGTACAGGAAGAAGTCGGTATCGTTCAAGAAAAACATGATTTTCATGCAGGACAATGCTCTATCACATGCATCCAAATACTCCACAGCGTGGCTGCCCAGTAAAGGTCTAAAAGAAGAATAAATAATGACATGGCCCACTTGGTTCACCTGATCTGAACCCCTTAGAGAACCTGTGGTCCCTCATAAAATGTGAGCTCTACAGGGAGGGAAAACAGTACACCTCTGGGAACTGTGTCAGGGAGGCTGTGGTGGCTGTGCTCGCAATGTTGATCGTAAACAGATCAAGCAACTGACAGAATCTATGGATGGAAGGCTTATGTAACTATCCCTCTGTTAACCCAACATTTTCTTCCAAATCTGCTCCCTTGTATCATCTGTTCACACACGCTCCTTGTACCTTATATCCCTCTGTATCTGTAGTGTACTTATACTGGCTGGAGACCAGATCATGCAGCGTTATTACATTGATGGCCGGACCCTACAATACAAGCATTTTTTACCAATTACCCTTTGTCCCCCCCCCATCCCCTCATAGACTGTAAGCTTGCGAGCAGGGCCCTCTTTCCTCTTGGTATCTGTTATGATCTATGTGATTATTGTTATGCTGTAATGTCTATTGTCTGTACAAGTCCCCTCTGGAATGTAAAGTGCTGCGGAATATGTCGGCGCTATAGAAATAAAATAATTATTAGGCCGGGGTCACATTGCGTTCAGGCAGTCCGTTAGATGGACTGTGCTACACCGTGGCATAACGTGATGAAACGCAGTCCGTTAACGCTGCCCTTAACCCCCATTATCGGGCGCATCGCTAACACATAATCGGCATGCGCTAGCGATGTGCCGTCATTCAGTGACGGACCCTCAGATGCGGGCTGCAGCTTCTGAGGCTCCGTCACCGCTAGCGTTATGTTATAGCGTTAATGCAGTGTGACCCTAGCCTTACAGATCTAGCCTCTGTTCCACTGTCCAATCTCCTCTGTGGATACAACACATGCATGCTTGCCTAAACCGAGCGTACATCTGTACGCTGGAGGACAAAAGGAAGAGTTGCTGAAGGTGTATGGGCACTAAAGGCGTTTGAGATTTGTACAGCTCTAAATGGGGGGGCTCTCTAATGGGGGCATCCAAGATGTGAACAATCTGTAGCTATATGGATTTGTGGGCATGTGAGTGATCAATGGGGTGAGATCTATCCTCTGGAGCACAGGCAGCCTGCTCTGACAGCAACCAGAAACAGGCTTTTTACGTTCTGCGACCACGTGCATGTCTCTTTAAAAGAGCTGTATGAGTTTGCCGCGGCCGGAAGATCACTTTACAGCTGGTTGGCAAGAGCGCTATTTCTGAGTGGCTGGCAACACTCAGAAGCGCAGTTACCGTAAGTTCTCTTTACGGCTGGTTGGCAAAAGCAGTTTTCGAGACTTGCTGGAAACTTAGTATCAGTCCGAATGGAAGTACGTCAGTGAGCCGGAAGTTTAGTCCGGATGGCGGATATGACGTTGGGGTTGGTTGGAAGGAACATGAATGGTTTTGGTTGGCAGAAGTGAGTTGTCCAGCTGCTCAGCGGAAGTGAGGTGCGGTGCTGGTTGTCAGTCGCCGGGTGTTGGGGGAGAATGGCTCTAAGTGGTCGGAAGAAGCTTTTGCAGCTGGTGACCCGGTTTGGGGTCCTGCTTCTCACCCGGTGCCCTTTCTGGTTTTGCTTCAGTCAGCTTATGTTATATGCGGAAAGAGCAGAGGCCAAGAGGTACCGTGCACCATATGTATATACATAGCCTTGTGTGTGTGCTGTCATTCAGGAGGGCGCCCCTACTCGTGACGCCTCTGCCACCGGTACTGAACCATTCACTGACATCCCCCCTGTAGTACTGCACCTCTCCTGTAGTGGGCGCTGCAGGGATCTGCTTACCAGTAATACCACTGATCGCTGGGGGTCACGGCCGCCAGATCTCCCCCCATATAAGGCAGTTATTGTAATTATGCCCCCCCCCCCGAGCCAATCGCATGAGCCACAAAGCCGGATGCCATCACCACCCCGACGTGCGCTCTGTCCGCTCCTCTGAGCTTTATTATAGGTGCCATTTATTAATCCATGCAATATTTTCTTCAGGAAACCTGACATCCCGGTGCCCTTCCTGTACTTTGACCTGGGTGTGGCGGTGCTTTGTGCCAGTTTTATGTCTTTTGCAGTGAAGCGGCGTTGGTTTGCTTTGGGTTCAGCTCTGCAGCTCGCCATTAGCACCTATGTGGCCCATATCGGGGGACACGTCCACTATGGTGACTGGCTGAGGGTGAGTGTTACGTTTTCTCACGGTGGTTCTCCACTGTAGTATAATAATATATCTCATTATTTGGATTGTGTTGTCCGCGTGTTTCAGGTCCGCATGTATTCTCGTACCATCGCCGTCATTGGAGGCTTCCTAATCGTGGCCAGCGGTGCCGGGGAGATCTACAGGCAGAAGCCTCGCAGCCGCTCCCTGCAGTCCACCGGTCAGGTCTTCCTGGGCATCTACCTTATCTGTTTGGTAACTATCCTGGGACTTTATTGGGGGCTCCTAGATTAAAAGACTCCTGTTTCCCCATGAAATGGTTGCTACAATCATTCTGAATGAAGCTTTTAAGGGTCATTAACATCTCAAACTTTAGGATGTTTGGTTCATTAGTTATTAATTGGGTGCTGAGACCTCCACTTCACCTTATGGGCTATAAGTTCTATGTCAAATTCATAGGTCCTTTCTTTCTTGTTTGTGGCTCTCTGACATGACCCTTGTATAAGCGCCATTATTGATCTATATTTTCTGTAGTATAACAATGGTCGATGAAGGGGTCTTCTGCCAAACAGATCCAGAAGCTCATCTACATGAAGAGGTTGTCCACCTATTGGAGAATTTTTATTAAACTTTTTTTGCTTAAAGGGATTGTCCACTACCAAGACAAAACTTTCTAGACGATCTGATTGTTTGCCCCGTGAAATGAAAACCACTTATACTCGCCTCTTATGACGGGGTCGTTCCAGCAGCGTTGACACTCGTGTTCCCGCGGCTTATGGGAGGTTGTTATGACACATGCGACCAATCAGCGCTGGCGTCACTGTCCCCGATTTTCGGACAAATTATAGATCAGGAGGAAGTGAGAGCTGCTGCTGGCCATTCACTGCCTCTTGATTACTAATTCGTCTTAAGGTGGGGACAGTGACGCCGGCGCTCATTGGTCGCACGTGTCATAACCACCGCACATGGGCTGCAGGAACGCGAGTGCCGACACTTCTGGAACGACCCTGGCACGGGAGGTGAGTATAGATGTTTTTACTTTAACGGGGCAAACATTGAGATAAAGATGTGGACAACCGTTTTAAAATAAATTGGGGTAGAAACATTTTTTGCAATGCAGTTCCATTAAAAATTTTGCACCGTCCTGCTGTCACATGCTTGTTGTTTTCCCTGCATAATCAACGTTGATGTAGTCTATGGTCATAACATACATAAATTTAGCGAAATAAAAAACAGTCTTGCCAACACCAAGTCATATCAAAAATGCACATGTAAGATACAGCAGACCTCCATTATAAAGGCGAGGGCAGCACAGGTGCAAACTACTGATGGAAGCGGCCACTCGTAAACCTATCAATTCATGGAGGGGGGGCTGCTTAGTGAAATAAAATGCACACAAATGAGGCTTGAATAGAATGCCAGACACACAGGTATATGTGATGCACAGTGTCCGGCTTACAGAGAGCAGCTGACAATTCACAGATAAGAACTAAGAACTCAAGAACAGGCTCAGTGATGGATCTTTAGTAGTGATGAGCGAACGTGCTCCTTTAAGGTGTCTTTTGAGCAGCATGCTTGTGCGCTAATAGAGTATGTTCATCGTGCTTGAATAATATGTTTGAGTTCCCGCGCCTGTATGTCTCATGGCTGTTAGGCCGGGTTCACACTTGCATTTGGCTGGACTGCGTATGGCTGCGTACTTCTTCCCTTAAGCTCCGCCTACTTCTGCATGCATCCTTCGTTGTACTGCGTTCCTATCTTTAACATTGGGTACGCAGGGACATGCGTTGTATGCAGATGCGTTTTCGTGCGTCGTTTTGACGTGCCCGTCGACCCCAATGTTACATTTTTGTGCGTTCAGCGGGCACGTCAAAACGACACATGCTTACACATCCGCATACAAAGCATATCCCTGCGTACCCAATGTTAAAGAGAGGTATTCAGGACACATGCGGAAGTAGGCGGATCTTAAGAGAAGACGTACGCAGCCATACGCAGACCAGCCAAACACAAGTGTGAACCCGGCCTTAGACAGCCGCAACACATGCAGGGATTTCCTGTTTGTTAGACAATCCCTGCATGTGTTGCGGCTGTCAAACAGCCCCGAGACATGCAGCCTCGGGGATTCAAACTTATTTTCCGAGCACGCCGAAGACATTCAATTAGCACATGAGTTTGTTTAGATAACACCTTATCCGAGCACATTTTCTTATCGCTAATTCTCAGTTATAGTCTTCTGCAGCTAGCAATGGGCAGTGTAACACTAAAGCTATAGAAGGCAAAAAGGTGCAACATTTTTTAATGACACACAATTACAGAAATTGATTTTTGCCCAAAATACATATGCCTGTTTTTAAAGGATTATCACCTATCAATAGAGTAGGGAAGGCCTTGTTGATCACTGGATGTCCAACCATTGGGACTTCCAGGGATCCTGAGAAGAGGGCTCTGTAGTCCTGTCCTGAAAGGAGTGATGGAGCGCACATTGTGCATAGCAGAGATATGCCATGTATAGAATCTGTGAAGGGTCCATTGTAATTGGTGTCTCTATGTGCAACCCTCTCTAGGCATACACCCTACAGCACAGTAAGGAGGACCGCCTGTCACACTTGGACTTCCTTCCTGGAGGAGAGCCGGCCCTTCAGATCCTGTTTGTCCTGTATGGCGTGTTGGCATTGTCCTTTCTATCTGGCTACTATGTTCGGTTCTCAGCCCAAGTTCTTGCTGTCCTCCTCCCCTTTTCTCTACTTCTTGTAGATGGAAACCTGGGCTACTGGCACAATAACCGACGAGTGGAGTTCTGGAATCAGATGCGAATGATCGGGCAGAACGTTGGCATTTTTGGGGCAGCAGTCATACTAGCCACTGATGGCTGATCAAGACCACATTACAGCAATGGAGCTCAAAAGCCTCGCGGCCATCAGATCTCTGGAAAACAGCTCTTGGACATATAAGTTTACGCTCATTTTTTCAGCCACCAACTAGTGGATACCTTTGTGCCCAGCATGGCTTCATGAACACCATATTGTGAATTTCATACAGTTCAGATTACCTGAAACAATCAGGGAGGTTATACCTCCCATCATAGAGATTGATCCTTCATTGCTGGCTATGAACACTAAAGGGCAGATGTATCAGAAGCAGCAAATGCTTGGACCACATCCATTTTTAAAGAAAAAAAATGACTCTTAAGGGACCACTTCAAAAAGCTATTTAAAGGGAAAGCTGTGATAGTCGGGCACAGGTTCACATAGCAAGGCTGTGCCGGGAATCGATCACACACTTAGAATATGGATTGTGTAGAGCAAACATGATTGGCTGTTTCCATAACTCGCAGTGACCTCTTATAGGTTGGCTCATAAGCTTCGAGGCACTGCTGTTTCAGTGGTGTGACGCCGCGCTGTGCTCGCTGGACGCAGCAATGCTAAATTATGGGTATTTAACTGCAACAAACAGCCAATACCAGTCAGTCTCACTTCTAAGTATTGTCATTTGCTATGAAATTGATCATGGTTTTGTAAGCCTCAGCCCCGGCATTGTCCGAAATTGGACAGTGCGAGAAAAAAATCGCGTGCCATACAGACCATCAGAACGGAATCTGATTTTTACGGATACATTACAATTTTGTAGCATAGGAAATGGTAAATGGTCCTGTAAATGATTAACTGCTAAGTAAAAAAAAAAAAGGATTGTATATGGACAGCGCACGTATGAGAAAAAAAAATCCTCTCTCTCTCCTGAACGAGAACGGGACCAATTTGTACGCAAGTGTGAACGTACCCTTGGGTGCAGTCTCCAATCCTTGAAGAAAATATCCCATTACCCACTTCCTAAATTTCATAGTAGAAGTACCCTGAAATCATTCCATCTTCAATTGCGGTGATATACAAAAAAAATCCAAATGAAGCTACTCAGAACAAGCCATTTTATCTGTATCCATTAATTGCTCGCCTTCCATCAACATTTCTTGTGTCTCATTTGTTAACTTATTGCTTATCTTTTACCAAAGGCTCTGTTACAGCATGTATTGTACTCCAGAGCTGCACTCACAGTTTGTCTGGAAACAGTCGGCATGCTTGGCGTGCGATACAGCTGAAATCGTCAAAGCATTTTTGTATCCAGACACTAAACAAATGGCGACTGTTGGGAGATTACAGCGCTGAAACTGGCAGAATTGTGAATTCAGCTGTGATGCAGGATATCTGTTTACAAAGTGATTCCACTTTCCATGTCATACACTGTATAGTGTATGGTGCATTGTGTTCAGCCTCAGCACAGAACACCCAGGGGTGGCCATCATTGGACCTTAGCTCGGCACTGCAGTGTCTGCTTGCCTTTTATTTATGTGCCTTTTACTATGTGTATGTATACGTATGTTGGGGATGTCCAGTTAATTTTGATTATCCCTAAATGTGTATAAAATACAAGTTATAAAACTTACTAATTTACTTTCAGAGGTGTCTTGATCTGAAGATTTCTGCTCAAGTCCAACATCGACGCTTCCCTCTTGACCGGTGCTGTGTGGCAGACAGGCTCATTTCTATATTCTCTATTGCGGCAGATTTATAGCCAGTGAAGGCATCTGGCCCACCTATTGAATATGGATGCCAGCCCCCTTCACATAGAGCAGGGGTCCCCTATCTGTCGCACATGTGGCTCGCGGGCCTGTGATGTGTGGCTGGCTGCTGTCATGCCAGCTTGGTGCATTAGCACCGGGTGTAGCAAACAGCTATTAAGCGTAGATCTCTAGATGGTGACTTGTCTGAAGCTCTGCACAGAAGAACAGATCTGAATGGGGGTAATGGGAAACCCTAGAGCTTGCCACACTGATTTCGTGGAAAAGCATTGGCTGTCATTATTCCGGTAATGGGTGCTCTACTGTGCTTGGGGCAGGAACTGGATGTGGCTCTCAAGGCCAGAAAGGTTGGCGACCTCTGCCATACAGCGCTGATAATGTGATAGGCTGGCCTGCATCTAACACAAGCTGGAAGTGGCGCTGCCGAGACTAGTGGATCTCTGCAGATTGGATACTTGTGAGAATTACAGTATATTAGTACCTTGTCTTTATTTTCACATTTAAGGATATTTTTCTAACTGGTCAATCTCTTTCTGCTTTTTCTTGTATGTCACAAGGCATTAGAAGAAAAATGAATAAATTATTCCTGTCTGATACATATCAGTAATAGTGTTTCTTATTTATGAGTTTCATTTTTACTTTGTATCGATATGTGCGTTATATGACAGGCTATCAGAGGTGGGGAGAGCCATTCTGCAGGACCTTGTCCATTGGCCATGTCGGTAATGTATGTCCGCTAGACGGGAGCCCTCACACCCGCTTCTTGCCTGATGGCTGCCCTTCTTTTGGTAAGTCGGCCTGGTGTTATGTTACTTATGTGACCAATGGTCCAGGTCCTGCGAATCGATTCTCACTACCTCTGTTGTCTATGTAATACCCACTTGGTCTCCTAAGCGAGTGCAATAGTTGGTGCAAATGGATTTGTAGAACTCTGTCCATCAGCCATGTCGGTAATGGATGACGCTGGAAGGGAACCATGAGAACCAACTTCTACCTCCCGGCATCCACAGCTTTTCTTTTTAGCAGCCAGCCTGGTACAACGTCATCAATGTGGTGAAACATGGAATGCCACACCAGGCCGGCTAATCAAAAGAGCCACAGATGCCGGGAGGTAGAAGGCGGTTCCAGGGCTCCAATCCAGCAATCACACATTACTGACATGGCTGATGGACTGAGTTCTGCAAATCGATTTGCACCAACGCTAAGACGTGGCAGTCACATGGGAGACCAAGTGGGTATTACACATGCAACAGAGAGAGAGAATTGATTCGCAAGACTTGGTTCATCAGCCACGTCCGTAATTCCTGAAAACCACCTTTTACTTCCTGGCATCCGCGGTTGTTCTTTTGATTAGTAGTCTTAGTATGATGTCACACCACAATGATGACATCACGCCAGGCCAACTACAGAAGAGCTTTAGGTAAGGCATCAGGTGAGAGGTGTATCTCATGGCTCCCGTCCAGTGGCCTCACTCTATGAATGTGGCCAATGGACTAGGTCCTGGGAATTAAATCGCACTTACTCTATCTGTAATTTTTATGAACACTACTATGGAACGGTCCAGAGGAGGAGAAACCCGCCCACTATGACATCCAAATCGCCTAGTAGTGCAAATGATGAGCCCATCAATATAATGTGCATTCCTTAAGAGCAGAATGGATGGCAAATATTTTACCCACAGCAATTTTTGCTACGTGTGTTTCATAAGGTCATGGTCTATGACCATTTATTACACACGATATCAGTCTTTGGAGTTCTTTGGCTTATTTCCAGTTACTTATTTGACATCATTGCTGTAGTATTGGTGATTGTCCAGCAGGTGGCATCAGTCTCTGTCATAACATCGGACTCTTGCAAAATGAATCCGGCAGACTCTTTGCATGGTTTACCAGTTCATAAGAATCCCTGATATCTGCAAGTCCCAACCAGAAGAATATCCACTGCTTGTTTGAAAAGCTGCCGTCACTGTTCTTAAAATACCTGCAGGAAATGAAAAGCACGTGTAAGCGAGGCGCTCGGGATGAACCCATACTAAGAGCTCATTTGTAATACATCAGATTAAGAAGTGTCAGCTCTGAGCCCGCAGAATTGTGAGCGAAGCTCTGAAGCATATTCCAGTCTGTAACTGCAGATGAGCAGAAGATATTTCATGTGTTTCTGGAGTAAGTCACTCGGCTGTTAATATAAATGTGTTCTGTATAAATGTGAAAACGGTGTTAGAAATAGATCTACAGCTCAACATACGGATGAAGCAGGGCTGTATTTGTGACTCTTTTTGCTGTGCAGTATTCATGAGGCCACAAATAACAAACTTTTGTTTTTATTTTTGTTAAATATGAAATGTCCACCCTGCAAAGTACTGCAGTGCGCAGGCGCTGAGCCTCTGACCTTTCCCGGCGCCTGCGCACTGCAGTACTTTGCCCTCACCAAGGCAGATAAGTACGCCTGCGCAGAAGCGCGATGTCGGGGAGCGACGATGCAAGCAGGAGGACGGCGTCGCAAAAAGATGGGAGGCCCCGGACCTGCGACACCCATCGGTCCAGACCACCCCCTCTCCCCCAAGGGTGAGTATAATAAAACTTATATTTTTCTTCTCTTTCAGGTCGGACCAGGGGCTTATCTACAGCATTATAGAATGTTGTAGATAAGCCCTGAAAGGCAGTGGCCGTATCTTATATCGGCCAAAACAGGTGACAAATGCACTTTAAAGGTTATCTTATTAAGGTGAATTTTCGAAGAAAAGCTGCAATACCAGACACAGACTGTGTGTAAGAACGGCGCTGTTTCTGGAATGAAGCAGCCATGTTTTTCTAATCTCCCCTTTTGAATTCTTAATAAACATCCGATTTACATGAAGTTGTGTAAGATTTGAAAAACATTGGCTGCTTTATTCTAGAAACAGGTCTTCACGTGTCTATCAATACGTTCAGCCCTATTGAAATGAATGAAGATGACCTACAGTACCAGACACAACCTGTAGACAGACGTGGCATTGAAAGAAAGCAGCTATATCTTCTTATCCCCTTTACGTTGGCTTCACATCTCTGCATTTCATAGTTCATTTGTGGACCGGCCATGGGTCTCCTGACCCAAAGTAACAGCCTCATATGAGGGGGGCTAGGGTCAGGAGGCCCACTGCCAGTCCAGAAATTGCAGTCTGTACATGGACCAATAATTAAGGTATGAAGCCATCGTAAAACTCTTGAGTTATATATTTTGCGATTTAGTCGTTTCATGGTCGACATCGACTTACCAGGGGTTAATAGGATTAGTGGCTCGTGATCTCCAGAACAGTGTCTGTAGGTCTTGTCGCACACACTCCCATAGCATCTGGCCGGATCCCTGCCCTTGTCGCCCAGAACTGACCACAAATTTGTCCAGGTAGGGGGTTCCTCCCAGCACCGGTTCTGTGGTGATGATGGCAGCTGCGTTATACCTGTAGGATGATCATTTATTGTATTATTTATTTTTGCCAAAATATCCATAATTAAAATGTTCGGATTTAGATAAAAAGGATGTTTTGTTTTTCTCTAGAGCAGTGCCACCTTTTGTCCATGGCTGTGTCTGGTATTGCAACTTATTCACTAGAATAAAGATGAACTGCAATACCAGAGTTAGCCATGGACAAGAGGGGAGCTGTTCTCGTAAACACAGACATGAATTTTATTATACTGTCGGTTTCCCTTCTGTACATCCACCCATTGCTATCCAAGACAAGGGGTCGCTATTGCAGACCAGATTGCGCCTACCCTTCAGATAGATAGATCGAGTGCAGTCGCTTCGCCACATTGCTGATATAATTCTCCTTCAGCTTTTTCTGGAAGGATCTGTTCACCAGGGAGATGAGGCGATCGGTGTCAATGTCCTGGACGGATTCGAACCTTAACATTCGTTCTGCGTTCTTAAAAAGGGTCCCAGATCCTGGGGGAAACACAAGGTGAGGAGTCAAGACAGATGTCTAGGTGGGAGAATCAAGACATTTGTCTACTGATGTAGCAGAAGGGAGTTTATTTTGCAAACTACTCTCCAAGCCCTAGGGTTTAAATTACAGAGCTCTGGGGGCCCAATACAGAATTTGTAACGGGGCCCCCATCTACTATGGGCCATCTATAATATTTGTTCCTTTGTATGTGAGTGGGGCAACAGAGGCTTCTGCGCCTGTCGGGGACAGCATCCTAAATGTCTTTTATTACATGATGTAGGCAACATAACATTACATCCATCAGGTGGACACCTCGGGTGGTATAACATGATCATATCCCTTTTCCCGTACGCAATGGCTGACAGATATGACTATCAGTGGTCCGATGAGGGTGTCGGAAGGAAGTGTGAAATATATGCCCTCTTTCAGGCTCATGCCAAGGAGACAACAGAAGACTAACTGTAGCATGTATGGTTAAAGGGCCCCATGTGCACATGTAATCATCTTGGGTTTAAAGGGACTGTCGGCAGATTTTTGCTATGCATTCTGAGGGCAGCATGAGGTAGGGGCTGAGATACCAATTTCACGGATGCCACTTATTAGGCTGTGTTTTGTTTCCATACAACCAAGGTTTTATTACCAGGAGATTGACTGCCTGAACAACAGCTCATGTGAGTCCTGGTCTGACCACACCCCTCGTCTGATAAGCAGCTTACTTTCAATAAACAATATACACAGAAAGCTGTGAAGTGGGTGTGGTCAGCTTTCTGAGCTCTGCTACATACTGCATCTACAGTAAATGCTCTGATTGTGTCACAACTGCTGCACCCAGTAAACTAAATGATACATAGCTGGAATCAGGGTTTCTTTTCCTACATCATGATGCTCTCAGATGACGGAGCAAAAACGGTCTGACTGATTCCCTTTAATTCTGTCATATAAAGGTAACTATATTCATTACGTGGTTACGACCATGGATACCAAAGCTACTGCAATGCCCTGCACATGGGGTAAGTGACATTGCGAATCAGAAGAACTATACTACATTTCTAATTGTTGGTATTTGCTAATATTATTACTAAACCTACTACATATTGGGATAGGATCTTGGAGATGGGCATACCCCATTATGGTCCCGATACACTTAGGACTCAATTCATTGTTGCATTTGTGCAGTTTTCTGTCAAGCTTTGTGTTTGTTTGGTGTTTTTGTTTTTTTTTTTACCTGTTTTTCCTTTTTACGCCTTATTCTTTTAATTTGCACTTTTTTTACAGTCTATTTTCTGTGTTCCCCTGTTTGTTTTTTATATATTTGCCATTGTGGTGGACCGACTTTAGGGTTTTCAGATGTTTTTGCCTAAGTCCTCATTAGTGACTTTTCGAAAAGTCATAAATACACTCCAGTGGAGGGACTGTAGTACATTTTGTGTACGCCAGGTTTATAGTTGCACATTTTGCGAAATGTGACTTTTTTTTTAATGCCAAAATATCACAAAAAAGATTAAAAACAAAGCTAAAGACTATTTTTGACTTTGTGCAAAATGTATTAATAATAATAATAATAAATTTTATTTTTATAGCGCCGACATATTCTGCAGCACTTTACATTTCAGAGGGGATTTGTACAGACAATAGACATTACAGCATAACAATAATCACATACAGTAGATTATAACAAATAACAAGAGGAGTGAGGGCCCTGCTCGCAAGCTTACAGTCTATGAGGAAAGAGGTAGACACGAAAGGTGGGTTGTAACAGTTGCTCTGATTGTATGGACCAGCCATAATGTTAAGTGTGTAACAGTACAGACACAGAGGGCTAATGGATGCATAAAGCATGTGGGAACATGATGCTGGGAACCTGGTTATGGTAAAACTTTTGGCTGTGCCACACAGGGATAGGTTAGGTTAATGTGTTGAGGCGATAGGCCAGTCTGAATAAATGCGTTTTCAGGACACGCTTAAAATTGTGGGGATTGGGGACTAATCGTATTGACCTGGGAAGTGCATTCCAAAGAATTGGCGCGGCACGTGTAAAGTCTTGGAGACGGGAGTGGGAGGTTCTGACTATTGAGGATACTAACCTCAGGTCATCAGCAGAACGGAGGGCGCGGGTAGGGTGGTATACTGAAACAAGGGAGTAGATGTAGGGTGGTGCTGAGCCATGGAGGGCTTTGTGGGTGAGGGTAATAAGTTTATACTGAATTCTGGAGTGGATGGGTAGCCAGTGTAATGACTGGCACAAGGTAGAGGCATCGGTGTAACGATTGGTGAGGAATATGATCCTGGCTGCAGCATTCAAGACAGATTGGAGAGGGGAGAGTTTGGTAAGAGGGAGACCGATTAGAAGAGAGTTACAAAAGTCGAGACGAGAATGAATAAGAGAAACAGTAAGAGTTTTTGCAGAGTCAAAAGTAAGAAAAGGTCGAATTCTAGAAATGTTTTTGAGGTGCAGATGACAAGAGCGAGCCAGTGATTGAATGTATTAACTGGATGCACTGTTTTGATGAATTTAGCACAAAAGAAACGTCAAGGCAAAAAAATAAATAAAATAAGTGACTTAAAAAAATTGCAAATGATGAATCAGGCCCACTAGGTTTTGTTGCTAATTTTGGTGGAACCAGCCAACCACCTTGCGTACAGCAGATAATTATTGTTCCTAGAGGGACGTAAGTCTTGGCTTAGTGCTTTCTGCCCATTGAAAACACAGGCACTCTTGGCTTGTGTAGTGAAGAGAAGAAGAGTTCAGCAAACTTCTCTCCTAGGTGTATGGGCACGATAAGATGACAAAATCGGCTCTGCTACATCTGTCCGCTCATTCACCTTCTTACCTTTGTTACTGAAGAGCTCGCTGAGGAGGGTCCGGGCTGAAGTGATGACAGCGGAGGATGAAGGAGGCAGGCGGTTCAGGAGATCTACAATGACCGTCACTTGCTGGCGTTGTCTCTCGCTCATCCATACAGCGTTCCTCATCAGTTCCAAGTCTGCTGGAAGATTCACATGTCCCACAACCTGCAGGTTATAGAGAGGTTACAGTAGGGATGTAGGAGCCTGTAACAACCAGTTTTGGGATTCCTAGTGCGCAGGTTGCTGGCACCAGTAGGTTCAGACAAGTTGGATTTGACCATTTTTTTAGTTGTGGATGGAGCGGAATCAGGTCTGTCATATGGTGAGCTCCTGATTTTGTTTTTCACGTTTCTCATAATCTGCAGTGAGCCAAAAAATGATTTTGCTACATTGGACACGAACCATGATCGGCACAGAATAAAGTGCTAAGTGACATCTTCTGCTCTGCAACATTTGCTTATCAATCACGAGTTTTCACAAAGCGGACGGTTTTTTCTCTTATTTTATTCCCGTTGCTCTCCTGAGTATTCCACTTTTCTTTTTTTAAACCTGCAATTCTATTCTAGACATAATGGCCTTTTTTTTATAGTGCAAATGGGTTTTAAGGGGGCGTGGATTAGTTTCCTGGAGGCGTGGCTTTAGGCTATTTTGCATTATCCTGTGAACCACACCCCCTTGTATAGATCATAAAAATTAACGCTAAGTCAAAAGGCTCATTTTTAGAACCGTATGGCGGATTTAAAGGAAAAAAAAAAACGGAATACTGACAGATGAGAGAAAAAGAACAATCATTGCTGCTTTCTTCCCTAAAATGCGGTATATATGTGTGGTATTGCATTGCCATCCCTATAAAGTGAAAGGCTGTGCTGCGATGCCAGACACAACCTATAGGCAAGGTGATTCGGAGATCGACTCACTACATATACTCTTTTTGTAGATTTTGGAGCTGATTCACCTTTAAATCCATGTAAAAAAAACCTCTGTGTGAACATACTCTAACGGTTTCTTAATAAGAGGCAGGATAGATGATAAATGTTTGATTGCGCAGTCCACTCCTGGGACCCCCACTGATCAACTGTTTGGGGCTCCCCATGCATCGGTCTTCCTTCCACTGATTGGTGGGCTCAATCAGTGAGACCACCAGCAATCAAATATTTATCACCTATCCTGTGGATAGGAGAGAAGTGCCTTTACCCTTTAAGAAACATTCACAGTATTACTGGTCACAGTAAATTAGCACCTGCCCCCTCACTAGATCATTGAGCCCATCTAGGTAAGATTTCCATGTGCCTTACATTTTCACTTAGGTCTTTCAGGCCACCAGCTGTATTGATGAAGATCATCTTAAGTGGATTCAAAACCCGTGAGATGCTTGTGGTTACTTCCAAGGAGTCCAGGAGAACAGACCGGCCTGAGGGCGTCTCTCCGATAGGACAGATGATGGGAATGTTCCCAGAGTTGAGGCACCAGGTGAGGAGGTCAATGTCCACTGCCGACACTGTTCCATAACTAGAAGAGAAATGACCCCTTATATATTCTTATCAAGCACGACTGAGAAGACAGGTCAGGCCTTCATCTAACCCATCTATCTAGCTTATGGACACGAGGAAGGGCTGGTAGCCCCAGTAGATATCTGCCTGCAGACCGCTGACACTATGGGCAACTAAATTCTCGTTTGCTTATTTCCAACAGTCTATGAACCATTAACTGACTGTTTTGGGTTCACCAGACTAATCAAAATTAATATCATTACAGGATGAATCAAAAGTAGGGAAACACTCAACCCTCTGGCTGTCAGGACAAGCTTCGAGTTGTAGTTTTGCCACAATTCAGGGACCACTACTTTTGAATAGTTATGTGGTTCCTTACTTTTGAGCGACTGAGGAGATAGACAATGATAACAGATTGTAGGCAGTACCCGCCGTCTTGCTCATTTGCGGTCAGCACAGATCCTCCATTGAAAAAGGGCAAAGCAGTACCCGAGTTGGTATGGATGGCATCCACCAAAGTTTGGCAGTTGTGGACAAGCAAAGACTTGGCATCAGGTGCTGAAGGTCGAGCACAGTATGTGCTGGGCAGCCCCATCACCACCAGTGGCTTCATATCCATCCTCTGGAGAAAGGCAAGGGCGAATGCGATGCTGGTCAGGGACCTCTTGCAGCTGAACACGTTTTCATCCACCTGAGAGAAATCAGAAGTTTACATGTTATCATGTAAGTGATTGGAACTGCAATACCAGAAGCAGCCTACGGACAAAGTGGCGCTGTTTGTAATACTGGACAAACTTGTATGGAGGGTGACTATTTACGTTCTCTACTTTATGCACAATAACTGATGAAGATGATTTTAAATGCCTATTCCATAAGTGGACATGCGTATTTGGTAGTTTATTTGTTACTGCCTGAATATAATGAATATTGGTAATGTCGAGTGTAAATATTCTGTAGCGTTGCTTGGTAAGGATGCTGCGGCTGGCTGCTTGGATGCCTGAATTTTTAGCTGTCGGCAACAATGCGAAGGAGTGCTTTATGGTTTTAAGTAACATTATTGATTTACACAGGGGGTACAAATATGGGGTGTATGTATGTTAGATTTTGATTTGTTGCAGATTGTGCAGTTGCCACTAGGTGGCTCTGTTTCAGCAAGAATATAGAAGACACTGTGGGAAATGCAGTCAGATTGTAAGGGACGCCACATGGAGGACTGTTACGGGTGTGACAGACAGTCATCCTGGATTCGGCTGTAGAAGATCTTTGCGATTAGCTCAAGAACTGTCTTGATTTTAGCATCTCTGTTATGGAGCAATATCCTTCTCCTTCTAGGACCCAACAGTTACCTCCATCTTCTGCTGCTAATTACACACCTGTGCTGTAGGTTAAAATGCATTCAATTGCTGCAGCAGGGTGCTGGTGTTAGCTCTTACTTGTCTCTGTCTAGTTGGAAGTATTAAGTCAGCTCGGTTAGTTCCTTCTCCGGGCACACTTAGAGGATTGCTGGTGTGACATCTCGGTTGTCTTCTCAAGCTAATTGCTCCCCTCGTTCGTCTACTTTCTCTGTCTTTAGTTGTAGTGGGGAATAACTAGTCTAACCTAACCAGGGCCTATCACTAGGGTCAGGCAGGGGTTAGGTTCCTGCTCGGCGATAGGTGCAGAACCTATATAGGGATGGTTAGGGCAGACAGGTTGATTTCAGATCTGCCTAGGTGTCTCCACTCCCCACTTATCTAGCATTTGGGCTCCCTCCTCCCTCTCCCCATTGTTGTGCGCTTACTTATCCTTCTCCCGTAGTGACAAGGGCCAAGGGAACCTGCAGCACAATGTCTGTGTCTGGCTCTGGTTCCTCCGCTTCCCCTCTCTAAAGAATCTTATGAGAAGTAACTATCATCTCTTATCATATCCTGTCTCAATAATGTGAAATTCAACAGATTTTACCCATGAATTGAAAGTGAAAGATCTATTCAAGAGGAGAAAGAAGGCGATTTCTCCGATTGATATATTGCAAAGTTGATTTTTTTGTGTACTATTGATTTATGATTTAGAAATTATAAAGACCATTACCTCCTAAGCTTCCCTATCATACCAACATCAATTTGACAAAATATAGACTTTCATTATAAAACCTCAGTCTTTTACAGCCATATTACAGACAGTAGGAAGCTGGTTTTAGGATGGAAGCGGGTCCCTCTACCTACAAGTCTTCAGTTTCATTAGATAAGGATACAGAATATGGTATGGCAGGGTTATGGATTTAGATCGGTGCCTAGCTAGATAGGGTTAAAGAAGGCACAAAAGCGCAGCAGAAATCCCTTTTTGTATTTGCTCTTCATACAACTGTGCACACGTTTGTATAGCTAAATGTCATGGAATTTCCCCACAGATGCGGCTGCCGGCTGATTCCACCATGTAGCGTCACTCCTCATGGATGCTTTTTCAGGAGCTTCCTAATCCTTTATACATAGTGTCCCTGGGTGAAGACTACATTGTCTGGTGTCACACTTTCTATTTTACCCTTTTAGTAATATTTGATTATTTATTTTATTTTTTGTGCAAGAAGGAAAATTGTCAACCGCAAAGGGTTTTTGGCTTAAAGATGGCCATAGACCTGACAATCTAATAAATATTTCTATATCTATAGGGACAGTTTAATAGGTGTGTTGTTTTTTTCTACTGTGACATTATTATTGTGATACTTTAATTGTAGTTTTTTTTCCTTCTGTGACATTGTTATTATTCTACAGATGCAGCAATGGTAAACAGCGCTTGCGATGGTGCGCAGCGTCGCCCGTCCAATTGCTCGATGCACCAAACAATTGTTAATAACTGTTACATCTATATGTGAACGTGGGAACTAAATCTGGATAACACAAAGTCATGGTGCAGCAATTCATATTCGATCTACGTAGATTTCTAGGACCGTTTCCTTTCATATCGGGTTACAGGGTGCGTCTAGTCATTTTGGGACATTGGACTGCACAAAGCAAACGGTCAAAAGGTGAAAAAAAAAAGTTAATTTATAAATTATCAAACATTCACAAATATAGCAGGAAAGTGTATTCCTGCGTGGCCGAGGTTAAAGAACCAAAGGACATAGCTGTAGAGCAAGCATGATCCTGGGATGTGAGATACTGCTGCGGACTCTCCTGGACACCAAAGTAAAGGAGTCCAGGGGTCAATGAGGTCTTCTAAAACGTTCTCATGAGTTTTATGTATTAATATATTTATATCAATTTTCTCTTCCTTTCCTATGTTTGGCCAACAGGGAGTGAGAGGTCATTTTCTAGGGGACCTCTACCTTGGTAGTCAGCGACTGGTCTGGTGCATGACAAGTTCCACCCAGAAACTTGGCCGTTAAGAGTATGTGTACAAGGTTAACTGCATTTTTAACAATGGAGTGACTCCATCACTTGCAATGCCATGATGGACATAATAGATAGATCTATGGGGTAACAGATCCTGAGGGATCCCATGGACTTCTAGTGGTTTTATCAGGAATGAATTTCTTTACATTCATAAACTGTGCAGACAGTTATGCCATTATGACTAATCATGAGAAACAAAATACATTCTGCTGTCCCCTTCCAAAACAGCCCCACCCTTATCTATAGATTGGGTCTACTATTGCATCTCCCCTCTACCGCAGTGACTGTGGATAAGCTGCAAGACTATACATATGTGAACCGGTGTGGTGCAGTGTTTAGAAAGCAGCCATGTTTTCTAATTCTGGACAACATATTTAATCGCCCTTGGTAGGACTTACCTCAACAACTGCAAAGGCCTTTTGATAAGTGGAATGCATCTCTTGGAACTGGGCAAGCCAATGCCGTGCCTCGCTGGGGGTCCCACCACACTCTTTTAAGAAAGCTCGAATATCCCTTCTCAGCGATGAGCGTTCAGCCATAGAGGAGATGCCTCCTGACTCCTTAGAGGCCTCTCTTTGATTGGATGCATTTTTTCGCTCTTCATTGGCGGGAACATCCCTAGTTTGAGCACGTTGATGGAGCACAGAGCCTCGTCCGCCACTTAAGAAGCGACAATGACGGAGGGGCAATGTTGAAATTCCCTTTACAGCTGTCATGAAGACTCAGGTCTGTGTCACTTTTTTATCCTTTCACTCTTTTGTCCAGGTGTTAAGCAACAGTTTACACTTCTTCAGCAAACTTTTGGTATCCAAATACTCAGTCTCACGCTCGGAGCTTAGCTTATATGGGTGAGGCTGTGTGACATCAATGGAGGTGGGGCTTGGTCGTAGCTTGAGATGACTTTATGCTGTGGATGTCTGTGGAGAGTTTAGGTCCCTTTGTGGAGAAATGTCCTATGATTGAATGGTAATAAAGCCCCCCGTTACATTTAGCGAAGCACCAGCGATCCGACCATGATACGATCCGGTCAGGATCGCTGGTGCATCGCTAGTCAGCTGCCACACAGGCAGATCTCACAGCGATGCAGCAGCGGTCGTTACTTACCTTTCAGACTCGGCGATCCTTACGTCCTCCCGCCCGCGTCCACGCGTCGCTCGTCAGCGCCAGCAGGAAGCACCCGACGAGAAATGGAGCTGCACGATCAGCGGGGGGGGCGGTCTGAGGTAAGTATCACACATAGCGATATCGCTGGCAGTATTGCTGCTGCATCACAAAATCGGTGACGCTTTAGCGATATTGCTAGCGATATCGCTATGTGTGACCGGCCCTTAAGGGCAAAAAAAATCTAAAACATTAAATCAAATTTAGCATCCATAGAAGATTTTCCATATTCTACCATCTTGATGGAAGTCAAGGTGTCCTATTGGTCTTCAAAACATGGCGTCTGCAGATGTTAGTATCATATCCCAGGTGGAGAACAGCAGGTGTTGAGGATAGTGTGAGACACCTAAGGGTCCTCTTGAACACCTACTTACAAAAACGTCAGATTAATCATATCATCCTGACATCTTAAGATAAATAATGTTACGAGGAATCTTTATTGTCACGCCGCGCTCACCTGGGGGCGGGACTTCGGTCCCGACATCACCTCCTCCGGAGCCGCAGCCGCTCCGGGGGTCTAGTCGGGTGCGCACGCGCACCTCTCATGCTTAGGTTCTTGTGTGCACTATGTTCTGTGTGCGCACGAGCGTTCTTCCCAGTTCTGTCTCCAGGCCTGTCCTCTCTATAGTATTGGAGGACTTGACCCGGAAGCCCTAGTGATCATGAGCTATATCAGGCTACCTCTTCCTATGGGAGGTGCCTGATTATTGTTGTGATTCCTGGCTTGGTCTGCCGTGTCCCTGCCTGGCTGTGCGCTGTATTTGGGTCCTCTGCCTTGTACTCTGTTGTGCCTCTTGGCACACGCTCTGAACCTGTACTCTGCCTTGTACTCTATTGTGCCTCTTGGCACACGCTCTGAACCTGTACTCTGCCTTGTGCTCTGCTGTGCCTCTTGGCACAAGCTCTGAACCTGCACTCTGCCTTGTGCTCAGTTGTGCCTCCTGGCGCACACTCTGATCCTGTGCTCTGTCTTATACTCAGTTGTGCCTCCTGGCACACGCTCTGATCCTGTACTCTGTTACACCTCCTGGCTCACCTGCTGCCTAACTCAGTACTCTGACATGCTCCTTTGCACGCATCCTGCTTTGCTCACACCCGGACGTACTAGTCGCTGCATGCCTTACGTGCTCCCGTGTACACGCCTTGTGTTCCCGAGTACACCCTGTACCGTCCTGTACACCACGTGTTCCCGTGCCCACGCTTTACATGTTCCTGCAGACGCACTTACTCGTGTCTCCTGTGAGCCGGCCGCCTGGTGCCAGCAGTCGTGGTACCTCACCCCCTGGGGCTTGCCCCTGACACTCCCTGTATAGGGGGTGGTCCTCACTAGGTCAGCTCGCCCCGGGAAGGTTGGTGCCACGACCCAGAGGGTCCACTCCAGGAGTCGTCACATTTATATTGTGGCGTGTCTTCCCAGGCAATGTCAACTATGCATCTACTTACAGTAAGTCTATAAATCGTAGGTGCAGGTGTTCAATGCACATATTTGCCTTGTAAAGGAAAATCGACAGGATGAAAGCCCTAAAACAAGCATATGTTCGAGCTTCAGCTGAAAAAGAACTTTTTCTTATCAGTATAAAACAGATAATGATTTACTGTCAACAGAGATAGAACATTGCAAAGCTTCAAATGGGGGGGTAAAGGGCACTCTGATTTTGGCAGCTTTTAGGATTTAACCTTGAATTTTTAGCTGGCTCCCTCGAAATGAAAAAGTTTGCCTGTCATTTTTTTGTCTATCAGTGTTCATACCGGCAAGATAAATGTGAAGCAGACAACTAACACTCCCAACTCGTATTTATGGATGGCAAATGGAACAGCAGATTCACATCTTTTCCGTCAATAATGGGTTAATTTTTACATCAAATTTTACACACACACACACCTCTGCATAAATGAGGACACCCTTTTGAAAAGTAAGATTTTAATCAATATATCACTGAACACTAGAACAATTTCCAAAATGTTGACAAGGCTGAGTTTCATAAAACTTTTTTTAACCCATAACACAAAAGAAATGTTAATAATGTAACTTTCATTACAAAATCTTCAGCTTTACTCAGATTAGTTGATGCAAAAATGAATCCACCCCACATGAAATACTATATCTAGTATTTTGTAAGACCTCCATAATTTTTAAGCACTAAGTCTTTAGGCCTGGAGCTTACAAATTAGGGATATATTGCAACATCCTGTCTTTTTCCATTCTTCTAGAACGACCTCTTTTAGAGCCTGGATTCTGGATGGAGAGTGATGAGCAACTTGTCTCTTCAGAACTCCCCATAGGTGTTCGGTTGGGTACAGAGCAGGAGACACTGAGTCACGTTCACCCTGTTCTTCAGCAATACAACAGATTGTGTGTTTTGGATCATTGTCATTTTGGAAAAGTGCACATCTACCAAGGGAGCGGAGTGACTGTAGCATATTCTCTTTCACTACAGAGCAGTGCATCTATGACTTTATAAAACCATTAATGAAATTTTACCCCTGGTGGGTGTGAACCCACTGCTCCACGGACCGGGCTTACCGTGAAAGGGCATGACTAAGTCTCTATCAGGACTGCACAAGGGCCTCTGATTGTTAGTATAGGCTGAGCTGCATGTAGACACCAGGTACCACTCCAGGGCAGTCCCCAGGACTGCAGAAGCTAATTGGATTTTCAGAGGTGCGGGTACGAGGTACAGGAGGGTGAGACAAAAGTGTAGTCAGACAGTCCGAGGTCGGGGCAGGCAGTATGGGTTCACAAAACAAAACTGGACGTCAGGGATGGAGAAGTCAAACAGAATGGGTAAACATCATGGGTCGATAACTGGATACAAAATATGGAGATATGCTTAAACAAGGTGCTGGCAGGCCAGGAACCAGCGTTTGAGTAATGGAGGATGGGGTTGCATGTGATAGGCTGGGGAGGCAAATCACTGCAGTAGAGTGAATATAAATCCCTGCAGAGTTATGCTGTGCCCCCCCCCATGACTCTCAACCAGCATAATGCAAGTAAGCCATGGTCAGGTACTGGGTGGAGCAGAGCAAAACACACGGTGAGTAGGGTGGCGCTTAGAAGGCATGCAAGTGGCTGGCATAACAGAAATGTAGCTCCCTGACTCCATGAGCACTCATGCAGCCCTACTTAAGTATACTGCCACCACCATTTTTCACTGTAGGCACCATGCATTTTTCTAAATGCATAGTGATTACAGTGAAACATGGTGGTGGCAGTGTACTTATGTTGGACTGCATAAATGGCTGCACATCCAGTACGCCTTCAGAGTCCTCCTGGATGGAGAAAAAAAAATGTTGTGAAGAAGAAACGGAGAGTGGTGGTCATGGGGGATTCCCTGTTGAGAGGAACAGAGGCCGCTATCTGCAGACCGGATATAACTTCAAGAGAAATGTGCTGTCTTCCAGGTGCAAAAATTAAAGATGTGTCTGACAGGATATCAGGACTCTTTAGACCTAGAGATGACTACCCATTCCTGCTACTACATGTGGGGACAAATGACACCGCAAGAAACGACCTGGAAACCATCTGCAGAGACTTTGAAGACTTAGGCAAGAAAGTGAAAGAACTGGGAGCGCAGGTGGTCTTCTCTTCCATCCTCCCAGTGGATGGCCATGGAACAAGGAGGTGGAATAAGATTCTGCAGGTGAACAACTGGCTACGTCGATGGTGCCGTCAGCAACGATTTGGATTTCTGGATCACGGAGTGAACTACTTATACGATGGACTACTTGCTAGAGATGGGGTGCACCTTACGAAGACTGGAAAGCATGTATTTGGAAGTCGCCTTGCTACACTTGTAAGGAGAGCTTTAAACTAGAACAACATGGGAAGGGAAGCAAAAGACCAGAAAAAGCCATACACCTGACAAATGCTATTGAGAACTCTGCTATTAGAAGTAGAAAGGAAGAACAAAGACGAAAGAATCTAATTAATAAAAATATTGGAGAAAGAGAAACCAATCACAAACTAAAATGCTTCTATACTAATGCACAAAGCATGGGCAACAAACAAGGAGAATTGGAACTACTAACACAGGAAAAGAAATATGATGTCATTGGAATCACTGAAACTTGGTGGGACAATACACATGATTGGAATACAAGACTAGAAGGATACAACTTATTTGCAAGAAACAGACTTGATAAACGAGGAGGGGGTGTCGCATTGTATGTTAGAAACGCGTATATCTGCACAGAGATTGAAGCTTCAGAGACTGGGAGTTCTGTGGAAACTGTTTGGGTAAGAATACAAGGACAGAACAATGGAAAGGACACCATTGTAGGCATTTACTACAGGCCGCCTGTGCAAGCTGAAGATATGGATGAACTCTTTATGCATCAAATGGCCAAGTTCTCAAAAAAATATGACATAGTTGTCATGGGAGATTTCAACTATCCAGACATTTGTTGGGAATCTCTCTCAGGCAAAACTAACAGGTCAAGGAAATTCTTATCCTCTCTTGCTGACAACTTTATCTTCCAAAAGGTAAGGGAGAAAACAAGGGGAACTGCTACCTTGGATCTAATCCTTATAAACAGGGAGGAAATGGTTGAGGAGGTAAAAGTGGCTGGGACCCTAGGAGGTAGCGACCATGCTATTTTAGAATTTTGGATAACTAGAGGCGGAAGACCTGTGAAGACTCAGACGTCAAGGTTAGATTTCAGAAAGGCAGATTTTAAGGGATTCAGAAAGAGAATTGGAGGGATCCAATGGCTGGATATCCTTAAAGACAAAAATGTCCAGGAAGGATGGGAAATCTTGAACAATGAAATTCTCAAAGCACAGTTGTTAACAATTCCGAAAAGAGGGAAGAATAGGAAGCATTTAAGGAAACCAGGATGGATGAACACAGAACTTAAGCACATGCTAAAAAGGAAGAAAAAAATGTTTATAAAATGGAAAGAGGGAGGCATATCTAAAGAAGAATATAATGCTGTCTGCAGAACCTGCAGGACACAAATCAGATTAGCTAAAGCTGAAAATGAATTGAGGCTTGCAAGAGATGTCAAAAGCAATAATAAAGGATTTGGGGGATATGTCAAAAGTAAAAGAAAAGTCAAAGATGCTATAGGATTTTTACAGGATGAAAATGATGAAATGGTAAGACAGGATGTTGAGAAGGCTGAACTTTTAAATTCCTATTTTGCATCTGTTTTCTCTCAGAAAGGAAATGTAACATCAACTGTTATTCACTGTCCTATTAAGGGAATAGAAGAATCCAGGATATCTATAAACAGAAAGATAGTGAGGAAACACTTAGCTAACCTAAATGAATTCAAGTCTCCAGGTCCAGATGAATTACACCCCAGAGTACTGAAGGAGATAGCAGAAGAAATTTTTGAACCCCTCTCCATAATCTTTGAAAATTCTTGGAGAACAGGAGAAGTGCCAGAAGACTGGAGAAGAGCAAATGTTGTTCCTATCTTCAAAAAGGGGAAGAAGGTGGACCCAGGCAACTATAGGCCGGTGAGTCTGACTTCTATACCAGGAAAGATCTTTGAACAAATTATTAAACAACATGTATGTCAATACCTGGATAAGAATGAAGTGATTAAACAGAGTCAGCATGGGTTTGTAACTAATAAGTCATGTCATACTAACTTAATTTCCTTCTATGACGGTATCACTGATTGGGTGGATCAAGGAAATGCTGTAGATATAGTATATCTTGACTTCAGCAAAACATTTGACAAAGTATCTCATACAATCCTTATTGAAAAAATGACTAAGTATGGAATGGACAAGGCAACTGTTAGGTGGATTCATAACTGGCTTAGTGATCGGACCCAAAGAGTGGTCGTAAATGGCTGCACATCCAGTTGGAAGAATGTCTCAAGTGGGGTACCACAGGGCTCTGTCCTGGGCCCTGTATTGTTCAACATCTTTATCAACGATTTAGATGAAGGAATTGAGGGTAAACTGATTAAATTTGCTGATGACACAAAGCTAGGAGGGATAGCTAATACTAGAGAAGAGAGAGAGAGGATTCAAAAAGATTTAAATAAACTGGAGAAGAGGGCAGCAACTAACAGAATGGTTTTTAACAGGGAGAAATGCAAAGTACTACATCTGGGCAATAAAAATGAAAAAAGCATATATAGAATGGGAGGAATAGGGCTAAGTGACAGCACATGTGAAAAAGACTTGGGTATACTAATAGATCACAGACTGAATATGAGTCAACAGTGTGATGCAGCAGCAAAAAAGGCAAATGCAATTCTAGGATGTATTAACAGAAGCATACAGTCTAGATCACGTGAAGTCATTATTTCCCTCTACTCTTCTTTGGTCAGACCTCATCTGGAATATTGTGTCCAGTCTTGGGCACCACATTTTAAAAAAGACATCAACAAACTGGAGCAAGTTCAGAAAAGAGCGACCAGAATGGTGACCGGTCTGCAAACCCTGTCTTATGAGGAAAGGTTGCAGGATTTGGGAATGTTTAGTTTGCAAAAGAGAAGACTGAGAGGAGACTTAATAGCTGTCTACAAATATCTCAAGGGCTGTCACATTGTAGAAGGATCAACTTTATTCTCATTTGCACAAGGAAAGACTAGAAGCAATGGGATGAAACTGAATGGGAGGAGACACAGATTAGATATTAGAAAAAACTTTTTGACAGTTAGAGTGATCAATGAGTGGAACAGGCTGCCACGAGAAGTGGTGAGTTCTCCTTCAATGGAAGTCTTCAGAGGCTGGACAGACATCTGACTGGGATGATTTAGCGAATCCTGCTTTGAGCAGGGGGTTGGACCAGATGGCCCAGGAGGTCCCTTCCAACTCTACGATTCTATGACTCTATGATTCTATGAAATGCTGCTTGTAATGGGGAGCTACATTTCACTGTGGGTATCATCAATTCACAGATGTACTGCTGACTGAGGAAGGCATCATGACTAAATGTGGATATACAGTACAGAGAACTAGCTGTCAGTGAAATTAGAGTTCAACTGACAGCTACCTCTTCCACTCTCCACATGCACACTTTGCTTGACCAAGCATGCATGTGTTCTGTATGGGGACAATGGAGTAAATTGTTGCCAGACAACTTTGTAAGTATCTTTTCTCCAGGGCAAATGAAAGGCTGTAAATAGTGTTGAGCTTTCGGATACCGCAAGTATTGGGTATCGGCCGATATTAGCTGTATCGGAATTCCGATACTTTTTTCATATCGGATACCGGAATCGGAAGTTCCCATAATGCTATCAGCCCGCTCGCTTTGATTCAGCCAATGGGAATCCTCAGAAGTGTGGGCACATCCTGTTAGGCATGTAGGCATGTTAACTATTGGCATGGCTGATTGGCTGCTGAAATGATGTCATGATGCACTATAAAAGCCACCACCGCTGCCATTTCTGGTCACTCTGCTGTGAATTCAGTTAGGGACAGGCTGCTGTTGAAGACTGTGAGGGACAGTTAGAAATAGCGATTCTCAAAACATATTGTGCTTTACCCAGGCTACATAAACCACCACTGTAGCTTTCTTTTCCCTACCAGCAGTGTTCACAGCTGTCTGCAAGGGCTGTGTGAGTGCAGCTGGTTGTAGGCCGCCCAGCATGCCTCACTGCTGCCTCATACATATTTTTCTTTTTGAGCTGCTTATTTTTAAAAAATTCTATCTAGTGTGCTTCCATCCGTATCCATATACGTTGGTTGCACACACTAGTAGTAGACAGCGGAGCCTTTCTGCAGCCTTTCAGTGCTAGTGCCCACTTAGCTGCACTGTTCACGGCTGTCTGAGAGGTCTCTGACTGTGTGTGAGTGCAGCTCATGCTGAGTAGTGTGTCCCGCAGCTACATCTGGTTGTAGGCCGCTCAGCGTGCGTCACTGCCTCACACATATTTTTCTTTTATTGCAGCTCATTTTTTCTCCTATTAGTGTGCATCCATCCGTATCCATATACGGTGGTTGCAAACACTCTAGGAGTACACAGCGGAGCCTTTCTGCAGCCTGTCAGTGCTAGTGCCCACTTAGCTGCACTGTTCACGGCTGTCTGAGAGGTCTCTGACTGTGTGTGAGTGCAGCTCACGCTGAGTAGTGTGTCCTGCAGCTACGTCTGGTTGTAGGCCGCTCAGCGTGCATCACTGCCTGACATATTTTTCTTTAATTGCAGCTCATTTTTTCTTCTATTAGTGTGCATCCATCCATATCCATCTACATTGGTTGGTTGCAAACACTATATAGGAGTAGATAGAGGAGCCTTTTTTCTGGCTTGTGCCCTTCAGCTGCAGCCAGATTAGTATTACCCAATTTTTTTGGAGCCTCATCTTTTGCATTGTAGGTTACCTGCCTGCATTGTAATAGCTCCAGAAAGTTGGTGATACTCTCACTTTCAAATCTTTGGTCACATCCTTTTAGTTTTTCTTCCCAAAAAAAAACGACAAAGTTCACCAAACACTACATTTGAAAGTTGTGTAGGCCACATTAGCTCCCATTAAAGTGTAGTCGACACACACTGCATAAAATTAGTGTTTCTTATACCTGTAACCAGCTGTTCAGGAATAAGCACACTAAGGCCCCCCTTTGTACTTTTCTGCCTATCTTTCTCAGTCTAGCAAGATGAAGAAGGCAGGGAGTAAGGCACGTGGGCATGAGTGTGGAGTTTCAGCAGGGAGAGGACGTGGGGATTCTGCAGGGAGAGGACATGGGGATTCTGTGCCTGCTGTTGGCACCAGTGAGTCAGCATCCCCCAGTTTTAGCAGGCAACAGTCCTTTATGCGCAGCTTTGTAAGAGCTCGCCGTACCCCACTGCTGCGGGAGGAACAAATTGAAGCCGTTGTGGGATGGATGGCAGCTAACGCATTGACTTCAATTATTTCCACATCCTCTCAGGGCCAGAGCACCGAAGAGCAACCATCTGTCTCTTCACCACCTGCCAAGTTGCCCAGGCAGTCAGAGAGCCCTGGACAGGAGTCATCTCCACTTCTGTTCTCTGAATCTCTTGGCTTCGAAAGAGGGGGCCAGCCAAGCAGCATTCTAGAATGTGAAGAAGAGGGAGTAGGCAGTGATGCGCAACTGCTTTGTCTCTCTGAATCTGAAGAGGCGGGTGGGCCAGTGCCTATGGTCAGCACACCTCAGTACGCATCTGATGATGAGACTCAGGTGCCACTTTCTGGTGCGTACTGTGCTGGCGAGACTACCCAGGAGAAGCAGGTGTTTGAAGAGGGTAGTGTAGATGATGAGGTCCTTGACCCATCATGGCGTGAGGAACAGGAAGGTGGTGGGAGCAGCTCTGAGGAAGAGATTCCCCAAACGGACAAAACAGGAGGGAGAGGGAGGGGCAGACTTGTTTGCCTGTAGCCTCCACTTCGGCACCCATTAGGAGCATTCCTCTTCCAAAACCCAAAACGGGCGCTCCCAGGACTTGCAGTGCGTGGTCCTTTTTTCACACAGTTGCAGATGACATTTGCTTTGTCAAATGCAAGCTGTGTAATCAGAAAGTCAAAAGAGGGAAAAGTGTCAGCAACCTCAATACCACAAATATGTGGAAACATGTGCGGACCAAGCACTTGGTGGAGATACAAAGACACACTTAAGACATAGGCCAACCTACAGCACCACCTACCACCTCTTCAGCTCGTGTTGTAGCCTCTTCCTCCAGCTTACACACAGCTGGTTCGGCTTCCTCACAGGATCGCCATGGAAGAACCTCTGGCACTATTGTACAGAGACCCAGTGTAATTCCACCCACAGCACCACGTTCCCTGTCATCCTCACACTTCCAGGCCACTCTACAGCCATCGGTAGCACAGGCATGGGAGAAAAGGCGGCCATACTTGGCAAACCATCCCCGAGCACAGGCTCTGAATGCTGGCATTGGAAAACAACTGTCCCTTGAAATGCTCTCATTCAGGCTGGTGGAGACTGACACCTTCCATAACTTCATGGCATTGGCAGTCCCAGAATACAACGTGCCCAGCTGCTTTTATTTCAGCAGGCAAGCCGTCCCTGCCCTGCAAAAGCATGTGGAGGGAAAAATTAAACATGCGCTACTAAACGCCGTCAGTAGCAAGGTCCACCTGACCACCGATGCGTGGACCAGTAACCATGAACAGGGACGATACCTTTCCCTCACCTCCCATTGGGTCAATGTTGTAGAGCTGGGTACAGATCTTAAGAGTGGCGCTGTACGTGTTCTGCCAACTCCAAGGATTGCAGGAATCCAGTTTGTACACATTGACTCCTCCTCATACTCCAGTTCCTCAGAATCAGCACTGCAGGAGCCTGTTACGACCGATATGAGCACAGCCGTGGCCAAACGACAACAGGCCGTACTGAAATTAATTTCTTTGGGGAATCGAAGCCACACAGCGCAGAAGCTCTGGAATGCCATCAAGCAGGAGAGCGATGGGTGGTTTGTGCCAGTGAATCTCCAGCCAGGCTTGGTAGTGTGTGACAATGGCCAAAATCTGGTGGCAGCTCTGGGCCTAGGCAACCTCACTCACATCCTATGTCTGGCACATGTGCTCAACTTGGTCGTGCAGAGTTTTTTGAGGGACTATCCGGATCTTGATGCACTGCTGCACAAGGTCCGCATAGAGTGCGCTCACTTGCGGCGTTCCAGCATGGCAAGATCTCGCATTGCAGCTCTGCAGCGCCGATTCCGCCTTCCGAAACATCGCATCACATGTGACCTACCCACCGGGTGGAATTCAACGTTACATATGTTGGAGCGGTTGTGTGAGCAGCAGGCAGCGGTAATGGAGTACCAGCTGCATCAGGCGCAAACAAGTCGCACTGCGCGCCGTTCACACTTCACCACCACTGAGTGGGCCTCTATGAAGGACATCTGCCACGTTTTGCGTGCCTTCGATGATTCCACGCGGATGGCGAGTGCAGATGATGCACTAGCCAGCATGACTTTCCCCCTTATCTCCCTGCTTCAAAAAACACTGCAAGCACTAAGAGAGGAGGTTTTGGAAGAGGTGGAGGATGAGGAGTCAAAAATGCCACCTGCTTCTGGACAGTCTGCGCAACGTGGTTCCTCACAAAGGCCTAGGCAGGGGACACTTTGTGAGGAGGATGAGGAGGAGTCAATGGAGGAGGAAGACATCTCTCCAGAGGAGGGAGGTACACAATGCTCTAGTAGTCAGTATGTGGAGCGAGGGTGGGCTGATGCAGAGCAGGCAGAGATGACGCTTCAAGCAGGCGACAGTGTTTCTTGGCCAGTTGGGAGTCTGCAGCACATGGTTGATTTCATGCTGCAGTGCCTGAGAAACGACTACCGTATCGCTCACATTCTCAACACGGCTGATTATTGGGTGTACACCTTCCTAGATCCTCGCTACCGGGACAACTTACAAAGCCTCATAACACTGTTGAACCGGGAGCGTAAAATGCGGGAGTACCAAGACACACTGGTGCATTCCATCATGTTCTCCATTCCACCCAAGAGCAGTGCTGCTAGTGCTTTACAAAGCAGCTCTGTGCGTCGAGGCAGTGGAGGAAGCTCTGCACAAAGAGGGAGCAGAAGCAACGCCTCAGCACAAGGCAAGACCAATATGGCCCAATTGTGGCAAAGTTTTGTGTCCCCGCCACAAAAGTCTACACCATTACAGACGGCTCCAGTCAGCAGGAGGCAACGTGTCCGTCAGATAGTGACAGACTACATGTCTTGCCCTCTCAGTGTACTCCCAGATGACTCTTCCCCCTTCAAGTTTTGGGTCTCTAAGCTGGATACATGGCCAGAGCTTAGCCAGTATGCATTGGAGGTGCTGGCTTGCCCTGCTGCTAGTGTATTATCGGAACGCGTCTTTAGTGCCGCAGGTGGTGTACTAACAGACCGTTGCATGCGTCTATCCTCCGATAACATTGACCGGCTTACTTTTCTGAAAATGAAAAAGGCCTGGATCTCGCCTGAATTTGCCAGTCCTCTTCCAGATTAAATAATTGGTTGACAACAGTATCCAGGTCTCCTGTTGTGTTCATGTTTCTACCACCTGAACTGATTGACCCTGGGCTCCAACACCACCAGTTGCTGCTCAGAAGTGCCATCTGCACAGAGAAAAACACTAGCTCCTGTGTTATTGGGGTTCAGTAATGTCAGCTGCTCCCCTGCTGGGTGTCCGGCAATATCTCCTGTTCCGTCCACATTCACACTACATCAGATATTAAACTTGCGCCAATTAGGCCTCAGCCTACACCCTGATTGACCCTGGGCTCCAACACTGCCAGTTGCTGCTCAGAAGTGCCATCTGCACAGAGAAAAACACTAGCTCCTGTGTTAGTGGGGTTCAGTAACGCCAGCTGCTCCCCTGCTGTGTGTCCGGCAATGTCTCCTGCTCCCTCCACATTCACATTACGTCAGATATTAAACTTGCTACAATTAGGCCTCAGCCTACACCCTGATTGACCCTGGGCTCCAACACTGCCAGTTGCTGCTCAGAAGTGCAGTCTGCACAGAGAAAAACACTAGCTCCTGTGTTAGTGGGGTTCAGTAATGTCAGCTGCTCCCCTGCTGTGTGTCCGGCAATATCTCCTACTCCGTCCACATTCACACAACATCAGATATTAAACTAGCTCCAATTAGGCCTCAGCCTACACCCTGATTGACTCTGAGCTCCAACACTGCCAGTTGCTCCACAGAAGTGCCGTCTGCACAGTCAACATATGCTCCAGTGTTATTGGGGTTCAGTAATGTCAGCTGATCCCCAGCTGTGTGTCCGGCAATTTCTCCTGCTCTGTCCACATTCACACAACTACAGATTTTAAACTTGCTCCAATTAGGCCTCTGTCTCCACTCTGTTTGTAGTATTTACCCTGGGTTCCAGCACCGCCAGCTGGTTCCCGGCAGTGTCTTTGGCACGGGTACTCCCTCCTGCCCAGCCTGGTTCCAGCACGCCAGCTGTTTCTGGGTAGTGTCAACGTCACTTTGCCTCCAAAACTTTGTCCTGTCGTGTTGCAGTCGGGTTAGCCGACTCTATGGTGTCTGCAGTTTAGGTGCTTTCTATGTGGGCTGCGGGATCTGACAATAAAGGCTGGTTCCGTAGTGCCAATAAGACAAGCACCCCCTGTAGGACTGTGGGTTTCAGTAATTGTGGCCGGCTCGAGGCCTTGCAACTTTGTTTTTCATGGGTACCTTTTGCTACCCATCCGGGTTCCAGTACCGTCAGCTGGATCTCGGCCGTGCCTTTGGCTTAGGTGCCTCCTTCTTGGTATCTGAGTTCCAGCAACGTCTGCTGGTCCTTGGTAGTGCTTTCTGGCACAGGTACCTCCTGCTTAGTAACCGGGTTCCAGTACCATCAGCTGGTCCTCAGTAGTGCCATTGGCTCTTGTTCCTTCTGCTACCCATATGGGTTCCAGCACCGTCAGCTGGTCCTCGGTATTTCCATTGGCTCTTGTAGCTTCTGCTACCCATCCGGGTTCCAGTACCGTCAGCTGGTTCTCGGCAGTGCCTTTGGCGTAGGTGCCTCCTTCTCGGTATCCGAGTTCCAGCAACGTCTGCTGTTCCTTGGTAGTGCTTTCTGGCACAGGTACCTCCTGCTTAGTAACCGGGTTCCAGTACCAACAGCTGGTCCTCGGTAGTGCCATTGGCTCTTGTTCCTTCTGCTACCCATACGGGTTCCAGTACCGTCAGCTGGTTCTCGGTAGTTCCTCAGCCTTCTTGTACCTTCTGCTACATTTCCAAGTTCAAGCTTTTTGAAATGGTTTTTGGTAATCACTCTGGATCTCCCTGACGACGACCCTGAAGACGACGACCCTGAAGACCACCCCGAAGAAGACGACCCCAAAGACGATGACCCTGAAGACCACTCCAAAGAAGACCAAAAAGATGACCCTGAAGAAGATGACCAAGAGGACAAAGAGCATGCCCTTTTATTTCAGCAGGTGAGCCGTCCCTGCCCTGCAGAAACATGTGGAGGCAAACATAAAACATGCGCTACTAAACGCCGTCAGTAGCAAGGTCCACCTGACCACTGATGCGTGGACCAGTAACCATGGACAGGGACGATACCTTTCCCTCACTGCCCATTGGGTCAATGTTGTGGAGCCGGGTACAGATCTGGAGAGTGGCGCTCTACGTGTTCTGCCAACTCCACGGATTGCAGGAATCCAGTCTGTACACATTGACTCCTCCTCCTTCTCAAGTTCCTCTGAAACAGTGCAGCAGGAGCCTGTTACGACCGATATGAGTACAGCCGTGGCCAAATGTCAACAGGCCGTACTGAAATTAATTTCTTTGGGGAATCGAAGCCACACAGCGCAGGAGCTCTGGAATGCCATCAAGCAGGAGAGCGACGGGTGGTTTGTGCCAGCGAATCTCCAGCCGGGCTTGGTAGTGTGTGACAATGGTCGAAATCTGGTGGCAGCTCTTGGCCTAGGCAACCTCACTCACATCCCATGTCTGTCACATGTGCTCAACTTGGTCGTGCAGAGCTTTCTGAGGGACTATCCGGATCTTAATGCACTGCTGCACAAGGTCCGCATAGAGTGCGCTCACTTGCGGCGTTCCAGCATGGCAAGGTAGCACGTTGCTGCTCTGCAGCGCCGATTACGCCTTCCGGAACATCGCATCATATGTGACCTACCCACCAGCTGGAATTCTACGTTCCATATGTTGGAGCGGATGTGTGAGCAGCAGGCAGCAGTCATGGAGTACCAGCTGCATCAGGCGCAAACAAGTCGCACTGTGCGCCGGTCACACTTCAGCACCACTGAGTTGGCCTCTATGAAGGACATTGGCCTCTATGAAGGACATCTGCCTCGTTTTGCGTGCCTTCGATGATTCCATGCGGATGGCGAGTGCAGATGATGCACTAGTCAGCATGACTGTCCCCCTTATCTGCCTGCTTCAAAAAACACTGCAAGCACTAAGGGATGAGGTTTTGGAAGAGGTGGAGGATGAGGAGTCCCAAATGCCATCTGCTTCTGGACAGTCTGCGCTACGTGCTTCCTCACAAAGGCCTAGGCAGGGGACACTTTGTGAGGAGGATGAGGAGGAGTCGATGGAGGAGGAAGACATCACTCCAGAGGAGGGAGGTACACAAAGCTCTAGTCAGTATGTACAGTGAAGGTGGGGTGATGCAGAGCAGGCAGAGATCACGCCTCAAGCAGGGGACAGCGGTTCTTTGGCAGTTGGGAGTCTGCAGCACATGGTTGACTTCATGCTGCAGTGCCTCAGAAACGACCGCCGCATCGCCCACATTCTCTACACGGCTAATTATTAGGTGTACACCCTCCTAGATCCTCGCTACCGGGTCAACTTGCAAACCCTCATACCAACATTGAACCGGGAGCGTAAACTGCGGGAGTACCAAGACACACTGGTGCAGTCCATCATGTTTTCCATTCCACCCGATAGCAGTGGTGCTAGTGCTTTACAAAGCACCTCTGTGCGTCGAGCCAGTGGAGGAAACTCGGCACAAAGAGGGAGCAGAGGCAGCGCCTCAGCACAAAGCAAGACCACTATGGCCCAAATGTGGCAAAGTTTTGTGTGTCTGCCACAATTGTCTACACCATCACTGACAGCTCCAGTCAGCAGGAGGCAACATTTCCGTCAGATGGTGACAGACTACATGTCTTGCCCTGTGAGTGTATTCCCAGATGGCTCTTCCCCCTTCAAGTTTTGGGTCTCTAAGCTGGATACATGGCCAGAGCTTAGCCAGTATGCATTGGAGGTGCTGGCTTGCCCTGCTGCCAGTGTCTTATCGGAACGCGTCTTTAGTGCCGCAGGTGGTGTACTAACAGACCGTCGCACGCGACTTTGTTCCGATAACGTCGACCGGCTTACTTTTCTGAAAATGAACAAGGCCTGGATCTCCCCAGAATTTGCCAGTCCTCTTCCCGAGTAATAAATAATTGGTTGGCAACTGTATCCAGGTCTCCTGTTGTGTTCATGTTTCTACCACCTGAACTATAATCCCTGGGCTTCAACACAGCCAGTTGTCGCTCAGATGTGTCGTCTGCACAGGGAAAAACACTAGCTCCTGTGTTATTGGGGTTCAGTAATGCCAGCTGCTACCCTGCTGTGTGGACGGCAAAGTCTCCTGCTCCATCCACATACAAACTACTACTGATTTTTTAACCCTGCTCCACTTAGGCCTCTGGCTCCACTGTCTCTAGTATTTCCCCTGGCCTCCAACCCCGCCAGTGACAGCTCTTAAGTGGCGTCTGCACAATCCACACTTGTTCCAGTGTTACTTGGCCTCAGTCACGTCAGTTGATCCCCTGATGTGTGTCCGGTAAGGTCTCCTGCTCTGTCCACATTCCCAATACTAGTAGTGTGAATGAGGACAGAGCAGGAGACCTTGCTGGACACACATCAGGGGATCAACTGACAGGACTGAGCCCAAGTAACACAAGAACAAGTGTGGATTGTGTTGACGCCACTTCAGAGCTGTCACTGGCGGGGTTGTAGGCCAGGGGAAATACTAGAGACAGTGGAGCCTGAGGCCTAAGTGGAGCACGGTTACAATCAGTAGTAGTCTACAACCTCTATAAAACGTGCTGCAAGTTGGCCTCAGCCTGCTCCATGCCTCATCCTGGGCTCCAACAATGCCAGTTGGTGTTCAGAAGTGCCGTCTTCACAGAGAAAAACACACTCGCTACAGTGTCTGTGGGGTTCAGTAATGCCAGCTGTTCCCCTGCTGTGTAGACGGCAAAGTCTCCAGCTCCATCCACATGCCAACACCATCAGGCCACAGCCTGCTCCATGCCTCATCCTGGGCTCCAACAACGCCAGTTGGTGTTCAGAAGTGCCGTGTTCGCAGAGAAAAACACACTCGCTACTGTGTCTGTGGGGTTCAGTAATGCCAGCTGTTCCCCTGCTGTGTAGACGGCAAAGTCTCCAGCTCCATCCACATGCCAACAACATCAGGCCTCAGCCTGCTCCATGCCTCAACCTGGGCTCCAACGACGCTAGTTGGTATTCAGAAGTGCCGTCTTCACAGAGCAAAACACTCTAGCTCCTGTGTTAGTGGGGTTCAGTAACGTCAGCTGTTCCCCTGCTGTGTGGACGGCAATGTCTCCTGCTGCCTCCACATGCCAAAACAATCAGGCCTCAGCCTGCTCCATGCTTCATCCTGGGCTCCAACAATGCCAGTTGGTGTTCAGAAGTGCCGTCTTCGCAGAGAAAAACACACTCGCTACTGTGTCTGTGGGGATCAGTAATGCCAGCTGTTCCCCTGCTGTGTAGATGGCAAAGTCTCCTGCTCCATCCACATGCAAACTACTACAGATTTGTAACTGTGCTCCACTTAGGCCTCTGGCTCCACTGTATCTAGTTTTTCCCGTGGCCTCCAACCCCTCCAGTTCCTGCTCTGAAGTGGCGTCTGCACAATCCACACTTGTTACTGAGTTACTGTGGCTCAGTCACGTCTGTTGATTCCCTGATGTGTGTCCGGCAAGGTCTCCTGCTCTGTCCACATTCCCATTACTAGTAGTGTGAATGAGGACTGAGCAGGAGACCTTGCCAGACACACATCAGGGGATCAACTGACGTGACTGAGCCACAGTTACACAGTAACAAGTGTGGATTGTGCAGACTCCACTTCAGAGCAGGAACTGGCAGGGTTGGAGGCCAGGGGAAATACTAGAGACAGTGGAGCCGGAGGCCATAGTGGAGCACGGTTACAATCAGTAGTAGTCTACAACCTCTATAAAACCAGCTGCAAGTTGGCCTCCGCCTGCTGCATGCTTCATCCTGGGCTACAACACAGCCAGTTGTAGCCAGAAGTGCCGTCCACACAGATTGAAACACTCGCTCCTGTGTTTGTGGGGTTCAGTAACGCCAGCTGTTCCCCTGCTGTGTGGATGGCAAAGTCTCCTGCTGCCTCCAAACTCACACTACATCGTATTTTCTCCTAGCTCCAAGTAGGCCTCAGCCTGCTCGGAGCAGTGATCCTGGGCTACAAGACAGCCAGTTGTAGCCTGGAAGTGCCGTCCGCACAGATTGAAACACTCGCTCCGGTGTTTGTGGGGTTCAGTAACGCCAGCTGTTCCCCTGCTGTGTGGATGGCAAAGTCTCCTGCTGCCTCCAAACTCACACTACTACTGATTTTTAACCATGCTCCACTTAGGCCATTGGCTCCACTGTCTCTAGTTTTTCCACTGGACTCCAACCCCGCCAGTCGCTGCTCTGAAGTGGCGTCTACACAATCCACACTTGTTCCTGAGTTACTGTGGCTCAGTCACGTCAGTTGATTCCCTGATGTGTGTCCGGCAAGGTCTCCTGCTCTGTCCACATTCCCATTACTAGTAGTGTGAATGAGGACAGAGCAGGAGACCTTGCTGGACACACATCAGTGGATCAACTGACGTAAATGAGCCCCAGTCACACAGGAGCAAGTGTGGATGGTGCACACGCCACTTCAGAGCAGCGACTGGCGGGGTTGGAGGCCAGGGGCCTAAGTGGAGCCCGGTTAAAATCAGTATTTGTGTACAACCAATATAAAACTCGCTCCAAGTAGGCCTCAGCCTGCTGCATGATTGACCCCTGGGCTCCAACATCGCCAGTTGCAGCTCAGAAGTGTCATTGGCATGGGCACTCCCTCCTGCCCAGCCTGGTTACAGCACGCCTGCTGTTTCCGGGTAGTGTCAACGTCTCTTTGCCACCGATACGTTGTCCTGTCGTGTTGCGGTCGGGTTAGCCGAGTCTATGGTGCCTGCAGTTTTGGTGCTTCCTATGTGGGCTGTGGGTTCTGGTAATAAAGGCTGGTTCCATAGTGCCAATAGGACAAGCACCCCCTGTAGGACTGTGGGTTTCGGTAACTGCGGCCGGCTCACGGCCTTGCAACTTTGTTTTTTTCCTGGGTACCTTCTGCTACCCATCCGGGTTCCAGCACCATCAGCTGGTTCTCGGCAGAGCCTTTGGCCTAGGTGCCTCTTTCTCGGTATGCGAGTTCCAGCAACGTCTGCTGTTCCTTGGTAATGCTTTTTAGCACAGGTACCTCCTGCTTAGAAACCGTGTTCCAGCACCGTCAGCTGGTCCATGGTTGTCCCATTGGCTCTTGTTCCTTCTGCTGCCCATCCAGGTTCATCACCGTCAGCTGGTCCATGGTTGTCCCATTGGCTCTTGTTCCTTCTGCTGCCCCTCCGGATTCCAGCACCGTCAGCTGGTCCTTGCTAGTGTCATTTGCTGTTGCAGCTTCTGCTATCCATCCGGGTTCCAGCACCGTCAGCTGGTTCTCGGCAGTGCCTTTGGCCTAGGTGCCTCCTTCTTGATATCTGAGTTCCAGCAACATCTGCTGGTCCTTGGTAGTGCTTTGGCGCACATGTACCTCCTGCTTAGTAACCATGTTCCAGCACCGTCGGCTGGTCCACGGTTGTGCCATTGGCTGTTGTTCCTTCTGCTGCCACTCTGGATTCCAGCACCGTCAGCTGGTTCTTGGTAGTTCCATTAACTCTTGTAGCTAATGCTACCCATCCGGTTTCCAGCACCGTCAGCTGGTTCTCGGAAGTGTCTTTGGCACGGGCACTCCCTCCTGCCCAGCCTGGTTCCAGCACGCCTGCTGTTTCCGGGTAGTGTCAACGTCACTTTGCCACCAATACGTTGTCCTGTTGTGTTGCGGTCGGGATAGCCGAGTCTATGGTGCCTGCAGTTTTGGTGCTTCCTATGTGGGCTGCGGGTTCTGGTAATAAAGGCTGGTTCCGTAGTGCCAATAGGAAAAGCACCCCCTGTAGGACTGTGGGTTTCGGAAACTGTGGCTGGCTCACGGCCTTGCAACTTTGTTTTTTTCCTGGCTACCTCCTGCTACCCATCCGGGTTCCAGCACCATCAGCTGGTTCTCGGCAGTGCCTTTGGCCTAGGTGCCTCCTTCTTGGCATCCGAGTTCCAGCAACGTCTGCTGGTCCTTGGTAGTGCTTTGTAGCACAGGTACCTCCTGCTTAGTAACCGTGTTCCAGCACCGTCAGCTGGTCCACTGTTGTGCCATTGGCTGTTGTTCCTTCTGCTGCCACTCTGGGTTCCAGCACCGTCAGCTGGTTCTCGGTAGTTCCATTGACTCTTGTAGCTAATGCTACCCATTCAGGTTCCAGCACCGTCAGCTCGTTCTCGGAAGTGTCTTTGGCACAGGCACTCCCTCCTGCCCAGCCTGGTTCCAGCACGCCTGCTGTTTCCGGGTAGTGTCAACGTCAATTTGCCACCAATACGTTGTCCTGTCGTGTTGCGGTCGGGTTAGCCGAGTCTATGGTGCCTGCAGTTTTGGTGCTTCCTATGTGGGCTGCGGGTTCTGGTAATAAAGGCTGGTTCCGTAGTGCCAATAGGACAAGCACCCCCTGTAGGACTGTGGGTTTCGGAAACTGCGTCCTGCTCACGGCCTTACAACTTTGTTGATCATGGGTACCTTCTGCTACCCATCCGGGTTCCAGCACCGTCAGCTGGTTCTCGGCAGAGCCTTTGGCCTAGGTGCCTCCTTCTCGGTATCCGAGTTCCAGCAACGTCTGCTGGTCCTTGGTAGTGCTTTTTAGCACAGGTACCTTCTGCTTAGAAACCGTGTTCCAGCACCGTCAGCTGGTCCACGGTTGTCCCATTGGCTCTTGTTCCTTCTGCTGCCCCTCCGGGTTCCAGCACCGTCAGATGGTCCTTGCTAGTGTCATTTGCTCTTGCAGCTTCTGCTAGCCATCCGGGTTCCAGCACCGTCAGCTGGTTCTCGGCAGTGCCTTTGGCCTAGGTGCCTCCTTCTTGGTATCTGATTGTCTGATTGTTGCACGATTGTCACACAATTTTAACATGATTGTTACATGATTGTCACACGATTGTCTGATAATTGTTACACGATTGTCTGACGATTGTTACACAATTGTTACACAATTGTCAGACGATTGTTACACAATTGTCACACGATTGTCACATGATTGATGATTGTTACCCAATTGATGATTGTCTAATTGTCACCCGATTGTCTGATGATCATCACACAATTGTCACACGATTGTCTGACGATTGTTGCACGTTTGTCTGACGATTGTCTGACGATTGTTGCACGATTGTCTGACGATTGTCACACGATTGTTACACGATTGTCTGATCATCACACAATTGTCACACGATTGTCTAACGATTGTTGCACAATTGTCACATGATTATCACACATTGTCGCATGATTGACGATTGTCAAACGATTGTCACACGATTGTCAGATGATCATCACACTATTGTCTAACGATTGTTGCACGATTGTCACATGATTAGCACACCATGTTCTGACGATTGTTGCACAATTGTCACCGAATTGTCACATGATTAACGATTGTCACGCGATTGTCTGATTGTCACACGATTGTCTGACGATTGTTACACGATTGTCTGACGATTGTTACACGATTGTCTGATGATTGTTACACGATTGTCTGACGATTGTTACACGATTGTCTGACGATTGTTGCACGATTGTCACACGATTGTCACACGATGTTCTGATGATTATTGCACGATTGTCACACGATTTTCTTACGATTGTGACGATTGTATGACGATTGTTACACGATTGTCTGACGATTGTTGCACGATTGTCTGATGATTGTTGCACGATTGTCACACGATGTTCTGACGATTGTCACACGATGTTCTGACGATTGTCACACTATGCTCTGACGATTGTCACACAATTTTCTGATGATTGTTAAACGATTGTCTGACGATTGTTGCACGATTGTCACATGATTGTCTGACGATTGTCACACGATGTTCTGACAATTGTTGCACGATTGTCACATGATTGTCACACTATTGTCACATGATTAACAAATGTCATACGATTGTTGCACGATTGTCACACGATTGTCTGATGATTGTTACACGATTGTTACACGATTGTTACATGATTGTCTGACAATTGTTGCACGATTGTCTGACGATTGTTACACGATTGTTACATGATTGTCACACGATTGTCTGACGATTGTTACACGATTATCACACGGTTGTCTGACGATTGTCACACGATTGTTACACGATTATCTGACGATTGTTACACGATTGTCACAGAATTGTCTGATTGTTACACGATTGTCTGACGATTGTTGCACAATTGTCACACGATTGTCACACAATTAATGAGTGTTACACGGTTATCACAGGATTGTCTGATGATTGTCACACGATGTTCTGATGATTGTTGCACGATTGTCACATGATTGTCACACATTGTCGCATGATTGACGATTGTCACACGATGTCACACGATTGTCTGACGATTGTCACACGATTGTCTGACGATTGTCTGATCATCACACAATTGTCACACGATTGTCTAACGATTGTTGCACAATTGTCACATGATTATCACACATTGTCGCATGATTGACGATTGTCAAACGATTGTCACACGATTGTCAGATGATCATCACACTATTGTCTAACGATTGTTGCACGATTGTCACATGATTAGCACACCATGTTCTGACGATTGTTGCACAATTGTCACCGAATTGTCACATGATTAACGATTGTCACGCGATTGTCTGATGATTGTCACACGATTGTCTGACGATTGTTACACGATTGTCTGATGATTGTTACACGATTGTCTGACGATTGTTACACGATTGTCTGACGATTGTTGCACGATTGTCACACGATTGTCACACGATGTTCTGATGATTATTGCACGATTGTCACACGATTTTCTTACGATTGTGACGATTGTATGACGATTGTTACACGATTGTCTGACGATTGTTGCACGATTGTCTGATGATTGTTGCACGATTGTCACACGATGTTCTGACGATTGTCACACGATGTTCTGACGATTGTCACACTATGCTCTGACGATTGTCACACAATTTTCTGATGATTGTTAAACGATTGTCTGACGATTGTTGCACGATTGTCACATGATTGTCTGACGATTGTCACACGATGTTCTGACAATTGTTGCACGATTGTCACATGATTGTCACACTATTGTCACATGATTAACAAATGTCATACGATTGTTGCACGATTGTCACACGATTGTCTGATGATTGTTACACGATTGTTACACGATTGTTACATGATTGTCTGACAATTGTTGCACGATTGTCTGACGATTGTTGCACGATTGTCACATGATTGTCTGACGATTGTCACACGATGTTCTGACAATTGTTGCACGATTGTCACATGATTGTCACACTATTGTCACATGATTAACAAATGTCATACGATTGTTGCACGATTGTCACACGATTGTCTGATGATTGTTACACGATTGTTACACGATTGTTACATGATTGTCTGACAATTGTTGCACGATTGTCACACGATTGTTGCATGATTGTCACACAATTGTCACATGATTGACGATTGTCACACGATTGTCACACAATTGTCTGGCGATTGTCACACGATTGTCTGATTGTCTGACGATTGTCACACGATGTTCTGACAATTGTTGCTCGATTGTCACATGATTGTCACACAATTGTCACATGATTGCCGAATGTCACACGATTGTCACACGATTGTCACATGATTGTCTGACGATTGTCACACGATTGTCTGACGATTGTCACATGATTTTCTGACGATTGTTACATGATTGTCTGATGATTATTGCACGATTGTTATACGATTGTTGCACGATTGTCGCACGATTGTTGCACGATTGTCACACGATTCTCTGACGATTGTCACACGATGTTCTCACGATTGTTGCATGATTGTCACATGATTGTCACACTATTGTCACATGATTGACGAATGTCACACGATTATCATACGATTGTCACACGATTGTCTGATGATTGTTACACTATTGTCACACGATTGTTGCATGATTGTCACACGATGTTCTGATGATTATTGCATGATTGTCACACGATTTTCTTACGATTGTGACGATTGTATGACGATTGTTACACGATTGTCTGACGATTGTTGCACGATTGTCTGATGATTGTTGCACGATTGTCACACGATGTTCTGACGATTGTCACACGATGTTCTGACGATTGTCACACGATGCTCTGACGATTGTCACACAATTTTCTGATGATTGTTAAACGATTGTCTGACGATTGTTGCACGATTGTCACATGATTGTCTGACGATTGTCACACGATGTTCTGACAATTGTTGCACGATTGTCACATGATTGTCACACTATTGTCACATGATTGACAAATGTCACACGATTGTCATACGATTGTTGCACGATTGTCACACGATTGTCTGATGATTGTTACACGATTGTTACACGATTGTTACATGATTGTCTGACAATTTTTGCACGATTGTCACACGATTGTTGCACGATTGTCACATGATTGTCACACAATTGTCACATGATTGACGATTGTCACACGATTGTCACACAATTGTCTGACGATTGTCACATGATTGTCTGATTGTCTGATGATTGTCACACGATGTTCTGACAATTGTTGCTCGATTGTCACATGATTGTCACACAATTGTCACATGATTGCCGAATGTCACACGATTGTCACACGATTGTCACATGATTGTCTGACGATTGTCACACGATTGTCTGACGATTGTCACATGATTTTCTGACGATTGTTACATGATTGTCTGATGATTATTGCACGATTGTTATACGATTGTTGCACGATTGTCGCACGATTGTCACACGATGTTCTTACGATTGTTGCACGATTGTCACACGATTCTCTGACGATTGTCACACGATGTTCTCACGATTGTCTGACGATTGTCACACGATTGTCTGACGATTGTCACATGATTTTCTGACGATTGTTACATGATTGTCTGATGATTATTGCACGATTGTTATACGATTGTTGCACGATTGTCGCACGATTGTCACACGATGTTCTTACGATTGTTGCACGATTGTCACACGATTCTCTGACGATTGTCACACGATGTTCTCACGATTGTCACACGATTGACAATTGTCACACGATTGTCTGACGATTGCCTGACAATTGTCACATGATTGTCTGACGATTGTCACACGATTGTCTGACGATTATTACACGATTGTCACACAATTGTCTGACGATTGACACACGATTGTCTGACGATTATTACACGATTGTCACACGATTGACGATTGTTACACAATTGTCACACGATTGTGACACGATTGATGATTGTTACCCAAATGATGATTGTCTAATTGTCACCCGATTGTCTGATGATCATCACACAATTGTCACACGATTGTCTGACGATTGTTACATGATTGTCTGACGATTGTTACACGATTGTCACACGGTTGTCTGACGATAGTTACACGGTTGTCTGATGATTGTCACACGATTGTCTGATGATTGTTACACGATTGTCACAGGATTGTCTGATGATTGCAACACGATTGTGTGACGATTGTTGCACAATTGTCACACGATTGTCACACAATAAGTGTTACACGGTTGTCACAGGATTGTCTGACGATTGTCACATGATCTGACGATTGTTGCACGATTGTCACATGATTCTCACACAATTGTCACATGATTGACGATGGTCACACGATTGTCTCACGATTGTCTCACGAGTCACGATTGATGATTGTCACACGATTGTCTGACGATTGTCACACGATTGTCTGATGATTGTTGCATGATTGTCTGACGATTGTTGCACGATTGTCACATGATTGTTGCACGATTGTCACAATGTTCTTACGATTGTTGCACGATTGTCTGACGATTGTCACACGATGTTCTGACGATTGTTGCACGATTGTCACACTATTGTCACATGATTGACGAATGTCACACGATTGTCACACAATTGATGATTGTCACACGTTGTTCTGACGATTGTCACACGATTTTCTGACGATTGTTACACGATTGTCTGACGATTGTTGCACGATTGTCACACGATTGTCACACGATGTTCTTACGATTGTTGCACACTTGTCACACGATTGTCTGACAATTGTCACACGATGTTCTGACGATTGTTGCACGATTGTCACATGATTGTCACACTATTGTCACATGATTAACGAATGTCACACGATTGTCACACAATTTTCTGATGATTGTCACACGATTGTCTGGCGATTGTTACACAATTGGCACATGATTGTCGCACGATTGTCACATGATTGTCACACTATTGTCACATGATTGACGAATGTCACACGATTGTCACACGATTGTCTCACGATTGTCACATGATTGATGATTGTCACACGATGTTCTGACGATTGTCACATGATTTTCTGACAATTGGCACACGATTTTCTGACGATTGTCACACGATTGTCTGACGATTGTTACATGATTGTTACATGATTGACGATTGTTACACAATTGTCACACGATTGTTGCACGATTGTCACATGATTGTCACACTATTGTCACATGATTGACGAATGTCACACGATTGTCTGACGATTGTCACACGATTGTCACACGATTGTCTGACGATTGTCACACGATTGTCACATGATTGTCACACGATGTTCTGATGATGATGATGGGACGGCTTTTATGATATGTTTGATCAAATACAGTATTACTAAGAACTCTGTATGATTTAAATGCACTTTTGCTTTTTACTTATTTAATTATAGCAGGGTTTTTTTCATTTTGTCTTTTGTAGGTTTTGTATGCTTTTTGGCCATGTGAACAAAAAGCATATGTAGAGAAATATCTAGCAGACATAGGGAATGAGGAAGCAAGGCCAGATGGTCCAGCCGATATTGGAGACTTGCTGACGAGTGCAAGACTCCGGACAGTAAATCATGTGGTGTCTAAGTAACCCCAGGTCGGACACCCATATATGTTCATGTATTCAAACTGACCAATTAGATAAGAAGTAAAGCCTTTATGTTAATGAGCAATCACTCCTTTATACAAACTGATAAAAGACCATGAATATGAATAAAGTTGCCAGAGTTCTGCTGGAAGGTATTGCTGCTAACCATGTGTGGCGTCTTTCCTTCCTTGAGCGCTCAATAAGACTCTGTCTAATCAGGACAGGCCACAGTACACACAGGGGTAAATTCACCCAACCAAAAAATCCACATCAATTGTCTGACGATTGTCACACGATGTTCTGATGATTGTAGTGCGATTGTCACATGATTGTCACATGATTGATGATTGTCACACGATTGTCACACGATTGTCTGATTGTCACACGATTGTCACACGATTGTCACACGAATGTCTGACGATTGTTTCACAATTGTCACACGATTGACGATTGTTACCCGATTGATGATTGTCTAATTGTCACCCGATTGTCTGATGATCATCACACAATTATCATACGATTGTCTGTCGATTGTTACACGATTATCTGATTGTTGCACAATTGTCACACGATTGTTACATGATTGTCTAATGATTGTTACATGATTGTCACACGATGGACTGATGATTGTCACCCGATTCTTTCAATTGTCACACAATTGTCCCACGATTGTCTGATTGTCACATGATTGTCTGACGATTGTTACACGATTGTCACATGATTGTCTGATGATTGTCACACGATTGTTTGATAATTGTCTGAAGATTGTTTTATGATTGGCTGACGATTGTCTGACAATTGTGACATGATTGTCTGACAATTGTCCCACAAATGTCTAACGATTGTTACACGTTTGTCTGACAATTGTCACATGAATGTCTGACGATTGTTGCACATTTCTGATGATTCACACGATTGTTACACAATGTCTAACGATTGTTACATGATTGTCTGCCGATTCTCACACGATTGTTACACGATTGTCTGACGATTGTTACAAGATTGTCTGACGATTGTCACACGATTGTCACACGATTGTCTGACGATTGTCACACGATTATTACACGATTGTCTGAAGATAGTTAGACGATTGTTACATGATTGTCTGACAATTGTTGCACGATTGTCTGACGATTGTGACACGATTGTCTGACAATTGTGGCACGATTATCTGACGATTGTCACATGATTGTCTGACGATTGTTACAAGACTGCCACACGATTGTCCCACAATTGTTCCACGATTGTCCCACAATTATCCCACGATTCTCTGATGATTGTCTAACGATTGTCTCATGATTTTCTGACTATTGTGACACGTTTGTCTGATAATTGTCACACGTTTGTCTGATGATTGTCACACGTTTGACGATTGTCACACGATTGTCTGACGATTGTCAAATGATTGTCTGACAATTGTTACACAATTGTCTGACGATTGTCACACGATTATCTGACGATTGTCACATGATTGTCACATGGTTGTCTAACGATTGTTGCACGATTGTCATACGATTGTCTGATTGTCACACAATTGTCTGACGATTGTCACTCAATTGTCTGACGATTGTTACATGATTGTCTGATGATTGTTAGACAATTGTCTGATGATTGTCGCACGATTGTCTTACGATTGTTGTACGATAGTCTGACGATTGTCACACGATTTGAAAAGTTTGGATTACCCACTCTGCTCTAGTTTATGCTCTGATAGTATAAGTGAATTATATATACCTGGCTAGGATTAGTTTTATTGATTTAGACCTCTTATTGCAGGTATGTTCTATTAGGTATTTGGCATACATATGTTTACATTGAGTGAATTCAGATGGCTTTGTGTAAAGTAATCTGTCTGCTTTTGTGATATTATATTTAGCATATAGCATGTTCATTGATGCTCTTTTTATGCCATATATTTTTTTACCTTTGTATGTGACATTATATTGTGATTTGCTTAACAAATATGCCGTTTTGTTTCTTTGTTTCGGCAAAGTGTCTTAGTAACCGGTTGTATAAGGACACCTGGGCATGTGTATTAATTACATGGACTGAGCGCTTATTGAAAAAATTCTTTTAAGGCTATGTGCCCACGTTTCGTGTTAAAACGCACACTGAAAACCGGACTCCTTCCCAGAAATCGCGCGTTTTTTTCCGAGCGATTTCACCGCGATTCTGTTCGCGATTTTGCCGCGATTTTCTCAAGCACTTTCCAAGCAATTTGAAGCATCACTTGGAAAGTGATTGACAGGTTGGTCACACTCATCAAACATAGTGTTTGGCAAGTGTGACCAGCTTTTTACTATTGAGGCCGCCTATGCGGCCTCAATAGTAAAAGATAAAAAGTTAAAAATGATAAAAAAATAAAAAATCGGGGTATATTTACCTTCCGACGTCCCGCGCTGCCATCCCGAGCCTCAGCATTCCCAGTAATGCCTTGCAAGACCTGTGATGACGTTGGTCTCGCGTTACTATAGCGATCACGCGAGACCGCTAGAGTCACGCGAGGCTACGTCATCACAGGACCAAGGCATTACTGGGAATGCTGAGGCTCGGGATGGCAGCGCGGGACGTCGGAAGGTAAATATACCCCGATTTTTTTTTTTATTCTTTCTTTTACAGGGGTATGGTACCCAGGGCCTGGAGGACAGTCTCCTCTCCTCCACACCGTGGGTACCAACCGCACATGAGACGCTTAACTTCCGCATGGTGGGCATAGCCACATGCAGGAAGTAAGCGATTCTCATGCATTCCTATGGGTGTGGAATCGCGGCAATTCTTTGCGATTCCGCACAAAAGAATGACCATGCTGCGATTTTTTCCGCGATGCGATTCCGCCGCGGAAAAAAGCACAGCATTAGCACAGCATGTGCGTAATGCCATAGGAATGCATGGGGTGCGTCATGTACACGATTTTTAAACGTTTTCGCGCCGAAAATCGCAGCAAAAATGCTTAAAAATCGCATCGTGGGCACACAGCCTTAAAAAAAAAATGAAGACTGTACTTCAAAATACATATATGAAAAATTAATAAACGGACATGACAGTAGATGGTATCTCAAGTGTGCTCCCTTTTTTCTGAGAAGGGTTAATATTATGTTTTGACTTTGCTAATTGACTTCATTTGCACCTGTGTTTAATTTGTTTGTGCTATATGTAGTTGGCAGTATGAGTCTCTAACTAACCATGAATAAGACCCGCTGAGGTTGAAACGCGTTGGTTATAACACCTGAGATGCCATCTACTGTTATGTCCGTTTATTAGGTTTTCATATACAGTATAGTACAGTCTTTAATTTTTTTATAAAGAATTTTTTCAACAAATTTTTGTATTTTAATATTAATCCAGTGCTGGAGATTCTCTTTTTTTGTGGTTTATTTCTCCTAGTTTGTAACTTTTTGTAAGACATTTTCCAACGCGGATGTTTTTGTAAATTACTATTAAATGGACAGTACAGACACAGTACAGATCCTTATTTCAGTCATTAGCCCCTGGCTGTCACTAGATTATATATTTGTTCTCTTGGCGTAGCACTTTTGTTCTTGCTTCAGCCACCCTTGTGTTTTCCACCTCTGTATTTGCTGATAAAACAGCATATGATCACGCAGTCACGCGGTCTTGCTCTTGTCACACAGAAATACTATCCAAGTTGCATATAAGCAAACATATTTTGGATGGACATCAGCTCATTTGGGAAGTAGAGAACGTAGCAGGACATTTGGAGGGGTTGTCAATGAGACAGAACGTTATTTTCCCATTCCATCTCCACATTCCTCTGTGACAATCATTAATAAATATGGCTTTGATAATTTGATATCTTGAATCTACAACATAAATTAGGGGTAGTAGTCCGGTGGCTCTGGCTGACAGGATGATGTGGGATATTAGGGGTAGTAGTCCGGTAGCTCTGGCTGATGGGATGATGTGGGATATTAGTGGTAGTAGTCCGGTAGCCCTGGCTGATGGGATGATGTGGGATATTAGGGGTAGTAGTCCGGTAGCTCTGGCTGACGGGATGATGTGGGTTATCAGTGGTAGTTGTCCGGTGGCTCTGGCTGACAGAATGATATGGGATATTATGGGTAGTATTCCAGTGGCTCTGGCTGATGGGATGATGTGGGATATTAGGGGTAGTAGTCCGGTAGATCTGGCTGATGGGATGATGTGGGATATTATAGTGAATGTGGCTTTGTGGAGTGGGCAGGGCTATACAGTCAGCTTTATATATATATATATATATATATATATATATATATATATATATATATTAGATAGATAGCTAGCTAGAATCATTATAATTTGTTATAACTAACCGTAGTTAGTTAGTATGCCCGGGCAGCACCGGGCTCTTCAGCTAGTCATTAATGAATCTGGCTTTGATAATTTGATATCTTGAATCTACAACATGAATATACCCCTCAATAGCACACAGTGAAAGAGTAAGTCTTCCTTTGAAAAAACCCTTCGTATGGGGGAAATGAAGGAGGAATGAAATTACATGGTGCCCATTGATATGAATTAGTTGTCTGGACATACTAGATTATCCATAGAGATGCTCATTGTGGCTGTTCCTAATTCAGTCCCCAATAAAAAATTCTACATTAAATGGGTTTTACAGGCTGAACTTAAATTGCCTCAGTCATTCTACAATATGTGACTGCAGATTGCCAAATCCTGATAGTGTGCAATGTGCACAAGGTTAAGAATACTATCTAGTGCCAGCTCAAGCGTATGTCAAATGACCACAAGTATATGATTTGCTGATTCACAACTTTTTAATGTTCTATTGAGAGAAGTGGTTAGGACTTTAGTTGGCATGTGACCACAAGTATGTTAATCTCATACTTGCAGTCATGTGACGAACACTCGAGCTGGCAATAAATGGGAATCTTTACAGTGTGCACATTGCACACTATCAGGATTTGACACATAGCTTAGGAACTTTATGTTCAGCCCAGAAAACCTCTTTAACTTAAGTGACTCACTTATTATACATAGTAATAGAGTTGAGCGAAACGGGTCGAAAAATTTCAAAAGTCGCCGACTTTTGGCAAAGTCGGGTTTCATGAAACGAAACCCGACCCTAGGATGAGGTCGGCCACGAGGTCGGCGACTTACGCACCAAAGTCGCATTTCAAAAGTTTGTTTTGCGCTCTTTTTCAGCCAATCAGGATCCACGGACACTGTGGGCAACGTGATGACATAGGCATGGGTCACCACCATCTTTCAGAAGGGCATGCAAGTGATTGGCTTGCTTTGGTGGGCGTCACAGGGGGAATAAAAGGGCGTGCACGCCGACCGCCATCTTACTTCTGCCGATCTTAGCATAGGGAGAGGTTGCTGCTGATTCTGTAGGGAGAGTGTTAGGCAGGGAAGAAGAAAAAAAACTGCTTCTGCTGCTAGCGATTGTGCCTGTACAACACACCAGTCACTGTGTGTGCAGTGCAAGGGGAGGCTATATTGTGGTGTATCAGTGGTGTTGGTTGTTGGGCTGCCTTCTAAGGCTTCCTGACAGCTGCATTGCTGTTTACCCACTGCTCTGCAAACTGCTTTTTTAAAAGCAATCACAATTTTTTTTTTTTTGTCCTGCTGAGGTACTGAGCTGCAAACTGCTTTTTTAAAAGCAATCCCAATTTTTTTGTTTTGTCCTGCTGAGGTACTGAGCGTGCATTTTTTCACACCATACAGCGGTGTACGCTCCTCACACAGTACCGTGTAACGGCTGTTATCACAGCCACAGTGAAGCTATCTGTGTCACTCTGTGAGAATAAGTCGAGGACATGTTCCGTTCTTACAGACCTGCACTCTAGGGAGATTCCTACTCTGCCCAATTCTACATACACCTTGTAGTTTGTGATACACTAGCCAATTTCTGCCTGTGACATAGCGCTGTGATATTCAGTGGGCCTCACACAATCCAAAAGTGTCCAGTGTCCACAAGTGTCTGCAGAAATTCAAAATCTCACTTATCCTCTAGTCTCTTTGGTCACAGCTGTGCCATCAAGCCTGTGACATAGCGCTCAGATATTCAGTGGGCCTCACACAATCCAAAAGTGTCCAGTGTCTGCAGAAATTCAAAATCTCACTTATCCTCTAGTCACTTTGGTCACAGCTGTGCCATCGAGCCTGTGACATAGCGCTCAGATATTCAGTGGGCCTCACACAATCCAAAAGTGTCCAGTGTCCACAAGTGTCTGCAGAAATTCAAAATCTCACTTATCCTCTAGTCACTTTGGTCACAGCTGTGCCATCGAGCCTGTGACATAGCGCTCAGATATTCAGTGGGCCTCACACAATCCAAAAGTGTCCAGTGTCCACAAGTGTCTTCAGAAATTCAAAATCTCACTTATCCTCTAGTCACTTTGGTCACAGCTGTGCCATCGAGCCTGTGACATAGCGCTCAGATATTCAGTGGGCCTCACACAATCCAAAAGTGTCCAGTGTCCACTAGTGTGAGCAGAAATTCAAAATCTCACTTATCCTCTAGTCACTTTGGTCACAGCTGTGCCATCGAGCCTGTGACATAGCGCTCAGATATTCAGTTTGCTCACACAATCCAAAAGTGTCCAGTGTCCACAAGTGTCTGCAGAAATTCAAAATCTCACTTATCCTCTAGTCACTTTGGTCACAGCTGTGCCATCGAGCCTGTGACATAGCGCTCAGATTTTCAGTGGGCCTCACACAATCCAAAAGTGTCCAGTGTCCACTAGTGTGAGCAGAAATTCAATATCTCACTTATCCTCTTGTCACTTTGGTCACAGCTGTGCCATCGAGCCTGTGACATAGCGCTCAGATATTCAGTGGGCCTCACACAATCCAAAAGTGTCCAGTGTCCACAAGTGTCTGCAGAAATTCAAAATCTCCCTTATCCTCTAGTCACTTTGGTCACAGCTGTGCCATCGAGCCTGTGACATAGCGCTCAGATATTCAGTGGGCCTCACACAATCCAAAAGTGTCCAGTGTCCACAAGTGTCTGCACAAATTCAAAATCTCACTTATCCTCTAGTCACTTTGGTCACAGCTGTGCCATCGAGCCTGTGACATAGCGCTCAGATATTCAGTGGGCCTCACACAATCCAAAAGTGTCCAGTGTCCACAAGTGTCTGCAGAAATTCAAAATCTCACTTATCCTCTAGTCACTTTGGTCACAGCTGTGCCATCGAGCCTGTGACATAGCGCTCAGATATTCAGTGGGCCTCACACAATCCAAAAGTGTCCAGTGTCCACAAGTGTCTGCAGAAATTCAAAATCTCACTTATCCTCTAGTCACTTTGGTCACAGCTGTGCCATCGAGCCTGTGACATAGCGCTCAGATATTCAGTGGGCCTCACACAATCCAAAAGTGTCCAGTGTCCACTAGTGTGAGCAGAAATTCAAAATCTCACTTATCCTCTAGTCACTTTGGTCACAGCTGTGCCATAGAGCCTGTGACATAGTACTCAGATATTCAGTGGGCCTCACACAATCCAAAAGTGTCCAGTGTCCACAAGTGTCTGCAGAAATTCAAAATCTCACTTATCCTCTAGTCACTTTGGTCACAGCTGTGCCATCGAGCCTGTGACATAGCGCTCAGATATTCAGTGGGCCTCACACAATCCAAAAGTGTCCAGTGTCCACTAGTGTGAGCAGAAATTCAAAATCTCACTTATCCTCTAGTCACTTTGGTCACAGCTGTGCCATCGAGCCTGTGACATAGCGCTCAGATATTCAGTGGGCCTCACACAATCCAAAAGTGTCCAGTGTCCACAAGTGTCTGCAGAAATTCAAAATCTCACTTATCCTCTAGTCACTTTGGTCACAGCTGTGCCATCGAGCCTGTGACATAGCGCTCAGATATTCAGTGGGCCTCACACAATCCAAAAGTGTCCAGTGTCCACAAGTGTCTGCAGAAATTCAAAATCTCACTTATCCTCTAGTCACTTTGGTCACAGCTGTGCCATCGAGCCTGTGACATAGCGCTCAGATATTCAGTGGGCCTCACACAATCCAAAAGTGTCCAGTGTCCACTAGTGTGAGCAGAAATTCAAAATCTCCCCTGTCCTATAGACACCTTGTACCTTGTTTTACATTACTATATAGTTTGTTGGATTTTGTCTACATTTCTACCAAAAATGAGGAAGGCTGGTGGAAGAGGCCGTGGAATTGGGCGGGGGTTGGCAGCTGGTAATGATGGTGTTGGTGGTGGATCTGATGGTAGTGGCAAGAGCAAAATAGGACCGAATGCAGGAGGTGTTGAGCCTGCGTCATCGTCTGGCTCCATAAGGCTTCAAAGGCTTAGTTTTCGAGGAGTTGGCAAACCGCTTTTAAAGCCAGAGCATCAGGAAAAAGTTTTGTCTTACATTGCTGACTCAGCCTCCAGCTCTATCGCCTCCTCTTCTTCAGTTGTAAAAAGTAAAAGCACTGAGTCGTCATTGGAGGCTCATGTTCATGAACCACACCTTTCCTTGTGTCCTTCACCCCAACCAAGATTGAAGGATGACGCAGGCCATACTACTGATTACTCCATGGAGCTGTTTTCACATACCATGCCTGGATTATCAAGTCAAATGGTGAATTACCCAGGCCAAGATGAATCTGACATGGAGTGCACTGATGCACAGCCGCTGATGGATGATTCTGCTGGTACATTCACTCAGAGCACTACATTGTCCTCGCAGTGTACAGAGCCAGATTCTGACCCTGATGAGACTCAGGTGCCCCTTCCCGCACACTATACCACCATACACGGTGACACAGAGGAAGGTGCACATGACATTGAAGAGGAGGTGATGGATGACCCAGTTGTTGACCCAGATTGGCATCCATTGGGGGAAGAGGGTGCTGCTTACAATAGCTCAGATGAGGAGCATCCACAGCAGACATCGACATCGCAACAGCTGTTATCTGGCAGGCCCGGAGCACTCCAAAGACAGGTTCCAAAAATCAAAAGAGTTGCTGGACAGCTTGTCCAGAGGGTCAAAAGATCACAGCGTGCTAGGCCGCAAAATGTCTGTCAAAGTAGGAAGAGTGCAGTGTGGCACTTTTTTGAACAAAATCCTCATGATCAGGCCAAGGTTATCTGTAAGAAGTGTGCAAAGACCTTTAGCCGAGGGAAAAATCTGAAAAATTTGAATACCAGTTGCATGCTTAGACATTTAAACACCATGCACTTGCAAGCGTGGACACAACACCAAACCTCAAGTGCCACATGTGCAACTGATCACAATGAAGGTAGTCAGCAACGCTACATTGTTTCCCCCACTGTAAGCCCACCGGTTAGCACAGCAGCAAATGTTGAGGTGTCGTTGCAAGGCCACAGCAGTCAGGGAATCCCACTGTTATATCAACAAAAGACTGATTCTAGGCCATCAGAAAGAACACCAACTCCATCACCATCATCAACCCTCTCTCAGTCCGCTCTGTCCACCGCTACTTCCACCATATGCAGCTCTCAAGTCCAGCTCACCCGCCCAGACACTATGAGTAGGTCAAGAAAGTACTCAGTCTCTCATCCGCGTACACTGGGTTTGAATGCCCACATTGCCAAACTAATCTCGTTTGAGATGATGCCCTTTCGGTTGGTGGAAAGCGCAGCTTTCCGCGAACTCATGGCCTATGCAGTACCACGCTATGACCTACCCAGTCGCCACTTCTTCTCTCGCAAAGCCATCCCAGCCCTCCACCATCATGTGAAAGACCGCATTGTCCATGCACTCAAGCAGTCAGTGAGCGGAAAGGTGCACCTCACAACTGATGCATGGTCCAGTCGGCATGGCCAGGGCCGTTACGTGTCCATCACTGCGCACTGGGTTAATGTGGTGGATGCAGGGTCCACAGGGGACAGCGGTGGTGGGACAGTGCTGCCTAGCCCACGGTATAGGAAACAGTTGGCTGTAGGCGTTCGACCCTCCTCCTCCTCCTCCTCCAGAAGCGAAAGCTCGTCCACAGAGCGCAGTCGTACGAGCACTCCATCTGCAGCTGCCACTGTTGCACACGAGGTGTCCCCCTATCGAGCAGCTAGTGGGAAGCGTCAGCAGGCTGTGTTGCAGATGATGTGTTTGGGCGACAGACACACCGCCGAGGTGCTGGCCGAGTACTTGAAGCGACAAACTGAGTCATGGCTGGGCAGTGTACATCTTGAGGCAGGCAAGGTAGTTAGTGATAACGGCCGTAATTTTGTGGCAGCCATAGCCCTTTCAAAACTCAGCCACATACCTTGCTTGGCTCACACCTTGAACCTGGTGGTGCAGTGCTTCCTCAAAAATTATCCGGAGTTAACAGCCCTGCTCCAGACGGTGCGAAGACTGTGCGCGCACATCCGCCGGTCGCCTGTACACTCCGTTCGTATGCAGAAGCTGCAGCGATTGCTCCACCTTCCCAACCACCGCCTCATTATCGACATTGCAACAAGGTGGAACTCCACCCTGCACATGGTGGAGCGGCTGTGCGAGCAGAGGCAGGCCATAATGCATTTGTGGGAGGATACACGGCCAGGCACTTTGAGAGCAGACATGGAGTTGACAGGTGTGCAGTGGTCGAAGCTGAAAGACCTCTGTAAAGTCCTTCAGTGTTTTGAGGAATGCACATGGCTGGTAAGCGCAGATGACGCCATCCTAAGCATGAGCATCCCACTTATGCGTCTGCTCATGCAAACTTTGACGCACCTTAAGGAGCAGGCTTCTGCAGCCAATGTTGATGAGGAGGAGGGAATCCTTGATGACATTCAGCCATTGTCTGCTCAGGGACCTCTCCTGGACGAGGTGGAGGAAGAAGAGGAGGAGGAGGATGATGATGGGGATGATTACTTAGGGAAGGAGGATGCATCTCGTGGGGCAAGTGAAAATGTTGGCGTGGCAAGGTCTGGTACAGGGTTTGTGCGTGACTGGAGGGATGTGGATTTGCCAGAAAGTGCTCCTCCAACCAGCACTCGCAGTGCATCATTGACACCGGGAACATTGGCCCACATGTCAGATTATGCCTTGCAGATCCTAAAAAGGGACCCCCGCATTGCCAAAATGATGAACGATGACGACTACTGGTTGGCCAGCATCCTGGATCCACGCTATAAAGGCAAATTACAAAACATCATGCCACAGGAGAACCTTGACCTAATATTGGCTAATAAACAAGCAACTCTGGTAAATCGGTTGCTTGAGGCATTCCCAGCACACAGCAGCGGTGATGGTTCTCACACGAGCCGTACGGGCCGGGGTCAGCTTGGCAGAGGTGTTCGTGGTGCACACAGCAGAAGTGGCGTTGGAGACAGGGGTTTCATGACAATGTTGTGGACTGATTTTTCAAGTACCGCTCACACAACTGGTAATACTGCATCGATGGAAAGTGACAGGAGACAGCAGTTGTCAACCATGGTTACAAACTACTTTTCCTCCCATATCGATGTTCTCCCACACAGGTCATTCCCCTTTGACTATTGGGCCGCTAAACTGGACACCTGGCCTGAATTGGCACAATATGCCTTACAGGAGCTCGCTTGCCCAGCTGCAAGTGTGCTATCGGAAAGAGTCTTCAGTGCAGCTGGATCAATCCTGACAGAAAAAAGGACCCGTCAGTCAACCCAAAATGTGGATGATCTAACCTTCATTAAAATGAACCACGCATGGGTTTCCAAGGATTTTGTCCCACCTTCCCCTGATGACACATAGGGTGACAGAAAAATGGCTTGCTTTGGTCCACCTCTTCCTGGGACTTGACCTATTTCACCTTTTGCATCAGCTGAATGTCCAACATCAACATATGCCACTTTCTAAAAGTCCCTAACTGTGCTGCCTCCCCCCCCATGGCCGGGGTCACCACCTAGCGCACGACACCGTGCGAGTGCCGTTGCCCTGGACAGGTGGGTAGGCCGACTCTTGGGCGCAGGCACTGGCACAGGGTCCCTCATAGTGCAATCAAGTGTCTCTGATGGTGGTGGTGCACACCCACCGTCAGACACACCGCCGTACTATGAGGGGCCTAGTGCCAGTACCGACGCCCACGAGTGGGCCCCCCTTGCTTGGGCAGGGCCCCAGCATTTGCAATCTTTACCTCTCCCTGCTCCTCCGCTGTGTAGTCTGGGCCGTCAAATCCATACTGTGCCTGACACTGTTTGAGCCTGCCTCCTGATGTATAGACATATATTTTGAATGTGTACGCTATCCATACATGTTATCTGGGGATACGGTACCCTTTCTCACCTTTGTGCAATCACGTGCAATCCATACTGGGCCTAACACCGTCTGAGCCTGCCTCCTGATGTATAGACATATATTTTGAATGTGTACACTATCCATACATGTTATCTGGGGATACGGTACCCTTTCTAACCTTTGTGCAATCACGTGCAATCCATACTGGGCCTAACACCGTCTGAGCCTGCCTCCTGATGTATAGACATATATTTTGAATGTGTACACTATCCATACATGTTATCTGGGGATACGGTACCCTTTCTAACCTTTGTGCAATCACGTGCAATCCATACTGGGCCTAACACCGTCTGAGCCTGCCTCCTGATGTATAGACATATATTTTGAATGTGTACGCTATCCATACATGTTATCTGGGGATACGGTACCCTTTCTAACCTTTGTGCAATCACGTGCAATCCATACTGGGCCTAACACCGTCTGAGCCTGCCTCCTGATGTATAGACATATATTTTGAATGTGTACGCTATCCATACATGTTATCTGGGGATACGGTACCCTTTCTCACCTTTGTGCAATCACGTGTAATCTATACTGGGCGTGAGAACGGCTGGCGAGCTGTTAAGCAAGCTACAGCACCTGTGGTTTGCACACGTAAGTTTTTCATTTTTTCAGGAATGACGGTTAGGCCTGCACTTACTGGGAAATCATTGTTCGCGGGTAATAATTGTAATCAGTGATCCCCATCACTAACGTTGTTCAGCGGGTTATCTGCACCTGTAAGCGACAAACGCTGGCCTTTTCAGTGTAGCGCACATGCAGCCACGGACATGTAAGGGCATGACATACCAGTTATTGGCCAATCTCATGTGCCAGAGCCTCACGTGTCCCTCTAGTAAGCCGGACTCGGACCGCGGGGCATGACGGAGTCTCGTTCATTAACGGAATTAAGCTTGCAATGTGTGCATCTGTTCTGTAGCTGGCATGGTTGAGGTTTCCCAGGTGGAGTCGAATTTAACCATAGGCTCCACTCCTGGTGGTGCCCTTCTGGACATTCCTTTAAGGTTCAGCTTTGCAACCATACTGCCCTCGTAAAACAAACACTTTGCCTTCATGAACGCTGTTTGGAGGGTCATGACTCGTGGGAATAACGCCGCCCAATCAGTTAACCTGCTAGAGAGATCGTTCGTTGCTCCCAAGCATGACATCACACTCCCTAGGAAGAAGGTAATGCCACTGTGGCGACCGTACTCCTGGGGGCGACACAAGTGCACTGATGCCCAGCCACTGCTCGATGAATCTGCTGGTACATTGACCCAGACCACTACATTCCCCTCGCATGCTACACGGCCTGAATCTGAACCTGATGAAACTCAGGTTACCCTTCCATATACAGTTCCATCTTACACGGTGACAAAGAGGAAGCTGCAGATGAAAGTGCAGGTTCGGCCCACCCGCCATCAGACACACCACCGTACTATCAGGGGCCCTGTGCCAGTGCCGTCGCCAACGAGTGGGCCCCCCCTGCTTGCTCAGGATCACAGCACTTGCAAAGTTGAAATACTGTGCAGTGAGATGGAAGATGGGGACGACGAGGAGTCCAGACAAGTACAGGGATTCCCTAGCGAGGAGACTTATTTGATTGTTTTCAATGTTGGGACAGCAATTTTTGGGGAGCACTATACTCTGGAGAATGATAGATGGGGCCCACCATACACTGGAACATTCCAAAGGTGGACATCAGACACTGGAGCAGCATTTACAGGGCCCATTATACACTAGAGCATTAGAAATGGGGCCCATTATGTTTGGAGCATTATTTGGGCCCATAAGACAGTGGAGCTTCATCCATGGGGACCAACATATACTGTAGCATTATGTGGAGCTCATCATATACTGTTTCAAACATTATATGGGACCAATGATTCTGTATGGAGAAATAGATGGGCCTCGTCATGAGATGTAAAAAGTGAAGTATTTTTCATTGTACTATACCGCTATTTCTCTGCCGTATCGGAGCATGATGAGTTGTGGTATGTGTTAAAGGGGCGCTCTTTCGCCCAGGGCACATGAAAACCTGGAGCCAGCCCTCCCCCCCCACAACTGTAGCCAAATAACCCCCATTTTTCAGTGTGTATCTTGTATTATGAAGTTAATTAAGGTTGACAAGCTTAAGTAAGAAGAATTGATGCTTTTGGCATTCAAATGGGCACTGTTGGTGTGTTTCCTGTCCTCCTCTCACTGTCGACTTTTATTCCCCATTGACTTACATTGGGTTTCGTGTTTCGGGACGACCCCGACTTTTCCCTATAATCGGACGATCTTGCTCGACCCGACTTTTGGAAAAGTCGGGTTTCACGAAACGAAACGCGACCCTAAAAAACCAAAAGCCGCTCAACTCTACATAGTAACATAGTTAGCAAGGCCGAAAAAAGACATTAGTCCATCCAGTTTAGCCTATATTCCTTCAGAATTAATCCCCAGATCTACATCCTTCTAAAGAACCCAATAACTGTAAGATACAATATTGTTACGCTCCAGGAAGACATCCAGGCCTCTCTTGAACCCCTCGGCTGAGCTCGCCATCACCACCTCTTCAAGCAAGGAATTCCAGATTCTCACTGCCCTAACAGTAAAGAATCCTCTTCTATGTAGGTGAAAAAACCTTCTCTCCTCCAGGTGCAGAGAATGCCCCCTTGTGACTGTCACCTTCCTTGGTATAAGCAGATCCTCAGAGAGATATTTATATTGTCCCCTTATATACTTATACATGGTTATTAGATCGCCCCTCAGTCATCTTTTTTTTTTTAAGGCTAAATAATCCTAATTTTTCTAATCTCTCTGGGTATTGCAGTTCCCCCATTCCTTTTATTAATTTTGTTGCCCTCCTTTGTACTCGCTCTAGTTCCATTATATCCTTCATGAGCACCGGTGCCAAAACTGTACTTGGTACTCCATGTGCGGTCTAACCGGGGATTTGTACAGAGGCAGAATAATGCTCTCATCATGTGTATCCAGACCTCTTTTAATGCCCCCCATGATCCTGTTTGCCTTGGCAGCCGCTGCCTGGCACTGGTTGCTCCAGGTAAGATTATCATTAACTAGGATCCCCAAGTCCTTCTCCATGTCAGACTTACCCAGTGGTTTCCCGTTCAGTGTGTAATGGTGATATTGATTCCTTCTTCCATGTGTATAACCTTACATTTATCAATGTTAAACCACAATTGCCACCTTTCGCCCCAAGTTTCCAACTTACCCAGATTCATCTGTAGCAGAATACAATCTTCTCTTGTATTGTCTACTTTACATAGTTTTCTATCATCTGAAAATATCGATTAATTACTGTGTAAACCTTCTACCAGATTGTTAATAAATATGTTGAAGATATGCAACTTGGAACAAGAAAAAAGAGGATGGCACTCACCGTTCTGATGTGACAAATTTATTACTGGATAAAAAGCTTGGCACGGGAGTAATGTACAGACTGTGGATAACGGCCGTTTCAAATATGTTGAAGAGAATAGGTACCAACACCGACCCCTGCGGTACCCCACTGGTCACAGCCACCGAGTTAGAGAATACACCATTTATAACCACCCTCTGCTTTCTATCACTAAGCCAGTTACTTACCCATTTACACACATTATACACCAGACCCAGCATTCTCATTTTGTGTACCAACCTCTTGTGTGGCACGGTATCAATCGCTTTGGAAAAATCAAGATATACCACATCCAATTACTCACCTTGGTCCAATCTATAGTTTACCTCTTCATAAAAACTGATTAAATTGTTTTGACAGGAGCAATTCCTCATAAATCCATGCTGATATGGAGTTAAACAGTTATTCTCATTGAGATAATCTAGACTAACATCCCTCAGAAACCCTTCAAATATTTTACCAACAATAGAGGTTAGACTTAATGGCCTATAATTTCCAGGTTCATTTTTAGAGCCCTTTTTGAATATTGGTATCACATTTGCTATGCGCCAGTCCTGTGGAACAGACCCCGTCGCTATAGAGTACCTAAATATAAGAAATAATGGTTTGTCTATTACATTACTTAGTTCTCTTAGTACTCGTGGGTGTATGCAATCCAGACCCGTAGATTTATCTATTTTAAACTTATTTAGCTGGTTTCACACATCTTCTTGGGTTAGATTGGTTAGATTGGTGACCCTTAATCTAGGGTTTTCTTTGTCTCTCAGCAATTCACCTAGCATTTTATTTTCCACTGTGAATACCGTGGAGAAGAAGGTGTTTAATATATTAGCTTTTTCCTCGTCATCTACAACTATTCTTTCCTCACAATTTTTTAATGGGCCTACACTTTCACTTTTGATTCTTTTACTATTGATATACTTGAAAAACAGTTTGGGATTAGTTTTACTCTCCTTAGCAATGTACTTCTCTGTTTCCTTTTTGGCAGCTTTAATTAGTTTTTTAGATAAAGTATTTTCCTCCCTATAGTTTTTTTAGAGCTTCAACGGTGCCATCCTGCTTTAGTAGTTTAAATGATTGCTTTTTACTGTTAATTGCCCCTCTTACTTCTTTGTTTAGCCACATTGGGTTTTCCCCATTTCTTGTCCTTTTATTCCCACAAGGTATAAACCGCTTACAGTACCTATTTAGGATCTTCATAAACATTTCCCATTTATTATCTGTATTCTTGTTTCTGAGAACATTATCCCAGTCAACCAGAGGGCATCTCTAAGCTGGTCAAACTTTGCCTTCCTAAAGTTCAGTGTTTTTGTGACTCCCTGACAAGTCTCCCTAGCGAAAGACAAGTGAAACTGTACAATATTGTGGTCCCTATTTCCTAGATGCCCGACGACCTGCAGATTTGTTATTCTGTCAGGTCTATTGGATATTAGGTCTAAAAGTGCTTCTCCTCTGGTTGGATTCTGCACCAACTGTGAAAGATAATTTTTCTTGGTTATTAGCAGAAACCTGTTGCCTTTATGGGTTTCGCAAGTCTCTGTTTCCCAGTTAATATCCGGGTAGTTAAAGACTTTCCATGATTTCTGTTATATTTGGGGGTTTGTAACAGACTCCAATGAGAATTTTGTTACTATTTTTCCCTCCATGTATTTTGATCCATAAGGACTCAACAGCCTCATTCCCTTCGCTAATATCCTCCCTTAAAGTGGACTTTAGACAAGACTTTACATAAAGACAAACCGCTCCTCCTCTCCGATTTTTACGATCCTTTCTAAACAGACTGTAACCCTGTAAGTTAACTGCCCAGTCATAGCTTTCATCTAACCATGTCTCGGTTATTTCCACTATGTCATAGTTACCTGTAGATATTTCTGCTTCTAGTTCTTCCATCTTGTTTGTCAGGCTTCTGGTGTTTGTGAGCATGCAGTTTAGAGGATTTTGTTTTGTTCCAATCTCCTCCCTGTGGATTGTTTTAGAAATTTTCTTACCTCCCTTCAGAGTATGTTGTCTTGGGACTTTTTTGTCACACCTCATATCCTTCATCAGTATATTTTCTGGCTTCATGTTCGTGTCTAACATTTTTCTTCCTGTCCCCTCTTCTTCTAGTTTAACGCCCTCCTGATGAGTGAAGTGAGTCTTCTGGTGAACGTGTGTTTCCCAGGTTTATTGAGGTGTAGTCCGCCTCTGCAAAGGAGTCCGTCGTACAGGTAATTCACACTGTGGTCCAGGAATCCGAATCCTTGTTGTCTGCACCATCGTCTTAGCCAGTTGTTCGCATCAAGGATCCTGTTCCATCTCCTGGTGCCATGCTCGTCTACTGGAAAGATAGAAGAAAAAACTACCTGTGCATCCAGATCCTTTATTTTTTTCCCCAACTCTTCAAAGTCCTTGCAAATTGTCAGTAGGTCCTTTCTTGCCGTGTCATTGGTGCCAACATGTATCAGAAGAAATGAGTGGACGTCCTTGGAGCTGATGAGCTTTGGTATCCTATCAGTCACATCCTTGATCTTTGCACCTGAGAGGCAGCATACTTCTCATACTTCTCTTGCGGTTATGTCCGGACTGCAGATGGCTGCTTCTGTGCCACTCAGTAGTGAGTCTCCCACCACTACCACTTTTCTTCTCTTCCTGGCTGTAATTTTTGTTGTCACCTCTGGGTGTTGCTGTGTGCTCTTTTCTTCTTTGCTTGCTGGTAGTGTCTCATCTTCATCCTCCACAAGGCTTTGGTATCTGTTTCTCAGTTGTGTGGTTGGTGATGTCTCCATTGGCTTCTTGCTTCTTTTGGTCACAGGCTTCCACTCGTCTGCTTTTGGATGTTCTCTGACAGTTTTTTCACCTTCTGTGACCAGTAGAGATGCTTCTGTTTTGTCTAGGAAGTCTTCATTTTCTTTGAGTTTCAAAGTTGCAAATTTCTTCCAGACCCTGCACCTTTTCTTCTAAAAGGGCCAGTAGTCTACACTTCTGGCAGGTGAAGTTGGATTCTTCTTCTGGTTGATCTGTGAACATGTAGCACATGTTGCAGTTCACCATGTAGGTTGTCACATCTGCCATGTTGCTCCTAGAGCCTGCTGACTTCCTGTGTGGTTTCCTTCTTGTGTAATCTGCTGTTTTTTCCTTCTTGTGTAATCTACTCAATCAGCTAAGCTTTCTTGCAGCAATGTCTTAGAGGCAAAAATTCGCTTTTCCCTGAAGGCTCCTGGAATATGCAAATTGGGTGTATGCTTCTGCCGCTAGGAGGCTAACGCTAAGTGAAAAAAAAAAAAAGAGGTTAGCTCCTCCTCTGTCGTATACATCCTCGCCGCTATTGCGGGCGGAAATCAGTTTTTTGCTTAATGTCCATGGAGGCACACGTCTGGTTTTTCTCCAGACCTTTTCTTCGTCTTTTTCCCATGAAGATGTGACAGGGGCAACGGATCCTATTGAAAGGGTCCGATTTCCCCAAACCAACAACGGGCGAGCACGTGAGCGTGTCGCCTCCACGTATCCTCTCCCGTGACGTGGGACACAATGCCGGACTTAGCCCTGACCACCCCTAGGTATTGAAACCATGGGCTGTACAGAGGCACAAGACTAGTCCGTGCGGCCCCCACTGCTCCACCAATGCTCAGACTGCGGTGCTGCAAGGTGGCGGACGGTCCCTCTCATCACCCCCTGAAGGGGAAAAAAGGAGCTAGGGTGCCTGCACCGTCCAATCTGTTTTTTTGTCAAAGACCCCCTCACATACCTGTGCTGCAGGTGGAAGAGGATCATCGGAGAGAGGGTCTGGGAGGGCTCCTGAAAGTCTTCGTGGAGCCCACAGCGCTAGCCATGCAGAGGATACGTCAGGCGGCAACCTGGAACGCCGCACCGGTCAGTAGCGCCATACCGCCCCCCCCGGTCGGGTAGGGGGAAAAATTGAGGCCGCGGCTTTGGCCGGAGCTAGGTCACGGCCGGAAGTCCCGCCCCCGGGACCGGGCATCACTTCCACCCACCCTGCACTGGGCGACGATAGACATCGAGGACATCGATGCCCCGGCTTCGGAGCGCGGCTAGGCCGCAAAGCGGAAGTACCGCCCCTAGGCCCGTTTTCACAGGCTGGCGTGCACCGCAGATGTCGGCGCGCGATTTGAAGGAAGATCCACGTCGGGGGGGCGCAGGATCGGGGTAAATGCCTGAGAGGCCACGCTACAGGGAAAAACGAGGTGCTAACCCTCCCCATAGACCCAGCAGTGGACAGATACAGCATGTCCGAGAAGGAAAAGACGCAAACGTTCTTTTACGCTGCATGCATCTCTTGTCGGGCTGCGTTTCCGCAGGTGCAGAGCAAGCGTTTATGCGAAGCCTGCGATTCCAAATGGGCCCAGGAGCTCTCCCCTGTGACCGCAACCAATGTGTCAAATCCCCCGGAGTGGGCCCGATCACTGTCACAATCCATGGCGTCGCTTACGAGAGCAATAGAGTCCCTTCAAGCTCCAGATAAGGGCAGGGACTGTGGCTCGCTGTCTTTAGAAGGAACCTCCACCTCACTAGAGCCTCCGGCCTGCAGGGGCCGCTCTCACTCCAGGCAGACCCGGAGGAAACGAATCCACATGGTGTCGCCCAGTCTATCTGGTGCCTTGGCATCCGTAAGCTCTGCTTCTCGCTCCCCGTCACCAGTGGTTGATAGCGAGCAGACCTCGGATTGCGACTCAGATGAGCCCCTTGACCTGGATATTCCAGGGTCACGTGAAACAGTGGACAGCCTCATAGAAGCCGTCAATCAGACCCTGGGGATTGAGGATGATCCCGCAGCGGCTACGGGGCATAAGGTGGCATTTAAACGAGTGAAGGGCCCGCACAGAATTTTTTCCTCTCACCCTGAGTTTGAGGACATAGTGCAGCGGAATAGAGAACGTCCAGACCGGCGTTTCTTGGGTCAAAAGGCACGAGAAACAAGGTATCCGTTTGCTCCGGACCTCCGTAAAAAATGGATGGAATCCCCGATAGTGGTTTCACGCCTGGCCACTAAGACCCTGTTATCTGTCTCTAGTGTTTCCTCGATTAAGGATCCCAAGGATCGCCTTATTGAGAGCTTAGCTCTGTCAGTATATGAGGCGTCAGGGTCTGCACTCGCTCCCTCGTTCGCAGCAACTTGGGTAGTTAAGGCCATGATATCATGGTCAGAAACATTAAACAAGATTGCGCAGGAACAGGATCTACCTGCAGAGATTTCGGAGGTTGTAGGTCAGATGGCGATGGCCGGAGACAATGTAATTAATGCGTCTTTGGATGCGGCCAATTGTTCGGCATTTGCTGCCGCTAATGCAATCTCTATCAGAAGAGCCCTGTGGTTGAGGACATGGTGAACCAATTCTACTTCTAAGAAGTCCTTGACTTCCCTGCCTTATCAGTGCGGCCGCCTATTTGGGGAAAAGTTGGACCAACTTATCTCCGACTCCACAGGAGGAAAGAGTGGGTTTCTCCATCAACAAAAGGTCCAACCGCTTTTTTGTTACCATTTTCAGGCACGTTTTCGGGCCTTTCGCAACCCCGGGTGGACTACAGGGCCAAATTCCACCGCCTCAGGCCGCCCCAACCAGGATACGGAGCGGCAGGGCTCATATAGAGCCAACCCATTGGGGAGAATGCGTGCTCAACAGGCCAGATCGAGAGGGTCCAGATCCCAAAGATCATCAGCCAAATGACTTGAGGCCTTTATCAGACGACACCAGCAGGGTGGGCGGCCGCCTACTCTGGTCTCACCACGTCTGGGCCAATGTCGCTAACGACACATGGGAAGAAGAATTGGTGTACTCATGTTACAAAATAGAATTTGTCAGATGCCCTCCAAGACGATTTTTTCTTTCCTGGCTTCCCAGGGTAGATGCCCAGGCAAGGGCTCAATTGGGAGCCATCAAATCGCTCCAGCACAATGGAGTCATTATTCCAGTGCCGGAACACAAAAGAGCTCAGGGATTCTATTCCAACCTCTTTGCGGTTCCCAAAAAGGACGGGTCGGTCAGGCCTGTGTTGGGCCTGAAGCTTCTGAACAGATTCGTCAGGATCAGACATTTTCGGATGGAGTCTCTCCATTCAGTCATATCGGCCCTGGAGCAGGGAGATTACTTGGCCTCAATAGACATCCAAGATGTTATCTGCATATTCCCATTTTTCCTCCTCATCAGAGGTCCTACGCTTCGCCATCAACGATCAACATTTTCAGTTCGTAGCGCTACCCTTCGGGCTAGTCACGGCTCCCAGAGTGTTCACAAAGGTTATGGCAGTTGTCATGGCCATACTACATTCTCGAGGCATAGTTGTCTTGCCTTATCTGGACGACCTCTTGGTCAAAGGCCCTTCAATACGGGCATGTGAGGAAAATGTCAATATCACGCTGGATACTCTTGCCCGCTTAGGGTGGTTGGTCAATGCGAAGAAGTCATCGCTTGTGCCAGCTCAGAAGATCTCCTTCTTGGGAATGATCTTTGACACTTTCCGAGGGTTGGTGATTCTCCCTCAGGTAAAGGTACTGGTTCTCCGGCAGGGAGTCCGGGCACTTTGCCAACCAATCCCTCATACCATCCGATCTGGGATGAGGATTCTAGGAAAAATGGTGGCAGCAATGGAAGCGATACCTTTTGCCCAGTTCCATCTTCGCCCCCTGCAGCACGCCCTCCTGTCAGCTTGGGACAAGAACCCTTTCACGCTCGTTCGGCATTGTCATCTGTCCTCTCAGGTCAGACAGTCTCTTGGATGGTGGATAACCAGTTCCTCTCTGACCCAGGGGAAACCATTTCCCCCAGACCATTGGCTGGTGGTGACAACTGACGCCAGTCTCCTCGGCTGGGGAGCGGTGTTTCACCACCACACAACCCAGGGAAAGTGGTCGCCACAGGAGGCACGCCTCCCGTTCAATTTATTGGAGATACAAGCAATTCGGCTGGCACTACAGAAGTTTCATCACCTCCTAGCAGGCCGCCCTGTCCGAATTCAATCGGACAACGCCACGGCGGTGGCTTACATAAATCACCAAGGGGGCACTCACAGCAGAGCAACCATGCGCGAGGTAGGGCATGTTCTTCAGTGGGCCGAAGCAAACCACTCGTTGATTTCAGCAGTTCACATCCCGGGCGTGGAAAATTGGGCAGCAGACTTTCTCAGCCGGGAGTGTCTTGCGTCCGGAGAGTGGTCTCTACATCCCCAAGTCTTCCAGCAGATTTGTCAGCTGGGGGGAACACCGGATGTTGACCTGATGGCTTCCAGAGTGAACGCCAAGGTGCCCACATATGTCGCTCGGGCCAGGGACCCGCAGGCAATCGCGGTGGATGCGTTGGTTCTGCCATGGAACCGGTTTCGCCTCCCGTATCTCTTTCCCCTGCTGCCACTACTTCCAAGAGTCGTCAAGAAAATCAAGACAAAAGTTTGCCGGCAATTCTGCAGGCCCCAGATTGGCCCCGTCGAGCGTGGTACGCAGATCTAATGCTGCTACTCGCCGATGTCCCTTGGCGTCTACCAGAGCGCCCGGATCTACTTTCTCAATGGCCGATTTGCCACCCAAACGCAGGGGCCCCTTGTTTGACGGCGTGGCCGTTGAATCTTGGATTGTAACCCAGGCAGGGTTCGGGAGCAAGGTGGTCGCTACAATGGTTAGCACCTAGAAGCCTGCTTCAGCACGAGTTTACCATCACACCTGGAAGGTGTTCTTCGCTTGGTGTCGAGGCCGTGGTGTTTCTCCACTGAAATTCTCGATCCCCAACATCTTGGCTTTTCTCCAGTCGGGCCTAGACTCGGGCTTGGCCCCGAGTTCCCTCAGGAGACAAATATCGGCCTTATCCGTCCTGTTCCAGCGCAGAATTGCTACCAATTTGCAGGTGAAGACTTTTATCCAGGGAGTCTCCCATTTGGTAGCTACCTCTAGGGCGCCTATGGACACCTGGGACCTTAACCTGGTACTAAGTGTTCTGCAGGAAGCTCCATTTGAACCACTGCAGGATGTGTCTTTGAGGTATCTTTCCTGGAAAGTGGTGTTCCTGGTGGCCATCACTTCTATCAGGCTGGTCTCGGAGCTGGCAGCCCTATCCTGCCGAGCTCTGTTCCTCACTTTCCATAAGGATAAGGTGGTGCTCAGACCAGCCCCTCCTTTTCTCCCGAAGGTCGTGTCCTCATTTCACATTAATGAGGATGTTGTCTTGCCTTCTTTTGGTCCAGCACCGGTGCACCGTGTGGAAAAGGCTCTTCACACGTTAGACCCGGTAAGAGCCCTCCGGAGGTATGTGTCGAGGACGGCGCCCTTTCGTCAGACAGACACGTTGTTCGTGCTCCCCAAAGGGCGCAGGAAGGGACTCGCTGCCTCAAAATCGACCATAGCCAGATGGATTCGTTTGCCTATTCAGGAGTCCTACCGCATTAGAGGCACGCCAATTCTAGCAGGGATCAGAGCGCACTCTACTCGGGCTGTGGGCGCCTCTTGGGCGCTTCGGCATCAAGCTTCGACGGAACAGGTTTGCAAGGCAGCAACCTGGTCCAGCCTGCACACATTTGCCAAACATTACAATATCCATACTCGGGCCTCAGCGGATGCGAGCCTGGGTAGAAGGATTCTCCAAGCAGTGGTGGCGCACCTTTAAACAAGAGGTGCATGTAGCTTGGATCGGTGAGTCAATCTCCCACCCAGGGACTGCTTTTGGATGTCCCACAGTCTCTGTGTCCCCCAATGAGGCGAAGGAGAAACATGGATTTTTGTGAGAACTCACCGTAAAATCCTTTTCTCCGAGACGCTCATTGGGGGGACACAGCACCCACCCTATTAGCCAGTTGGCTCTTGTTTTGTTTAAATTAATATATGTTTACTTATTTGATATAGGGATGGTGTTTTTCGTTGGACATGTTGTACCTGTATTAAGGCTGATTTTGTTGTCCTCCTACTGCTTTGGCACCAAACTGATTTCCGGCTGCAATAGGGGTGAGGGTGTTTACGACAGAGGAGGAGCTAACCTCTTTTTTTTTCACTTAGTGTCAGCCTCCTAGCGGCAGAAGCATACACCCACAGTCTCTGTGTCCCCCAATGAGCATCTCGGAGAAAAGGATTTTACGGTGAGTTCTCACAAAAATCCATGTTTCTCAGTCCTTTTCAAAATCAGCAAAAGCCCGCAGCATATGTTTTAGGGTTCCATTAAAGTGTTCACAAAGTCCGTTGGTCTGTGAGTGGTATGGGGTGGTGCGAATAGCTCGAATGCAAAATTAATGCTGTAGATAAGCCCTGAAAGGCAGTGGCCGTATCTTATTTTGGCCAAAACTGCTGACAGGTTCCCTTTAAGTCTTTATTTACTTCTATTTATGCCAAGGTCTCTAGTTAATGAAGTATTGATTTCTTTTCATCTCTTGTATGCTTGTTTGTAGATTTGCCGGGAACCCGACCAGAAAAAACGAAAAAAAAAACCAGAAATGACTTTACTTTGTGTTTTATTTTCTAATTGTGTATTTTTGTTTGAACAGCTGTATACAGTATGTTTTCTGATGGCTATAGAGGCCATAAATACTTGCATCTATTTTAGACAATGTGTCACGCCGTGCTCACCTGGGGGCAGGACCTCGGCCCCGACGTCATCTCTTCCGGAGCCGCGGTCACTCCGGGGGTCCCGCCGAGTGCGCACGAGCACCTCTCGTACCTAGGTCCCTGTCTCCTTCATGTTATGTCTGCGCTTGTGCGCTTTTCTCAGTTCGGTCTCCAAGTCAGTCCTCTCTATGGTACTGGAGGACTTGACCCGGAAGCTCTCGTGATCATGTGCTATATCAGGCTACCTCTTCCTAGGGGAGGTGCCTGATTATTGTTGTGCTTCCTGGCTTGGTCTGCTGTGTCCCTGCCTGGCTGTGCACTGTATTCGGGTCCCCTGCCTTGCACTCTGTTGTGCCTCTTGGCACACGCTCTGAACCTGCACTCTGCCTTGTACTCGGTTGTGCCTCCTGGCACATGCTCTGACCCTGTGCTCTGTCTTGTACTTAGTTGTGCCTCCTGGCACACACTCTGATCCTGTGCTCTGTCTTATACTCAGTTGTGCCTCCTGGCAGACACTTGGACCCTGTGCCTTGTCTCATACTCAGTTGTGCCTCCTGGCACATGCTCTGAACCTGTACTCTGTCTCTTACTCAGTTGTGCCTCCTGGCACACATTCCAATCCTGCACTCTGTCTTATGCTCAGTTGTGCCCTCTGGCACACACCCTGCTCCTGTACTCTGTTACACTTCCTGGCACATCTGCTGCCTGACTCAGTGCTCTGACATGCTCCTTGCACGCATCCTCCTTCACTCACACCCGGACGTACGAAGTCTCTGTATGCCACGTGTTCCCGTGTCCACGCTTTACACGTTCCTGCAGACACACTCACCCACTCGTGTCTCCTGTGAGCCGGCCGCCTGTTGCCAGCAGTCGTGGTACCTCACCCCCTGGGGCTTGCCCCTGACACTCCCTGTATAGGGGGTGGTCTTCACTAGGTCAGCTCGCCCTGGGAGGGTTGGTGCCACGACCCAGAGGGTCCACTCCAGGAGTCGTCACACAATGGCTGACTAAAGGGGTTATCCGCTACCCTAACTCAGTATTGATTTTTGCCATAAATGCCTAAAGATAATGCTCTTAAAAACATATACCTTTTTTGCCAATTTCATGTTGTTTTATGCCTTTCTGCTGCACCTCCTGTTCCCAGCTAGCTCTGTTGTGCACAGCCATCATTTCTTCTGTGCTGCATCCTCACTTTCCATCAGGCCTTGTACTGCACTGCAAGCCAGCAGTGAGCACATGTCTTGAAACTCAGCCTAAATCCTCTCACTCCACCCCAACTTTACCTTCTTACTCTCACTCCACCTCAGCATAATCTCCAGGAGACTGCTGCAGGCAAGTCACTGTTAGTGTATGTGCTCCCGAGTATTTTTGAGGTGGTCAAAAACGAAACGACAAGTTCTTCTATATGGTGTTTTCTAGGCATTTTTTTGTCTTGAAGCATTTTTGTAAACATTTTATAAACATTTCTAAGCATTTTTTTGGGGGGACAGGTGAGATTTTTTTCACATTCAGGGGTGGGGAACGTCCAGCTCATGGACTGTTTACAGCCCGCAATATCACTCAGTGTGCCCCACATGCTGCTAGACCTTTAATTGTTCTGAATTAAGCACAAGTATATTGTACAAGTGAAGGATTATGTCTGACGCTGGCTACTGTGTGACCCATTCTGTGCTACAGTTTCACCAGAGCCATCCAGTCTGATCTGAACCAGCTGCTCCAGTCACTGGGTTTGCTGCAGTCAAATTTATATATGAGATAGCCAAAATGATTGCTTGTTACATCAGGTTCAGTGTGTCCAATGTGATGTATGCAGCAGTTTTGGTGTCTCCTATGTGATGTACAGCAGTCTCGGTGTCTCCTATGTGCTGTGTATAAACAGTGGTCTCAATATATCCTTTATGATGTATACAGCAGTCTCGGACTCTACTATGTGATATACTGTATATACAGCAGTCTCGGTATCTCATATGTGATGTATATAAAGCAGTGGAGATATATCCTATGTGCTAATCTACTCACCATGGTCACTACACAGTTTCTCTTGACGTCAGGCTAGCTCGCTGATTTTTGTCTCTTGCTGCACTCCTGCATCTGAAGGTTTTTGCATTTGGTTTTAGGAGGGCGTGGCCGGACTGTGCAGGAATTTATCAAGGCCGTGTCCTTCAGAGATTAGGTTCCCTGGCTTATCATGCGCCAACAGACTCTTTACTAGGCAGCTCCTCCCACGTTCTCATGTCCCGTCAGTTTGTGCTGCTAGTGTCCTTTTTGAGAGTGAATGTTTTGTTTCTCCCATCCTATCTCTCTGCTCCTGTCCTTGGCTATGTATCCTGAACCTATTCTGCTTGCCCCTAGCTTGGACCATTTGACCTCATCTTTGTCTTCACCCTCCTGTACTTCGTACCTGTGCCTCTGACCCTCCAGTCAGCTGCTGTAGTCCTGGGGACTGCCCTGGAGTGGTACCTGGTGTCTACCAACTGTCCAGCCTATCCTCACCACCAGAGGCTCTAGTGAAGACCCGGTTGACACCTAGTTACATCCCTACAGGGTAAACCCGGCCTGTGTTGCAGGGGAACCACACCCATCAGGGTTACATTAAGTTCGGGCCATGGTTCCCCATGACAAATTGGGACCCAGTGACCCTAGGTCTATATTACAAGTCTTTTACGAGTAGGTACATTGTTCTTGGGTTTTCAAGACTAGCTAATGCAAGTAATTAATGTGATGCCAACGCTGCTGCAGGATTTGTCCACTTCTGTGTCCACCCTGTCCAGCACTTCAACCTTGTCTGGTCCGCCTTCCTTAGCTTTGACATCGTCTCCATGGGAACCGCCTGGATTTCCAGTGTTTGGTGGAGCAGATAAGCTTCAGTTTCCACTTCCATCTTGCTTTAATGGAGATCTCAAGGAGATCCACGGCTTCCCTAACCAGTGCTAGATCCACTTCACTCTCCACGCTTAACTTTTTTCTTCGGACCAGACCAAGATTGCGTTCATGGTCTCCTTTCTATCTGGATGAGCCCTGACTTTGGCAAACTCCATTTGGGATGGTGATCCTGAGAGTCGCAATGTTGGAAGATTCTTGTAGATGTTCTGGGCGGTAATCGAGGAACCTGGCCACACCTCATCTTCTACCTCGTCTCTGCTGACTCTTAAAACACTTCACAGATACCGTGGCTCATTCTGCCTTATGGTTCCACATCCTGGCTGCTAAGTTGGTCTGGAATGAAGAAGCCCTGGTGGAAATCTTCTGGCAGAGCCTGTTTGGTCATATCATGGATGAGATCTACCATCCTCTCTGAATGCCCTTATATACCTGGCTAGTAGGATTGATCTCCGTTTGCATGAGCAAGCGCTAAAACAGGCTCAAGAGTCTTCTGATTTCAGGGAGCTTTCCAGGTTGGTTCCAACCTTTCAATTCCCTTTGCTGGCACAAGCTTCACCTCCTCCTGTAGAGCTGATGGAGGTAGAGAGAGCTAAACTCTGTAAAAGAGCTGCAGCGAAGGTAACAACGTGACAACGTGTGCATTTAATGTGGTAGCGAGGAACATTGTTTGTCAGTACCCAATGAGGCCCAGACACCTCCAGTGTCTTGAAAGAGTAGGAGACATGACTGTGGGTGGAAAAGCTAGCTCTCCAAAACTTTTGACCCAAGTCACCTTCGCTTGGGAACAGAGGTCTAGTCCACTTCAGCTTCCTATGCAACAGCTTGTTTATCCTCTGGTTGTTGCCTTCATTGACTGACAACCCCTGGTGGAGCCTGTTCATCATGTCATACTGCCTGTCACCCTGCAAATTGGTACCCAGCACTTGGAAAGAATCTCTTTTTATGTGCTACCTAGCTCAGTAAACTGTTCTTCTGGGTCTTACTTTGTTTTGTCCACACACTGGTTATTGACTTAACCACCAGTCTGATGCGATAATTGAGATCATCATGTTCTATCAATTGCCTTGCCAAGGTCGTGCCCAAGTCCTTGCCTTCCATGCCTTTGATCTGGCCTTCCATGTTCCATGACTAAGGCTCATGTCTTGTCTCGATCCTTTGACGCGTCCGATTCTGAGGCGGTATCTCAGCACATCTTTAACCTGGCTAAGGTTGTTGAAGTGGCTTCTGTTCTTGTAAGAGACGTTCCTCCAGATAAGACATTGGCTTCATCAAGGAGGAGGAGAATCCTGTCTTGGAAAAATAAATCCAAGCCAGCCAAGGATGTTTGGGACTTTGCGGCCACCTGCCCATAGTGCACTAGTAATAGTGAGTCCTCTAGGAACAAACCTGCCAAAAATGTCTGCACCCCTATCATTTCTGAGATGTTCCCTCGGCAGTCTGGCCTAAAAAGAGAGGGGTGTTTGGGGGCGTACTGTCACGGTGGTAACTTGCATGCCTCCTCAGCGCTGCCCTACTCACTATGGTCACCACACAGTTCCCCTCGCATCAGAACAGTTTACTGAGCTTTGCCTTTTGCAGTACCGCTGCATCTTTGTGTGTTTGTGTGTCCCGTTATTGACCTAGCTCATATGCCCGTCTTGTCTGAACTCTTGGCTACTGACCTCCACTGCGAATTCTGAACCAGTGCTGCCTGCCCTGACTTTGGACCATCTGACCTTGTCTTTGCCCTCCTGTACCTCATATCCACACTGCCCCTCTGGTCAGATTCTGCAGTCCTGGGGCTGCCCTGAAGTGGTGCCTAGTGTCTACCGGCTGCCCAGCCTGTCCTCACAACCAGAGGTTCTGGTAGACATCTAGTCACACCCCTCCAGGGTAAGCCCAGCCAGTGATGCAGTGGGTCCACACCCACTAGCGTTACTGTTAGGCATCAAGTTTCCCCCACTGCACAGGGGTAATCTCAAGCCATGTTCCCTGCGGTCACCCATTTCTCTGTGGCCACAGAGATTCCTGCTCAGCAGAGACATCAGTCCAGGCGTCTTGCCCAGGCCAATGCTAGGCGTCTGGTTGCTCCTTCAGGCTCTACTGAAACACCATGTTTGAGTCAGCAGCAAGCAGATGCTCCAGGGACTAAGTCCTGTATTTTGCCTCCTGAGCATGCCCATGGGACGACCTCTCATTGGAGGTCGGAGGTCACATGCGCAGGTCCCGTTCCTTCTCCTACTGTGCGCACTTCATGCGATCATATATATTCCAATTTCCTACCTTTTGCTGGCACCGCAGCCGCGGCGCCGAGCGCTGATGGTCTAGAGGGGCTCTAGTCCTGTGCCTCTAGGACAGAGCTCTGTAACCTCTAATTAGCGCTCACTCAGCTGAGCTCTGAGAGTTCAACAGGCTCCGGCGTTTGTTTTAGCGGCTCTGTGGAGCAACAGAGTTCGCTTCCATTCACACTGGGTGAAGTTAACCCACGTGTGAGCAAGTGTTCATCCACCATCTACTGTAGTTCCGCCATTACTCAGCAGCAGGTTCCATCTCTGTACGGTGGACCCCGGGCAGCGAACGCACCTCATATCTCCTTTTATATTATTTGGTGCGTTCCGCAGGCCCTAACATTATACTAGCGTCAGGGTCTGGCTAGTAATGGCAGACGAGCAGCGACTACACAGGTACATCCAGCAACTGGAGGGCAGGTTGGCGGCTCTCGAGTGCTCAACCTCAGCTGTGGATCTTACCGTGGTCGCTGTTCAGCCAGCCACGGAGGCTGTCTCCCGTGTACCAACTGCCATTCCTGCTCCGACTTTGTCCCGCCTCCCGCTGCCGAAGAAGTTCTTGGGCAATAGCGCCTCTTGTAGGGGTTTCGTGAGCCAGTGCACTATACAGCTGGAGCTGCTGGCTGCACGATTTCCCTCCGAGCAGGCTAAGGTGGGATTTATTAGTTCCCTCTTGTCGGGCAGGGCTTTGGAGTGTACCACACCGCTGTGGGAGCATGGTGATTATGTGGTACAGAGTGCCTCGCAGTTCTTGGGCACTCTGAAGCAGTCACCCATGACACTGTGCTCTGGCTACTGGCATTGTCACAGGGCTTGTCAGCCACATTGCCATCCAGTTCCGGACGCTGGCCTCTGAGTTGGAGTGGCCAGATAAGATCCTCATTCCGGCATTCAGGAGAGGTTTGGCTGACCATGTGAAGGACACCCTGGCCACCAGGGAGATTCCCGCCACACTGGAAGAGCTTATCACCGTCTCCACCCATATAGATCTTCGCTTTGCCGAGTGTAGGTTGGAGCGGTCCCAGTGTAGGCAGAGGTTTACGTTGCCACCCAGTTTTGCTAAACCTCTGGAATTTCCCGATCGGGCGTCCGAGCGTCAGGGGGCTTCCCATGAGGGATCCAGGCCCCGGTCCGCTTGAGCTCCTGTGATCTGTCATGCTTGCCAGCCGTCAGGTCACCTTGCCAACCGGTGCCCACAGCAGCTAGGAAAATGCTCGTGCCTAGTGGCCATAGGAGGTGGCTCAATAGAATCAGCAGCGTTTTCCTCCAAGCTGTCCTTTAAGGGGACACTTGAGTTCGGTTCTTCCACTCTGGCGGTGGAGGTTTGCGTGGATTCCAGAGCTGAGGGCAATTTTATGTCGTCTGCCTTCGCTCAACGGCACGCAATACCCCAGGTTATGATACCTAAACCAGTCAATGTCAGAGTGGTGAACGGCGCAACTCTACCCTCACAGATTACCCACCAGACTGCCCCTGTGTTACTCTCGGTGTCTTCATCTCATCAGGAGACGATATCCCTCCTCGTCATTCCCGAGGGTATTGACCAGGTCCTTCTAGGGGTCCCCTGGTTGCAGTATCACTCTTCCCATATAGAGTGGTCCTCGGGGAGGATTCTTGGTTGGAGGAAATCATGTGAGGGTAGATGCATGAGGGAGTGCGTTCAGGTTGCCTCCACCGAGGTCCCTGCAGATCTTTCCTCGCTTCCCAAACATTATCGTCAGTGTGCAGATGTGTTCTCCAAAAAGGCGGCGGAGACCCTTCCACCGCATCGCCCCTATGACTGTCATATTGATCTCTTGCCGGGAGGTGAGCCTCCCCGGGGTCGAGTCTACCCCTTGTCTCTCCTGGAGACAGAGGCCATGTTTCAATGCATCAGGGAGAATCTGGCAAGAGGATTCATTAGGAAGTCTGTATCACCAGTGGAGGCGGGATTCTTCTTCGTTCAGAAGAAGAATGGAGAACTGCGCCCTGCATTGATTACAGGGGTCTTAACGCCATCACCGTTATTCTCTGCCCCTGATAGCCGAACTGTTCGATAGATTACGGGGAGCGAGAGTTTTCACCAAATTGGATCTGCGGGGGGCCTATAACCTGATACGCATCCGTGAGGGGGGCGAATGGAAGATGGCATTTAACACCAGGGATGGCCTTTATGAGTATCTAGTCATGCCCTTCGGTCTTTGTAATGCGCCAGCCGTTTTCCAAGACTTTGTCAACGATATCTTTCTGGATATGCTCTCCACCTCGGTGGTTGCCTATCTGGATGACATCCTCATCTTCTCTCCAGATATGGACTCCCACCGGAGAGAGGTGGGCAAAGTCTTCACCCGCTTACGAGCTAACTCCCTCTACGCCAAGTTGGAGAAGTGCCTGTTTGAGCAGGAGTCCTTGCCTTTCCTGGGCTATATCATCTCTGCCCAGGGTTTGGCTATGGAGTAAAAGGAAGGAACGGTCCGGCTTCGCAAAAAAAAGTCCAGTTTATTATTAAAGAATAAAATCCAGAAGAACAAAATAATCACATGAGTAACATGTATTGGGCTACGCGTTTCGAACAATAGCTTTTTCTTTCTCAAAGCTACTTCCTACAGGTGTTTGCTACAATTTATACTCATTACAACCAATAAGATCAAATTTAAATCACATGATGTAAAAAGAAAAAAAAGGAAGAAAAAAATGTGAAACAAGGAGAAATAACCAAAATAACAAAAAAGGCAAAAAAAAATGTGAACAAATACAAAAAATGCACAATTACGTATAAATATATATAAATATGATAAATATTAGTAATGAAACATAATTTCTCTTCTGGCATTCAGTCCATTAAGAAAGCATGCGTTCAAGTAAAATATCCAGTGCACTTTGCGTGTCAGAAGACGTTTCTTTAAATCTGCACCTCTCATATTAAACGTCAGTCTTTCAATGCCGGTAACATGAAAAAATTCAGTGCTTCTTTGATGCTGATAGGTGAAATGCCTGGACGCAGAAGAGAGAGAATATTGGTTATGTGCTCAGAAATGCGGATTTTCAGCATGCGAGATGTACAACCCACATATTTTAAACCACATTTAGAACATGTAATTAAATATATTACATTTTTGCTGTTACAATTGATGTATTGTTTTATTATATGTTCATTTTGACTAGCACTATCTCGAAAAAAATGTGCAACATTCGAGTGTGCACATGTTCTGCATTTGGATGTACCACAATGGTAAAAACCGCAATAGTGTTGCCAAGTCTGTGATCTAGTTTTTGAACCAAAAAAACTTGGAGACAGCATGTCCGACAAAGTGTTGGCTTTTTTTTTGCAACCACCTGACAACAATTAGACAAGATGTTAGATAGAATGTCGTCCTCAAATAATATAGGTAAATTCTTTAAAGGGAACCTGTCACCCCCCCCCAGGTGTTTTAAGCAAAAGAGCCATCTTGTGCAGCACTAGTGCTGCATTCTGTCAAGGTGGCTCTTTTATTTATCGTTCCTTCCATCGCAGAAATAATCATTTATAAAATTTGTGAGACATACCAGAATGTTGACTGGTGGGCAGGACTTTGCCCCTCTGACACCAACGCCTCACATCCGTCAGTCATGTCCTCCTCCAGTCTCTGCTCCGCCTCCTCAGCATTCATTTGAAATCCTGCCTCTACTATATTTTCTCGGGCATGCGCAGTATGCGCTGCCCGTGCTCTGACATCACGTCATGTTGTTCTTATCGCGCCTGCGTGGACGCGCGGCCAGAGATCCCGCCCCGCATTCGCTTATGATTTATTCACACTGCGGGGCTGGGAATCTTGGGCATGCGCAGTAGTTCTCTGCGGCTCTCCCTCAAATCCCTCAGCCTCTTTCCTACTGTGCAGCGTCATAGGAATTAGTGATGAGCTGACGATTCCTATGATGCTGCACAGTAGGAAAGAGGCAACAGCGCAGGAGCCTGGAATTCAAATGAACGCTGAGGAGGCGGAGCAGAGACTGGAGGAGGACATGACTGACGGATGTGAGGCGTCGGTGTCAGAGGGGGAAAGCCCTGCCCACCGGTCAACATTCTGGTATGTCTCACAAATTTTATAAACAATTATTTCTGCGGTGGAAGGGACGCTCAATAAAAGAGCCACCTTGACAGAATGCAGCATTAGTGCTGCACAAGGTGGCTCTTTTACTTAAAAACGCCTGAAGGGGGTGACAGGTTCCCTTTAAAATAAGCATTTTAATAGTGTCAAACTGAGGGCTATATTGAATAGAGCAAATGATTTTATCTTGATTTTGGTCATTATTATATGCTCTGGGTGACAGCATATCATGTCGTTTCTTTTTATGCACAATCTTTTTAGCTCTGGCAAGACCCCAATTAGAGTAGCCTCTTTTCCTCAGTTTGTCACAACATGAATTAATTTCCTTTTTCAGGACATTGTCATCATTGCAATTTTTGGTAACTCTAGTGAGCTCACCTACTGGTATAGATTTGACAGTGTGACCAGGGTGGCTACTAGAAGCATGTAATATGCTGTTACCAGAAAGTGGTTTGCAAAATGTGGCTGTACTAATGACAGCACCCTCAACACCTTTTAATGTTAGGTCCAAAAATGAGATCACATGTGGGTCAGTCACAAATGTAAATTATAGGCTGAAATCATTCGAATTAAAATAGTCAACCGATTTTGGTATGGCAGATACACTCCTTATTTGGAGTGGTGATGTATCATCGATGTATCTGCCATACCAAAAGATGCTGGACAAAAATGGATTGCTGTCAGAATAGAGAATTAACTCCTCCCAATGCAACATTACAAGATTAGCCACTGAGGGCGAGTGCTTACCGCCCATTGCTACTCCCCTACATTGCAAGAAGAAATCCCCACCAGAGAAGAAATAATTGTAATGCATCAGAAAATGAATAAACTGCATGACATAATTGCATAATTCATTAGTATAGTTACTATATCTATGCAAATGAAATTCTAGCACTCTAATTGCAACATCTTGGGGAATGGAAGTATAGAGGGCAGTAACATCACAGCTAATCCACTGAAATCCACTCTTCCAAACAACATTTGAAAATTGATATAACACATCCTTAGAATCTCTCAAAAACCCCGGGACTCGTGTAACCAGTGGTTGTAATAAAGAATCTACCCACTGGCTGAGATGTTCCATGAGAGACCCGATGCCCGATACTATGGGGCGCATTGGGGGTGGTGATACACCTTTGTGCACCTTAGGTAACCCATATATTGTAGGAATGATAGGAAAATCAATTTTTAAAAAATCTACCTGTGCTTTCGTTAGAACACCCAATGCTGCTCCCTCTTCAATACGTTTAAAAACTTTCTTTTGAAAATCTTTAGTTAGGATCACAAGACAACATTCTGTATGTTAAACTGTCACTCAGCAACGCATTCATTTGGTCTCTGTATTGAGCAGCATCCATGATTACATTTAGACCACCCTTATCTGCTTTTTTGATTGTTATTTCAGTCATGCTTTTAATTTCTTGGATAGCTTTCTGATGTTTATGACTTTTAAATTGCCTTTCTGCCTTTGCAACTTAGTTGTTGCATCCAGCTTTCTGAGTTCACGCTCCATGACATTCTGAAATTTATCCATACATTCAGCTCTGGACTGAATAGGATAAAAGCTTGGTTTTTTTATGCACAGATTTTCTGCTTGAAAAACATCTCTGGAAATAGCTGTGTTAGTTGAAGATAAATCATTCAAATTTTGTAGTGCTATTTGTTCAGAAAAATTGAGACCATTATATTCATTACAAACAGAGACATTAGTGACAGTAAAATTCGATTCTTGTGCAAAAAAATGCTTTTTCACAGTAAGGTTACGTACAAATTTGTTTATGTCCAAAAGCGTGTTAATCAAATAGAAATGCTGATCTGGTGCAAAATTTAGTCCCAACGTTAATACTTGAAGTTGTTCAATCGTAAGACTGTAGCCAGAAATATTTAAAATATTGGAAAAATCATTCTGAGAAGACGGGTTGTCATCAACCTTTCCTTCCTTTTACTCTGATTGTTACGTGACGACTGCACATGGTCCATGCTTCCCACAACACATGCCTTCAGGTGAGCTGGCTTTTTCTTCTTTTCACTTTGGCTATAGATCCTACCAAACTGCAGGCGTTAATGGACTGGCAAGAGCCCCATTTCCTTAAAGCGGTGCAGTGCTTTTTGGGGTTCGTAAATTACTATCGCCAGTTCATTCCCCACTTCTCCACCTTGGTGGCTCCCTTGGTCGCCCTCACCAAGAAGGGAGCCAATCCCAAGATGTGGTCGGAACAGGTCTCCAAGGCTTCTCCTCCATCAAGACTCATTTTGCCAGCACTCCCATTCTACATCGTCCCGATGTGGACAAACCCTTTATTTTGGAGGTGGATGCCTCTTCCGTCGGTGCTGGAGCGGTCCTCTTCCAGAAGGACGCTCAAGGTCGGAAGCAACCCTGCTTCTTTTTCTACATGACATTTTCGCCGGCGGAGAAGAACTATTTCATCGGGGACAGGGAGTTGCTGGCAATGAAGTTGGCCTTCAGGAGTGGAGACATCTCCTGGAGGGGGCCCAGTTCCCCTTCCAGGTACATACTGACCACAAAAACTTGTTGTACCTGCAGACGGCCCAGCGGCTAAATTCTCGCCAGGCCAGATGGTCAATTTTTTTCTCCCGGTTCCACTTCACCCTTCATTTCCTGTCCGGTGAGAAGAACTGGCCGATGCTCACTCGCGCTTCGTAGTGTCATCGGAGGAGGAGGAGGAGACAGAGCCTCGGCTGATCGTCCCATCCAAGAGCCTGAGGACCGTGGCTCCGGTCGCCCTAAAGTCGGTACCTCCGGGCAAGACTTTTGTCCCTGCCCGTCTGCAACCGCAGGTCCTCTCTTGGGCTCACGCGTCCAGGGTAGGTGGACACTTTGGGACGAAGCGGAAAACTGAGCTCCTGGTGAGAACGTACTGGTGGCCGCATATGGCCCAAGACGTCGGAGATTACGTTCGGGCGTGCATCTCCTGAGCCCAGAACATGTCTCTCTGGCAATGACCCGCTGGGCTACTTCACCCCATGCCGGTGGCAGACAGGCCCTGGGAGATGGTCGACATGGACTTCGTGGTGGGCCTGCCCAAGTGCAGGGGCAGCACCCCTATCTGGGTTGTCAACGACCATTTCTCCAAAATGGTGCATCTGGTGCCTCTCACGAGGTTACCTTCTGCACGGGGTCTGGCAGCGCTGTTTATTAAACATATCTTTCACCTTCATGGTATGCCAGATAAGGTTGTCAGTGACCGGGGCCCCCCAGTTTGGGTCTCGGTTCTGGAGAGAACTCTGTAGTCTCAGCATTGAGCTGAATCTCTCCTTGGCCTATCATCCCGAGACGAACGGGTTGGCAGGGCCAGCTAGACCCTGGTAACATACCTATGACATTATGTCTCGGCAAGGCAGGATGACTGGGCTCTCTGCTACCATGGGCGTAGTTTGCGTTGAATAACGCTGTGGCCAATTCCACCGGTCAGACCCCATTCCTCCTCAATTACGGCCAGCATCCTGGCGTCCCTGTTCCCATGCCCGTGTCTTCCACCGATTTTAGGGTGGCAGACTGGGCGGTGGAGGCACGTGACATTTGGGACCGCACTCAGGATGCCATCCGGGCCTCCAAGGAGAGAATGAGGGCCTCCACCGATGCACACCGGCGCCCTGCTCCGACCTTCTCCCCTGGCGACTTAGTGCGGCTCTCCAACCGTAACATCAGGCTGTGGGTCGAGTCCACTAAGTTCGCACCTCGCTACATTGATCCTTTCAAGGTCCCCAAACAGGTCAATCATGTAGTCTACTGGCTAGCCCTTCCCCCACACCTGAGTATCACTGATACTTTCCACGTTTCTCTCCTTAAGCCCGTTCACATGTCCTAGTTCTCTGAGTCATCTGCCGGGACATCATGCTTGTCTTCGGATGAGTTTGAGGTGAACGCCATTGTGGGCTGCAAGGTGGTACGTGGAAAAAGTATTATCTGGTGGATTGGAGGGGTCATGGCCCAGAGGATCGGACCTGGGAGCCAGAGGAGAACATCCGTGCTCCACTACTCATTGTGGCCTTTGAGCGTAGCAATGCTCAGGGGGGAGGGAGGCCTGGAGGGGTAATGTTTGGTGTCGAGTTTCCCCCACTGCCCAGGGGGAATCTCAAGCCATGTCCTCTGTGGTCTCGCATTCCTCTGCGGCCACAGAGATTCCTGCTCAGCAGAGATGTCGGTCCAGGCATCTTGCCCAGGCCAATGCTAGGCGTCTGGTTGCTCTTTCAGGCTCTGCTGAAACACCATGTTTGAGTCAGCAGCAAGCAGACGCTCCAGGGACTAAGTCCTGTATTTTGCCTACTGAGCATGCCCGTGGGACGACCTCTCATTGGAGGTCGGAGGTCACATGCGCAGGTCCCGTTCCTGCTCTGATTGGTCCACTGGGAAGGTCCCAGAAGGACGTCGTTATAAAAGAGTTGCATGGCCGCTCGGCCATGCGCTAGTATAGACTCTTGTGGCTTATGGTGTGTATGATGATGGATGTTTGTGACTGCGAATGACTCATTATGAAACCCCTACCCTTGGTTGTGACTGTTGTTAGGGCTTAGAGGTTAGAGTCAGCACCTGTCAGTGGCTAGCTATATGCCACAGTGCATCCCAGTCTTCTGCACTACCTAGCGTCCGACTGTCCTCCCTGCTCAGGGCACTGTCGTACCGCACCAGGTAGCAGTAACCACCAGTGTGACACCATGCGCACCTCTAGTGCTTTCCTCCCCACCCTGGGTGGTTAGTGGCATCCGCCGAAGCAGTACTGTGCGCACTTGGTGCGATCATCTATATTCCTACCTTTTGCTGGCACCGTAGCCGCGGCGCCGAGCGCTGATGATCTAGATGAGCTCTAGTCCTGTGCCTCTAGGACAGAGCTCTGTGACCTCTAATTAGCGCTCACTCAGCCAAGCTCTGTGAGTTCAACAGGCTCCAGTGTTTGTTTTAGCAGCTCTGTGGAGCAACAGAGTTCACTTCCATTCACACAGGGTGAAGTTAACCCACGTGTGAGCAAGCGTTCATCCACCATCTAGTTCCGCCATTACTCAGCAGCAGGTTCCATCTCTGCACAGTGGACCCCGGGCTGCGAACGCACCTCATATCTCCTTTTATATTATTTGGTGCGTTCCGCAGGCCCTAACAGTTACATTATGTGTATATACAGCAGTCTTAGTGTGTCCTATGTGATGCATATACAGCAATATTGGTGTCTCCTATGTGATGTATACAGTAGTCTCAGTGTATCCTATGTAATGTATAAACAGCAGTCTCATTGTATCCTTTGTGATATACACAGCAATCTATGTGTCTCCTATGTGATGTTTATACAACAGTCTCATTGTCTCCCAGGTGTCTGTGGCATTTTCTCATATACTAAAAAAAAAAAAGAAATTTGCAAAGCTTCAACTTTCCTTTAGGCTGAATACATTCACATGACTGTGTTCTCAATCCAAGTGCTTCAAGCAAAAAAGGAAGCACACTGTAGCACCAAACCATGCAAACATGAAAAATGAATAATGAATGGCATTACTGCATTAGAAGTATGAAAAATTGAGAAAGTTTAGCACATAAAATGGCCAAGTTATGTGCACCTGGAAGCCACGTTAAGGAATTTCTCGTTTTCCAGGTCCCTATTCTATGCCAATCCTCACTAAGACTGTAGTCTCCATCTGAATGGGAGCCTATGAAAAATCCTCTGTTAGGACTGAAGTCTATAGCTCTGTGGAGGGGAAATGGCCCTGGTTTGATTAAAAATGCCTGCAGCTAACAGGTGGAGTGCTCAATCAGAAGGTAAATGAATACAAATTTCAAAAACTGACCGTCACATCCAAGCATAAGCATAGTGTGAACAGGTGCTTAACCTAGAGTCACCAACTCATATACATTCAAGCAAAAAAGTTAGCACACTGTAGCGCCAAACCATGCAAACATGAAAAATGAATAATGAATTGCATTACTGCCTTAGAAGTATGAAAAATTGAGAAAGTTTAGCGCATAAAATGGCCAAGTTATGTGTACCTGGAAGCCACGTTAAGGCATTTCTGGTTTTCCAGGTCCCTATCCTATGCCAATCCTCACTAAGACTGTAGTCTCCATCTGAATGGGAGCCTATGAAAAATCCTCTGTTAGGACTGAAGTCTATATCTCTGTGGAGGGGAAATGGCCCTGGTTTGATTAAACCAGGCGTTTTAATCAAACCAGGGCCATTTCCCCTCCACAGAGATATAGACTTCAGTCCTAACAGAGGATTTTTCATAGGCTCCCATTCAGATGGAGACTACAGTCTTAGTGAAGATTGGCATAGGATAGGGACCTGGAAAACGAGAAATGCCTTAACGTGGCTTCCAGGTACACATAACTTGGCCATTTTATGCGCTAAACTTTCTCAATTTTTCATACTTCTAATGCAGTAATGCAATTCATTATTCATTTTTCATGTTTGCATGGTTTGGCGCTACAGTGTGCTTCCTTTTTTGCTTGAATATATATGAGTTGGTGACTCTAGGTTAAGCACCTGTTCACACTATGCTTATGCTTGGATGTGACGGTCAGTTTTTGAAATTTGCTCTCAATCCAAGTGCTGTCCTCTGAAACATAATACTTGGACATTCAGTTATTCAGGTGACCATTGGTTTTACATGAACCAAATATTCCTGTGGTAAAAAAAACTCAACCTGCAAAATTACACAGGCGTGTGAACAGTCACATAGAACAGGTAACCATTATAGGCTATCATTGAAATACAGACATCTGAATGATACCTTAAAGGGGTGTTTTCAAGATCTTAAAATGCTCTCATTAGTTAAATAGCATGAAAATAAGCAAGTTTTCAATTGACCAACATTTGTATCTTCTGTCATTCTGCCAAGAGAGCCTTTATCTTTTATAGTGCAGAACACATTTCCATAGAGCACGGCCTCTATAGCCAGGCCAAGTGTGTGCAGGATTTACTTTCTGAGGCCGAGATAACACATGCGAGGAATACGTCCGAGTCTCGCATGTTAATACCCGGCACTGCGGTCGGCACTCGGATCGGAGCGTGCAGCCTCATAGCAATACATGCAGCCGCAGGCTCTGCTCCTGAGTGCTGGTGTCGGTGCCGGGTATTAACATGCGAGACTCGGCCGTATTCCTCGCATGTGTGATCCTGGCCTAAGAGAGAGGTTAACTCTTCCAGCCAATTGATTTCTATACAGCAGTTATCTACCTCTCCCTGTCTTACAGCCTCACCATCAGGCAGCTTTCAGAGCAAGAATAATCACAGCTCTCTGCTCTGCTGTCCAGAAGTCTGTGCCTGTTTGAATGCCTTGTTGTCTCTATGTGCAAACACAGTGATAGCAGTGCAGACGTAGATCAAACTGTTGGTATCTGAATGTGAATGTGTTACAGCAGAAGTGGTGCTGAACTTTATAGTTCTACTAATACTATAGTTTTACTCTTCACCATATCTGTCACTCAGGGTCGGCGTTAGGGGCAGGTAACCTAGGCATTTGCCTAGGGCCCCCACTCCCCAAGGGGCCTCCCAGCCAGTGGCATGTTACTAATAGCACCATACCACGCAGCTGCTATGGGGCCCGTGAATTAGAGGGCCTGATGCCAGTGCTGGCTCCACCTGCCGCGTATTGCACATTCAACTATATCAGCATCATAGATGCCGATACAGTTGAAATCAATAATGGAGGAGAGTGTCAGGTGATGCTCTTTCTCCCATCATTTCCCCTCTGTTTCTGACGCAGTGGCCACAATGAGGTCACATCATCACATGCCACGCTGTGCAGAGCAGTAGAGCTGCTGAGTAGATGCGTTTCAGAGACAGGAACAGCGGGGGAATGAGGAGAGGTGAGTATGTATTTATTTTTAAATCAGTATGTGGTGGCCATAATACTGGAGTAATATAGGGCGTTCATTATATTATTTGAAGCTGCATTATACTATAGGGGGCTGCATTACATTCTACAGGGGGCTGTATTATACTCTTTGAGACTGCATTATACTCTATGAGGGCTTCATTATACTCTATTGGCGCTGCTTTATACTCTATGGGGGCTGCATTAACACTATGGGGGCTGCATTACACTCTATCAAAAACTATTTGGAGTCTATTATACTATATGGGGCTGCATTATACTGTATTACTGTATGGAGAACTATGGGGAATGCATTATACTGTATGGAGGACTATGGGGAAAGCGTTAAACAATATGGAGGACTATGGGATGCATTATACCATGGTGAGTGCATTATACCATGGTGAGTGCATTATACTGTATGGAGGACTATGGGGTGCATTATGCTACATGGAAGACTATTGGATGCATTATAGTATGTGGAGGGCCATGGGATGCATTATACTATATTGAGGACCATGGAAAGTGTATTATACTATATGGCGGACTATGGGGAGTATATTATAATATATGGAGGACTATGGGGTGCATTATACTATGTGGAAGACTATGGGGTGCATTATACTAGACAAGCAAATCAAAATGCTGCCTATTCATTGAGTGATTGGATTGTTTATGCCGGAGCAGAAATCATTGTTTTCAGCAGCACAAGGCTCGGTGAAAACTGTAGATATGCTGCTGATAACATGACACCCTGCTAGAAAGTAAGGAAACTACACTGCTTTTAGCTGCTCAAGCGATAGCTTTAAAAAACCCATTTAAAGACACAGGACCTACATGTGCTCCATAAACTAGTGATGGGTCGTTCGCGACTGACCAAGACAAAGAGCCAGCTCCTAACTAGGAACGATGGGAGCCGGCACCTCAGTGAGAGCCACTAAATTATCTGAATGGAACTCACTGCGTATGAAATGACTGTATTCGGTGGCTGAAATACCACCCAACCAAATGAAACCCCACCTAATATCATTGGCTGTCTGCAAGCAGACGGGATTTTGATCACAGGTGGGTGGTGTTTAAGCTGCATTAACCCCTTAACGACCGCCGATACGCCTTTTAATGGCTGTTATTAAGGGTGCTTATTCCTCAGTGCCGCTTTTTAATGGCACTCAGGAATAAGAGAATCGCACCGTCAAGCAGCGAGGATTCCGGTGAGTGTCAGCTGTACATGAGATGACACCTGACACCCTGTAGTATCGGACCCGACCAGTTTTGCGACCGATCAGGGCCTATTAACCCCTTTAAATACAGCTGTCAATCACATCAGCGGTATTTAAGTTGTTACACAGGGGGGTCACAAGACCCCCGTGATGAGAATCGCAGGTCCCGATGGTTACCATGGTACCCTGAGGTCATATGATGACACCAGGATACGGTGGCCTGTGAGATCCAGCAATAAGCTGGGTATCACAGGCTAAGTCAGTGAGTGTCAGTGAGACACTGACTGCTCTCATACTCTGCTGTGTAATTATATGTCCTACAGTTAAGAAGTGTAAAATAGTTGACTTTTAACCCTTAACTTCCTAACCAAAAAAATTGTTTCAAAAATTGTGCTGATGTAAAGTAGACGTGTGAGAAATGTTACTTATTACCTATTTTGTTTGACATAACTCTCTGATTTAAAGGCATAAGAATTAAAAGTTTGAAAATTGCTAAATTTTCACATTTTTTGCCAAATTTCCGATATTTTCACAAATAAACACAAATCTTATCAAAGAAATTTTACCACTGTCTTGAAGTACAATGTGTCATGAAAAAACATTCTCAGAATCAGTGGGATCTGTTGAAGTGTTCCAGAGTTTTAACCACATAAATTGACACTGGTCAGAATTCAAAAATTTGGCTTGCTCATTAAGGTCAAAATTGGCTTGGTCACTAAGGGGTTAATGTAATTTGACGTGTGTTCACCTGTATTTCCCATATATAATGGGAATCCATTTAGATCCGAACAAGTGAGCGGAGCCACGTGAGCAAGATCAGCAAAAAGTGCCGGATGCCGATCACTGCAATAGACACATATGGTAACTTGCAGTACCTACAAGAAACAAATAGCAGACAGCAGAAATGTATATAACTTGTTATATACCATAACATTATCAGCCTGTAACTATTCCCATCAGCAGGACTGGCTCCAGGTTTTCGTAGGCCCCGGGCGAAAGAGTCTCAGTGGGCACCTTTAACACATACTAGGATGCATGATGCACAGATACAGCAGAGAAATATAGGTATAGTACAATGCCAAAGATTTCACTTACTTCTTACCTTACATGAATGATATATATTGTAAATTCTACAATAGCTCAGAAAGCGGAGAATCCTCACAGTGCACAGTGCGTGCCCTCGGGGGATTCAAAAGTTTTCATTTTATACCGGACAATATAGTCCTCCATACAGTATTAAGGGCACCACATAGTCCTCCATATAGTATTAAGGGCACCACATAGTCCTCCATACAGTATTATGGGCAACACATAGTCCTCCATACAGTATTATGGGAACCACATAGTCCTCCATATACTATGAGTCCCATATAATGCTTCATGCAGAATAATGGGCCTCATATAATGCTCCATACAGAATAATACTCCATGCACAATAAGGGGACTCATATAATGCGCCATACAAAATAATGGACCCTATATAATGCGCCATACAATATAATGGGCCTCATATTATGCTCCATACAGATTAATGGACTCCATATAATGCTCCATACAGTATAATGGGCCTCATATAATGCTCCAAACATAACGGGTCCCATATAATGCTGCATACAGAATATTGGGCCCCATATAATGGTCCATACAGAATAATGGGCCCCTCATGGTGCTCCATATACATTAATGGACCCTATAGAAAATTCCATACATATTAATGGACCCCGTATATTGCTCCATGCAGAATAATGGGCCCCATATATTGCTCTATACAGAATAATAATAATCCTTATTTATATAGTGGCAACATATTCCGCAGCGCTTTACAGTTTAACAGTTTCAAACACAACAGTCATAGCAACATTAACAATACAATAATTAAATCAAAATAAGACAACCCTGATCATGAGAGTTTACAATCTACAATGAGGTGGGGGAGATGCAAAGTACCGGTGTTGTGAATTCCCTTGCTCGGATCTCTGAGCCAAAGCTCTCTCTGCTCCCTCTGGTGGTTACTGAGAGTAGTGGAGCTGGCCAGGTTGATGGCAGTTCCCCACCTGAGGATGATAATTGGGAACCTGGGATTTCTGGCTGGGAGCATATAATTGAGCTGGCTGCTCTTGAAGGTTGCTGGTGTTATTCCTCCTTGCATTTGGAGTTCTTTTGTCCCCTGCCTGATCTGCATGTTCAGTTAAGTGATTCTTTTGCTTATCCTTTGCATCTAATTTGGTTGTGCCATTTTTTTGTTTTCTGCTTTGTTGCTAGGGTTCAGCGTACTCCCTGCTGGGGGCTGTACTGGGCCCTGCTCTATATGTTACAGCTTGTGTCAGTTTGTTCAGTCCCTTGTTATGTTAGTATCTTTTGCTTTGCTTCTAGTTTATACCAGAGTGCTGATCTAGCGGGGGTGAGGTCGTGTGGCCTCAGAATTTTTGTATATCAGAAGTGTTGGATTTTTCTAGGGTTTTTTTGCGCGATTGCAGACAGTATCTTTTCTGTCCTGTCCTGTCTAGACAGCTTGGGCCCCACCGTTTGCTCAGTCTATTCTCTGCCTATGTTTGTGTCTCATCTTGTCTCCCCAACTATATATGTTTGGGGGCTGTCTATTCCTTTTGGGATCTGCTCCGGGGTAGTTTAGATTTCACCCTTCGGACTTCAGGCTTAGTTAGTTCTCCGGCTGTGACGAAGCGTCTAGGACATTGTAGGAACGCTCCACGGCTACTGCTAGTTGTGTTGGTAGGATCAGGGGTCTGCAATCCACTTAGTTACCAACCTCTCTGGTTTTCTGGTGGCTTAGCCTGTTCCTGCCATTCTCCTCGGTGACCCATTCAGAACAGAATCACAAGCCAATACCATAGACTCTAGGGTACTCAAAAGAAGGAAAGAATTGCAAAAAAAAAAAAAGTGTCAGAATTTTTTAAATATATTTCCTCTTTTTCTGTGGGGCCGTAGGAGGATTTTTTCCTTAATGGAGACTAAGCAATTTTCTGATCGTGTTGAACAGCGCACTGCTGAAGTGTGGGGAATTTTTGCCTATCTCGCTCAATCATCTGCTGTAGAACCAAAGATCCCTACTCCTGATGTGTTTTTGGGGGATCGGTCAAAATTTTTGAATTTCAAGAATAACTGTAAAATATTTCTTGCTTTAAAACCTAATTCATCAGGGAGCTCGGTGCAGCAGGTTAAAATTGTCATCTCCCTGCTGCGCGGCAATCCCCAGGATTGGGCTTTTTCTCTGACACCTGGAGATCCTATTCTGGCTAATGTAGATGCATTTTTTCAGGCCCTGAGGTTGTTGTATGATGAACCTAATGCTATTGATCAAGCTGAGAAAACCTTATTGGCATTGAACCAGGGTCAGGATGCTGCGGAGTTATATTGCCAGAAGTTCCGAAAGTGGGCGGTCCATACTAAATGGAATGATGATGCCCTGGCAGATCTCTTTCGGAGAGGTCTGGTAGAAACTGTAAAAGATGTTATGGTGGGATTTCCTGTCCCCTCTGGTCTTAAAAACTTCATATCATTAGCCATTCAAATTGATCGACGTTTAGGTGTCATGTCGGACACTGTTCACACCAGGGTGTCTGGCAGACAGTGGTAATACCCTGTTGGGTATTCTGTTCCAGTCGGGATAGGGTTATCCAGGTTGTCATGCTGGCTGAGGGCTGGGGCACGCCCTAGGTCTTTAAATAGTTCATCCTGACTATGGGCGTCGCCGACTATAGCTTTAGCCTAGTGCTAGCAATACCGGTCAGCAGTGGTGGTGTTGGAGCGTCTGATATCTGGTGCAGTATATCCCTCAGTGGTTCTTTCTCCAATCTGTTATATATATATTTGGTTGCCCTTGCACATTATTGTATTCCCTTGTGTATTTACTGTGTGGTGTTTTCTTTTACCCCTGTCCATACGTATTTGTGGGGTCTGGTGTCTGGTCCCCTCACTGGGTGGAGGGAGGTGGGTTCAGCTTAGGGCTGGACAGGAGACAGGGACAGGGTGGAGGCTCAGGTAGGCACACCTTCAGTGTAAACCCTGGGTAGAGTGACAGACAGGGTTCCCCTAGTCTGAGGGACATCACAGGGGTCCCGGGGTTTTTGCCTAAAGTAACCTAGGCTTTCCATGACATTAGGTGAACGTAAAGGTACGCGAGAGGCGGTGCTGCCTTTTGAACAAACTACTGAACCCATGCAATGTGATAGGGTTTTGTCTAGGGCGCAACGTCAAGAGCTCAGAAGGCGTAATAAGTTGTGCTTCTTTTGTGGGATGCCTCTCATGTTATTTCTGATTGCTCTAAACGAGAAAAACGTTTTGCTCACGCATTTGCTGTGGGCAGTGTACAGCCTAAGTTCCTGTTGGCAGTTACCTTGATCTGCTCCTTGTCTACATTTTCTGCTAAAGCCTTTGTTGATTCAGGAGCAACCTTGAATCTGATGGATCTTGACTTTGCCAAACTTTGTGGTTTTCCCATGGTGCCCCTGAGAACCCCTATTCCCTTGAGGGGGATTGATGCTACCCCTTTGGCGGAGAGTAAACACCAGTTTTGGACCCAGGTAATACTGCGGGTCGCCCCAAACCATCAAGAGAATTGTAAATTTTTGGTGTTGCACAATTTGATATTGTTGTGCTGGATTTTCCTTGGTTGCAGGCCCTTAATCCTGTTTTGGATTGGAAATCTGTGTCTGTGGTGAGTTGGGGTTGTCAATGTGTTCTTAGTGATTAGTGGTTACTTACTATGGATCCTATACTTTCCCTAACCAAGCAGCTGGAGGCTCTATCCATACAGGTCACTGAACTCAGGGGGGCGGTCCAGCAACAAGGCCTGTCAGCTCCTGCAGTACCTGCTGAGGCTGCAGCCAGGGCAGCTGAGCCCAAGTTTCCCCTTCCTGAACGATTTGCTGGTGATCGTGGTAAGTTCACGGTGTTTCGTGAATCATGCAAATTGTATTTCCGTATGCGTCCACATTCCTCAGGTAATGAGGCTCAACGCGTGGGCTTGGTGATTTCTTTGCTGAGTGGTGACCCACAGGCCTGGGCCTTTTCACTCCCTTCAGACTCACCGGCATTTGAATCTGTAGATTTTTTTTTCTCTGCTCTGGGTTTGATCTATGACGATCCAGATAGATTAAACTTAGCAGAGTCTAAGATACGCTCACTGCTACAGGGTGATCGACCAGCTGAGGATTACTGCACGGAATTCCGGCGCTGGGCGGTGGACACGCAGTGGAATGACCCTGCGCTTAGAAGTCAATTTTTGCATGGGGATTCTGGAAGGGTTAAACAGACTCTCCTAATGTACGAGACTCCCGCCTCTCTGGAGGTTGCAATGGCACTTGTAGTACGCATAGACCGACGTCTCCGTCAGGTCAGGGGGCGCTGGTTTCGTTGCCTCCGGGAGGTGGGGGAGTGGTCGGTGAGGTTGCCGCGGGTGAATCCGTGGAACCCATGCAGATCGCTGGTATAGCACAGTCACCGAGTAACAAGCCTAAACGTCCTTGGCACAGAAGGCAGGGGCTCTGTTTTTTTTGTGGCAAAGGAGGACATTTTATTAACGCTTGCCCCCTGGTACCTAAGAAGGGCGCGCCGGCGGAAAACTGATAGGCTCAGAGGGTTTGGAGGAGTCTAGTCTGAGCCTTTGTGTATCCTCCGTCATGGTTTCCCAGTGTATGCTCCCTGCTAGGGTGGTACTTGGGGGCAAATGCTCTCTATTACAGTATTTATTGATAGTGGCTCAGCTGCCAATCTCATTGATGAGAGGTTCGCGCATACAGCGGGATTTCTGGTGGAGAAATTGCCGAACCCCATCCGGGTGGTTACCATCAATGCTTCCCCGTTGTCTCAAGGGGAGATCACAGAGTGTGTGTTGGATATACAACTCCACATCGGAGTATTACACTCAGAGCGGGTAACTTGTAAGGTGCTTAGTAACTTACCGGCTCAGATGGTTCTGGGCTTTCCATGGTTGTCAATGCATAATCCTGTTATTGATTGGAAGACCCAGGACATAATTCAGTGGAGCAGGGAGTGTCAGGAGAGGTGCCTGGCTACATATATTTCCGCTTTGACCCCCAGTATCCCGGAGCCGTTGCTGGATTATGCGGATGTATTTTCTGAGAAGGGTTGTTCGGAACTACCACCGCATCGCCCCTATGACTGTGCTATTAGGTTGAAACCAGGGGCCAAGTTACCTAAAGCTAGAATGTTTAATATCTCAGGTCCCGAGAGGCTAGCTCTCAAGGAATACATTGCGGATAGCCTGAGCAAGGGTCATATTAGACCTTCCTCTTCTCCTCTGGCTGCTGGCTTCTTCTTTGTTAAAAAGAAGGATGGCGGTTTACGCCCGTGTCTGGATTTCAGAGAACTCAACCAGATTACGGTCCGTGATCCTTACCCTATGCCACTTATACCCGATTTATTCAACCAAGTGGTTGGTGCCAGGTGGTTCTCCAAACTGGACCTCAGGGGGCGTACAATCTTATAAGAGTCCGTCAGGTGGATGAGTGGAAGACAGCGTTCAATACCCCTGAGGGTCAGTTTGAGAGTTTGGTAATGCCGTTTGGGTTGACTATGGCACCGGCGGTCTTTCAACACTTCATTAATGATGTCTTCTCTCAGTTGTTGGGGAGGTTCGTTATAATTTATCTTGACGACATCCTCATTTTCTCTCGCGACCATGATACACATATAGAGCATGTTAGACAGGTTCTGCAGTTGCTCAGAGAGAACAGGCTCTATGTCAAGCTTGAAAAATGTGTGTTTTTCGTACAGGAGCTACCGTTCTTGGGTTATATAATCTCCGCCTCAGGTTTTAAGATGGACACTGCAAAGGTGCAGGCGGTACTACATTGGGATCGGCCTGATAATCTTAAGGCGCTTCAGTGATTTCTTGGCTTCTCCAATTACTATAGGAAATTTATTAAGAACTTCTCTATGATTGCCAAACCACTGACTGACATGACTAAGAAGGGTACCGACTTTTCTGACTGGTCTGAGCCTGCGGTACAGGCGTTTGAATTCCTCAAGAATAGTTTTGCCTCAGCGCCCATTCTGGTGCAGCCCGATGTCTCCTTACCGTTTGTCGTGGAGGTGGATGCGTCGGAGGTTGGAGTGGGGGCTGTACTGTCTCAGGGCCCTTCTTGGGCCAAGTTGCATCCGTGTGCCTTCTTCTCCAAGAAGCTGTCGCCTGTGGAGCGTAATTATGATATTGGCAACAGGGAACTATTGGCCATCAAATTGGCATTTGAGGAGTGGCGACACTTCTTGGAGGGGGCTGTTCATCAGATTACTGTGATAACCGACCATAAGAATTTGCTTTATTTAGAATCTGCTAAGCGCCTGTCCTCCAGACAGGCTCGCTGGGCATTATTCTTCACCAGGTTCAACTTCATTGTTACCTATCACCCTGGGTCGAAGAATGTTAAGGCAGACGCTTTATCCAGGTGTTTTCCTGGTGGAGAGTTATGTGAAGAGCCGGTGCCTATTCTCCAAAAGGGTGTGGTGGTATCTGCCATCACGACAGAGATTGAGGAGGCTCAGGAGGTGGTACCGCCGGGGTTGCCTGCTAATAAATCTTTTGTGCCGCTACATCTACGCTCTAGAGTGTTGGGCGAACATCACGACACGATACTGGCAGGTCAACCAGGGGTTAAGAGCACTCTGGAACTGGTATCGCGTCGTTTTTGGTGGCCTAAAATCCGGCAGGATGTGGCCTCATATGTGGCTGCCTGTAACACGTGCGCATGGGCCAAGACTCCTCATTCCCGTCCCGCTGGTAGCTTGCAGCCTCTCGGGGTGCCCAGTAAGCCATGGACTGAGATTTCCATGGATTTTATTACTGACTTGTCCGCCTCGGCAGGGAACTCGGTCATTTTGGTAATTGTTGATAGGTTCTCCAAAATGTCACATTTCATTGCTTTACCGTCTTTGCCCAATGCTAAGACTCTTGCTCAGATATTTATTCGCGAGGTGGTCAGACTTCATGGTGTCCCGTCTGACATTGTGTCGGATCGAGGTACGCAGTTTGTGGCAAAGTTTTGGAGAGCTTTTTGTTCTCGCCTTGGAATCAAATTATCTCATTCATCGGCTTTCCACCCTCAGTCGAATGGACAGACTGAGCGGATGAACCAAAACCTGGAGTAATACTTGCGCTTCTTTATTTCCGACAATCAGGAAGAGTGGTCAGTGTTTCTTCCTCTGGCAGAATTCGCAATAAACAACCATTGCCAGGAATCGTCTGGGGAATCTCCTTTTTTTTGTGTGTATGGTCAACATCCTCAATTTTGCACCTTGCGTCAGGGGTGCTCAGTTGGCGTCCCTGAGGAGGACCAGTTGGGAGCTCAATTGTCGTCTGTTTGGAGGAGAGTCAAGCAGCGCTTGTTGAAGGTGGGTTCCAGGTACAAACGGGTGGCTGACTGCAGACGTGTGCCAGGTCCGGACCTGTGTGTGGGTGATTGGGTGTGGTTATCTACTAGGAACATTAAGCTCAAGATACCGTCACTTAAGTTGGGTCCCAGGTTCATTGGCCCATTTAGAATCTCCGCAGTGATCAACCCCGTGGCATTTCGTTTGGAGTTGCCGGCTGTGTATAAGATTCATAATGTATTTCACAAAGCATTGCTAAAGAAGGTCGTGGGTTTGGTGGATGGTTCCCCCGGGCCACCACCTCCCGTCTTGGTGGATGGCGCGTTGGAATTTGAGGTGTCCAAAGTGGTGGACTCTAGGGTTGTGCGTCGCACTCTACAGTACCTGGTCCACTGGCGTGGCTATGGTCCTGAGGAGAGGACATGGGTGCCGGCCTTTGACATTCATGCTGATCGACTGGTTACTATGTTCCATCGTCGCCATCCGGACAAGCCAGGTCCTCGACATGGTGAGGTTCCGGAGGTCCCTCGTAGAAGGCGGGGTACTGTCATGTCGGACACTGTTCACACCAGGGTGTCCGGCAGACAGCGGTAATACCCTGTTGGGTATTCTGTTCCAGTCGGGATAGGGTTAACCAGGTTGTCATGCTGGCTGATGGCTGGGCCACGCCCTAGGTCTTTAAATAGTTCGTCCTGACTATGGGCGTCGCCGACTATAGCTTTAGCCTAGTGCTAGCAATACCGGTCAGCAGTGGTGGTGTTGGAGCGTCTGATATCTGGTGCAGTATATCCCTCAGTGGTTCTTTCTCCAATCTGTTATATATATATTTGGTTGCCCTTGCACATTATTGTATTCCCTTGTGTATTTACTGTGTGGTGTTTTCTTTTACCCCTGTCCATACGTATTTGTGGGGTCTGGTGTCTGGTCCCCTCACTGGGTGGAGGGAGGTGGGTTCAGCTTAGGGCTGGACAGGAGACAGGGACAGGGTGGAGGCTCAGGCAGGCACACCTTCAGTGTAAACCCTGGGTAGAGGGACAGACAGGGTTCCCCTAGTCTGAGGGACATCACAGGGGTCCCGGGGTTTTTGCCTAAAGTAACCTAGGCATTCCATGACATTAGGTGAACGTAAAGGTACGCGAGAGGCGGTGCTGCCTTTTGAACAAACTACTGAACCCATGCAATGTGATAGGGTTTTGTCTAGGGCGCAACGTCAAGAGCTCAGAAGGCGTAATAAGTTGTGCTTCTTTTGTGGGATGCCTCTCATGTTATTTCTGATTGCTCTAAACGAGAAAAACGTTTTGCTCACGCATTTGCTGTGGGCACTGTACAGCCTAAGTTCCTGTTGGCAGTTACCTTGATCTGCTCCTTGTCTACATTTTCTGCTAAAGCCTTTGTTGATTCAGGAGCAACCTTGAATCTGATGGATCTTGACTTTGCCAAACTTTGTGGCTTTCCCATGGTGCCCCTGAGAACCCCTATTCCCTTGAGGGGGATTGATGCTACCCCTTTGGCGGAGAGTAAACACCAGTTTTGGACCCAGGTAATACTGCGGGTCGCCCCAAACCATCAAGAGAATTGTAAATTTTTGGTGTTGCACAATTTGATATTGTTGTGCTGGATTTTCCTTGGTTGCAGGCCCATAATCCTGTTTTGGATTGGAAATCTGTGTCTGTGGTGAGTTGAGGTTGTCAATGTGTTCTTAGTGACACTCCTGTTTTCTCCACCTCTCCCCAGTCTCAGGATGTTCCTGACTGGCTGATTTTTCTGATGTATTTAGTGAGAGTAAGTCCGCGTCTTTGCCTCCTCATAGGAGTTATGACCGCGCAATTGAATTAATGCCCGGTTGTAAATTTCCCAAGGGTCAGCTTTTCAACTTATCGGTACCTGAACATGATGCTATGTGATCTTATATCATGGAATATTGGAGAAGGGTCATATCAGACCATCCTCTTCGCCTTTGGGTGCTGTTTTTTTTTTTGTGGCCAAAAAAGATGGCTCATTAAGGCCATGTATTGACTATCGTTCCCTTAACAAAATCACTGTTAAATATCAGTACCTGTTACCCCTGATTTCTGATTTATTTTCTAGAGTTAAAATTGCTTGTTGGTTTATCAAACTTGACCTCAGAGGGGTCCAGTTTGTTTCAAGATTTCGGAGAGCTTTTTGTTCCAAACTAGGAATTCAGTTATCTTTCTCCTCTGCATTTCATCCTCAGACCAATGGGCAGACTGAGAGAACAAACCAGACTTTGGAGTCCTATTTGAGATGTTTCATATCTGCTGATCAGGATGATTGGGTCTCATTTTTGCCCTTGGCCGAATTTGCACTAAACAATAGGGCTAGTTCTGCCACTTTGATGTCCCCTTTCTTTTGTAACTTTGGGTTTTATCCTTGAGTTTCTTCAGGGCAGGTGGAAGCTTCTGCCTGCCCAGGTGTGGATTCTGTGCTAGAGAGAATGCAGCAGATTTGGGACCAAGCAGTGGATAAGTTGTCACACTCTCAGGAAAAGGTCCCCGGTTTAAAGTGGGTGATATGGTTTGGTTGTCCTCAAAAAATATTCCCATGAAAGTTGCATCTCCAAAAATCAAGCCAAGGTTTATTGGACCTTATAAGATTTTGGAAATCCTTATCCTCATTTCTTTCCGTTTGGCTCTTCCAGTTATGTTTCAGATTCATAACGTTTTTCATAAATCTTTGTTGAAAAGGTTTATGGAGCCAGTAGTTCCCATGGTGGCGCCCCCTGACCCTATATTGGCTTAGTGTAATTTGGAGTATGATGTAGAGAAGATATTGGTTCTTGTCTGGCTAGACGGAGACTTCAGTACTTGGTCAAGTGGAAGGTTTATGGCCAGGAGGATAATTCTTGGGTCTCTGCTTCTGACATCCATGCCAAGAGATTGATTCGTGCCTTTCACCGGACCCATCCTGATCGGCCTGGTGGCGTGGATGAGGGTTCGTTGACCCCTCCTCAAGGGGGGTGTACTGTTGTGAATTCCCTTGCTTTGATCTCTGAGCCAAAGCTCCCTCTGCTCCCTCTGGTGGTTACTGAGAGTAGTGGAGCTGCCCAGGTTGATGGAAGTTCCCCACCTGACAATGATAATTGGGAACCTGGGATTTCTGGCTGGGAGCATATAATTGAGCTGGCTGCTCTTGAAGGTTGCTGGTGATTTTCCTCCTTGTGCATTTGGAGTTCTTTTGTCCCCTGCCTGATCTACATGTTCAGTTAAGTGATTCTTTTGCTAATCCTTTGCATCTAATTTGGTTGTGCCTTTATTTTGCTTTCTGTTTTGTTGGTAGGGTTCAGCGTTCTCCCTGCTGGGGGCTGCACTGGGCCCTGCTCTATATGTTACAGCTTGTGTCAGATTGTTCAGTCCCCTGTTATGTTAGTATCTTTTGCTTTGCTTTCAGTTTATACCAGAGTGCTGATCTAGAGGGGGTGAGGTCGTGTGGCCTCAGGTTTTTTGTATATCAGAAGTGTTGGATTTTTCTAGGGTTTTGTGCGTGATTGCAGACAGTATCTTTTCAGTCCTGTCCTGTCTAGACAGCTTGGGCCCCACCATTTGCTCAGTCTATTCTCTGCCTATGTTTGTGTCTCATCTTGTCTCACCGATTTTATATGTTTGGGGGCTGTCTATTCCTTTGGGGATCTGCTCCGAGGCAGTTTAGATTTCACCCTTCTGACTTCAGGCTTAGTTAGTTCTCCAATATATATATATAAACCAATGGCGCTAAGGCGTACAACCAAAGAACACAAAGCAGCAAGTGGTAGGACAACACACCACTCAAATTGTCTCCATAAAAATAATAATAAGTTAACCTAGTATGAACTTGCACTAATTAAATGTGTCCTGGTTAGAAAAACATAAAAATGAAAAGAGATATCATATGAAGAGATCTATTACCTTCAATGGTGCTAAAACTGGCAGGAACGGAGAAGAGTCTTCAGAAGAGAAATAAATGCCCAGGTCCTTCCCAGAGATATTCCCCGGCATAAAAATATATGAAGTCACTGAAGCTAAAGGGTGCTACCTCCTAGCATGCCGCTGTCCCGGCCGGTGACTGGCGTGCAGCTGGAGGTATAACACGGCAGGCTGTGGAGGTAACAGTCGCTGCGTGCAAAAGCAGGCCTGCAAGGTCCAAAAACGCTGAAGGACCTTGCGTGACGTCACAGTCACGTGGGAGATCACGTGACAGGCAAGGAAGCGCTATGAGGCGCTGAAAGGGCCAGAATACAATTGCAAATCCTACGCGTTACGGAATTCACTGATTCCTTCTTTAGGGAAGGCCCCCGGGGACAAGAGTAACCCTTATATAGCCTCCAGTGACAAAAGTAACCCTTATAAAGCCTCCAGTGACAGAACATCATATTATACATTAAAGGCAAACAGCTCAATTTCGCTGTTTAAACCATTTGGAATCAAAGTGTTTCATTCAAATATCCATTTGCTTTCTATCCTGGACATTTGATGGATGAAATTACCTTTCCTAAAGCTCCTTTTAACTATTTGGATCCCAGTCACCTTAGTGTCCCTTAAGGAACCCCCATGATGTGTAAGGTAGTGATTAGAAAGGGGGTGACCTGTAAATTTCTTACAAATATTTCGTAGATGTTCCCCAATTCTGACATTTAAAGGAAGTATCATTCGTCCTATATATAATTTATCACATGGACGTGTGATGCAATATATCACCCCCTTTGTGTCACAAGTGATGAAATCGCGAATTTGAATCTCCATAGACTTATTCACAATGGAGAATTGTTTCTTACTACCTAATTTCCTGCAAGGTGCACATTTTCTGCAGGGAAAAAAAACATTTAATTGCTGTTGTAGATGAGAGTTGGGTCCTGGTGTTGATATAGGGATAGAAGGGGCTACCAGGTTGCCCAAATTGTTAGCCCTTCTAAAGACAAACCTAGGGCGAGCTGGCAGAACTTCCCCTATGATTTTATCATTTTTCAAAATACCCCAGTGTCTATTTACAATTTTTCTGAAAATTTGACTGTTTGAATTATATTGAGTGATGATAGGAATCTCATCTATAATAGAATTTTCTTTATTTTTTATTTTATGTCTGAGGAATTGCTCCCTCGGTATGTTCCCAATATGTTCCCTGGTGGCTCGCAGGGGTTGGGTATCATATCCTTTTTGGCAGAACTTTTTAATTAGAGTTTCAACCTCAGTTAGATAGTCCTGTGACTTAGAGCAGTTTCTATGAGCCCGTATAAATTGGCTCTTTGGAATATTCAGAAGCCAACTGGGGAGATGACAACTTTCTAATGAAATATAGTTGTTTGAGTCAGTGGGTTTATGAAATAGTTGCATCTGGATGGTATTATCCTCGATGAAAATTTTCAGGTCCAAAAAGTTAATCTCCGTGAGACTGGTGGTTGCAGTGAATTTTAAAAAATAACAATTTTTATTCAATTCATTAATAAAATCAGTTAAAAGAGTAGGCCCACCAGACCAAATAAAAACAATATCATCTATGAAGCGGTGCCAGAGTACCAGATTCGCACGCAGCTTGCCCTCGGGAAAGATGGTTTCATGTTCCCACTTGCCGACGTATAGATTTGCATAACTGGGCGCGAATCTGGTACCCATTGCGGTCCCCCACTTCTGGGAGTAGTAGTTCGCTCCATAGTTCTCCGGCTGTGATGAAGCGTCTAGGGCATCGTAGGAATGCTCCACAGCTGTTGCTAGTTGTGTTGGTAGGATCAGGGGTCTGCAATCCGCTTAATTACCAACCTCTCTAGTTTTCTGATGGCTTAGCCTGTTCCTGCCATCCTCCTCGGTGACCCATTCAGAACATACAGGTGTGTATTTACAATGGTGCTGTCACGCTGGCGCCTTGGCAGGTTGGCGTGAGCGAGGATGTTGTAGCCCCACTGTGCCACAAACCAGACTACCCTGGAAGGGGTGTGACTAGGACAGCTACCTCGGTCTTCGCTGGAGCCTCCTATGGTGAGGTCAGGCTTGTGTGGCAGGTAGCTGCCAGGTGCCACTCCAGAGTGGTGTCTGGCTGTGACTGCTGATCCCACTGGGGAACATGATGCTAGAACAGGTGCGACTGACAGACAGGCAGGTGAGCACGGCAGGCATGGCTGGTACTCTGGCTGAGACACTGGCAGGCCGGCACGGCTGAGACACTGGCAGGCCGGCACAGCTGAGACACTGGCAGGCCGGCACAGCTGAGACACTGGCAGGCCGGCACAGCTGAGACACTGGCAGGCTGGCACACCTGAGACACTGGCAGGCAGGCTCAGCTGACTGGGAAGGCACAGGGACTTGGGCAGGAAGGAGTAGTGTATGGAATAGATAGAGACTTGTTCACACAGGAGGTGCAGGTAATGGTATGGGAAGGAAGGAAATATAGATGGTATGAAGGAACAGGTTTGGACCTGTTCAAATTGGAGAAGAACCGCAAGGCTGTGGAGATGAGCTGCAGTTAGCAGCAAGAGGTACAGCAGCAGAAGCAGAACAAAGCAGAACCGCAGGAGTGAGGAGCACCGGCAGAGCTGCAAGGGTAGAACCGCAAGGGTGCGGAGCACAGGCAGAGTCGCAAGGGTGCGGAGCACATGCAGAGTCGCAAGGGTGTGGAGCACAGGCAGAGCCAAAAGAGTCCAGAGCACAGGCAGAGCCGCAAGGGCGCAGAGCACGGGCAGAGCCGCAAGGGTGCTGAGCACGGGCAGAGCCGCAAGAGTGCAGAGCACAGGCAGAGCCGCAAGAGTGCTGAGCACAGGCAGAGCCGCACGAGCACAGAGCACAAGCAAAGCTGCAAGAGCACGGAGCAGGCAAAGCTACAAGAGTGCAGAGCACATGCAGATGGAGAGGACACAAGGATAGAAACAGCAACGAAAGGAGCCACAGACAAGGAGACTGAGAGACAGAGGGAGGACAAAGTTCAGACAAGGCAACAGTCCGAGACAAGCTACTGGAACAAAGACACAGAGTGCCGGATATACTGCCTCCTGGTGGGCAGACAGGACAGGTACGAGACAAGGCAAGGAACAAGGACACTGGGGCCAGGATATTCTGCCTCCTGGAGGGTGGATGGACAGGTACAAGGCAAGGCTAGGAACAAGTAAACAGAGACCACGATATTCTGCCAATTGGAGGGCAGAGCAGACAGGTACAAGACAAGGCTAGGAACAAGGAAACAGAGACCAGGATATTCTGCCTCCTGGAGGGCGTCAAGACAGGCACACACAGGACTAGGAATCAAGCCTCCAGAGAAGGCGAAACACAGGACAGGACCTGGCCACTCAGCAGCATGACACTAACTGAGTTAAGACATTGCTCATGCAGCTACCACCGGGTGGAACTGCCCTAAATACTAGAGGTCTCTTGGGGATTGGCCAGGGACACATTAGACAGGTGCACCCTGATTCCATAAGAACCAGAGCGTGCCGGCGCCGCCCCTCTATGCACACAGCCAAGAAGCATGCAGAGAGCAGGCAGGAAGCAAGAGGCACAGCATGGATCCGGCAGCAGACAGAACACACAGCAAGGCCTGGAGCAGTGAGTAAGTTGGTTTGTGGGGGATAGGAGGCCATGCAGTGATGCCAGCAGGGTTGTTACAGGTGTATTTACAATGATGATCCAGCCATCTTGAGGGAGTGGGGGATAGATGGAGATAGTGAATGGGCTACACACATGCACTTACACATAAAATTACTTCGATTAGGGAACATGATAGGCCGCTCTGAACAAATGTGTTTTGAGGGAGTGCCTAAAACTGTGCAAGTTGTGGATGGTCCTTATTTCTTGGGATAGAGCATTCCAGAGGGCTAGAGCAGCACAGGAGAAGTCTTGGAGTTGGGAGTGGGAGGTACGAATTAGTGCAGAGGTTAGTGGAAAGTCATTTGCAGAGCACAGCGATCGGCTAGGCCGATAAACAGAAATGAGGGAGGAGATGTAAGGGGGTGCCACACTGTGAAGAGCTTTGTGGGTGAGAACAAGTACTTTGAATTGGATACTGTAATGAATGGGCAGCCAGTGTAGCGACTGGCAAAGAGCGGACACGTCTGAGTACCGATTAGCCAAATGTATGACCCTGGCTGCTGCATTAAGGATGGACCAGAGAGGGGAAAGTCGAGTGAGGGGGAGGCCATTTGATAGAGTGTTACAGTAGTCCAGGCAGGAGTGGATCAAGGCAAGAGTGAGGGTTAGAGTTGAGCGAAATGGGTCAGTCAAATTAAAAAATAGCCGACTTTAACTAAAGTTGGGTTTCGCCGATCGAAACCTGACCATAGCGTGAGGTCGGCCATGAGGTCACCGATCAGAGCGCCAAAGTCGCGTTTCAAATAATGCTTCCAGCGACTTTTCTCAGCCAATGATGGAGGACGCACACTGTGGGCAGCGTGATGACATGGGCAGCGGCCACCACCATCTTAGAGAAGGGCATTGAAGTGATTGGCTGGCTGGCTTTGTGTGGCGTCACAGTGGGTATAAAAGGCCGTGACCGCCGACCGCCATCTTACTTCTGCCGATCTTAGAATAGGGAGAGGTGCTGCTGCTGATGATTGTGAATAGGGAGAGTTTAGGCAGGGAAGAAGAAAAACAAAATTGCTTCTGCTGATAGCGCTTTTCACTGTACAGTTAGTGTGCAGTGAAAGGGGAGGATTTTTGTTGTGTGCAGCAGAGCTGGTGGTGATTAGGCTGCCTATTAAGGCTACCTGCTAGCTGCATTGGTGTGTGCACACTGCTGTTCAAACTGCTTTTTTCAAAGCACTCCAACTTTTATTATTTTGTTCTGGTGACTTACTGAGCGTTCATTTTTCATTTCAAATAGCGGTGTACGCTTCTCACACACTACCGTGTACCAGCTGGTATCACGGACAAATAGAAGCTATCTGGGTGTGACTCTAAAAACAAGCAGAGGAGATTATCCATTTTTTCAGACCTACACCTTATAGAGCTGTCCACTTTTCAAACAGTTTCGTATATCTGCTGTTTGATAACGGTCAAAACTAGACAGAGACAGCGTGTGTCAGTCCGTATACAAATAGACGGAGATTCACAATTTTCCATACACACACCGCATAGCGGTGTATGCTCCTCACACACTACCGTGTACCGCCTTGTATCACGGACAAATAGAAGCTATCTGTGTGTGACTCTGGAAAAACAAGACGAGGAGATTTTCCATTTTTACAGACCTACACCTTAGAGAGCTGTCCGCTTTTCAAAGAGTTTCGTATATCTGCTGTTTGATAACGGTCAAAACTAGACAGAGACAGCGTGTGTCAGTCCGTATATCAATAGACGGAGATTGACAATTTTCCATACGCACACCGTATAGAGCTGTCTGATTCTCAAACAGTATTGTATATCTGCCGTTCGCATTACAGTCACATCTATACAGAGTCAGCGTGTGTTTGTGTCAAATTGGTACTATAGGTTCTATGGAACTCGGTAGCATGGGTCAGAGAAGGCAGACACAGTATATGTTCAAAGGTTCAGTATTATATTGTAGCAACAGGTCACAGTACTATGCAAAGATAGTTCAGGGGTATTGCAGGAAGCAGGCTTCAGTATTACACGGTAAGCAGATATAAGTTCTGGCAACAGGTAGAGTCTGAGGTCCGGGAGCACACAGTCCTAAAGTCCTGAGCCTGGACCGGGCTTCAAGCGGAGAGCAGGCCGCAGAGATGAATGAAGCAGAGCAGATCCAGACAGGAGAGGCGGTCAGGCAGGAAAGTAACAAACGGGGAATCCCGAGGTATAGAAGAAGCAGGCACAATGCGAGTTCTCCAAGCTTGGCAGCAGGTGAAGATCCAGATACACAAGCACAGGTATAATGTGCTGAGTCCCTTTAGTACACAGCAGGCAGGAAACAGGAAAAGTCAAACAGGAACAAGATGGCCCCTTGTGAAGCTACTTACTCCATCTTTGATAAGGGCAAAAGTAAGGGCAAAGTCAAACAGAACAGGAACATGGCTCAGAGCCTTACACTATTCCCTCCTTCAAGGATGTCCTCCGGACGACCTTAGATCAGGTTTATTGGGGTATCGGCTGTGGAACCGTTGGATCAGAAGGGGAGCTCGAATGTTCTCCTGAGGTTCCCAGGAATTCTCCTCCGATGGGTAACCCTGCCATTTCACCAAGTACTGAAGTTTCCCCCTATGGATCCGAGAGTCGATGATCCCTTCCACGATAAATTCTTCTTGCCCGTCAATGAGAACCGGACCAGGTGGTGCGGGTACAGACATGTCTATCGGGAGTCGAGGGAGGATGCTGGGATGATACCCCTTATTGGCGAAGAAAGGAGACTGTTTGGTGGAGGCACTCTGCGAGTTGTTATATGTAAATTCGGCCATCGGGAGTAAGTTTACCCAATCATCTTGCAAGTGGCATACGTAGCAATGTAAATACTGCTCCAAGGTTTGATTAGTCCGTTCCGTTTGTCCGTTAGACTGCGGATGAAAAGCAGATGATAGATTTACTTTGATGTCCAGGGCGGCACAGAAGCTTCGCCAAAATTTTGAGGTAAATTGGACCCCTCGATCTGATATCACTTCGTCAGGAACTCCATGTAGCCGAAAAACATTTTGTACGATGAGGTCCGCTGTCTGTTTGGCTGTCGGAAGACCGATACAGGGAATGAAGTGGGCAGCCTTGGTCAAATGGTCGATCACTACTAGGATAGTGTTTTTCCCCTTAGAAGTAGGCAATTCTACAATGAAAGCCATTGAAACAGACCCCCAAGGGCGAGATGGAATAGGGAGGGGTTGTAACAGTCCCGTAGGTGAGGAGCGGGGAACCTTTGATCTTGCACATACCTCACATGACGAGACGTAATGCTGAACGTCTCTCCGGTAGGTCGGCCAACAAAAGAAGCGAGACAAGAATTCCTGAGTCTTCTGGACTCCTCTATGACCGGCGATCTTTGAGTCATACATTAATTTTAGTACACTTAGTCTGACCGTTTCCGGAATATACAGGCGTTGCCCCTGAAACCAAAGTCTGTTTTTCAAGGATAGGTTTACCTGATTGGGGGGTCGGATCAGTAGTGGGTCTCCAGCGTAGGCTTCCTTAATACCTGTTAATAGATCTTGATTGTGTAACACTCCTATGAAGTTTCTTTCTGAGAGTATAGTCCTCGGAGGTAATGCTGGAGTTACGTTTCCTGAGTGAATCCTAGATAGTGCATCGGCCTTCCCATTACGAGAGCCTGACCTGTAGGAAACAATGAAGTCAAACTGATTAAGAAATAAAGTCCAGCGGGCCTGTCTAGGTTTTAGACACCTTGCCGATCTCATGAATTCGAGGTCCCGATGATCCGTAAATACAACAATCTGGTGAGATGCTCCCTGTAGTAGATGCCTCCATTCCTTGAATGCGGTTATAATGGCCAATAGCTCTTTATTCCCGACATCGTAATTTCTCTCTGCGGGCGACAATTTCTGCGAAAGAAAGGCACAAGGGTGTAAAAGATCTTTCTCACCTGTTCTTTGCAAGAGTATGGCCCCTATCGCACAGTCGGAAGCGTCTACTTCCATTATGAAAGCACGATCCGGATCCGGGTGTACGAGGATCGGTGCTGATGTGAATTTAGCTTTTAACTTGGAAAGTGCTGTCTGTGCTTGCGGTGACCAGACAAATGGTATCTTCTTCCGGGTCAATTGGGTGATGGGTATGACGATCTCCGAAAATTTTTTAATGAATCGTCTGTAAAAATTGGCGAATCCAATAAATCGTTGTACTTCTTTCACAGACTTGGGAATTGGCCACTCCTGAATGGCTTGAGTTTTACTGGCATCCATGCTGAGACCCTGAGGAGAGATAACATACCCCAAGAATTGGATTTCCGTCTTGTGAAATTCGCATTTCTCCAACTTGATATACAAGTGATTCTGCCGTAGACGATCCAAGACTACTCTCACGTGCTGCTGATGCTCCTCGATGTTGCTGGAAAAGATCAAAATGTCATCCAAATAAACAACAACAAAAATATCGAGTATGTCTCTGAAAATGTCATTCACCAAGTGTTGAAATGTAGCCGGCGCATTACGGAGACCAAAAGACATGACGAGGTACTCAAAATGCCCATAGCGTGACCGGAAGGCTGTTTTCCACTCGTCACCGGGGCGGATCCGTACTAGATTGTATGCTCCACGGAGATCTAATTTCGTGAAGATTTTAGAGTGTCGCACCCTTTCAAGTTGTTCGGGAATTAATGGAAGTGGATAGGAGTTCCTGATCGTAATTTTGTTGAGTTCTCGGTAATCAATACATGGGCGGAGTGAACCATCCTTTTTTTTTTACGAAGAAGATTGGGGCACCCGCTGGGGAGGAAGATGGTCGTATAAATCCCTTGGCTAGATTCTCATCGATATACTCCTTGAGGGCTTTTAGTTCTGGCCCAGCCAAAGGGTAAATGTTTCCGAACGGAATTGCAGCACCAGGTAGCAGTTCCACGGGGCAATCGTACGGCCGATGTGGAGGTAATTTGTCTGCATTTTTTTTGTCACATACATCGATGAAATCCTGATACTCTATTGGTAGATTTAGGTCAACTGAGCATGCTGACCCAACTAAAGCTGGTTCTTTAGATGATATCTGTCTTCTTGGAAACTGTATTTCTTTCGTCTCCCAATTGATAGTAGGGTTTTGCAGTCGTAGCCATGGTAATCCTAGGATTATGGGAAAATGAGGGGAAGAAATTAACAAGAAGGACAGTCTTTCTGAGTGATCCGCCCCCATACGGACTTTCAGTGACGTTGTTTCAAGGTCTACGGGCCCGGATACCAGTGGGGAACCATCCACAGTTTCCATCAATACCGGAGAAATCCTCCTTTGTGAACATATACTGTGTTCTTTAGCGAATGTAATGTCCATAAAATTGCCGCTGGCCCCTGAGTCAACCATAGCGAAACTAGTAATCCACTGGGACTGGGTCCATATCTTGATGGGGATATAACAGTGCGAGTCCTTCCTTGAGCCGTCCAAGGTCGAAGTAGTGGAACTTACTGATGAGATGGCTGCATTCACCGGTGAGAATATTTCTGAAGTACAGTCGGATAAGTCGTGATTCCAGTCGACTATTTCCTTCCTAGGAAGGTTTGAGTGGGAAACTACTGAAGATACATCCGAAAAGTCACATTCGATTACCGTAGCCGTGGTCTTGCGATTCTTACTGGGACAATTTGAAATATAGTGACGTGATTTTCCACAATAGAAGCATAAATTTTCTCTAAAACGGTGCTCCTTGCGTGGGTCAGGAGGATTTCTCCGGACTGCATCGACCTGCATAGGTTCTGACTCAACCGGGAGGAAAGACTTGTTCTGAGCTTCCCTGGAGGGAGACGGCAAGGTTAAAAAATTACTGCAGTTAGCATCTGCCCATCTCTCGCCAGCGTTCTGCAAGACGAATATCAATACGAATGCAATGGTTTATGAAGTCTCCCAGGGCAGTGGGTGACTCGCCTCTAGCCAATTCGTCTTTAATTGCGGCAGATAACCCCCTCCTAAACACTGCATATTTTGCTGAGTCGCACCATGTGGTATCCAACACCCACCTCCGAAATTCCATCGCGTATTCTACGACAGGACGCTTTTCCTGATGGAGGGCCAGCAATGCGGTTTCTGCTGTGGCACTTCGGTTGGGGTCATCGAACATCTGACACATTGCGGAAATAAAGTCATTTAAAGAATTCAAACAGACATCATTAGTTTCAATCAGGGGATTTGCCCAAGCAAGAGCCTTGTTGGTTAACAGCATTATCATAGCTAACACCTTATCTCGTCCTGTTGGAAACTGAGCCGCATGCGCAGCAAAATACAGCTGACACTGATTTAGGAACCCTCGGAACTTTTCTCTTTCGCCACCGAACCTGAATGGCGGGAGTTTAGGGAAAGCTGGAATCGAAGGTGGGGTTGCGGCTGGGGCTGAAACTGTAGTCTCTAGTTTTGAGAGACGAGTAGCTAACGCCTGAATGGACGTATCGGCTATGGTAGCATTATGGTTAGCTTGAGTCTCTAGTGCCGACAATTTTGTTTTGGTAGCCTGAAGCTCCCCTTGAAGTCCTGAGATAAATGTGCATATCTTTTTAAGGCGTACTTCCACAGAATCTGACCCAGCGAGCTCCATATTATTGGCTTGTGTATCCTGTCAAATTGGTACTATAGGTTCTATGGAACTCGGTAGCATGGGTCAGAGAAGACAGACACAGTATATGTTCAAAGGTTCAGTATTATATTGTAGCAACAGGTCACAGTACTATGCAAAGATAGTTCAGGGATATTGCAGGAAGCAGGCTTCAGTATTACACAGTAAGCAGATATAAGTTCTGGCAACAGGTAGAGTCTGTACGAACCAACTGGCGAGAGTCTGAGGTCCGGGAGCACACAGTCCTAACGTCCTGAGCCTGGACTGGGCTTCAAGCGGAGAGCAGGCCGCAGAGATGAATGAAGCAGAGCAGATCCGGACAGGAGAGGCGGTCAGGCAGGACGGCAGGTAAGTAACAAACGGGGAATCCTGAGGTATAGAAGAAGCAGGCACAATGCGAGTTCTCCAAGCTTGGCAGCAGGTGAAGATCCAGATACACAAGCACAGGTATAATGTGCTGTGTCCCTTTAGCACACAGCAGGCAGGAAACAGGAAAAGTCAAACAGGAACAAGATGGCCCCTTGTGAAGCTACTTACTCCATCTTTGATAAGGGCAAAAGTAAGGGCAAAGTCAAACAGAACAGGAACATGGCTCAGAGCCTCACAATTTGTGTGACACTCCGTAAATACATACACGGATATTGTTAGTTACACAAAAAATGTATACAGCTGTACACTTCTGATACAGTTCCGTATATCTGCTTGTTAGATTACGGTCAAATACATACTGTGAGAGCGTCTGTGACTAACAAAATATATACATAGATTTAATTTTTTTCATAAACCTTACACAGCTGGACGCTCCTCATACAGTACCATCTCTCTGCTGGTATTTTTGGTACATTTTCCCAAACATGAGGAAGTATGGTAGAAGAGGCCGCGGACGTGGGCAGGGGGACGCAGCTGGTACTGATGGTGGTGGTGCATCGGCTGGTTCTGGCAAAAGCACAATAGCAGCTAAGGCAGGAGGTGTTGAGCCTGCGTCATCGTCTGGCCCAAGAAGGCCTGTAAGGTCCCCTTTTTTTGGAGTAGGAAAACCGCTTTTAAAGCCGGAGCATCAGGAACAGGTTTTGGCGTACATTGCCGAAACAGCCACCAGCTCTATTGCCTCCTCTTTTGAACGTTCGAAACCTGCAAGCACAGAGTCATCAGTGCAGGGTTCTGGTCAGGAAAAACACCTTTCCTTGTGTCCTTCACCCTCACCAAAAGTTAAGGATGCAGCAGCCCACACTTCAGATTACTCTATGGAGCTCTTTTTACTTACCATGCCTGGGTTATCCAGTCAAATCCTGAATTCCCCAGTCCAAGATGAATCTGACAAGGAGTGCGCTGATGCACAGCCACTGCTAGATGATTCTGCTGGTACATTGACCCAGAGCACTACATTGCCCATGCAATCTATTGAGCCAGAATCTGACCCTGATGAAACTTAGGAGCCCCTTCCCGCATACTATACCACCTTACACGGTGACACAGAGGAAGGTAAAGAGGAAGGTGCAGATGACTTTGAAGAGGAGGTGATGGAGGACCCAGTTCTTGACCAGGATTGGCATCCATTGGGGGAGGAGGGTGGCGCTGGCAATAGTTTAGATAAGGAGAAGGATCCGCAGCAGGCATTGACATCGCAGCAGTGGTTATCTGGCAGGCCCATAGCTGTCCAAAAACGTGGATCAAAAACTAAAAGAGTTGCAGGACAGCTTGGCCAGACGGTCAACTTAGCACAGCGTGCAAGGCCAGAAAATGTATACCATAGTAGGAAGAGTGCAATGTGGCACTTCTTTGTCCAAATTCCTACTGATGAGGCAAAGGTTACCTGTAAGAAGTGCAGAAGGACCTTTAGCCGAGGTAAACAACTCAGAAATTTGAATACCAGTTGCATGCTTAGACATTTAATCAACATGCACTTGCAAGCGTGGACGGACTACAAAATCTCAGGTAGCACATGTGCACCTGCTCCGACTGAAGGTTGCCAGCAACGCTCAATCGCTTCCCCCACTGTAAGACCACCGCCACCGTTAAGCACACCACCAGCACTAAATGTGGAGGTGTCGTCGCAAGGCCAAAGCACTCAGGGAATCAAATGGTTTTGCAACACAATACTGAATCTAGGCCATCACCACCAATACCATCACCAACCCCCTCTCACTCCATCCGGTCCACCTCTACTTCCCCCATATGCAGCTCTCCAGTCCAGCTCACCCTACCAGACACTGAGTAGGACAAGAAAGTACTCATCCTCTCATTCGCGTACACTGTGTTTGAACACCTACATTGCCAAACTAATCTCATTAGAGATGATGACCTACCGTTTGGTTGAAAGCGAAGCTTTCCGTGAGCTCATGGCCTATGCTGTCCCACGCTATGAAATACCCAGTCGGCACTTCTTTTCTCGAAAAGCCATCCCTGCCCTCCACCGGCATGTGAAACACCGCATTGTCCATGCACTAAAACAGTCAGTGAGTGGAAAGGTGCACCTCACAACAGATGCATGGACCAGTAGGCATGGCCAGGGCCGTTACGTGTCTATCACTGCACACTGGGTTAATGTGGTGGATGCAGGCTCCACAGGGAACAGTGGCGTTGGAACAGTGCTGCCTAGCCCACGGTATAGGAAACAGTTGGCTGTAGGCTTTCGACCCTCCTCCTCCATCAGCAAAAGCTTGTCCACAGAACGCAGTCCCATGAGCACTCCATCCGCAGCTGGCAGTGTTGCACACGAGGTGCCCCTCTATCGAACAGCTAGTGGTAAGCGTCAGCAGGCTGTGTTAAAGATGATGTCTTTGGGCGACAACAGACACACCGCGGAGGTACTGGCCGACTACTTGCAGTGACAAATTGAGTCATGGCTGAGCAGTCTACATCTTGAGGCAGGCAAGGTAGTCAGTGATAACGGCCATAATTTTGTGGCAGCCATAGCCCGAGCAAACTCACACACATACCTTGCCTGGCTCACACTTTGAACCTGGTGGTGCAGTGCTTCCTTAATAATTATCCGGAGTTAACATCCCTGCTCCATAAGGTGCGAAGATTGTGCTCTCACATCTGTCGCTCAAACGTCCACTCCACTCGTATGCAGAAGCTGCAGCGATTGCTCCACCTCCCCAAGCACCGCCTAATCATAGACGTTGCAACAAGGTGGAACTCCACCCTGCACATGGTTGAGAGGCTGTGTGAACAGAGGCAGGCTGTAATGCATTTGGGTGAGGATACATGGGCGGGCAGTTTGAGGGAAGACATGGAATTGTCGGGTGTGCAGTGGTCAAAGCTGAATGACCTCTGTAAAGTATTTCAGTGTTTTGAGGAATGCACACGGCTGGTAAGCGCAGACGACGCCATCATAAGCATGAGCATCCCATTATTCGCCTGCTCATGCAAAGTTTGATGCACATTAAGGATCAGGCGTCTGCAGCGGAGGAGGAGGAGGGAAGCCTTGATGACAGTCAGCCATTGTCTGGTCAGGGAACTGTCCTGGATGAGGTGGAGGAAGAAGAGGAAGAGGAGGATGAGGGGGATGATTATTTTGGGCAGGAGGATGCTTCTCAGGCGGCAAGAGAAAATGTTGGCGTTCCAAGGTCAGGTACAGTGTTTGTGCGTGACTGCAGGGATGTGGATTTGCCAGAAAGTGCTCCTCCACCCAGCAGTGGCAGTGCAGCATTGACACCTGGAACATTGGCCCACATATGCGATTATGCCTTGCGGATCCTAAAAAGAGACCCCCACATTGCCAAAATGATGAGGGATGACGACTACTGGCTGGCCAACATCCTCGTTCCACGCTACAAAGGCAAATTACACAACATCATGCCACAGGAGAACCTAGAGATAATATTGGCTAACAAACAAGCAACTCTGGTAAACCGTTTGAGGCATTCCCAGCACACAGCAGCGGTGCTGGTTCTCCCACGAGCTGTAGTGGGCACAATGGAAGAGGTGTTCGGGGTGCACACAGCCAAAGTGGCGTTGGAGACAGGGGTTTAATGACCATGTTGTGGAATGATTTCTCAAGTACCGCTCACAATAATGCTAATACTGCATCGATTAAAAGTGACAGGAGACAGCAGTTATCAACTATGGTTACAAACTACTTCTCCTCCCATATCGATGTTCTCTCTCACAGGTCATTCCCCTTTGACTATTGGGGCTCTAAACTGGACACCTGGCCTGAATTGGCACAATATGCCTTACAGGAGCTCGCTTGCCCTGCTGCTAGTGTGTTATCTGAAAGAGTCTTCAGTGCTGCTGGATCAATCCTGACAGAAAAAAGGACCCGTCTGTCGACCCAAAATGTTGATGATCTAACCTTCAATAAAATGAACCATGCATGGGTTTCAAAGGATTTTGTCCCACCTTCCCCTGATGACACATAGGTTGCCAGAAAACTGCCTCGCTTTTGTCCTCCTCTTCCTCGGACTTGCCCAATTCCACCCTTTGCAGCAGCTGAATGTCCAGCCAACACATCAACATATGCCATTTTTTAAACCTCCCTAAGTGGGCTGCCACCACCCCAATGGCTCGGGTCAACACGTGGCGCACCCGGGCAAGTGTCGTTGCTCTGAACAGGTGGATGGGCCCACTGATGGCCGACGGCACTGGCACAGGGCCCCTCATAGTACAATACAGTGTCTCTGATGGTGGGGGGGCCCACTCGCCATCAGACACACCAGCGTACTATGAGGGGCCCTGTGCCAGTACCATCAAACACGAGTGTGCCCCCTGCTTGGTCATGGCCACAGCATTTGCAAGTTGCAATACTTACCTCTCCCAGCTCCACCGCTGTGTAGTCTGGGCAGTTAAATCCTTCACAGGGACGGCCACTAGAAATTTGGTGTATTGATCGATGATGGTTAAGATGTAGCTATGGCCTGTCCTGCTGGCCTCTACCTTCAGATGATCAATGGCTACCATTTGTAATGGACCTCAACTTACAAGCGGATGCAGTGGTGCTTTATGATCACCTTTCACAGTTGTGATAGTCACAGACGTGTGACATTCCTGCCACCATTTTTCAATGTCTCCTCTCATGCCAATCCAATAGAATCGCCTACGGCCTGTGGCTTCTGTCTTTGGCACTCCAAAATGACCAGACACATCATGATAGGCAGTGAGGACCATGTCTACATCTCTCCCTGTGATCACAATTTGATGGAGACGAGTAACGGTGATGTGATCCACGCTACTGCGATAAAGTAATCCTTTCTTCACAAAGAACTGTTTTCGCTGTCTCCACAGACTCAGTAATTGAGGGTCTGCATCGCCTCTGCAACTTCTACCGGGAGGTTTTCCCGCGATAAGTAATTCCCCAATTTCTGCAAACACTCGACTTTCCATCTGTACTTATATCCATGTAGTTTCCAGTAGCGGAGAGTTTGGACTGGCTTACTGAGATTGAAATATATACGAAGATTTAAAAGTACCACAACACTGTATACTAATGTACGCTTCGACTACCTTTCCCTTTTTCTACTTTTTAAATTCTGGTGTAATACATAGTGAGCCTGTGAGTGTCTGTGTCTGACTCCGGAAGTATAGACGGAAATTTACAATTACCCCTAGACTGGATACACCTGGTATGTGCTGATACAGTACCTTTGTTCAAAATTTTGTGTTACGGTATCATCCATAGTGAGTGAGCATGTGTGTTTTACGTCTTCTATAGATACGGTGAATCGGAGATACCAATTTTTACCCTACACTCGATACAGCTTGTATCTTGTTATACAGTACCTTTGTTCGACATTTAGTATTACGGTCAAATCCATACTGAGTAAGTGTCTGAGAGTGACTACGGGAACTATGTATACAGAGATTTCAATTGTACCCTATAATATATATACTTGCTATCTTTACAACATTTTTTATTATAGTCAAACCCAGACTGAGTGAGCGTCTGAGGGTGACTCCGGAAATATATACCGAGATTTCAAATTTGGCCAACACTGTATACAGCTGTACGCTTCTGATACAGTAACCTTTTTAGCTATTTAGATTCTGGTGTAATCCATAATGAGCCTGTGAACGTCTGTCTGTTACTCCGACAATATATTAGGAGCTTTAAGATTACCCCAACACTGTATACAGCTGTACGCTTGTGTTACATTACCCATATACAGCTTTTCATATTCTTGTGTAATCCATACTGGGCCTGAGAGCGTTTGTGTCTGCCTCCTGAAATGTATACGGAGATTCAGAATGTTTACACTATACCATATATACCTTGCATCTGGTGATACTGTACCCTTTTTCAACTTTTTATTTTATTGGGTAATCCATACTGAGCCTGTGAGTGTCTGTGTATGACTCATGAAATATATGCGTAGATATACTGTCATTCCTAGACTGTATAGAGCTGTACGCTTCTGATACAGTACCATATATCTGCTGGTATTTTGGGTCTATTTTCCAAAACATGAGGAAGTATGGTGGAAGAGGACGTGGGCATGTGGGGCACCTGGTACTGATGGTGGTGGTAGTGCATCTGCTGGTAGTGCCAAAAACACAATAGCAGCTAAGGCAGGAGGTGTTGAGCCTGCATCATGGTGTAGCTCTGGAAGGCCTGTAAGGCTCCGTTTTCTGGGAGTAGGTAGACTGCTTTTAAAGCCGGAGGATCAGGAACTGTTTTTGCCTTACATTGCTAAAACAGCCTCCAGCTCTATCGCCTCCTCTTCTGAAGTTTAAAAAAATGCAAGCACTGAGTTGTAAGTGCAGGCTTCTGGTCAGGAGCAACCCCTTTCCTTGTGTCCTTCACCCACCCCAAAAGTGAAGGATGCGGCAGCACACACTTCAAATTACTCCATGGAGCTCTTTTCACATACCATGCCTGGGTTAATTAAAAATGGGGCCCATCATACACTGGAGCATTCCAAATGGGGAACATCAGACACTGGAGCAGCATTTACAGGGCCCATTATACACTGGAGCATTAGAAATGGGGCCCATTATATATGGAGCATTATTAGGGCCCATCATACACTGGAGCATCATCCATGAGGCCCATCATATACTGGAGCATTCCAGATTGGGGACATCAGACACTGGAGCAGCATTTACAGGGCCCATTATACACTGGAGCATTAGAAATGGAGCCGATTACTGTATATATGGAGCATTATTTGGGCCCATAACACACTGGAGCATCGTCCATGGGGATCATCATATACTGGAGCATTATAAATGGGGCAGATCAGACACTGGAGCAGCATCTATGTGGCACATTATAGAGTGGAGCATTAGAAATGGGGCCCATTATATATGGAGCATTATTAGGGCCCATCATACACTGGAGCATCATCCATGAGGCCCATCATATACTGGAGCATTCCAGATTGGGGACATCAGACACTGGAGCAGCATTTACGGGGCCCATTATACAATGAAGCATGAGAAATGGGGTCAATTATATATGGAGCATTATTAGGGCCCATCATACTCTGGAGCATCATCCATGAGGCCCATCATATACTGGAGCATTCCAGATTGGGGACATCAGACACTGGAGCAGCATTTACGGGGCCCATTAAACACTTGAGCATTAGAAATGGGGCCCATTATATATGGAGCATTATTAGGGTCCATCATACACTGGAGCATCATCCATGAGGCCCATCATATACTGGAGTATTATAAATGGGGCAGATGAGACACTGGAGCAGCATCTATGGGGCACATGATACACTGGAGCATTAGAATTGGGGCCCATTATATATGGAGCATTATTAGGGCCTATCATACACTGGAGCATCATCCATGAGGCCCATCATATACTGGAGCATTCCAGATTGGGGACATCAGACACTGGAGCAGCATTTATGGGGCACATGATACACTGGAGCATTAGAAATGGAGCCCATTATATATGGAGCATTATTAGGGCCCATCATACACTGGAGCATCATCCATGAGGCCCATTATGTACTGTAGCATTATGTGGAGCTCATCATATACTGTATGGAACATTATATGTGAGTGACCAATTATTCTGTATGGAGAAATATATGGGGCTCATTATTCTGTATGGCGCACAATATGGTGGCCATAATACTGTATGAAGTAATATACTGTCCTTTTTTTTTGAGCTATTGTACAATTTAAAATAGATCAGTCATGTAAGCAGTGAAGTTTTTGTCATCGTACTATACCTATATTTCTGTGCCGTATCGGAGCATCATGAGTTGTGGTATGTGTTAAAGGGGCGCACTGACACTCTTTGGCCCAGGGCACACGAAAAGCTGGAGCCAGCCCTACCCCCCCAACAACTTTAGCCAAATAACCCCCAGTTTTCAATGCGGAACTATTATTATGAATTAAATTAAGGTTGACAAGCTTCAGTAATAAGAATTGATGTTTTTGGCATTGAAATGGGCACTGTAGGTGTGTTTACTGTCCTCCACTCCCTGCCGACTTTGCTTCCCCATTGACTTGCATTGGGTTTCGTGTTTCAGTCGGCCTCCGACTTTTCCCTATAGTCGGCCGATTTCGTTCGACCCGACTTTTGCGAAAGTCCGGTTTCATGAAACCCAACTCAACCCGAAAAAAGGAAAAGTCGCTCATCTCTAATGAGGGTTTTTGTTGATTCCATGGTGAGGAAAGGGCAGATTCTAGAGATGTTCTTCAGGTGTAAGCGACAAGAGCGGGCAAAAGATTGTATATGGGAGGTGAAGGAGAGATTGGAGTCAAATGTAACAACCAGATAGCGCGCCTTTTGCCAGTGTGTTATTATAGTGCCACCCACGGAGAGGGCAATGTCAGATTTAGGGAAGTTAGTAGATGGCGGGAGCAGATGTTCAGGTTTGGAGAGGTTGAGTTTCAGATAAAGGGCGGACATGATGTTGGAGACTGCGGACAGTCACTGGCGTTCTGTAGTACAGTGGGGGTAATGTCAGGGCATGACATGTATAGTTGTGTGTCATCAGCATAAAGATGGTACTGAAAGCCAAATCTGCTGATGGTCTGTCCAATTGGGGCCATGTAGAGAGAGAAGAGAAGGGGGCAAAGGACTGAGCCCTGAGGTACCCCGACAGCGAAAGGAAGAGGAGAAGTGGAGCCAGCGAACAAAACACTGAAGGACCGGTCAGAAAGATAGGAAGAGAACCAGAAGAGGGCAGTGTCCTTAATGCCTAGGGACTGGAGCCTAGACAGTAGGAGAGGGTGGTCAACAGTGTCTAAAGCTGCAGAAAGGTCGAGAGAATGAGCAGAGAGTGGGCACCATTATATTTTGCTGTCAGTAGTAGGGATGAGCGAGTAGTGAAATACTCGGACTCACTGTACTCGTTAGGAGTAGCTCCTAATACTCGGGTACTCGTAATGAGTAGCGAGTCCAATGTATGTCTATGAGAAATGCGAGTGATGGGCGAAGACTCTGTGCGGGCGGAGAATGTGTGCGGGGGTCTGTGGGGCTGTGTGTGTGTGTGCTCTGCTGGGCTGATCGGGGCTCTGTGCGGGTTCTGCCGGGCTGATTGGGGCTTTGTGCGGGTTCTGCCGGGCTGATTGGGGCTTTGTGCGGCCTCTGCCGGGCTGATCGGGGCTCTGTGCGGGCTCTGCCGGGCTGATCGGGGGTCTGTGCGGGCTCTGCCGGGCTGATCGGGGCCCTGTGCGGGCTCTGCTGGGCTGATCGGGGGTCTGTGCGGGTTCTGTGTGGGGCCTATGTGGGCTCTGTGGGGCCTGTGCAGGCTCTATGAGGCTCGGTGTGGGCTCTGTGCGGGCTCTGTGGGACCTGTGCGGGCTCTGTGGGACCTGTGCGGGCTCTGTGGGACCTGTGCGGGCTCTGTGGGGCCTGTGCGGGCTCTGTGGGGCCTGTGTGGGCTCTGTGGGGACTGTGTGGGCTCTGTGGGGGCTCTGTGCCGGGCATGGTCTGATAGGATGACTTGTCCCATCTGGCTATGCCCGCTACAGTGGCAGCATTAGCAGATGATGGGAAAGTAGTATTCCCATCATCCGGCTAATGTGGAGAATGTAAAAAAACCCCACAAACAGAACATACAACATAGAGTACAAACTCACTGCACACACCTAATTCCCCGAACCCATCAATTTCCTGTAATAAACATAAAATAATAAAGCAACCTATACTCACCTCTCTGCCGTAGTCCAATAATAATGAGGGTCCCGAGTCGATCTCCCGTGGAGAACAGCCACATCAGCTGATGCGACCGCTCTCCAGGGGCTCCAGCGATACAGTGGCGGAGGGTTATCTCCGTCACTGTATCACTCCGCCGGAGGTCACAGGAGTTCACCTGTGACTTACGGCAGCACTAGTTCGTGAGAATTTTCTCAAGCAGCAGTGCTGCCGTAAAGCAACTCCAATGACACACTGCGGGAGGTTATCTCCGGTCAGTGTGTCATTGGAGGCCTATAGAGCAGTCACATCTGCTGATGTGACTGCTCTATAGGGGAAATCGTCGTGGGACACTCATTATTAAAGAGGGACTGCGTCGGAAGGCAAGTATAGGTTGGTTTGTTTTTTTTAAACTTTTTGCAGGTGATCGATGGCTTCGCTTGGATCTGGGCGTACAATAAAAATTTTGAAAAACCATGTTGTGTTTTATTTCATTAAAATGCTTTATTCTTATGCATGTGTGTTTTTTTAACCCTTTATTAATATAAGATTAATAATGGATCGGTGTCTTATTGATGCCTCTCCATTATTAACCGGGTTTAATGTCACCTTACAATAGCAAGGTGACATCAACCCCTTATTACCCCATATCTCACCGCTACACGGGAGTGGGAAGAGAGGGGCTAAGTGCCAGAATTGGCCCATCTTATAGATGCGCCATTTCTGGGGCGGCTGAGGGCTGGTATTTGTAGCCGAGGAGGCAATATCCATGGCCCCTTCCTAGGCTATGATTATCAGCCCGCAGCTGTCTGCGTAGCCTTTCTGGCAATAAAATATAGGGGGACCCCACGTCATTTTTTTGGGTCCCTCTATTTTAATAGCCAGTAAAGGCTATGCAGACAGCTGCGGGCTCATATTCATAACCTGGGAAGGGGCCATTGGTATTACCCGCACAGACCCCCGATCAGCCCGGCAGAGCCTGCACAGAGCCCCGATCAGACCGGCAGAGCCCGCACAGACCCCCGATCAGACCGGAAGAGCCCGCACAGAGCCCCGATCAGCCCGGCAGAGCCCGCACAGACCACCGTACACACATATGATACTGCGCGGCCAGCCACTCACAGTAATGCCACAACAAAGAAGGCGGTGGCTTTATTGTGATTTGCTGACACATGCTGGGCGGGAGATCCGAATATTGCGAGGCAAGTAGTGTAATTTACTCACTAGGATTCGAGTACCGCATTACTCACCGAATACCGAATCCTAACAAGTATACTAGCTCATCCCTAGTCAGAAGGTCATTGGTCACTTTGAGTGCAGTTTCTGTTGAATGTAGGACTGTGAAGCGTCTAGGAAGGAATGACTAGAGAGGTAACAGGTAAGGCGGGAGTAGACAAGGTGCTCCAAGAGTTTAGAGATGAAGGGGAGATTGGAGACTGGTCTGTAGTTGTTTGCGCAGGATGGGTCAAGGACGGGTTTCTTTAATAATGGAGTAATGATAGAGTGTTTGAAGGAGGATGGGAAAATGCCTGAGGAGAGGGAGAGATTAAAGATTGAAATGGATCCCCTACAGAATAATAGACCCCATACAATGCTCCATGTAAATTAATGGACCCTATATAATACTCCATACAGAATGGGCCCCATACAGTATGGGTCCCATATAAAGCCTTCATACATAAAAAAAATAAAACACTCAACTCTCCTTGCAGACTGCAGGTATGAGCTCTTCAGCGTCGCCATCTTCCGACTCTCTGCACTGTGACTGCTCAGAGTAGATGGCGCACTATAGTGACGTCATTGCGCCCTCTGCCCTGAGACATCACAGAGTCAGAAAACGCGGAAGACACTGGAGCTGGGGAGGTACAGGGAGAGGTAGGTATTGCAAGTGGCAGAGCCCTGAGCAAGCGAGGGGGCGCACTCGCGGGCGCTGACACCAAGCTCCGCCGACAGCAAGTGAGCACCCCACTTGATCAGGGCACCGCCACTTGACTGGGTGCGCTAGGTGGTGACGCTAGCCCTGCCCATCAGATCTGCATTACAGGCTCAACAGACTTGCTGGCTGGTTTATTAAAGAGTCAGCATATAAAATATTTTTTTCTGGACTTTTCCAGAAACAAATGGTAGAATATAACAAAACATATTGAAACATTATATGTCATGGTTCAGTCCTCAGATAAATCCCTTACTCATTGATATTTTCCGATACAAGCAGCTGAAAGAGTTGCAGTTTGTATTATACTCCAGAGCTGCATTCACAATTTTACTGATTGCTGTGGAAAACAGCTTAACAGAAACACCTCAAACTACTTTGCTGATTTTTAAAGGGTTATTCCTATCTCCACTATCCTATCCCAATATATAGTTGAGACACCCAGCTTTTTGCTTGTCCAATATGTAGTAGGTGTAATAATAATAATATTATCAAATACTTCTAATTAGAAATGTAGTATAGTTTTTCTGATTCGCAATGTCTCTTTCCTCTTGTATCCATGGTTATGACCAATAGCTAAGGAACTGTCATTATATCAGTGGTCGTAACCAAGGATAGCTAAGGTCCTGCAATGCCTGCACATGAGGAAAGACACATAGGGAAACAGAAGAACTATACTAATTCAGATTACTGCACTTAATTACACTTCCCAGCAAGAAGGACTGAGAATCATATGGGCTCCTGTTCATTTTTACACCCCCTCAACTTGCAAAAAGTAAGGAATTTTTTTTAGATAGGTTCCGTATCAAAAATTTGTATGACTACGTCTTAGTGATGCTGTGTCCATAGTGATGTTACGTCAAAGTTGCATTTAATAGACGCCAGCTAAATGGGGGTTTATACAACATAATGAGAGTTATAATGGAGTAAACTACCCTTTGTGGCTGCTGAGCTAGCCAGACCCCTTGTGTACCTGGTGGTATTTGTAACGTATAGCAACAGTGCTGATTCTCAGGTTGGCTTTGATTGCCATAAGGTTTCCGCCAATATTTTGATCAAGTGCGCAAATCCCCATTCTACCACTAGATGTCACTACAGGCTTATAACTTTTAATGACGATCGCTGATGATTACAAATCTGCATTAGAGAAGCTCTGATAACTTTCCGCAGCTCATGTTTTGGAGTTAATGGTCCAGGAATCTAATTTACTTTAACTTGTTTTTTTATTCCTAAGCAAAGAGAAACAAATAGAAGTCAATCTAAAGGGTCTTTTAGTTCAAAATCACTTGTATCTGCATCAAATTTTGAATAAATTGCCTCTTGAATCCCCAACTTGACCTTTTTACACTAGAAATCATACTTTCTCTTTACTTAGCTAAACAATAACCCCATAAGGACCAAGCTCGTTTTTGCATTAAGCATAGTTTATCACACATTTCTGCCTCCACACGTTTCCATTTTCTCGGCTCTCTTTTAGGCCAAGGTGAGTTGCAGTTTTTACGGCTTTATTTGGGGGTACATATAATTAGGGGTTAACATATAAGATTTTTTTAACCATGGAAAAATTCTGCTATAGTCCTGTTTGTTCACCCAGATTCTGACCTACAGGTTAGGTATGGGTCCTTGACTGCCACCATGGGCACCACCGCCACACGGACAAGAACTTCAATGCGACCTAATTCAAGTAACCTTTTTTTTCTTTGACAATTACTTTTTATAATCCTATTAGGAAACTTTATTAATATTTTTATATGTCTGTACGGCAAAAGCATTATTACCTGTCCGTAGCCAGACTCCCTTTAGTGTTAGAGCATGAACATAGGTTGGTATGCCTTAGCAAACAGCAGTAATGGACAGACCTAAGAGCCAGCGTTAGCCCCCTGTCTGGCACTGTGCGACTGCTAACCCCAGCATTCTTGTAAATGTTGTATCACTGTAATCACTAGTGATTAGGGTTTCCTCCTACTTTCACCAGAAGTAACTTCATGCTCTAGAAGAAGCCGCAACTGGCGAAACATAAATCCAGCCACATTGTTTATGTTTCTTTTCTTGTTTGTTTTTCCTTTTTTTTTCAGAATTGAAGATTTGTGTTCTTGTGTTTGTCCCACCGAACCTCCAGATATAAATAGATAAATGAAAATGTGTTATTGTGCAGCGAGTGTGGGTAGCAGTATGTATGGGACTGAACTTTTATTTCTTTCCAATCTAATGGCAACATATTCATGTACATTAGGATCCGGCAGTGAGGTTATAAAGAAGCAAATCACTATAGACCCCAAGCAGACCTGACTATAAAGGGGTCTGGGAGGGGAATCCATTTAATTATGAGGGGTCTGTAATACAAGTTGCCAATCCGATCTCCACTGATCAGAAACTCCTGGAATATCCTAGAGATATGCTATCACTTCCAGTGATTATCTCAGTAAGTAAATGCCTCCATTATGCTGTGATTGTGGCAAAAGGATGTCATATAGTAGGGTCTTCTTGCTTGAAACCCCCTTTGATGGACAAGAGTAGGGAGCTAGTAATAATGAGCTGCTCTCAGACAAGTTGCTATATATTACATGGTGTAATGGTGTGAAAACCTGGTATCAATTACTATATAAGTTTCCAGAAGTTCAAAAGTCATTGGGAAATTGTGGAGCTCCCGATGGGGTATGGGCAAGGATAAAAGCCACTGTCTTGTAGTCATGAAGGGTGGCTTTACCTAAAAATAGTTAAAGTACAACTCTTACCCGATGGAGGCTTGACATAACTGATATGTCAGATATGGGATCTTGTTTGGAAGAGAAATCAGAAGCCGACTTGGTGGGCTGCACATGATTGTCATATTCATGTTTCCAGGAGTTATGCCCTGCAGTGCACAACCAAAATAGGCAAGAGTTCTTGACTCTTTCAATGTTAGATCAATATTTACTACAATTACACAGCACTGTTTTTTTCTTCTCTTTTTATCTTTTCCTTCCAAGAAGGATATTTTATCCAATTTATCACCTGCTTAAGTTCCATGTCACAAAAACACTTCACCTTAAAGGGAATCCGTCAGAATTTTTGTGCTATGTAATCTGAGAACAGCATTAGGTAGCAGCTGAGACACTGAATTCAGTGATGTGTCACTTATTAGGCTCTGTGCTGCTGTTTACTTGCAATGAAGGTTTTATCACTAAGAGATTATCGTTTATCACTGCTGGACTACGTCAGTGTTCCGACCACGCCCCCTCCTGTGATAAGCAGCTCACTGTCTATAGACAATGTACACAGTGAGTCCGATGTGTTCGGGGTCAGCTTTTCCAGCTCTGCTACATGCTATATCATGGTTGTGTCACAACTGCTGCACCCAGTAAACTAGGTGATACATCATTGGAATCAGGCTCACTGGCTCTATATTATGCTACTCTCAGATTAAATGGCAAAAGCCAACTGAACAGATTACCCTTAATAAAATAATTATCAATATTGTTATTATTATTACTGTTATTATGTCAAAAAGTGTTTTAGTTTCCATTGGAATTTGTTAATGACATGATGTAGAGCAGCCTCCCTTGCACACACAACCCCCAGCTCAGGCAAAACTTTTAAAGAGTAACTGATGATTATTTTTTTTTTGTTATATCATAAATCAATAGTAAACATTAAAATAAGAAACTTTGTAAAACTTTATAATATATCTTAGTGAAATCTACATCTCTCATGGGTAAAATTGTATACTTTACTGAGTTAGGAAAAGGTAGTTGGTGCTTATAAGATTCTATGGAGAGGGGGTGGAGTTAGATGTAGACATAAATGTATGGTAAAACTAAGGAATTAAAATAGTTAATCTGTGCTAATTATTTTGGCCATAAATATGACAAGTCCTTAGCAATAAACAAATACATTTCATATCCATGGCTAAGATTTAGGCAAGGAAAACAAACCCTGCTCCGTCATCCTTGTCCTAATGCATGGTGCCCATCTACTCTTCTTCAGGGATATCACTTCTATGGACCTGGAGTTGCGTGACATTCAGCTGTACCTTACCCAAGTGTATGTCACCAATGAATGGTGCATCAAGTCATTAAGTCCCTTACATCTACCACTGCCTTTAGTGCTAATGTTGGCACAGTAGGATGGGGCAGGAGGGTACAGGAAGGGTGTGCCCTAGATGGGCAGACAAGGCCCTATTTTTATCATTTTTATATGATGGATGATCAATGAATCCTAATACTATTTCACATAAATTCTTATAGTAAACTACACCAATCAAATGATATATCTTACTCCTACGCTACACAACTCTGATTATCCTATGGTATACAGATCTGAAGTCTGTCACCACTTATTATTGTAGGGGGGGGTCTTGTCTTTGATGATATCTCTTTGAAAAACATTGAGAACTAGATTAGTTGTGTATGATGCATCTTCGCCTCCCTCTTTCCCTCTCGGCTATTTCTCAACAACTAGGACGCAGATGGGCCTCCAGTTGGTCTGTCTGCCGGCCGTATTTTTGCTTGCTCTTGAAGAGCGACGAGTTTTATATGTGAAAAGCCACTCGACATTCCAAAATCTGCACAAGCACAGAGTCACTGCTTTCTTCTGCTGGATGCTGCCAACACTCGCCTCCTCAGGCATTCTTTCGTGAAGGCTCATCATAAAAAGTGATGTCTTCTCTCCATCACCGCGCCCTCCACCTCCTGCGACTTAGTTTCTACACTTTTCATTTTGGTTTCCGATGGCAAAATGAAACACACTGGGTTATATATTATTTGGTACACTGTGGAGTCTTGGTCAAACGCCAATTGGTGGCTCGCTAAATTATTCTGCCACCTGGATTGGATGTATGAACAGTCATAGTGATCTCCTGCTTGTATAAGGGCATCCTTGATTCACTGTACCCATGTTCTAAATTAAAGAATTCTTACAGCAATGTACATAGGAGAGAAAAGGCCCCATTATTTAGATCACATTTTTCCACCGATTATGGTGCCAGGTTTTATTGCGCATGACCAAACGGTCTTGTGTTTAAACAGTTCCTCTTTCCTTTTCATGGTCCTCTTTCACCCACTTGACTGCTAACCATGCAGTTTCTCAGGACAGATTCTTACACACCTCACCCACAGTAGCAAAGGGAAAGATACCAAAATGGCTCCTCTCTCCCAGAGTCTCATAGCATTAGATCTTCCCAGATCCTCGACCATCGCCAATAACATCTGAAACTTTAAGGGGTGTTCTCAAGTTTGAAAATAATCCCCTATCAGTAGGATACGGTGTAACTTTATGATCACGGAGTGTCCGATCCAGGGTTGTCAACGATCCAGAAAGTCCTGGACAATCTGTAAAAATGAGGCACTTTTTTGCCCTGTCTGTAAAAAAAAAAATGTAACGCGTCCTTGAGTAGTTTGAGAATATTTTGATTGTAAATCTCATACTTTTACAGCTTACAGCGAATGCAGCTGATGTCTTTATATCAGAATTTGGGGCTGTAGATGTGGATCACTTATTATCATAATGATTTATTATGGTTTTCCAATGTGTCCATAAAAATATTGTCTATGCATCATTTTTTGGTAAATTGTTAAAAAAAAACCGGAAAATTCTAGTTGACAACCCTGGCCTGATCATTGTGGCCCCTAGCGATACTTAAAATCAGGGCCCTGCTAAATTGAGTGGAGGTCGATCATGCACACTACTGCTCCATTCATTTTTAATGGGAGTGCCGGAGATTGATGAGCACTGCACCCAGCTGATCTTCACCGCTCCCATTAGGATGAATGTAGCGGAAGTGCACATTATCGACAGCTCCATTCAGTCACGACTCTTCAGACCCCATTTCTCAGAATCATTGGGGGCAAATGCGGTCGGATCTCCAAATATAGGAAAATTATTCATTATTCTATGGTCAGCTGGGTGATAGAATACTGATGATTTGCAGCCAATCAGCAGCTGCAACTCTACAGGGTTCAAAGCAGGTACAGGACTATGATGACGCTTGTGGAATGCAGTAAGAAGTGTTTCTTTTCTTGTATATTGATTATATAACCAATGTCTTAACCCTACTTAAATCCAAAAAGAAACATTTTATTTCGTAAACTCAAGTGCATCTATTTCCTTTGCTATTTATTTGTTGCTCATAGCCTCAGCCTTTGGAGTATAATCAGTCTGATTGCCAGAGCAACTTAAGTTCTTCCATGGCCTGCACAAAATAAATCATATGCCCTCCTTTGACCTAGAATAAAATGATGGGGAGGTGCATGGTAAAAATATTTTCATGTAATTTCTTAACACAAAACTTTATGCCTTAAAGGGATAGTCAAACTCTAAAATGTTATAATATATCTGCTAACTTCCAGATTGGTGGGGGTCCAACCTCAGAGACTCCCAATGATCATCTGGAGTGGCAATGCGCATGCTCGACAACCATTCCATTCATTGTCTATGGGAGAAAGCCAAGTATTGCGTTTGGTTTTCGAAAGCCTTTAGCAGAGTTGTTGGCGAAACGCTCATCATTTGTGCATTGGTAGCTGAAATACTATTTTAGTCTATTTTCTATTTATGTGATGCATAGTTTCTAGTGATGGGCGAACCCCTGGATGTTTGGATACCAGAACAGTACCCAAAACCAACCCAGACCCCATTGACATGAATGTGGGGTCTGAACATTTAGTGTTTCAACCCTCAGCTGTCAGTTTTACCACGGCTGGTTATCAAGAATAGAGTGTCCCCATGCTGTTTTTGTAAAAAATTATTTAAATAAGTAATAAAAACTACATGGGGTGCCCCTATTTTTGACAACCAGCCAAGATAAAGCAGACAGCTGGGGGCTGGTATTCTCAGGCTAAAAGGGGCTATATATTTTGCCCCCCCAACCTAAAAAAAGAAGCCCGCAGCCACCCAGAAAAGGCACATCTATTTTATGCTCCAATTTTGATGTTTTGCCCGGCTCTTCCCACTTTCCCTGTTATGGTGGCAAGTGGGGTTCATATTTGTAGGGTTGATGTCACTGCTGTATTGTCCGGTGACATCAAGTCCACTGGTTAGTAATGGTGAGGTATCTATAAAACACCTATTCTAAACTAATCCTATAGTTATATTGTAAATAAACACACAGCAAGTATAAAGTCCTTTATTTGAAATAAACACATTTTTACTTTTTTATTTAAAAATAACAAACACAGTTATACACACCTCATGCCCATTCCATTGAAGCCCTCATCTCCTGCAATAAAGCAAAAATAAAGATCCTCCATATCCTTCTCCTGTCTGAGGTTCTGTGCCACATTATAATCCATGTCTGGTGATGAACAGTTTTCAACCTGGACAGTGCCAAGATGTGACCGTTCAGTCTGAAAATCACTGATGAATGAGTTGCTGCGAGCACAACATCTGTGACTAGCGGTGATATCATCGAGGTTACCATAGGTCACTGAAAATGCGTTCCCAGCTGGGCCAATGAACTCCAGTGGGCAAGTGGGAAGAGCTGGGCAAAGCGCCAGTATTGGCACATCTAATAGATGTGCCTTTTCTTGGAGGCTTCAGGCTGCTATTTTTAGGCTGGGGGGGCCAGTATTGATGACCTCTTACCAGCCTGAGAATACCAGCCCTCAGCTCTCTACTTTTGCTTGGCTGGATGTCAAATACGGGGGGACCCCCACGCCATTTTTTTACTTATTTATTTATAGCTGACAGCTGAGGGTTGCAGCCTTGAGCTGTCAATTTTGCCTGTCTGTTTATCAAAAGTACAGGGGAACTGAAGCCGTTTTTTTAAAAAAAATAGAGCACAGGCGCCGGCTGAAGAATACTCCCATCAGCCGCCGCCTGCTCTCGCTATTATTAGTGGCAGCAGGCATAGGCTGATGGAAGCAGTAGTCTCATCAGCCAACACCAGTGACCGGAGAAAACATTTTACCTCCAATCACAGCTGTGGGCTCACGCTGTCATTAGACAGCGTGGGAACCGTGGCTGTCTGACAGGCAGTAATGATTTTACCGCAGATCAGAAGCAGTGTTTGCCACGCTGTTATGCGCATGACAGACGCCACTTGTTCTCGCTGTTAATAACGGCAGCAGGCGTAGTCTAATGGGAATAGTAGTCGTATCATCTAACGCCTGTAACTGTAGATAAACTTTTTACCTCCGGTCACAGGTGCAGGCTTATGCTTATGCTGTCATCTGACAGCATGTGAGATGCAGCTCTCTGACTGATGGTAATGATCTTACTGCTGATCAGAGCCACCGGTGTTTCTTGTACTGTCATGTAGGTGATAGCGCGAGAAACACCCAGTGTTTAGGGTGCCAAACCCGAACAGTAACATGAACTTCCTGGTGAAGACCATGTTCGAGGTCCATACCCAAACAGTAGGTGTTCGGTACGGACCCCGAATTTTACTGTTCGAGTTCGTCCACCTCTAATAGTCTCCATTCTCTAAGCCTCTCTTCAGCCTCCATACTTTCACTTTAGGCAAGTACAGCTATTTTTATACTGTGTTATAGTAAGGGAGTGAATTGAAACGTCCCCTTTAATGCCACCTTCCCTTTAAGGAGTTCTAATATAAATATATTGTAAATGTTGTACAGATATTATTACGCTCTGGTACTGCTACACTATTGTGTATTTCCGCCGTTCTTGTTGGTATTGCCACATTATATGTGTTACCATGTTGTACATATTGTAATATATTGTGTTGTTTCATGTTCTACATATAAATGCATAGGTTAGGGGAAGCTGGTGCATCCTTTGGATTCAATAGTGGAGGGCACTATTAGTACAGAGTTTCTGGATATGGGTAAGTGTAGTACTGTAGTGGGCCACTAGATCAGGGTATACTAGTGGGTCTTATTAAGTATATCTATAGGAAGTTCACATAGGTTTACTGTAGGAGGAGCTGCTATGGGTTAAGCAAGTGTAGGAGATAGGAACAGTCAGAAGGGCGAGCATGCCTGAAGTGTCCACAAGGGCTTTAAGCCCAGGACGCCATAGCAGCTACGCAATGTTATGAAGAAGAAAAGCACGGGCACAGTCAGATGGTGCTGGATAAGACCGATGCACCCGGGAAATTGCATTTTATGCAGCAGGAACAGGAAGGAATACAAGGTCCAAAAGTCGTGACGGGCACAGAATATTCACCATGTGGCAGATCTTAAATAGGGCTGAAACTTGTAAATCCGGGGCAAAATGGATGAACGGGATCCCCTATGTCCTGAGGTCCTACAGGAGTGATGCTGCGGTACCGCCAAGGGCGCTACTACACCGTAATGTGGACAAAGAAAGCAGGAAAGGGAAAGTGTAGGAGGAATGCTGTGTGGCCTGTAATGTAACTGATGTTCTGGGACAGTCGCAAAGTAAAATCGTTTGGTTGGCTTCTGAACTGGTATCTGTGTCTGTTCTTTCTACCCTGTGCACAGAAGCTGAGTGTGTAGGAACTGTGTCGCACCACAGTGAAATTCCTGATGGTGAACCAGAACCCCGAACAGGTACGCCGGTAGAAGCTAATGATTTTTCTGTAGGAAGAGGCCGGGACACCAAGGCCCTGGTGTCCTCGGCCACGACTACCGTCCTGGCCCCTTCCTACACTATTTGATATGGTTGGCCTTGCTCTCGCTATACTGTATATTTCCAGCCAGAATGCAATTTATTAATGTACCTGCCTGTTACATTATCTTCCACTTTTTTACAGTACTTATGTATTTAATGGATTTCTTTATTTTGCTAATACTTTTCATTTTAGTGTCATGCACATTGTTTATTGGTTTTAGACTTTATAAACAGTCTAATAAACAGGGTCTAATGTGTAATGTGCAGTAGTTGGTGCAACGTATGGGGACCTAGTTATTTTTGAAAAAATATTCACCAAGCCCAATGCAACTTGTATGGCACACCTGTCTGTGTTGTGAGTGTTTCCCATGAGAGCCTGAGCGATGACTGGACTAGACAAGTAACTAGGGACCACAGGGTTAAAACTGGACCAAGGGAAGAGCAGAATAGTCCTCCTGATCCTCCAACACACCCTAAGGAATCAGACACTGAGAGGGAGAAACAGTCCTGAGTTAGACAGACTCCTGCTGTGTCTCACAAGATCACAAGTACAGATCAGGCAGAGAGCTGAAACGGCAGAACTATTGATGATGAGCCATGTGAGGCACCTGGTGTACTGATGTCCAATATTCAAGATGCCTGATTAGGATGACTGAAATGTGTTGTTATTAGTTATCAATGAGGATTTTTTTTTTAAAGGTTCAGTACTTTCAATAAAAGGAGGTTAAACGGCACATATCAACATACATAACATTGAATACCTGAACATAGTGTAAGAAGGTGAGATAGAATTACCTCCTCGCTTCCCTTCCTCTAAATGTCTTCCATCTGTTGTTGTTTACATATGTTAATGTTGATAATGTCTATGATAAATATTTGCGGTACTGCTACATAGTAAGATGTATTATCGCCAACAGTTATGGTTCTGCCACATGTGTAAATGTGTTACCATTCTTTAGAGAACTGTATTATGATGTGTTGTGTTCCTTTGGTGTAATACTGTATATATTATATGTGATGTGTTCTAATGTTCATGTACAGTTTAGGGAAAGTAAAGTGCATCCTTTTGGGACACTAGAGGAGGGCACCTTAGTATATACTTCTTATAGCTAAGGGTGGGTGTGTAGTTCCTTTATGGGCCACTAGATGGGGGCATACTAGTGTGCACTGTAGGTATAGTGTATAGGAAGGTTATAGAGGGATAAGTGTAGGAGGGGCTGCCGGGAGGTAAGACAGAAGTTTCTAGGAAGTTAGGTCAGACAAGGCCTGGGTGCCTGTAGTGTCCACATGGGCTATGGGCCCAGACAGCTTGGCAGCCACGTAACATTAAAACGCTGCAGCCCACGTTATCCACGGCCAATGTGCATTATTGCAGTGGGCCAGAACAGGGAAGGAAAGATGTGGCGACTCTTTGCCTGGGCAGATGCCTTTAGGGCAGGAGTCGGTTGGACTGAGGAGATGAAGGAAGTTGGAGCTTCGATGAGATTGGTACAGATGGGCCGGATGCTTTACCAGAGGCAACCAAACCTGGTGGCTGATGATTTCAAGTCTGGGGCGAAACAGACAGAAGGAATTGTCATCATGGCGAGGTTAGGCCAGGAAGGAACTGGGGAGCAGTCTAGGATGGATCGGTCTGGGCGTCTACTGCACAGAAGCGACATCCAAACAGGGAAAGATGAGGAAACGAGTGAATTCCATGATGTACCAACTGTGGATGTAACGTGTGAACTATTCAGTAAAAAGAATGTTAATGTTATCTTGGACTGTGTCTCCATTGCTGGGGTCACCTGGAAGAGGGACCTTTGTTGCCTGGGAAGTGCCTGGGGGATGCTGAATTTGGAGATGCACACTAAAGAGAGAAAAAAAGTTTTCTGTACGGGAAGGTCTGGACATAGATGTTGCAGTAATGCAGGTCACAACTACAGTCCTGTCCTCCCCTTATAGTAGGATGACATTACAAGAAAAAGGCCACTGTTACCTTCATTGGCGGTCCACCATTCATGGGTATCTAATGTAGGAAGGGAGTGGAGGGGTTCAGTGCTCTGACACCGAACACTGGAGCACCCCCTTATACACAGTTGTTCAGAGGCTGTTGACAAACAGTTTCCAAATAAGGAAAATTACAGAATAATATGCAAGGAACTAATCACGTGTCTACACCTATAATATACTTGCCAACTCTTCTGAAATTTTAAGGCTCCTGGATAAAGGGAACACCTTCTAGACTCCTGAAAGAGCTGTCAAATCAGACAGTCCCACCAAAGCTCCCAGTATTGCTCCTATTTACAGAGCGCTGCATGTACCCTGACAACTTGGTGAGCAGGGGCAAGGTTTTTGGAGGGGCAGCAAATTATTATTATTTATTTATTTAGCACCATTGGTTCCATGGTGCTGTACATCACTTACAGTAAACAAACCAACAATCACAGACTGATACAGAGGGGAGAGAGGACCCTGCCCTTGCGGGCTTACATTCTACAGGATGGTGGGGAAGGAGACAGTAGGTTGGGGGGGTTGCAGCAGCTCCGGTGTTGGTGAGGTGGTAGCTCCACTAGTGGTGAGGAGGCAGCGGGGATCATTGCAGGCTGTAGGCTTTCCTGAAGAGGTGGGTTTTCAGGTTCTGTCTGAAGGATCCGAATGTGATTGATAACCGGACGTGTTGGGGCAAAGAATTCCAGAAGATGGGGGCTATTCGGGAGAAGTCTTGGAGGCGGTTGGGTAAGGAGCAAATAAGTGTGGAGGAGAGAAGGAGGTCTTGGGAGGATCGGAGATTACGTGAGGGAAGCAGGGTGGATAAAAATCTTGATTTTTTAAAAAAAATCAAAAAAATCAGATTTTTTTGATTTAAATCAGATTTTTTTGATTTAAATCATTTGATTTAAATCAGATTTTTTAATCAAGTTGTACACAAGCAAAACTTTGTCTTTTTGCAAATCTAATTGTTTTACACAAATAAAAATATTAAAACAGTTGATTATGAAACCTAATAATTTTTATTTGCACTATTAAACACTCAGAATTGAACTACAGAGAGTAAGTACTTTTTAACAATAGCCTATCTCTAACGTTTGAAGTAAGCAAACATCTTCAGTGAATACATCAGTCCTTTAAGCCTACTGTTTATTTAGGACTTTTAATAGGAAAACCAGTTGTCCTGCTTTAGCAGTTCCTTCCTAAGCGGTTTCGGACTGTTGTGTGCACAAAACCAAATGAAGAAAACAATCTCTCTACTCCTGCGGATGAAGCCGATGCAGTCAGTAGCTGAGTAGCTAGATTTATTATCTTTGCTGGAAGAACAAGTGATTGCGACTTCCACCAGTCCAGTGGTTTTAGTTCATTAACGACGTTATCTGCAAACATGTATTTTTGAAATGGTGCAGATTCACACTTCAATTTCAGCACAGTTGCCACAATGTCATGGTTAGTATTGGCGAGCCACTCCATTGCAGAGTTGATTTCCGCCTCAGATAATTTTTTCCCTCTGTAGATGGGATGCAAGATATTGGCTAAATAGTGTTCTTCTTTTAATGCTTGGTCCTTGCGGTGCTGTATTGCAACCTTTACATTGTTTGAGAGGTTCAAGAGATCTAGAGAACCTACTAAATCTTTCCAAACTTCTGTGGCATCAGCTATGGTTGCAGTATCTTTCTGCATTTTATCCAACGCAATCGATATTGGCTTTAAACTTTCCAAAAGGTCCTCGGCATTTCTCTTCACACCAAGATTTAATACTTTGCTTCGTATATTAGCATCAATTTTATCCTGATGTGTTTCGCAAATGGACAGTAATTTTGACCAGTTGTTAAAACAGTTCCAAGCAGTCAGCCAAGGTATTCCATCTAACATCTTGTGGTAGAACCAACTTCAGTCCTCCCATTTCCTTGTAGGTTGCATGTGCAAAATGATTATTGCGGAAATATTTAACAATTTCTACAACATGTTCCTTGACACCCAAAATATGCAGGTCTTTTGCCAAAAGATGCAACAAATGGGCAGAACAACCGTATGTAATGACATTTGTGTCATCCTGTGCCAGTTCCGCTCGCATTTTTGCCACATTGCTTGCGTTATCAGTAACTAAGCTCCTTACTTTACATCCAAACTGTTCTTGGCATTGGTGAATTGAGTTCTTAGCAATTTCAAGTAAATATTCAGCAGTATGTGAATTTCCAGATGTGTCGATTGTGTCTGTAAGGTAAGTTTCACCATCTTCTGTTGTGACACAAGTGCAAATTATGGGGTCGTTGTGGATGTTGCTCCAACCATCCAAGCTCATGTTAACAACCTTGTCTTTCAAATATTTTGTACAAGCCGCTCTTTCTATGTCGTATACAGCCTGAAGATGTTTTCCTGAGATATCAAATCTACTTGGTGGTTTGTAGCCTGGTCTAATTCCTTCGATCATTTGTACAAACAATGGGTGCTCAACTAGTCGGAAAGAAGAATTGGTTGCAAATATGAATTTAGCAATTAATTCATCAAAATGTTCTTTCTGGCTCGTCGTAGTCTTTAAGATGAATTTTTCTACACTTTGCACGCAAAGTTTTTTTTTGGGCTGCTTTGTTGAAGTTGTACCCAGATATTGATTGTCACGTGCAGCACAAGCCATATTTGACCCTGAAAGCACAGAAATTAAAAATATAAATCGACTGCGTATTTGAAGAAATATAACGAAAATATTGAAACAAACTTTTTGAACAATGTAATGGTCCTCGTCCTATAAGGGCTGTCTCAAAAGTTATGCTACTCAAGTTTTCCGGTGAGGTTGCTGTAATACTGGTAACTAATATCAGAGCCTCAGCAACTGAAAAAAATTATGTCACAAAAGTTTTAAAAATGTTTTTTTTTTAAAATGGTCAATTTGGCAGACTTCAAAAGTGAATTGCAGCCTACAATAAAAAAAAAATAAGCGTATACACACTTTATTTTTACTTAAAGGACATGTGCACCTTTATTTTTTAAGGTGCAGCCAGTCACAGTGTGCACATGTCCTCCCCCCTCAGCTCTCTTACCTCCGATGTCAGCGCTGCGGGGATCCGTGGCTTCATTCTGCCCGTCCGCGAGCGCGCCTCCATTCATTTCAATGGAGCGTGCGGCCCGCTGACGTCACGCCGCTGGATCACTGCGAGTAGGCCGCAACCGGAGGACGGGAGGCGGACGGTCAAAACGAAGCCACGAATCTCAGCGCTGCGGGGATCGGAGGTAAGAGCGTTGCGGGGGGAGGACATGTGCACCTTAAAAAAATAAAGGTGCACATGTCCTTTAGCGTTAATTTTCTGTGAAATATTGCCTTAACATAAATTTAAATTCTATACTCCAGAACTACCAGTGCTAGAAATTTTTCTTTTCATAGACTTTAACCATCCCAGTAAAATGTCTGTTAAAAAAATAGGTTGTAAATTAATTGCCAGACTTACCACTAGTACTAGGCTCCTGGTGCATAAGAAGCTGTGGGGGTTCATTGACATTAGTTGTATCACTATCAACATCTTCATTTCCCTTCTGGTTGCAGTTTTCATAATGTGATTTCAAACGGCAAACAAGTCCTTGGATATCCTTTTGACAGTATTTGCACTTTGCTCTTGCACCTTTCTTTCCAAGATCTGCTGCTGGCATCTCAACAAAATGAACCCAAATAGGGTCTCTCTTACGACCTGCTGCCATGGCAGGCTCACACAGATCACTTATGAAGTTTGATTGTTACTACAGCCTGAGCCAAGCACTGCTGATGTTACTACAGCCTGAGCCAAGTACTGCTGACTATCCAACAAGTTTGGGCATGTCAACTGAATGCAGGGAAAAAGAAACTAAACCAAAACTGAAACCAAGCTAGAAGTGTGGAATTAAAGGGGCAGTATGAACAAAATGTGGAGGCTATTAATAGTTTATACAATTAAGACATGCTGCTTTTAAACACCTACCTATTGCCATATAGTAAAACAAAAAAGATTTTTACTTACTTTGGGGTCCCCCCCTCACCCTGGCGTTAGATCGTTGCCCCTAGTTTCGTCCGTGTAACTATGGGCGCACATGCACACTGCTCTCACTTCTCATTTTAATCGTGATTTATATTAAAAAAAAACCTTTTGATTTAAATCAGTGATTTAAATCATGATTAAAATCATGATTTAAATCGATCCGATTTAAATAGAAAAAAATCTTTTGATTTAAATCGTGATTTAAATCATGATTTAAATCGGCGTGATTTAAATCAATCCACCCTGGAGGGAAGATATCGGGAGATTAGTTTAGAGACATATGGAGGAGACAGGTTATAGATGGCCTTGTAGGTCAGTATTAGTAATTTGAATTGGATATGTTGAGGGAGTGGGAGCAAGTGAAGAGACTTGCAGATGGGAGAAGCGGAGGAGTAGCGAGGAGAGAGATGAATTAGTCAGGCAGCAGAGTTAAGGATGGACTGGAGAGGTGCGAAGGTGTTAGCAGGGAGGCCACAGAAAAGGATGTTGCAGTAGTCGAGACGGGAGATGATGAGGGCAGGGAATGTAGATAGAGGACTGAGACTGTGAAAAGTGGGAAAGACTACCTCTCCAAATTTTTGTTTGTAAATTTTACATTCTGGGTGCTGACCTTCTAAACTTGGTTAGCATGATAAAAGAACGGTAGTAAAGCAAGAGTTGCCATCATGCATAGTGCCTTCCAGCAGTGCCGCACTGCCCTCATAGCAACTGATATGCCATACTGATCTCCTCCTCATACAGTATTTCTTCACCATCTATGGAAAGATTACAGCCAGAAATGTAAAATCTCACATATACAAATTAGAGGAGTAATTGCTTGTATCTCCAGGGTACCATGTCTTAGGTACATGTGCTAAAAACTGCATTGTGGTCGAACATTAAATAAACCAATCAATCAATAACTATTGAACTTAATAAGAACTTAATGAACATCCCATAATTTCCGTGCTGCTGATGTTGCATTGCCATAGGCTCATTGCCACATAGAGCTCTGACAATATCTCGGAAATATAAAAAGACATGTTTAAAAGGTATTAGGAGTAATATCTATATGGCTTTGTGTGTTCACAGTAAACATAGATAATGATACTCAAGACAAGAATATAGACTAGATACATACTGTATGTTCTTGTGGACGAAAGCAATATCAGGACGGAAACATAGACAGCGGCTTTCAAATCCATTTCTCCCAAATGGTAAATAAAGGGATTACAGTCAGTAGGCAGATGAGGCCCTTTATCTGTGGACAAGCTGATAGCAGCAATTGCAGAAACCTTTTAATGTAGTCGAGAAAGGCAAAATACACAGATACTATTATCTATTTGTACTGTTTTATATTTAGGCAGGTGAACCATATGGTTCAGGCTGCATCTGACCACGGATGGTAAAGGACGTGGTATTGGCTGCAGGCATTTAACGGCCTGTTTACACAAACTGACCTCACTTCCGGCCACAAACATTGATTGGTTATACAATCATGTATCGGCAGCACATCTCCTTTTTACAAAGAACATAGAGCTGCCGAGAACAACTATTGTTAAGAAAACTTAAAAATCATCTCACCCCACAAACTGTAGTTTTGCCAGGTGATTACGTCCTGGTTAGACAGGCCAATAATTGGGAAATGAGGGTTCCGAGCAATGCTCATTCATGACTATCACCCATTATATATGTTCTTTCAGGTTCAGCATCACTTGTTCTAATGTTAAGAGACAAGGCAAGACCTAGATCCTAGATGTACTAATTTTAATAAATACCTCTCCACCGATCAACTGTTTGCAGTTCTTGAATGTACACAGTGTGCAGAACCAGAACAACATGGCTCAGAAGGCTGTTTAGTCCCTGTTCTCAGGTACTTCAGTTTAGCACCTGTTCCCTATGGGTTGCCCTCCCAAGGCTGTGGGGTACTCGGTACCGGGCCGGTCCTTCAGAGGGGAATGTCACAGCAGCGGCGACCCGGTCCGTGGCCCTGGGCGCCCATGTAAAAGGGGTCAAGTTGGGAATAAAGTTTATAAGTGATTCGTGACGCCACCTGTGGTGTTCGGCAAGGGAGGTGTTAAGCCAACGCTGCAAGCAGATCCTCTGGGACAGATGGTGTAGTGCAGCAATGATGTTGCAGCCCTCCACAGGTAGGGCTGTTGGTCCCAGGGCAGTGTAGTGGAATATTTAGGAAGAGGGTGCAGTGTTTGGCACAGAGATGTAGCAGTGCTGAGGATGTTGCAGGAAGGAGGCAAGGACACAACAGGGTGCAGTTTCTTTACCTTTACTTGGCAAACGCAGTCCAGGGTCCTGATTACAGATGGCACAGGAGCAGGCTAGCCTGGAAGCAACTCAGGGATCTCTCTATCAGATGGGTTGTGTAATCTCCTTCCTAGCGCTGGCTTGAGGTACATCCAGTACTGTGTTACACTGAAGTTCCTCTTTCTTATCTTCTCTTAGAACTACCTCGTATGGCAGACAGCTGTAGGCCTCTATCTCTCTTGGCTCACCCGTCGCTGTTGTGCCTCCGAGTCTTAGGCCTGTTTCACACATCAGTTTTTTTGTGTCAGTTAAAATCCGCCAAAATGGCGGAAAGCGGATCCGTTGCTAACTGAAGTGAACGGATGCCACCGGACCGTTTTTTTTGACGGATCCGCCGAATGAAGAATTTTAAAGGAACCGCTGCCCGGGGAAAAAAAGAGAGAGAGAGAGAATGAATTTTTTCTGTCCGCCAGAAATGATTTCAGGGTTAAATTTCCTCCTGACTTCATTCCTCCGGGCATGCGCACTATAAAAATGCAGATCATGCAGGACAAAAAACGTTGCATGGTCCGTCCAGGCATCTCGGCGGATGCAACAAAATTGACGGATCCGCAAAAAAATGGTAATGCCGGTAATGCAAATCAATGGGGAAAAAAACGGATCGGCCAAAAAAAATGGCGGATCCGTTTTTTTGCAAAAACGGCGGATTTTGACTGATGGTCAAAAACGGAAGTGTGAAACAGGCCTAAGTTGGGAATAGAGCATTTACAGCTTCCTATTCCTCTGGTTTCTGTTGCAGGACCTTCAGTATCCATACAACCATGGAGACCAGGCTCCAGATCATGCACTATTACTGCTCTCTATCCTCAGCTCAACCTCCAGCTTCTCTTTGCCCTCCTCACACTAACTCCTCATTTCCCTTCCTGGCCCTCAGAGGGCACTCCTCCCCCAATTCTGGTTCAGAGCTCCCTCTGCTGGCCTGGAGTGGGAACTGTGTTGCATGATATGGTTAACTGTTAGAGAGACCCTTCATTGCCTCCAAGCCTGACATCACCCTCCCTGGAGGAAGGCAATGCCACTGTGGCGACCATACTCCTGGGGGCACCACACCTACATTAGGATCTGCAGAAGCAGATCAAGACGGACAACCAAAGAATCTAAGAGCAATGGTGTTTCGGCTGTATACACTGCATACATCAAGCCACGAGGATTCTGAGTGTAGTATCCTCACAATCAGTTCTTTATGACCTATCGATGGGATAGGTGGAGCGCCCTCACTCGCCAGGGCCGTGGGGTACTCGGTACCGGGCCGGTTGATCTTCTCAGCGGGAGTTGTCACGGCAGCAGTGACCCGGTCCGAGACCCTGGGGCTCCATTGCAAAAGGGGTTGTTTCAGTGTGCTTATGGTGGTGAAAGTTTATAAGTGATTCGTGACGCCACCTGTGGTGTTCGGCAAATGTTAAGCAGACACTGCAGACAGTTCCTCTGGGACAGATGGTGTAGTACAGCAATGATGTTATAGCCCTCCACAGGCAGGGCTGTAGTCCCAGGGCAGTGTAGGTGAAGTGACACTTAGATGGTGTAGTGTCAGGCGTAGGAGGGATGTAGTGGTGTTGGGCAGGCTGGCACAGGAATAAGTGGAGGACACCTGGGCATGTAGTTCCAAAGCTTTACTCACAGTCTATTGTGGTACAGGTGCCCGCATCCGTGTCCTCCGGGTCAGGAGCTCAGCCAACGTCCAGGCAAGATGAAGTACTCCTTTCCAACACTCCGCCAACATATGTGCCTTTTCTGAACGTCTCCCTCTTAGCGCCTTTGAGTGAAGTACTCACAGTAATGAGTTACACTGGAGTTCCTCCTGTCAGATATTCCTATGAACTCTACTTGTACGGCAGACAGCTGTAGTCTACTTCAGGGACTCCTTCTACCTAGTCCTGGCTCACTATAGATGCTGTTGTGCCCCCAAGTCTTGTGTGGGAATAAAGTGGTCACTACTTCTATTCCTCTGGTGTCTGCTGCAGGACCGTTAGTATCCATACAACCTCGGGGACCGGACCCCGGCCTTGCGCTTAGAACTTGGGAAGGGTTCTCCTCTAACCCTGGTCCTTGTTCTCTTATTCTCCTCACGTTCCATATCAATCCTTTCTTTCTTATGGAGAGTCAGGCTTTCTTTCAATGTTCCTTTCTTGTGCCAGCGGACCCAGATCACTGAGGTCGGCTGCAGCACTTCCTTCATCCATCCCACTCAGGGGATCTCCTTTCACAGACTGACCTCGTCAGACTCCTGTGACTAACTAACTAAATCCTATCCTCTTCCTGCTCTTTTAGTACAAACTAAACTCCACCCGCCTCCCAGCACGCTTCGTGTTCCAAGCAGGGAGCCACCAAAGGGTGCTTTGCTACACTACTATGTTGTGTGGGATGCAGGTGCTGGAGTGTGGTCAGATGTCTCCACTAGAGTTGAGCGACTTTTGGTTTTTTAGGGTCGCGTTTCGTTTCGTGAAACCCGACTTTTCCAAAAGTCGGGTCGAGCAAGATCGTCCGATTATAGGGAAAAGTAGGGGTCGTCCCGAAACACGAAACCCAATGTAAGTCAATGGGGAATAAAAGTCGGCAGTGAGAGGAGGACAGGAAACACACCTACAGTGCCCATTTGAATGCCAAAAGCATCAATTCTTCTTACTTAAGCTTGTCAACCTTAATTAACTTCATAATACAAGTTACGCACTGAAAAATGGGGGTTATTTGGCTAAATTTGTGGGGGGGGAGGGCTGGCTGCAGGTTTTCATGTGCCCTGGGCGAAAGAGCGCCCCTTTAACACATACCACAACTCATCATGCTCCGATACGGCAGAGAAATAGCGGTATAGTACAATGAAAAATACCTCACTTTTTACATCTCATGACGAGGCCCATCTATTTCTCCATACAAAATCATTGGTCCCATATAATGTTTGAAACAGTATATGATGAGCTCCACATAATGCTACAGTATATGTTGGTCCCCATGGATGAAGCTCCACTGTCTTATGGGCCCAAATAATGCTCCAAACATAATGGGCCCCATTTCTAATGCTCTAGTGTATAATGGGCCCTGTAAATGCTGCTCCAGTGTCTGATGTCCACCTTTGGAATGTTCCAGTGTATGGTGGGCCCCATCTATCATTCTCCAGAGTATAGTGCTCCCCAAAAATTGCTGTCCCAACATAGAAAACAATCAAATAAGTCTCCTCGCTAGGGAATCCCTGTACTTGTCTGGACAGGTGCTGTAGCTTGCTTAACAGCTCGCCAGCCGTTCTCACGCCCAGTATGGATTGCACGTGATTGCACAAAGGTTAGAAAGGGTACCGTATCCCTGGATAACATGTATGGATAGCGTACACATTCAAAATATATGTCTATACAGCATGAGGCAGGCTCAGACGGTGTTAGGCCCAGTATGGATTGCACGTCATTGCACAAAGGTTAGAAAGGGTACCGTATCCCTGGATAACATGTATGGATAGCGTACACATTCAAAATATATGTCTATACAGCATGAGGCAGGCTCAGACGGTGTTAGACCCAGTATGGATTGCACGTCATTGCACAAAGGTTAGAAGGGGTACCGTATCCCCGGATAACATGTATGGATAGCGTACACATTCAAAATATATGTCTATACAGCATGAGGCAGGCTCAGACGGTGTTAGGCCCAGTATGGATTGCACGTCATTGCACAAAGGTTAGAAGGGATACCGTATCTCCGGATAACATGTATGGATAGCGTACACATTCAAAATATATGTCTATACAGCATGAGGCAGGCTCAGACGGTGTTAGGCCCAGTATGGATTGCACGTCATTGCACAAAGGTTAGAAGGGGTACCGTATCCCCGGATAACATGTATGGATAGCGTACACATTCAAAATATATGTCTATACAGCATGAGGCAGGCTCAGACGGTGTTAGGCCCAGTATGGATTGCACGTCATTGCACAAAGGTTAGAAAGGGTACCGTATCCCCGGATAACATGTATGGATAGCGTACACATTCAAAATATATGTCTATACAGCATGAGGCAGGCTCAGACGGTGTTAGGCCCAGTATGGATTGCACGTCATTGCACAAAGGTTAGAAGGGGTACCGTATCCCCGGATAACATGTATGGATAGCATACACATTCAAAATATATGTCTATACAGCATGAGGCAGGCTCAGACGGTGTTAGGCCCAGTATGGATTGCACGTCATTGCACAAAGGTTAGAAGGGGTACCGTATCCCCGGATAACATGTATGGATAGCGTACACATTCAAAATATATGTCTATACAGCATGAGGCAGGCTCAGACGGTGTTAGGCCCAGTATGGATTGCACGTCATTGCACAAAGGTTAGAAAGGGTACCGTATCCCCGGATAACATGTATGGATAGCGTACACATTCAAAATGTATGTCTATACAGCATGAGGCAGGCTCAGACGGTGTTAGGCCCAGTATGGATTGCACGTCATTGCACAAAGGTTAGAAGGGGTACCGTATCCCCGGATAACATGTATGGATAGCGTACACATTCAAAATATATGTCTATACAGCATGAGGCAGGCTCAGACGGTGTTAGGCCCAGTATGGATTGCACGTGATTGCACAAAGGTTAGAAAGGGTACCGTATCCCCGGATAACATGTATGGATAGCGTACACATTCAAAATATATGTCTATACAGCATGAGGCAGGCTCAGACGGTGTTAGGACCAGTATGGATTGCACGTCATTGCACAAAGGTTAGAAGGGGTACCGTATCCCCGGATAACATGTATGGATAGCGTACACATTCAAAATATATGTCTATACAGCATGAGGCAGGCTCATAGAATCATAGAATCGTAGAGTTGGAAGGGACCTCCTGGGCCATCTGGTCCAACCCCCTGCTCAAAGCAGGATTCGCTAAATCATCCCAGTCAGATGTCTGTCCAGCCTCTGTTTGAAGACTTCCATTGAAGGAGAACTCACCACTTCTCGTGGCAGCCTGTTCCACTCATTGATCACTCTAACTGTCAAAAAGTTTTTTCTAATATCTAATCTGTGTCTCCTCCCATTCAGTTTCATCCCATTGCTTCTAGTCTTTCCTTGTGCAAATGAGAATAAAGTTGATCCTTCTACAATGTGACAGCCCTTTAGATATTTGTAGACAGCTATTAAGTCTCCTCTCAGTCTTCTCTTTTGCAAACTAAACATTCCCAAATCCTGCAACCTTTCCTCATAAGACAGGGTTTGCAGACCGGTCACCATTCTGGTCGCTCTTTTCTGAACTTGCTCCAGTTTGTTGATGTCTTTTTTAAAATGTGGTGCCCAAAACTGGACACAATATTCCAGATGAGGTCTGACCAAAGAGGAGTAGAGGGAAATAATGACTTCACGTGATCTAGACTGTATGCTTCTGTTAATACATCCTAGAATTGCATTTGCCTTTTTTGCTGCTGCATCACACTGTTGACTCATATTCAGTCTGTGATCTATTAGTATACCCAAGTCTTTTTCACATGTGCTGTCACTTAGCCCTATTCCTCCCATTCTATATATGTTTTTTCCATTTTTAATTGCCCAGATGTAGTACTTTGCATTTCTCCCTGTTAAAAACCATTCTGTTAGTTGCTGCCCACTTCTCCAGTTTATTTAAATCTTTTTGAATCCTCTCTCTCTCTTCTCTAGTATTAGCTATCCCTCCTAGCTTTGTGTCATCAGCAAATTTAATCAGTTTACCCTCAATTCCTTCATCTAAATCGTTGATAAAGATGTTGAACAATACAGGGCCCAGGACAGAGCACTGTTGTACACCACTTGAGACATTCTTCCAACTGGATGTGCAGCCATTTACGACCACTCTTTGGGTCCGATCACTAAGCCAGTTATGAATCCACCTAACAGTTGCCTTGTCCATTCCATACTTAATCATTTTTTCAATAAGGATTGTATGAGAGACTTTGTCAAATGCTTTGCTGAAGTCAAGATATACTATATCTACAGCATTTCCTTGATCCACCCAATCAGTGATACCGTCATAGAAGGAAATTAAGTTAGTCTGACATGACTTATTAGTTACAAACCCATGCTGACTCTGTTTAATCACTTCATTCTTATCCAGGTATTGACATACATGTTGTTTAATAATTTGTTCAAAGATCTTTCCTGGTATAGAAGTCAGACTCACCGGCCTATAGTTACCTGGGTCCACCTTCTTCCCCTTTTTGAAGATAGGAACAACATTTGCTCTTCTCCAGTCTTCTGGCACTTCTCCTGTTCTCCAAGAATTTTCAAAGATTATAGAGAGGGGTTCAAAAATTTCTTCTGCTATCTCCTTCAGTACTCTGGGGTGTAATTCATCTGGACCTGGAGACTTGAATTCATTTAGGCTAGCTAAGTGTTTCCTCACTATCTTTCTGTTTATAGATATCCTGGATTCTTCTATTCCCTTAATAGGACAGTGAATAACAGTTGATGTTACATTTCCTTTCTGAGAGAAAACAGATGCAAAATAGGAATTTAAAAGTTCAGCCTTCTCAACATCCTGTCTTACCATTTCATCATTTTCATCCTGTAAAAATCCTATAGCATCTTTGACTTTTCTTTTACTTTTGACATATCCCCAAAATCCTTTATTATTGCTTTTGACATCTCTTGCAAGCCTCAATTCATTTTCAGCTTTAGCTAATCTGATTTGTGCCCTGCAGGTTCTGCAGACAGCATTATATTCTTCTTTAGATATGCCTCCCTCTTTCCATTTTATAAACATTTTTTTCTTCCTTTTTAGCATGTGCTTAAGTTCTGTGTTCATCCATCCTGGTTTCCTTAACTGCTTCCTATTCTTCCCTCTTTTCGGAATTGTTAACAACTGTGCTTTGAGAATTTCATTTTTCAAGATTTCCCATCCTTCCTGGACATTTTTGTCTTTAAGGATATCCAGCCATTGGATCCCTCCAATTCTCTTTCTGAATCCCTTAAAATCTGCCTTTCTGAAATCTAACCTTGATGTCTGAGTCTTCACAGGTCTTCCGCCTCTAGTTATCCAAAATTCTAAAATAGAATGGTCGCTACCTCCTAGGGTCCCAGCCACTTTTACCTCCTCAACCATTTCCTCCCTGTTTATAAGGATTAGATCCAAGGTAGCAGTTCCCCTTGTTTTCTCCCTTACCTTTTGGAAGATAAAGTTGTCAGCAAGAGAGGATAAGAATTTCCTTGACCTGTTAGTTTTGCATGAGAGAGATTCCCAACAAATGTCTGGATAGTTGAAATCTCCCATGACAACTATGTCATATTTTTTGGAGAACTTGGCCATTTGATGCATAAAGAGTTCATCCATAGCTTCATCTTGCACAGGCGGCCTGTAGTAAATGCCTACAATGGTGTCCTTTCCATTGTTCTGTCCTTGTATTCTTACCCAAACAGTTTCCACAGAACTGCCAGTCTCTGAAGCTTCAATCTCTGTGCAGATATACGCGTTTCTAACATACAATGCGACACCCCCTCCTCGTTTATCAAGTCTGTTTCTTGCAAATAAGTTGTATCCTTCTAGTCTTGTATTCCAATCATGTGTATTGTCCCACCAAGTTTCAGTGATTCCAATGACATCATATTTCTTTTCCTGTGTTAGTAGTTCCAATTCTCCTTGTTTGTTGCCCATGCTTTGTGCATTAGTATAGAAACATTTTAGTTTGTGATTGGTTTCTCTTTCTCCAATATTTTTATTAATTAGATTCTTTCGTCTTTGTTCTTCCTTTCCACTTCTAATAGCAGAGTTCTCAATAGCATTTGTCAGGTGTATGGCTTTTTCTGGTCTTTTGCTTCCCTTCCCATGTTGTTCTAGTTTAAAGCTCTCCTTACAAGTGTAGCAAGGCGACTTCCAAATACATGTTTTCCAGTCTTCGTAAGGTGCACCCCATCTCTAGCAAGTAGTCCATCGTATAAGTAGTTCACTCCGTGATCCAGAAATCCATATCGTTGCTGACGGCACCATCGACGTAGCCAGTTATTCACCTGCAGAATCTTATTCCACCTCCTTGTTCCATGGCCATCCACTGGGAGGATGGAAGAGAAGACCACCTGCGCTCCCAGTTCTTTCACTTTCTTGCCTAAGTCTTCAAAGTCTCTGCAGATGGTTTCCAGGTCGTTTCTTGCAGTGTCATTTGTCCCCACATGTAGTAGCAGGAATGGGTAGTCATCTGTAGGTCTGAAGAGTCCTGATATCCTGTCAGACACATCTTTAATTTTTGCACCTGGAAGACAACACATTTCTCTTGAAGTTATATCCGGTCTGCAGATAGCGGCCTCAGTTCCTCTCAACAGGGAATCCCCCATGACCACCACTCTCCGTTTCTTCTTCACAACATTTTTCTTTCTCCATCCAGGAGGACTCTGAAGGCGTACAAGGTTGCTGCTTGTTGGCAAAGTCTTATCCTGATGTATTTCTTCATTGTTTTCCTGCGTGAGAGCCTGGTACTGGTTTCTGAGCAGTATGGGTGCTGACTGCCTCCTGATCCTCCTGCTTCTCTGGGTCACATGTCTCCATTCCTCTGTTTCTTCAGGTGCACTTCAGACGGTGTTAGGCCCAGTATGGATTGCACGTAATTGCACAAAGGTTAGAAAGGGTACCGTATCCCTGGATAACATGTATGGATAGCGTACACATTCAAAATATATGTCTCAGGAGGCAGGCTCAGACGGTGTCAGGCACAGTATGGATTTGACGGCCCAGATTACACAGCGGAGGAGCAGGGAGAGGTAAAGATTGCAAATGCTGGGGCCCTGGCCAAGCAAGGGGGGCCCACTCGTGGGCGTCGGTACTGGCACTGGGCCCCTCATAGTACAGCGGTGTGTCTGACGGCGGGTGTGCACCACCACCGTCAGAGACACTTGATTGCACTATGAGGGACCCTGTGCCAGTGCCCGCGCCCAAGAGTCGGCCTACCCACCTGTCCAGGGCAACGGCACTCGCACGGTGTCGTGCGCTAGGTGGTGACCCCGGCCATGGGGGGGGAGGCAGCACAGTTAGGGAGTTTTAGAAAGTGGCATATGTTGATGTTGGACATTCAACTGATGCAAAAGGCGAAATAGGTGAAGTACCAGGAAGAGGTGGACCAAAGCAAGCCATTTTTCTGTCACCCTATGTGTCATCAGGGGAAGGTGGGACAAAATCCTTGGAAACCCATGCGTGGTTCATTTTAATGAAGGTTAGATCATCCACATTTTGGGTTGACAGACGGGTCCTTTTTTCTGTCAGGATTGATCCAGCTGCACTGAAGACTCTTTCCGATAGCACACTTGCAGCTGGGCAAGCGAGCTCCTGTAAGGCATATTGTGCCAATTCAGGCCAGGTGTCCAGTTTAGCGGCCCAATAGTCAAAGGGGAATGACCTGTGTGGGAGAACATCGATATGGGAGGAAAAGTAGTTTGTAACCATAGTTGACAACTGCTGTCTCCTGTCACTTTCCATCGATGCAGTATTACCAGTTGTGTGAGCGGTATTTGAAAAATCAGTCCACAACATTGTCATGAAACCCCTGTCTCCAACGCCACTTCTGCTGTGTGCACCACGAACACCTCTGCCAAGCTGCCCCCGGCCCGTACGGCTCGTGTGAGAACCATCACCGCTGCTGTGTGCTGGGAATGCCTCAAGCAACCGATTTACCAGAGTTGCTTGTTTATTAGCCAATATTAGGTCAAGGTTCTCCTGTGGCATGATGTTTTGTAATTTGCCTTTATAGCGTGGATCCAGGATGCTGGCCAACCAGTAGTCGTCATCGTTCATCATTTTGGCAATGCGGGGGTCCCTTTTTAGGATCCGCAAGGCATAATCTGACATGTGGGCCAATGTTCCCGGTGTCAATGATGCACTGCGAGTGCTGGGTGGAGGAGCACTTTCTGGCAAATCCACATCCCTCCAGTCACGCACAAACCCTGTACCAGACCTTGCCACGCCAACATTTTCACTTGCCCCACGAGATGCATCCTCCTCCCCTAAGTAATCATCCCCATCATCCTCCTCCTCCTCCTCCTCTTCTTCCTCCACCTCGTCCAGGAGCGGTCCCTGAGCAGACAATGGCTGAATGTCATCAAGGATTCCCTCCTCCTCTTCCTCCTCATCAGCATTGGCTGCAGACGCCTGCTCCTTAAGGTGCGTCAAAGTTTGCATGAGCAGACGCATAAGTGGGATGCTCATGCTTAGGATGGCGTCGTCTGCGCTTACCAGCCGTGTGCATTCCTCAAAACACTGAAGGACTTTACAAAGGTCTTTCAGCTTCGACCACTGCACGCCTGTCAACTCCATGTCTGCTCTCAAAGTGCCTGGCCGTGTATCCTCCCACAAATGCATTATGGCCTGCCTCTGCTCGCACAGCCGCTCCAGCATGTGCAGGGTGGAGTTCCACCTTGTTGCAATGTCGATAATGAGGCGGTGGTTGGGAAGGTGGAGCAATCGCTGCAGCTTCTGCATACGAACGGAGTGTACAGGCGACCGGCGGATGTGCGCGCACAGTCTTCGCACCTTCTGGAGCAGGGCTGTTAACTCCGGATAATTTTTGAGGAAGCACTGCACCACCAGGTTCAAGGTGTGAGCCAAGCAAGGTATGTGGCTGAGTTTTGAAAGGGCTATGGCTGCCACAAAATTACGGCCGTTATCACTAACTACCTTGCCTGCCTCAAGATGTACACTGCCCAGCCATGACTCAGTTTGTCACTTCAAGTACTCGGCCAGCACCTCGGCGGTGTGTCTGTCGCCCAAACACATCATCTGCAACACAGCCTGCTAACGCTTTCCACTAGCTGCTCGATAGGGGGACACATCGTGTGCAACAGTGGCAGCTGCAGATGGAGTGCTCGTACGACTGCGCTCTGTGGACGAGCTGTCGCTTCTGGAGGAGGAGGAGGAGGAGGAGGGTCGAACGCCTACAGCCAACTGTTTCCTATACCGTGGGCTAGGCAGCACTGTCCCACCACCGCTGTCCCCTGTGGACCCTGCATCCACCACATTAACCCAGTGCGCAGTGATGGACACGTAACGGCCCTGGCCATGCCGACTGGACCATGCATCAGTTGTGAGGTGCACCTTTCCGCTCACTGACTGCTTGAGTGCATGGACAATGCGGTCTTTCACATGATGGTGGAGGGCTGGGATGGCTTTGCGAGAGAAGAAGTGGCGACTGGGTAGGTCATAGCGTGGTACTGCATAGGCCATGAGTTCGCGGGAAGCTGTGCTTTCCACCAACCGAAAGGGCATCATCTCAAACGAGATTAGTTTGGCAATGTGGGCGTTCAAACCCAGTGTACGCGGATGAGAGACTGAGTACTTTCTTGACCTACTCATAGTGTCTGGGAGGGTGAGCTGGACTTGAGAGCTGCATATGGTGGAAGTAGCGGTGGACAGGGCGGACTGAGAGAGGGTTAATGATGGTGATGGAGTTGTTGTTCTTTCTGATGGCCTAGAATCAGTCTTTCGTTGATATAACAGTGGGATTCCCTGACTGCTGTGGCCTTGCAACGACACCTCAACATTTGCTGCTGTGCTAACCGGTGGGCTTACAGTGGGGGAAACAATGTAGCGTTGCTGACTACCTTTGTTGTGATCAGTTGCACATGTGGCACTTGAGGTTTGGTGTTGTGTCCACGCTTGCAAGTGCATGCTGGTTAAATGTCTAAGCATGCAACTGGTATTCAAATTTTTCAGATTTTTCCCTCGGCTAAAGGTCTTTGCGCACTTCTTACAGATAACCTTGGCCTGATCATGAGGATTTTGTTCAAAAAACTGCCACACTGCACTCTTCCTACTTTGGCAGACATTTTGCGGCCTAGCACGCTGTGATCTTTTGACCCTCTGGACAAGCTGTCCAGCAACTCTTTTGATGTTTGGAACCTGTCTTTGGAGTGCTCCGGGCCTGCCAGATAACAGCTGTTGCGATGTCGATGTCTGCTGTGGATGCTCCTCATCTGAGCTATTGGAAGCAGCACCCTCTTCCCCCAATGGATGCCAATCTGGGTCAACAACTGGGTCATCCATCACCTCCTCTTCTATGTCATGTGCACCTTTCTCTGTGTCACCGTGTATGGTGGTATAGTGTGCGGGAAGGGGCACCTGAGTCTCATCAGGGTCAAAATCTGGCTCTGTACACTGCGAGGACAATGTAGTGCTCTGAGTGAATGTACCAGCAGAATCATCCATCAGCGGCTGTGCATCAGTGCACTCCATGTCAGATTCATCTTGGCCTGGGTAATTCACCATTTGACTTGATAATCCAGGCATGGTATGTGAAAACAGCTCCATGGAGTAATCAGTAGTATGGCCTGCGTCATCCTTCAATCTTGGTTGGGGTGAAGGACACAAGGAAAGGTGTGGTTCATGAACATGAGCCTCCAATGACGACTCAGTGCTTTTACTTTTTACAACTGAAGAAGAGGAGGCGATAGAGCTGGAGGCTGAGTCAGCAATGTAAGACAAAACTTTTTCCTGATGCTCTGCCTTTAAAAGCGGATTGCCAACTCCTAGAAAACTAAGCGTTCGAGTCCTTATGTAGCCAGACGATGACGCAGGGTCAGCACCTCCTGCATTCGGTCCTATTTTGCTCTTGCCACTACCATCAGATCCACCACCAACACCATCATTACCAGCTGCCAACCCCCGCCCAATTCCACGGCCTCTTCCACCAGCCTTCCTCATTTTTGGTAGAAATGTAGACAAAATCCAACAAACTATATAGTAATGTAAAACAAGGTACAAGGTGTCTATAGGACAGGGGAGTTTTAGAATTTCTGCACACACTTGTGGACAGTGGACACTTGTGGATTGTGTGCGGCCCACTGATATCTGAGCGCTATGTGACACGCTCGATGGCACAGCTGCCTGTGACCAAAGTGACGAGAGGATAATGGAGATTTTGAATCTCTGCGTACACTTGTGGACAGTGGACACTTGTGGATTGTGTGCGGCCCACTGATATCTGAGCGCTATGTGACACGCTCGATGGCACAGCTGCCTGTGACCAAAGTGACGAGAGGATAATGGAGATTTTGAATCTCTGCGTACACTTTTGGACACTGGACACTTGTGGATTGTGTGCGGCCCACTGATATCTGAGCGCTATGTGACACGCTCGATGGCACAGCTGCCTGTGACCAAAGTGACGAGAGGATAATGGAGATTTTGAATCTCTGCGTACACTTTGGACACTGGACACTTGTGGATTGTGTGCGGCCCACTGATATCTGAGCGCTATGTGACACGCTCGATGGCACAGCTGCCTGTGACCAAAGTGACGAGAGGATAATGGAGATTTTGAATCTCTGCGTACACTTTTGGACACTGGACACTTGTGGATTGTGTGCGGCCCACTGATATCTGAGCGCTATGTGACACGCTCGATGGCACAGCTGCCTGTGACCAAAGTGTCGAGAGGATAATGGAGATTTTGAATCTCTGCGTACACTTTTGGACACTGGACACTTGTGGATTGTGTGCGGCCCACTGATATCTGAGCGCTATGTGACACGCTCGATGGCACAGCTGCCTGTGACCAAAGTGACGAGAGGATAATGGAGATTTTGAATCTCTGCGTACACTTTTGGACACTGGACACTTGTGGATTGTGTGCGGCCCACTGATATCTGAGCGCTATGTGACACGCTCGATGGCACAGCTGCCTGTGACCAAAGTGACGAGAGGATAATGGAGATTTTGAATCTCTGCGTACACTTTTGGACACTGGACACTTGTGGATTGTGTGCGGCCCACTGATATCTGAGCGCTATGTGACACGCTCGATGGCACAGCTGCCTGTGACCAAAGTGACGAGAGGATAATGGAGATTTTGAATCTCTGCGTACACTTGTGGACAGTGGACACTTGTGGATTGTGTGCGGCCCACTGATATCTGAGCGCTATGTGACACGCTCGATGGCACAGCTGCCTGTGACCAAAGTGACGAGAGGATAATGGAGATTTTGAATCTCTGCGTACACTTTTGGACACTGGACACTTGTGGATTGTGTGCGGCCCACTGATATCTGAGCGCTATGTGACACGCTCGATGGCACAGCTGCCTGTGACCAAAGTGACGAGAGGATAATGGAGATTTTGAATCTCTGCGTACACTTGTGGACAGTGGACACTTGTGGATTGTGTGTGGCCCACTGATATCTGAGCGCTATGTGACACGCTCGATGGCACAGCTGCCTGTGACCAAAGTGACGAGAGGATAATGGAGATTTTGAATCTCTGCGTACACTTTTGGACACTGGACACTTGTGGATTGTGTGCGGCCCACTGATATCTGAGCGCTATGTGACACGCTCGATGGCACAGCTGCCTGTGACCAAAGTGACGAGAGGATAATGGAGATTTTGAATCTCTGCGTACACTTTTGGACACTGGACACTTGTGGACTGTGTGCGGCCCACTGATATCTGAGCGCTATGTGACACGCTCGATGGCACAGCTGCCTGTGACCAAAGTGACGAGAGGATAATGGAGATTTTGAATCTCTGCGTACACTTGTGGACAGTGGACACTTGTGGATTGTGTGCGGCCCACTGATATCTGAGCGCTATGTGACACGCTCGATGGCACAGCTGCCTGTGACCAAAGTGACGAGAGGATAATGGAGATTTTGAATCTCTGCGTACACTTTTGGACACTGGACACTTGTGGATTGTGTGCGGCCCACTGATATCTGAGCGCTATGTGACACGCTCGATGGCACAGCTGCCTGTGACCAAAGTGATGAGAGGATAAGGGAGATTGGATTGCTTTTAAAAAAGAAGTTTGCGGAGCAGTGGGTAAACAGCAATGCCAGCGTGTCAGGAAGCCTTAAAAGGCAGCCCAACAACCAACACCACTGATACACCACAATATAGCCTCCCCTTGCACTGCACACACAGTGACTTGTGTGTTGTGCAGGCCAAATCGCTAGCAGCAGAGGCAGTTTTTTTGTCTTCTTCCCTGCCTAACGCTCTCCCTACAGAATCAGCAGCAACCTCTCCCTATACTAAGATCGGCAGAAGTAAGATGGCGGTCGGCGTGCACGCCCTTTTATACCCCCTGTGACGCCCACCAAAGCAAGCCAATCACTTGCATGCCCTTCTGAAAGATGGTGGTGACCCGTGCCTATGTCATCACGTTGCCCACAGTGTCCGTGGATCCTGATTGGCTGAAAAAGAGCGCAAAACAAACTTTTGAAACGCGACTTTGGTGCATAAGTCGCCGACCTCGTGGCCGACCTCATCCTAGGGTCGGGTTTCGTTTCATGAAACCCGACTTTGCCAAAAGTCGGCGACTTTTGAATTTTTTCGACCCGTTTCGCTCAACTCTAGTCTCCACCTTACCTGGATAGTGGGGCACCACACCTCAGGAGTAGGTGCAGTACCTCTGTGGCGACTGAACCCTCAGGGGCGCCACATAGGTAATCTTAAATTTATATGTTCTGGACATTCCCTTTAATTTATGGTCCCTGGTAAATAATGGTACATACAATAAATAATGGTTCAGTAAAGAAAAATGCTGCCAATAAAACTGGGCAACAAAACTGGAAAAACATGATGCATAAACAAAAATAACTTTATGGCACAACGGTGCAAATACCCTCCTGGGTAACAAAGTTAGTTATCTTTAGTGTTAGTGGTCCCCTCCTGGGGTAGTGGAAGCTGGTTTCCTTGGCTGCTTCCAGGGGAGATGCTCTAGGTGTCTTCATCCTGTTGCTGGCTGTCTACCAATTGCAGGTATTCCCTCTCTCCAGGTGAGGGATGGGTTGCCACTGGCTCAGGTGGAATGGCAGCGATTGTCATTGCTACCAGTACGGATTGCACATCAGCTGTTGCAGGTGGTATTTCTGCTGCCAACAAGTCAGCAAGGGCTGTAGACGGTACCGATAGATGCTGCTCTGCGACCCCAAGTGGTACCACAGTTGACGGTTGTTGCCACCACTCATGGTCCGGGTAATCACCGGACCATTTCTGTACACAGGCACGGCTCCTAGTACCAGGATCATGGCAGGGGAGGCGACCATACCTGGTGCTTTCCGGTGATGTTCTGACTCCTGCTTAGGTACCGGGTGGCGAATGATGGCAGCCGCAACCCCTGGAGTGGGTTGATGAACGGCCGGAAGCTGCATCTGTGTCGGCACAGGACTGGGGCATGCTGGTAAAAGCCTGCGCGGCCGCGTCAGATCCAGGCTGGGACTCAGCTCCTGTCCCACAGCCTCCGGAACCCTCATGTACCTTCTCCTGGCAGGCCGCATCCAGTGACAGCACAGGCCTGGAGGTGGTGGCGGGCACTGTAAAGGGTGTCGCAGAGGCCGTATGCTCCGCGGGTGTTGCCTTGGGGAGGGTTGCTTCTCCCCGCCATTTTCTCCTTGCCTCCGCGCTCCTTCCATCATGGCGTTCTCTCGTTTCTCTTCCTGTCTGGACTCTTTTCCCGCCACAGGCTCCTGCGCCTTCTTCTGGGGGCGGCGTCTTCTTCCTACTCCTCCATACCATGCCAGTATACGAACCCCTCGGGGGGTGGGCCATGTTGCTGTCGCATAGAAGTTCAGACAGGGGAGGCCCAGGACGGTTTGCGGTCTTTTCTTAGGACCACCCATGTTGTCACGCCCTTCTTCTCCGCGCTGACGGCCATTTTTAGCGTTCATTTTACAGTCTATCAAATTGGTTATTCTGCACATTTTCACAAGCTGTTAAGTCCAATAAATCGTAGGCACACAGAACCCAGTGGCACCGGGTCTCGTCATCCTGTCAGTGACGCCAAGTTAGAGCGCCCTCACTCGCCAGGGCCGTGGGGTACTCGGTACCGGGCTGGTTGATCTTCTCAACGGGAGTTGTCACGGCAGCAGTGACCTGGTCCGTGGCCCTGGGGCTCCATTGCAAAAGGGGTTGTTTCAGTGTGCTTATGGTGGTGAAAGTTTATAAGTGATTTGTGACGCCACCTCTGGTGTTTGGCAAATGTTAAGCCGACGCTGCAGACAGATCCTCTGGGATAGATGGTATAGTACAGCAATGATGTTATAGCCCTCCACAGGCAGGGCTGTAGTCCCAGGGCAGTGTAGGTGAAGTGACAATTAGATGGTGTAGTGTTGGGCAGGCTGGCGCAGGAATAAGTGGAGGACACTAGGGCGTGTAGTTCCAAAGCTTTACTCACAGTCTGTTGTGGTACAGGTGCCCGCATCCATGCCATGTCCTCCGGGTCAGGAGCTCAGTCAACGTCCAGGCAAGATGAAGTACTCCTTTCCAACACTCCGCCAACATATGTGCCTTTTCTGAACGTCTCCCTCTTAGCGTCTTTGAGTGAAGTACTCACAGTACTGAGTTACACTGGAGTTCCTCCTGTCAGATGTTCCTATGAACTCTACTTGTACGGCAGACAGCTGTAGCCTACTTCGGGGACTCCTTCTACCTAGTCCCGCCTCACTATAGATGCTGTTGTTCCCCCAAGTCTCGTGTGGGAAAAAAGTGGTCACTACTTCTATTCCTCTGGTGTCTGCTGCAGGACCATTAGTATCCATACAACCTCGGGGACCGGACCCCGGCCTTGCGCTTAGAACTTGGGAAGGGTTCTCCTCTAACCCTGGTCCTTGTTCTCTTATTCTCCTCACGTTCCGTATCAATCCTTTCTTTCTTATGGAGAGTCAGGCTTTCTATCAATGTTCCTTTCTTGTGCCAGCGGACCCAGATCACTGAGGTCGGCTGCAGCACTTCCTTCATCCATCCCACTCAGGGGATCTCCTTTCACAGACTGACCTCGTCAGACTCCTGTGACTAACTAACTAAATCCTATCCTCTTCCCGCTCTTTTATTACAAACTAAACTCCACCCGCCTCCCAGCACGCTTCGTGTTCCAAGCAGGGAGCCACCAAAGGGTGCTTTGCTACACTGCTATGTTGTGTGGGATGCAGGTGTTGGAGTGTGGTCAGGTGTCTCCACCTTACCTGGATAGTGGGGCACCACACCTCAGGAGGAGGTGCAGTACCTCTGTGGCGACTGATCCCTCAGGGGCGCCACATAGGTAATCTTAAATTTATATGTTCTGGACATTCCCTTTAATTTATGGTCCCTGGTGAATAATGGTACATACATTGTCCAATTTCTGTGGTCAGAGGCACATTCAGTGTCTAGGGGGCAACTACATTAAGTTGTAGCCTTCAGTGGAGATAAGGATGAGATACAGTCAATTCTGTGGTGTACTCTGCTGTAGGCTATGTATTGGTCTATTTTAACAGGTCAACATCCATCCATTGGCACATATATTGTTAATATGATAGTTCTGAGTGCACAGAGCATCATGTTATTGTAAGGCGTTTAATGCCCTGCACTCCTTGCATATGTCCCTGGCGTGTAAATATATTCTTGACAGACAGTATATTTCATGTGTCGGGTAATGTTTATACGAATATATATTATGTATTACATTGTACTTATGCTTGCATATTGCAACTGTACTGATGTTCATGTATTGTATAGATATAGGAATAGTATACTAGGTTTTAGGGTCCCGTCACATTTAGCGATGCCCCAGCGATCCTGACCATGATATGACGCGGTCAGGATCGCTGGTCCAACGCTAAATGGTCGCTAGTGAGCTGCCAAACAGGCAGATCTCACCAGCGACGTAGCAGCGGCCGGCGGTCGTTACTTACCTGTCAGACGCGACGATGAAGACGTCATCCCTCCCGCGTCCACGCGCCGCTCGTCGGCGCCAGCAGGAAGTGGCCTACGAGAAACGGCCCAGGACGTTCTCGCGCGATCAGCTATAGACAGCGGGGGAGGCGGTCGGAGGTAAGTGTAACAAAATCTGTGACGCTTTAGCAATATTGTTAGTGATATCGCTATGTGTGAAGCCCACTTTAGCCAAGTAGGGGTAGCACAATAGAATAGAATAGAAAAGGGATTAGATAGACTAATAGGATTAGGTTTAGGTTAGATAGGAGGGGCTAGGAAGAAAGAATAGTGGGGGAGCTTCCTGGAGTCAGGCCGGGGTCACACTGCGTTATGGCAGTCCGTTAGACGGACTGCGTTACACTGTGGCATAGCGCGGTGTAACGCAGTCCGTTAATGCTGCCATAGACCCCCATTATTGGGCACATTGCGATGCATGCCGTAAAGCGGCACGCGTTCACATTGTGCCGTCATTCAGTGACAGAGCCTCGGACGCGGGCTGTAGTGTCTGAGGCTCCGTCACCGCTAGTGCTGATGAATCATCAGCGCTAGCGGGTATAGCATAACGTGATCGCGTTATGCTATACCGTTTAACCAGCCCATCAATGCTATGCGCTGAACGGGCTGGTTAATGGTAATGTGAACCTGGCCTTAGTGAGTGTGGAGGTGTGTGAGCTGGGAGCAAGGACAGGACAGTTGTGTCCAAGGGGCAACGTTTAAGCCGAGTAGCCCAGCAGTCCAGGGCCTTAGAGCTGACAGTCACATAGTGTGGAGGAATATCTTGGCAGCATCAGAATGGTAGCAGTTCACTTTTTGGGAACAACCCTAAACGTCCCAGGCCTACAGCCTGGTAAGGAATGGAAGAGCCATTTCTCGACTTCACCTTCGGAGAGAGAAGTGGGCAGGGAACTCCTGAAGCTGGATAGTCTGACCAGTAAGGAAGCTGCGGGACCGGAAGATCCGGTGGATATTTCTGGAGGAGTGAGGGAAAGTACAGGGAATGAAATGGTGATATTCTGCAAAGAATCTTGTGCTGTTTCTGTGCCTAACCGGGATGAGCTGAGTAAAATTGTTTTGTTGAAGATGAACCTGGACTCTGACTGTCATTTTGTGGTGTTAAAGGAAAAGGACTCCTGGCCCTGTGGAATGGACCCTGAGTTGCAAGTGAGTGAACTACTGTGTGTGAGGGCAGAGGGCCAGGGTGTGCAAATACTACCCCCCTCGCCTCCGTTACATTATTAGAAGCACATGGCCAGGTTACTCAGGATGATGGGCTGCCAAGAATGATGATTTATAGGAAAAAAAAAATCCGGCACTCCCAAATGCAAAAAGTAGAAGTTCCTTTTTATTTTTCACAGCTTAGTAATCCACATGATGTACATTCAATATATACGTAACGTTTCGGTCTCTATAATGGACCTTCTTCAGACATGTGGAGCTGTGAGGATCGCCACGTGCAGAAAACCATGCGCTGTCAGTTGTGTGCTGCCATGTTAAGAAGTGCGCACTTATCCTGTTCTGAGCACCCCTCATCTATTTTCGGAGTGACGTGCCTTTTTGTTATTAAGAATGATGATTTAGGCTGGTTTCACATTTGCTTCTGCGTGCGCAGCTTTTTATCCACATAATTCTGCATGCATCATGCGCACATATATTTAACATAGTGTACGCAGGGACATGCGTTCGCATGCTTTTGCATATGCATGCATCATTTTACGGTGTGTGGCGGGGAGCAGCTAACGCAACATGTTGCATTTTTTGTGGCGTCAAAAATCCGTCAAATATGCGCAGGCATGCACATGCGGATAAGTGCAAGTGTAAAAAAAACGCATTACTGTCTATGGGAGCGCATGCATACTTCAGAATGAGCAGGTCAAGGAAATGGTTTCATCCACCCCCAAAACAAAGCTGTATGTAAAAGGAAGTGTGGAACCTGCAAGGCCATTACTTTCAAGACTCTGGATCTGACAACATTGGCTATGTAAATATAGAACCTTTGAAATTGTCTGTCTCTCTCACTGCAGTCTGTACTTTGTACTAATTTTTTTTTATGTTCCTTTTAGACTGGTTGTCTCCTGGTGCTGCCGTCTCTCCTGGTGCTGCTGTCTCTCCTGGTGCTGGCATCTGTCCTGGTGCTGCCATCCTAGTGAGGACAACACTGTCTATGTATGTATAGAAGCTTTGAAAATATCTGTCTCTCTTAATTTTTTTTTCTGTTCCTTTTAGACTGGTTGTCTCCTGGTGCTGGCTTCTGTCCTGGTGCTGCTTTCTCTCCTGGTGCTGGCGTCTGTCCTGGTGCTGCCGTCCTGGTGAGGACAACACTATCTATGTAAGTATAGTAGCTTTGAAAATGTCTGTCTCTCCTAATTTTTTTTACTGTTCCTTTTAGCCTGGTTGTCTCCTGGTGCTGCCATCTCTCCTGGTGCTGCTCTCTGTCCTGGTGCTGCCATCTGTCCTGGTGCTGCCTTCTGCCCTGGTGCTGCTGGCTCTCCTGGTGCTGCCATCTGTCCTGGTGCTGCTGTCTCTCCTGGTGCTGCTGTCTGTCCCTGTCCTGTGCTGACTGCTGTGCTGTTGGACTACTGCCTGTAATGTAAGTATTGGTGTCCATTGTTTTTTTTTTTGGCTACATTGTTTGGCTCTTAACTAATTTAATTTTTATCTTTTTTTTCTGTAGTGTTTTGCTTGACTGCTGCCTGCTCTTCAACCATGTCCTCAAGTTAAGAACTGACTTCTTCCCAGGGTGGACATGACAAAGATTATGTAATTACATTTGCTATACTTATTGGTATGTAGTGACTGGCAATACTATACCCAGGGCTGCCACTAGGAATTTTCATGGCCCCATACTGGCAAAATTTATGGGGCCCCCCTTGAGACTCTGTCCAGGCTCCACCCCCAGTTCCGCCTCCACCCTAGCTCCTCCTCCACCATGCGAACCTTCCAAAATCCCACCTCCCTTTCTTGGAAAAACTGCTGAGCTGCAGGTGGAGACAGTCAACATGCTGGTACTGTGCAGCAGCATCTGTGCTGGCTAAAAGGATAGGACAACAGCTGAGCTGCAGGTGGAGACAGTCAGCATGCTGGTACTGTGCAGCACAGTCTGCTGGCTAAAAGGATAGGACAACGGCTGAACTGCAGGTGGAGACAGTCAGCATGCTGGTACTGTGCAGCACAGTCTGTGCTGGCTAAAAGGATAGGATAATGGCTGAGCTGCAGGTGGAGACAGTCAACATACTGGTACTGTGCAGCACAGTCTGTGCTGACTAAAAGGATACTACAACAGCTGAGCTGCAGGTGGAGACAGTCAACATACTGGTACTGTGCAGCACAGTCTGTGCTGACTAAAAGGATAGGACAACAGCTGAGCTGCAGGTGGAGACAGTCAGCATGCTGGCACTGTACAGCACACTCTGTGCAGGCTAAAAGGATAGGACAATGGCTGAGCTGCAGGTGGAGACAGTCAGCATGCTGCCTCTGTGCAGCACAGTCTGTGCTGGCTAAATTGATAGGACAACGGCTGAGCTGCAGGTGGAGAAAGTCTGGCCAGCCTGGCCTATACAGAGAGGGCTCTGCAGCTGCTAACTGACAAACACAGCTCTGCTACATGCCTGTCCCATTATTGAGAGGGCTCTGCAGCTGCTACCTGACACATACAGCTCTGCTACATGCCTGGCCTAGCCTATACAGAGAGGGCTCTGCAGCTGCTACCTGAAAAAACACAGCACTGCTACATGCCTGTCCCATTATGGAGAGGGCTCTGCAGCTGCTACCTGACACACACAACTCTACTACATGCCTGGCCTGGCCTATACAGAGAGGGCTCTGCAGCTGCTCCCTGACACACACAGCTCTGCTACATGCCTGGCAGGCATGTAGCAGAGCTGTGTGTGTCAGGAAGCAGCTGCAGAGCCCTCGCCTATGTCTGCACCAGGCATGTAGGACTCAGTCAACATGCGGCATGCCTATGGACGCTGGAGATTTGTCCCCCACAGCCCCATTCCCGCCCCATCCATCATGAACCCGGGCCCACACACACCACCGGAGACGTCAGAGAGAGAGAGACAGACTGAGACACAGACAGACTACTTACACTACCGCCGCCTCATGGCTCTGCCTGCCATTGGTCTGCGCCTCACCGTCTACCATCTTCTGCAAGTCCAACTGCTCCCACAGCCTCTCAGTCCCACGTGGTGGTACACTGCAGCTCCTCTGCCCCGGGAATGAGCAAGTGGAGCAGATGCAGAGGAGTGTGTGAGGTCAGGTGAGGGCAGTGCTGTGGCTGGCCTGGACCATTGTGAAGGGGGGAGATTGCAGCACTGGCTGGACTATGGTGCGGGGGGGGCCCGCCCGGGGGGCCCAGCAGGCGCTGGGTTTTGATTATAAATAAAGTTGGAGAAGCCTGAACAAAATTTAGGGGGGCCCTAGCGCGGACCAGGCTGCCAGCGTGCTTGGGCCCCCCTAATCACCGGGCCCCATACACTTGTAATGGCTGTCATGCCCTGATGGCGGTCCTGACTATACCTGAGTTAAATCATGCAATTTCTTTACAGGTACCTTCCAGTGATGAAGAGGAGGAGCAGTCGAGTGGAAATGAATCTTCCCGGGGTCGTCGGGCTCATGTGTCTCAGGAGGAAAGACAGGGTGTAAGTATTCTTTTCATCAGAGTTGTAATTGAATTTTTTTTTCAGTTTTACTTAAAATTGTTTTGTTTTATTTGATTTATTGTGGAGGAAGCCAAACAGGACATTGACAACAATCAACTCATTAACCTTGTGTAAGAGCGAGTACCGTTGTGGGACACCCGTGATCATCAGCACTCCGACACTGTTGTGACTCGATGACTCTGGGAAGTGGCCACATCACTGTCACATTATTGGGATCATGCCACGCCACGTACCAGAAATGATTTTGCTAAGTATTACAATGTTGTGTGACTTGCCATTGAAACTGTAAATGTAGGTTCATTGTTTAACAATTAATTTTTTCCTTTTTTTCCCCTTTACAGTGAAAAGTATAAGAGTGCATTGGCGCTCGATGAACAATCGCTTCAACAAGGACATGAGACAGGAGAACCTGGTTAAAAGTGGTGCTGCTCAAAGGAGACACCGTAACCTTGCTTTTCTGAGGCCTGCGCTTGCTCAGCGAACGTATCTTTTGTGCTGTCTTACTATTAACCTTTTTTTTTTTAACTAATGTTTTTCTTTTATTTTCACCACAGAACCTGGTGCGGCACAACACAACCTGTATCATCCTCTGTTGAAGCGGCCCCTCATTGACCAGACAACAAACAGACGCAGTCCCAATCATCCTCCAGCTATGTAGCAACCTGTCAGGCCTCACAGGCTGAGGAACAGGCAGCCGCAGGTCCATCAGTTTTTCCCCTCTCCCAGCCCTCTGTCGTTGCTTTTGTTGGATCTTCTCATCAGTGGCAGAGGACCTGGGAGAGGTTACTCATGCCCGAGTTTATGCACTTAAGCTCGGTCTTCCAGGATGGGATTAACCCCTTAATGTCCAATGACGGACACAGTCCGTCATCAGACATTTCCCCTGCTTTGATGAGGGCTCCGGCGCTGAGCCCGCATCAAAGCCGGGACATGTCAGCTGTTATGAACATGCCAAAAGTAAAAAAAAAAAAATGTTTAAAAATAAAAAAAAATTAAAAAAACCTAAAAGTTCAAATCACCCCCCTTTCGCCCCAATCAAAATAAAACAGTAAAAAAAAATCCCACATACACATATTAGGTATCGCCGCGTTCAGAATCGCCCGATCTATCAATAAAAAAAAGCATTAACCCGATCGCTAAACGGCGTAGCGAGAAAAAAATTAAAAACGCCAGAATTACGTTTTTTTGGTCACCAAGACATTGCATTAAAATGCAATAACGGGCGATCAAAAGAACGTATCTGCAGAAAAGTGGTGTCATTAAAAATGTCAGTCTGGCACGGAAAAAATAAGCCCTCACCCGACCCCAGATCATGAAAAATGGAGACGCTACGGGTCTCGGAAAATTGCGCAAATTTTTTTTTTTTTTTCTTTTTAGCAAACTGGAATTTTTTTTCACCACTTAGATAAAAGAGGACATAGACATGTTTGGTGTCTATGAACTCGTAATGACCTGGAGAATCATAATGGCAGGTCAGATTTAGCATCTAGTGAACCTAACAAAAAAGCCAAGCAAAAAACAAGTGTGGGATTGCACTTTTTTTGCAATTTCACCTCACTTGGAATTTTTTTCCCGTTTTTGAGTACACGATATGGTAAAACCAATGATGTCATTTAAAAGTACAACTCGTCCCGCAAAAAATAAGCCCTCACATGGCCATATAAACGGAAAATTAAAAAAGTTATGGCTCTGGAAAGAAGGGAAGGGAAAAATGAAAATGTAAAACCAAAAATACCCCTGGTCGTTAAGGAGTTAAGGTGCTTGGTGATATGCAGAAAGTGGGTTCAACCATGTGAACACACTTATACAGGATGTCAACAAATGCCTTGAGAGACCGGTGCGACATTTTTTTCTGCAATAGAGCGGGAAGTGTTGGAACACCTTACGTCTCAATTCCAGCTCAACGTCATGCAGGCCTGCCAGGCTGCTTACAGCAGCAGTCTCAAAGCTACAATCCACAGGCCGGAGAATATTACCAGCAGCCGAACATATACTTTACAACTCCCACAGCACCAAACTATCCTCCACCACCACCGCCTACAGTTCACAGATCCACAATGCTGCCAACTTCATCATCCCTGCAGCCAACAGCATCCACCATGCTCCTAAGTTCAGCACTTCTGCAGCCAGCAGCATCCACCACGCTCCCAAGTTCAGCACCCCTGCAGCCAGCAGCATCCACCACACTCCCAAGTTCAGCACCCCTGCAGCCAGCCAGCTGTATCCACCACGCTCCCAAGTTCAGCACCCCTGCAGCCAGCAGCATCCACCACGCTCCCAAGTTCAGCACCCCTGCAGCAAGCCAGCTGTATCCACCACGCTCCCAAGTTCAGCACCCCTGCAGCCAGCAGCATCCACCACGCTCCCAAGTTCAGCACCCCTGCAGCCAGCAGCATCCACCACGCTCCCAAGTTCAGCACCCCTGTAGCCAGCAGCATTCACCACGCTGCACAGTCCAGCACCACACCAGAAGACCACCACTTCCACTCGGCCAAGAAAACAAAGGACAAAAAGCAAACAGATTCCCGCTAGGACGAAGACCCGAAGGCAAAAAACCTTCCAAAATTGGACCCACTAGCTCCACCCTCACCTAGCAATGTGTCTCTGTTGTCAAATGTGTCACTACCTTCCCTTGTGTCTGTCCCTTCCAGTTTGTCTCTCCACTCCCATGATTACATCCATGATCCAATCCTTCAATTTGTTGCCCCTTCCCCTGTAACCCCTTCCTCATCCACTACCACCTAATCCTCACAGCTCCACACCCCCAAGGTCCATCTCACCCTCAGATAGACCCCGATCCTATACCCAATTATTTTTTTGTTAAATAAAATTTTTATTTTCTTTGCAATATCTGTGCAATATCTGTGTTTTCTTTGACTCTTTAAGCGCCGCCGCCGCAAACACACACGTGTGTATTGTATTGTTGAGGGAACTTGTAACGGGTGTTTTACTACAGGTATTTTAGTATTTAATTCTACAAACATTACAGGTACATTTTAACATTACAGGTACATTTTACTTAGCGGCTTAAACCATTTCGTCTTGCCATGCCACATGCCCATTATCAGAAACAAAGTATGCAGCAAACTTATCCATCATCTGGGCAACTTCCACTGTAGTTCTCAGAGGGTGATCTTGGTAGGCCTGTTTCACATTTCCGTTTCTTGACGGAAGGCCAAATCCGCCAGAGCTGTTAAAAACGGATCCCCTGGCGTTGTGGGCCAAACGGTCATCACTGGATCCGTGTTGTGTACGGATCCGCTGGAGTCGGCATGTGGGTGAAATTTAAAGGAACCGCGTACCGGGAAGAGGAGAGATTTTTTTTCCGACGCTTCCAGAACGGTATTTAGGGTTAATATGCTCGGCAGGGGAAATCTGCCGGGCATGCGCACTATAAAATAGCGGACCGTCGCTGCAAAAAAAACGTTGCATCATCCGTCTCTTCCGCCCGGGAGACGCTAAAATTTTCACGGATCCGTCAAAAAATGGATCTGACAGACGAACATCAGTCAAAATCCGCCGCTAATGCAAGTCTATGGGTATGTGCACACGCTGCGGTTCCGCAGCGGTTTTGGCCGCTGCGGACCCGCAGCAGTTTTAGCTGCAGTGTACAGTACCATTCAAATGAATGGTAAACAAAAACCGCTGTGTAGACGGTGCGGAAAAATCCGCGCGGATTTCCTGCGGTTTTGAAACCGCAGAAAGAATTGACAAGTCAATTCTTTCTGCGGAATCCGCAGCGGGTTCCTATCTCCACCATTGTGGAGATGGTGAATCCGCAGGACCAAACCGCAGGCAAAACCGCAGATAATCTGCAGGTCTTTTGACCTGCGGTTTATCTGCGGTTTTTGCAAAATCCGTGCGGATTAATCCGCAGCGGATTCCGCAGCGTCTGCACACACCCTAAGGGGGAAAAAAACGTATCTGCCAAAAAATGGGAGGATCCGTTTTTTTCTAAAAGTGGCGGATTTTGACTGACGTAAATAAACTGAAGTGTGAAACAGGCCGTAATCATGCAATGTAACAGGTTCCTCAGGTTCTAAGTTGGGTCACTCTTTTGCCAGGATGAAATTGTGCATAACAACACACGTGTTCACAACCTCATTAATTGTCTCAATTTTTAGATTTATGGCTGTTCCCAAAATGCGCCATTTAGATACCAGCAAGCCAAAGGCACACTCCACAGTTCTTTGTGCCCTTGTCAGTCGGTAGTTGAAAATCCGTTTGGTGTGATTCAAGTCCCTACTTGAGTAAGATTTTAGGAGGTTGCCACACATATGAAAGGCCTCTGTCATGCCACCTCCGCATACTCACCTGGCCTCCGCTCCCACGCCACAGGCCCCCGTCGCCCAACAGCCACGGCGGTCCCTTCTGACAGGCTCGCGGCCGACGGGGTCTCTGCATGCAATGCGCATGCGCCATAGGCCGCGGCCACGCCTCCCTCCTGTTACTTGTGCTCCGGCAATGCCCTGACGCGGAAGCACCTACGGACCAATGGCAGACCTGACAGGGCCATATCAGGTCGCTCCCCCCTGAGGGAGGCGCCTGATCATTGTGTTTGCTAGCACACTGGGCCCTGTTTCCTCATGTGCTCTCTGCAGTCTCGCAGTCTCGTAGTCCTGCCTTCCGTGGTCCCTGCAGTAGCCCCGCAGTCCGCTGCTCCGTGGGTCCAGCTAACTACACTCCAGTCCTGCCTCCGGTGTTCCTGCTCCACCCTGCTATCCTCACTCCAGTCCTTCAGTCCTACTCCAGTCCTGCCTCCGGTGTTCCTGTTCCATCCTGCTATCCACACTCCAGTCCTTCAGTCCTACTCCAGTCCTGCCTCCGGTGTTCCTGCTCCACCCTGCTATCCACACTCCAGTCCTTCAGTCCTACTCCAGTCCTGCCTCTGGTGTTCCGGCTCCACCCTGATAGCCACACTTCAGTCCTTCAGTCCTACTCCAGTCCTGCCTCCCGTGTTTCTGCTCCATTCAGCTATGCACACGCCAGTCCTTCAGTCCTACTCCAGTCCTGCCTCCGGTGTTCCTGCTCCATCCTGCTATCCACACTCCAGTCCTACAGTCCTACTCCAGTCCTCCAGTCCTGCCTCCCGTGTTCCTGCTCTGTCCTGTTGTCTGTGCTCCAGTCCTGCAGTCCTACTCCGGACTAGTCTCCAGTGATCCCGCTCTGTTGTCTACGCTTCAGTCCCGCACTCCTACTCCAGTCCGTCCTGAGCTGCCCCTCTCAGTACCGGCTATCGTGGTACCCGAACCCCTGGGCCTGCTCCTAACGATCCCTGTATAGGGGTCGGCTCCACCTGGCAGCTCGCCCGGGGCCCCTCGGTGCCACGGCCCGGAGGGTCCACTCCTGGAAATTTGTCTCCTGACCAGCCGTGGTAACAGCCTCATCCTCAACCACAACAAACGGCATTGGCGGTCCTTCAGTGTTGGGAAGAGGTTATGGCTGTGGAAAATTGAAATTATTATGATACAAACGTCGGCCCAAGCCAGCGTTTTTGAAAGTCTGAGAGTCATTTCCTCGTTCAAATGAGCCAACGTCCACGGCGAGAAATCGACATTCAGCATCTGCAATTGCCATGAGAACAGTTGAAAAGTATTTTTTGTAATTAAAATACTCGGTTCCACTTCCAGCAGGTTTTATAATACGAATGTGTTTGCGGTCCACAGCCCCCACAGGAAAATCACTAATGTCCTGGAATTTCTCAGCATTTTCCAGCCAGAGTTCAGTTGTGGGTTGGGGGAGGAATTCTTGAAGCAGAACATCACATAAAGCCCTGTAGGTGTCTCCAACAATCCCAGAAAGGGTGGACACTCCAATCCGGAACTGGAAATGGAGAGATAAGGTCTCTCCGGTAACCAGGAATCTACCAAACAGAAAATGGAAAAAAAAATGAATACATGGATTTTCTAACAATAATACTATGAACACGTGTTTGTTTTTCACAATTATGTACCTCAGGGTCACCAACAGATATTCCTCAGCAGGAATTGCCCGATGGAGTTGTGTGTCATGCCTGGTGATGGATCCTTAGACACGTTGCAGCAAGTCATCGAAACTCCATTCAAACATCCACGTGTAGTCAAAACACTTCTGAGGGTTTGCAAGCAGCTCAATGTACAAAGAGTGGTAGGCTCCACGTCTCTCTTGGAGTTCAAGGATGGGGTGTTGCCAATAGTGATGACGATGTCTTCTCAGTCTTTGTCTTCTTTCTTCTTTACAAGCAAAAGCAAAGTCAACAGCCAATTTCAATTGTAAATCCAGATTATCATAGAAGCTCTCCATTTCAGGATCCATCTTGCAGATGGATACGGCAGCCAAAAACGAGGATTTCCTCAGTGCATTGTGTCTATACTGTATATATAGAAATCCCATGCGACACGCCCATTGGGTGTATGATGTCAAGGAAAAGCTACTGGAAAACATTGTAAATATCGACCGCATGTGCGTAAAAAACGCAAACACATGCCAAAACACATGCAAAAGCATGCACACGCAGTGTTTTTTTGCCATCATGTGTAAGATGCATGCGTTTGCTCATGCGGATGATACACTGCGGACTCAAATGCAAATATGAACCTAGCCTTAAAGAGGTTTTCCAGATTTATCTCAAATGTCTGCAGTAGATTTATGGGACTTCAGACTTGTGAATCCTCACATTACATGCAGCACGTGCTGTGAGAATTCTCCAGTGCCAGTAGCGAGACTGAGCAGTCATGTGACTGCAAGTATGCGATATGCATACTCCTGACTAAAGTCCAACTAGACGTGCGCGAGTTTGCTTAAATTGTATAGAGTGAGGCTGTGCATATCCACTCAGCAGTTAGCCGGACCTATACATTACTGCCCTGACTGGTGTATGGGGCCCTGTGAGCAGAGGGGGCCTGCAATGGGCCCCCCATCTTCTGCTCACCGGGCCCCAGTGGCAGGATTCTGACAGTGCAGTAACTGAACCTGCATCTGAGACATAGGTTGAGTTAAAATCTACTGCTGTGCAGGCCCGCACGGCAATAGTTAAAAGCTACCAGCGAATCGGAGGTTGGCAGCTGACTTAAGCGCGCACGTCGCCGGCATATGATGTGATTGATATTTGCCTGCGAGTATGCACTTGAAACAGCTGGAAAGAAAGTGCTTTTTTATTTTTATTGAAAGCAGCAAGCCGCAATATGTTTGGTCGGCATGATGGAGACACATGGACTATGTGACATGTTGCAGGATCATGGGACAGTATGGAGACAGATGGGGCAGGCTGGAAACGCATGGTGCAGGATAATGGGGCAGGATGAAGACAGATGGGGAGGGATGGAGACAGAAGTGACAGGATGGAGACAGATGGGGCAGGATGGAGACACATGGGGCAGGATGGAGACACATGGGGCAGGATGGAGACACATGGGGCAGGATGGAGACAGATGAGGCAGGATTATGGTGCAGGATAGACAGATGGGGCAGTATCATGGTGCAAAATGGAGACAGATGGGGCAGGATGGAGACACATGTGCAGGATCATGGGTCAGGATGGAGACAGATGGGGAAGGACGGAGACAGATGAGGCAGGAACATGGGGCAGGATGCAGACAGATGAGGCCACATGGAGACAGATGAGGTAGGATCATGGGGCAGGATAGAGAAACGGGGCGGGATGGAGACAGATGGGGCAGGAACATGGGGCAGGATGAAGACAGATGGGGCAGGATGGAGGCAAATGGGGCTGGATCATGGATCAGGATAGAGACATATGGGGCAGAATGGAGACAGATGGGGCAGGATCATGGTGCTACATGAAAATGTTGGTCCTGGCTGGGTGTATGGACTTGTGCTATGAGGGCCCTATCCCTGTGCTTACAACATGCAGCCAGTCGTGTGGGCTGGCCAGAACCATGTGTTTCTCAGTTTAATAAGAGAAACTTCTTTTCCAAAACAAACTCTTTACTAAATGGAAACTTGGTAAAGGTTATATACAAGGGATGGTGGATACAGACTTTTATGGACGTTTCTGTTACAGTATACAGCATTTTCCTCGCTCAGTATCCTTCTTTTTTTGTGACGTTATAGCGATATTGCTAGCGATATCGCTATGTGTGATACTTACCTCCGACCGGCTCCCCCGCTGTCTATCGCTGATCGCGCGAGATCGGGCGGCTCCATATCTCGTCATCCGCTTCCTGCTGGGCTTCCTGCTGTGTGAGACGAGCGACGCGTGGAGGCGGGCGGGAGGATGTCTGGATCGCTGTGTGTGAAAGGTGAATATCGTGCGCTGCATCGCTGCTGCATCGCTGTGAGATCTTCCTGTGTGGAAACTCACTAGCGATCATTTAGCGATGCACCAGCGATACTGACCGGGTCGGATCGCTGGTCGGATCGCTGGTGCATCGCTAAATGTGAAAGGGCCTTAAGTCTCCTTTCACTTAGGGTCACCATGCTATGCAGCTCTGCTCACTTTACTCTACAAACCCTATCTGCCTAACTAACAGGAAGCAGTTGCTCACTTTCCCTAACACTAACCCTACCTGTGTGGGCTAGTCCCAAACATTATCTATCTGCTAACTTACTCTAATGGCACTACTTATGCAACAGTTAACTATCTACATCTCTATACTACCTATATTGTACACTATGCCCTACACTATACATTACTAACATTACTTATAACACTATACATTGCACAATTCACATGACACTATATATACAAAGATTCATGACATAATACACATGACAATACAACACACTTCGAATGCTGTCTTGAGGGGTGAGAACATGACAGCACCTTCCACCATCCCTACACTACATCAACTGGTAATGCCACTCCACATTTAATGCAGGCCGGAAATGAACCTTGCCATTAGTAGTAACTTCAGATTGGAAGGTAGTCTACAAATAGTCTTTATGGCACTAATTAAGGAATGGGCAAAACCATACTCAGTGGAAGAGACAAACATGGTTGGACGAGTTGACTAGAAAAGAGATAGAAGACAATCCAGAACAAGATATGATGAAGACATTGATGAAATTCCTAAAAAGTTATTGAAGAACTTGAAGACTGAAAAAGAAAATAAAACAATCTGGAGAAATATCTTTGAAATAGTCAGTAGTCAATAATGTGTTATATCCCTCTCAGAGAAAATCCTTTTTTTTTAGTATGGCACTTTGTGGACCCCATAGAGTTAAAACAAATATTATCAATTAGTTTTGGATTGTGAGTAAGGCAAGAGACCAGTGGGGACCACGTCACTAACAACACATGCTAACGAAGTCAGTGTTAATTACTTATTGATAAAAGCTAACAAGCCATTTTGCTCATTTCTCAGGTCGATGTGAATCTGTTCTGGACACAGTTAATTAACCTTTGTTGAAATATACAATTGACTACTCTCACTTTTTGGACTTGGGGACAATTTGTCTGTGTCTGGCAGGCATGCTAATAATGGGTGTTAAAAGAAAATTAACACGATTTACAAGTCAATTTCTACAAATAGAAGGACATGTGTGGGGTATGGAGGATGTCTATAGGGATATTTCTGCGTTTGTCATAGCTTGAATTGGGATAATGTGATCTGTCTCCTATTATCTGCTGCCCTGTTTTTAAAATGGCTGTAGGTACAGTTGGGAGGAGTGATGATGGAGACATTGGCCACCTCATGCACCCATGGAGCATGGACCCTGTGGGTCCAAAAAGTGTAGGTTAATAGCAGTATTCCCACAAGACACCTGTATTATGACCTTTTGCCTAAACCCTAAACAATGGTTTTACTGAGATTTTTGGTTAGGCATTATTATCCGCTATTAAACCATACTCCATCTGGTTTATAATACTAAATGCATTGCTGCATTAAAGTTGGAGAGGTATCAATATTACCGTTAGGACTCTAAACTATTATATTTTTTCAATTTTTTAAAAACATTTTTTTTTTTTACTTTTTGCATGCTTCAATAGTCTCCATGGGAGACTAGAAGCTGCAGTATTTTGATCGGCTCTGCTCCATACAGGAGATGATCAAATTGCCTGTGTGTAGCAGAAAGCTCACTTGCTATGAGTGCCGACCACCAACCAAGAAGGTAGAAGTTAAAAATAAAATTGATGGTTTGCCAAATTGATGTATAATTCTTTATGTTAAAAACCATCTTTTAAATAAGATATGTAGACATAAAGATACAATTGCCTTTTTAATGAAACTGTCTAACAAAAGAGAGCAGTGTACGTGGTCAATGCCTAAAGTACAGGCGTATAAAGCACAGTCTTTCGAAGCATTTTCCTGTAGCAGTAGCGTTGCACAACTTATTTGAACTTATTTGACATTACGTGACCGGCAATGTTCCCAATACTTCACGTGTGACACCTGTGACATCATCTATTTCAAAAGATGGAAAATCAGCAAGGGAGGGGATCTTAAAGTCAATGTTACCCAAGGACAATTCCACCTAAAGGGATCGCCTCATAAAAACTAAACCTTTCCGTATGCTTTATGGGGCATGTGCTGGTCATAGAGGGGCCACTCAGCTCTCAACTCAGGACCTCTCTTTAGGGACCAAAGTGGAAAACTGCAAACATGTGAGCTAGAAGGGAGGAGGTAGCTATTGATCAGCTACTGTATTTTGTGGCACAGTTTGGCTTAAATTCTTTAGAGGGTAGTGCATTGTTGCTATCAATTTATGAGGGCATTGGCTTTTTATACTATGGCCATATGTGGATAGTTACCCTAGTACTGGCATTTTATTTATGGGCAGAGTTTGGCAGTACTGGGGGATATATGAGACCATTTGCATGGCACTATATGGGATGCATGGATACAGGATACTTTTTATGGTTCCTGGGATATCACTGTTTGGGGATATTTTCTGGTTCTGAATTTTAAGTTTCCTTTACTGACATGTTTTGGAGATATTGGAAGAAATTAAATATGGGCATTGTGATTGGCAATTGGGGGGTCACACTATACATGCTGGTTATTAATTTATTGTCACTGATTCATCTCTCGAAACCCATCCTGACCAGCTGGCATGACTAAGGAAAGCATGCAGAATGCTGCCCATTTTTTTCAGCAGTGGCCACTATGGGAGAAATGTGGTATGACATGGTGCACTTAAAGAGACCTCCAGCTCTATAACATCTATATGCATGACTATGGAATATGGACATGAAAGGACAATCCCTAAATTAAAAGCCTTTTCATGTTGTATTCAATCCTGCAGGTTTTGCTTTAAGAACCTCAGTTACATTGATAGACCAGATTTTTTATGACCATCAGTGGTCACATATTAACTCTTTAATTGTTGACTTTCCACTTGAGTTGGGGAATGATTTAGGAGCAATAAGTGTAATTATCTAAAACATATATAAGAATAGAGAACTTCATATCAGGCTTCATTGCAGCATTTGGACATTTGGCATTTAATCTCTTTTCTATCAGCGTTGGTGCTGTGACTTGTCAGGCAGTGACGGAAAGTGGTATTGAATGTAGATTATGAATGGAGCAATAAACTTGTGACAGAGATGGAATAGGTTGGTGGAATGGCTCCCTAAAGGCAGCCATACGTCTGGCTGTCGTATGCTCCTTTGTTGTTGTTTATCAGTTTACTTTGTATTTTATATTATCTGTTGAAATTCACATTGATAAATGATTGATAATTTTTTTTTTTCAATCTGCATATGGCTATCCTATTTCAAATAGGAAAACTACAGATGCTGGTGACAATATCCTTCTAATGGTCTATACACTGTCTGCAGACGTCTAAATACTGTGATGAGTGTCAGCTTACGCTGAGTCATTCTTCTTAGAAAGAGTGCACCCTCTGGGCCGTGGCACCCACCCACCTAGGGCGAGCTGACCTAATGAGAACCACCCCCTATACAGGGAGTGTCAGGGGCAAGACCAAGGGGGTGAGCCACCATGGCAGCTGGACCAGACGGCCGGCTCAGGGAAACAAGACAAGGCAAGATGAGTCATTAATTCAAAGAAACTTCATTAAGGAAGACTTCAGGTACAACAGGTGCAAAACGTGGACACACAGAACATAAGGCAAGGTGCGTGCAAGAGCACGCCGAGGTCCAAGACTTGTGGAACTCTTCAGGGTGCAACAGGAGCAAACGTGAACACACAGAGTTCGTGAAACAGGGTGCGTGCAATGGCACGCCGAGGTCCAGGCATGGAACGTGCAGATGGTATGCGGACATCGGACTCCGGACAACAGTCCACGATCAACCAGAGCATCAGGGTCTGTAGCTGAGAGGGTGATCAGCAGGATCCGGACATCCAGAAGTTAGCCAGGGTTCCATGCAAGGAAACAAGAGAGTTAGTGACATGGTGCGTGTCAACGGACACGCCAGGATCAGGTTCACAGAACAGAGACATGTGCATGCCAAGGGGCATGCCAGGGACGGGTCAGGTTCACAGGACGGTGGCCTGCACATGCCAAGGGGCATGCCAGGGAGAGACACAGGGTACGATGGCATCGGAATGCAAGTGCTGGCATCGACCGACAGGGTCCTGGTATCTGGCTATGGACATCAGCTCTGGACATCAGGCCGCAGTCATCTAAGTCCGGACCTCTGGCAGCGGTCGGCAGGTTATGGAATCCGGCAGGCAAATTAGGGGTCAGAGAACAGCAAAAGAGACAAAGGCTTTGTGCAAGAGTAGCACGAAAAGGCACAGTGCAAGAACCAGCGTGAGTGCAAGGAAGCACAGAGACCACGACTGGGAGCACTGGCAGGTGGTACCGACGATGGCAGTTGCAAGCGGGCACGACTAGAGGCGGCACCGCTGCGGGGCCACGCAGCCAGACCACTATAGCACTGGACGGGGCACGGCTGGGGCACACAGGCGGGCACGGCTAGAGGCGGCACGGCTGAGGCACACCAGGCAGGCACAGGCGACCAGGCATGTGCACGGAGGCACGGAGCCACAAGGCAGGGCTAGGCAAAGGGTACAGGACAGAGCCACATGCGAGACAGCATGGCAAAGCTTAGTACGAAATGTGCAAGAGCACACAAAATAACAGGGACAAGACAAAGAACGAGGCAGAGACCTGCGCATGCGGAGAGCATGCCAGGGACAGTCTAGCAGCGGAGCGTAGGTCGAAGCCCAGAGCCGGGCCAAGGAAGGACCTTGGGGCTAGACAGGGTACAGAGCGAGGCCTGCACGTGTAGAGACACGCCAGGGACAGGTTCAGAGCGGAGGCCTGCACGTGTAGAGACACGCCAGGGACAGGTTCAGAGCGGAGGCCTGCACGTGTAGAGACATGCCAGGGCAGAGACAGAGGCAGGATACCTGAAGCCACAAAGCAGAGCGAGACATGACATGTGGACAGAAACACAGAACAGAATCAGAGCAAACAAGGACTACAAGGCAAAGCAGAGCAAGGACAAAACATGGCACGAAGGACAAACACTAGACAAGACACAAGAAAAGAGACGGAATACGAGCACGGAGCGTGTGCAGAGATGCACGACAGAGCAGAGTGCAAGGGCACAGAATAGAGGGAGCGCCCCACAGACCAAGCAGCCATGCAGGGACACCACACAATACTCAGGCCCTGAACATAGGAAGGAGTGGCCTGATATAGGGCATAGCACCTCCTCTTCCAGGTCAGGACCAGGGGAGCACTTCCGGGTTCAGATCCACAGGATAACATAGCATAGTCACATGATCAGAGTACCAGACATGACGAGACGACTGCAGAATCAGTACTGAAACCTAGACAGGTCACATGATCAGAGTTCTAGACATGACAAGATGATTACCAAACCAGACAGTGCAGGATCCTAGGAAAGGTCACACGATCAGCGTTCCAGACATGACGAGATGATTGCAGAACTAGACAGTGCAGGATCCAGACAGGGACACCTGATCAGAGATTCTAGACATGACGAGAAGATCACAGAAGACAGCAGAAACGCAGGCATCCTGCAGCTCAGACATGAGGTGAGTGTGCACACTGCTCTAGGGAACGAGCAGGATAGCAGACAAGATATACGCATGCACATCACTCCAGGAGTTCTTGAGACAAAACAGACATAGCAGACATGGCGGACATGACAAATACTAATCCATGGGTATCCATTACCATAATCGTTCAAGTTGGCCACATTCTTTGGATGCTCCATTTCTGCTACCATACAAGTTGAGATCATAGACCCAGAATATGTCATTCATTTAGGAATTTGTGTATAATCACATGCACAAATGTTCTCTATAATTGATCAAATCCTGTGACTTCACGCTCTTTGTTCTTCTCCATAGTAACATAGTAACATAGTTTTGAAGGCTGAAGGAAGACCTTATGTCCATCTAGTTCAGCCTATTTTTAGTGCAGCTGTTCTGCATTGTTGATACTGGGGAAGGCAAAAAACTCACAGAGTAGAAGCCAATTTTCTCCATAGGGAAAAAAATTCCTTCCCCTAAGCTGGGTCAACCATCTACCTATAATATTCTGTTATTCGTAACCTTCTATACTGTTACTCACAAGAAAAGTATCCATTCCTTTCTTAAATTCATTCAGTGAGTTGGCCATCACCTCAGGAAGAGAATTCCAGAGCCTCATTGCTCTTACCATGAAGAACCCTCTTCTATGCTGGTGCAGAAATTATCTTTCCTTCAAACGAAGAGAATGCCCCCTTGTTCTTGTCACAGTCCTTGGTACAAACAGTTCATTGGAGAGATCTCTGTATTGCCCTCTGATATACTTGTACTTATATATTAAGTCTCCCCTAAGTCTTCTCTTTTCTAGAGTAAATAGACCTAATTTTGATAACCTTTCTGGGTATTGTAGTGAACCAACTCCATTTATCATTTTAGTAGCCCGCCTTTGAACCCTTTCAAGTTCAGTAATGTCTTTCTTGAGCACCGGCGTCCAAAATTGCACACAATACTCCAAGTGCGGTCTGACGAGTGATTTGTACAGAGGGAGAATTATGTTTTCATCTCGTGTCCCCAGACCTCTTCTGATGCATCCCATGACCCTATTTGCTTTGGTGGCAGCTGCCTGACACTGGGCACTCCAATTTAACTTCTTACTGACTAAGATGCCTAAGTCTTTTTCCATGTATGATTTCCCCAGCAGTTCCATTTAGTAAGTAATTATAGCATCTGTTTCTCCTTCCCATGTGCATAACCTTACACTTATCTGTGTTAAACCTCATTTGCCATTTTTCAGCCCAATTCTCCAATTCACTCAAATCTGTCTGTAGTTGCAAACTGTCCTCCTTTGTGTTAACTACCTTACATAGTTTTGTATCATCTGCAAATACTGATATTTTACTGTGTAAGCCATCCACTAGATCATTAATAAATATATTAAATAGTAGGGGGCCCAATACAGAACCCTGTGGTACCCCACTAGTAACCCTGGCCCAGTCTGAGTATGCACCATTGATAACCACTCTTTGTTTTCTATCACTAAGCCAGCTACCTACCCATCTACACACATTTTCCCCTAGCCCAAGCTTTCTCATCTTAAGGTACTGTCACACTTAGCGATGTACCAGCGATCCCGACCAGCGATATGACGCGGTCAGGATCGCTGGTACATCGCTAAGTGGTCTCTAGTGAGCTGCCACACAGGCAGATCTCACTAGCAACATCGCTGGGGATGGGGGTCACTACTTACCTGTCACACCAGGCGATCCTGCGTCCTCCCGCCCGGCTCCACGCGTCGCTCGTCGTCACATCAGGAAGCGCCGCAAGAAGCTGATGACGAGAAACAATCCAGCCTGTTCTCGCGCGATCAGCGATAACCAGCTGGGGAGCCGGTCGTAGGTAAGTATCAGACATAGCGATATCGCTAGCAATATTGCTATAACGTCACAAGTTATAGCAATATTGCTAGCGATATCTCTTAGTGTGACATGCCCTTTACTTACCAATCTTTTATGTGGGACAGTGTCAAATGCTTTAGAGAAGTCGAGATAAATGACATCCAATGATTCTCCTTGGTCCATTTGAGAGCTTACATCCTCATAGAAGCTGATCAGGTTAGTTTGACAGGAGCGATCCTTCATAAATCCATGTTGATATGGAGTTAAACATTTATTAACATTGAGATATTCCATAATGGTATCCCTTAGAAACCCTTCAAAAATTTTACCCACAACAGATGTTAAGCTTACCGGCCTATAGTTTCCAGGTTCCCTTTTACACCCCTTTTTGAAAATTGGTACCACATTTGCTTGCCGCCAATCAAAAGGAATAGACCCTGTTTCTATAGAGTCTTTAAATATAAGGAATAGTAGCCTGTCTATCACATTACTTAACTCCCTTAATACCCGAGGGTGAATGCCATCAGGGCCTGGTGATTTGTCAATTTTAATCTTACTAAGGCGGTTCTGCACTTCTTCCTGGGTTAGGCAGGTAATAATTAATGGGGAGCTTGCATTATCACTCTGAATTTCCCCTGGCAAATCCTTTTCCTGTGTGAACACTGTTGAGAAAAAAGTATTTAAAACATTTGCTTTTCCCACATCGCTCTCTATGATTTCACCCTCATTGTTCTTTAAAGGGCCGATACCATCAATTTTAATCTTTTTACTGTTTATATAATTAAAGAATAGTTTGGGGTTTGTTTTACTTTCCTTAACAATGAGTCTCTCAGTTTCCACTTTTGCTAAATGTATTTGTTTTTTACACATTTTATTTTTTTCTCTATAACTTTTTAATGCTTCTTCATTGCCTTCTTGTTTTAGCTTCCTAAATGTCTTGTTCTTGTTATTTATTGCCCTTTTTACATCCTTATTTAGCCACATTGGTGTTCTCCTGTTCCTAGCCCTTTTATTTCTGTACGGTATGGCTAGCTCGCAGTGGGTGCGTAAAACTGATTTAAATATTTCCCATTTATTTTCTGTGCTCCTATTTTTGAGGACATTGTCCCAATCAATTCGGCGAAGGTCCTCTCTAAGCTGATCAAACTTTGCTTTCCTGAATTTCAGCGTTTTCGTAACCCCCTTCCAGGGCACCTTACTGAAGGACAAGTGGAATTGTATTATATTGTGGTCACTGTTCCCTAGGTGCCCATCGACTCGGACTTCTGTTATTCTATCCGGCCTGTTGCTTAAAATTAAGTCCAGAAGGGCTGTCCCTCTAGTTGGGCCCTGCACAAGTTGTGACAGATAATTATCCTTGGTCACTGTCAGAAATTGGTTTCCTTTCTGAGATACACAGGTTTCAGTTTCCCAGTCTATGTCGGGGTAGTTGAAGTCCCCCATAATAATCACCTCATTGTGATTTGCTGCTTTGTCTATTTGTTTCAATAATACATTTTCAGTGGTTTCTGTTATATTTGGTGGCTTATAACAAACCCCTATGAGGATTTTATTACTTTTCCCTCCTTGTATCTCCACCCATAGAGACTCCACCTCTTAATTTCCCTCTTGTATATCTTCTCTTAGTGTGGGCTTTAAAGTGGACTTTATATATAGACAGACTCCACTCCCTTTCCTTTTTTTTACGATCCCTCCTAAATAAATCATATCCTAGCAAGTTAGCCGCCCAGTCATAACTGTCGTCTAACCACGTCTCAGTTATTCCTACTATGTCGTATTTTTCCTCATACATTACCAACTCCAGATCTTCAATCTTATTGGTCAGGCTTCTTGTGTTGGTCAGCATGCAGGAAAGAAGTTTTGCTTCCTTTTTCTTAGCTTCCTTCTGAGTACCCTGTCTTGGGTCCTCTTTACCACATCTAGTATCCTTGATTAGTTTGTCCTTCTGCTGCATGTTCTTGTCTGTTGTTTTTCCTCCCATCCCCTCTTCTTCTAGTTTAAAGCCCTCCTGATGAGTGTGGCAAGTCTTCTGGCGAATGTGTGTTTCCCAGGTTTTGTGAGGTGTATCCCATCTCTTGTGAGAAGTCCATCGTAGAGGTAATTCATGCCATGGTCCAAGAATCCAAATCCTTGCTGCCTGCACCACCGTCATAGCCAATTGTTCACCTCTAGTATCCTATTCCATCTTCTGATGCCATGGCCATCGACTGGGAGGATTGATGAGAAAACAACCTGTATGTTCCATTCCTTTATTTTCTTCCCCAGAATTTCAAAGTCTTCGCAGATAGTTGGTAGGTCATTTCTTGCCGTGTCATTTGTGCCTACATGTATCAGTAGGAAAGGGTAGTCGTCCTTGGATTTGAGGATGGTTGGTATCCTGTTGGCCACATCCTTGATTTTTGCTCCTGGGAGGCAGCATACTTCTCGTGCGGTTATGTCCGGCCTGCAGATAGTTGCCCCCGTGCCTCTTAGTAGTGAGCCGCCCACAACTACCACTCTTCTTTTCTTTCCGGACGCACTGCTTGTTGCTCGTGAGTGTTTTTGAGTGTCATTTGTTTCCGCTTTTGTTGACAGAGTAACTTCTTTTGTTGATAGTGTGTCTTCTCTTGTAGATACGGTATCATCCTGAGCTGTGCCATTTTCGTTCTCCAGCATGAGGGCTTCATATTGGTTGCTAAGCTGTGTGGGTGGTGATGACCACTTGATCCGTTTGCTTCTTTCGTCACATGGCTCCACTTTTCAGCCTCTGTATGTGCTCTGAAGCTTTTCTCACTTTCCAAATCCTGAATGGTTGCTTCTGCTTCATCCAAGAAGTCCTCATGTTCTTTAATTACCTTCAATGTTGCTATTCTTTCTTCCAGTTCCTGCACCTTTTCCTCTAAGAGGGCAACAAGTTTGCACTTCTGACAGGTAAAGTTGAGTTTTTGGGCCGGAAGATCCGTAAACATGTAGCTTTCAGAACTCAAATAATGCAAAGAAAACAAGTTCATAATCGTTTAGAAACAACAATACTAATGTTTTAATTCAGGAAGTGTTCAGAAATCAATATTTTGTGGAATAAACATAATTTTTAAAAACAGCTTTCATGCATCTTGGCATGCTTGCCACCAGTCTTTCACACTGCTTCTGGCACAAAAATGTAAGCAGCTCTTTGTTTGATGGCTTGTGACTCTCCATCTTCCCCCTGATTACATTCCAGATGTTTTCAATGGGGTTCAGGTCTGGAGAATGGGCTGCCCATGACAGGGTTTTGATGTGGTGGTCTCTTAATTTTTGCCAGAGCTATATATACTGTATATATATATATATATATATATATATACTAGATGGAGGCCCGATGCGAGGGTGGTAATGTCACGATGGGGGCAGTGTTGTGAGTTCATTCTCCCCTCCGTCACTGAGGCCTGGTGAACTCCCTATTCTAGTGAAGGAAGGTAGTGAGCCTGATTATCAGGCACCTGGGACTAATGAAGACGATTGGCTGAGTGGAGTCACTGACTGGATTTAAGGCAGCCTACGCCCTTTCTGCCCTGCGGGTGATTTCTCTGTGGACTCTTGGACACCAGTCTGATTCCTGCTCTCCTAAAGCTAAGTTTTCTGTTTTGCCTTTTTGCATCTAAGATTTGTTTTTGTTTTTCTTGCTTTTTGGATTCTGCCACTCCCTGCTGGAGTATGCACTGTTCCTTGAGCTCTGTCTTCTGAAAGTACCTGAGTGCTGATTTAGTTTTTGAAGCTTAGTTGCTTCAGGGCCATTTTTATATCAGCTTGTTGGCTTTTGTCTCTGATAGGGTTTTGGCAGATTGCAGACAGCAGCCTTCCTATCCGTTCCTATCTGGGTAGTTTTTGGGCCCCGTCTTTGCTCAGCCTGTCTTTCTGTCTGTGTAAGTGTTTTCATCTTGCTTCACCGTCATTATATGTGGGGGGCTGCCTATTGCTTTGGGGTCTGCCCTGGGGCAGTTAGATTTCCCCTTTCCTTCTTTAGGCCTATGTATCTCTCCGGCTGTGATCGAGGGGTCTAGGTCATCGTAGGAACCCCCCACGGCTACTGCTAGTTGTGTTGATAGGTTCAGGGGTCTGCAATCTGATAGTTGCCAACTTCTCTGGTTTTCAGGACTTAGCTAGCATTTCTGTTTTTGCCTCCTACGGTGACTCAATCATAACAGGGCAGGCTTTGCAGCATTGAGAATCTTTCCCCCCATGTGCTCACCCACCTATCCACTCTCTGCCCATGTGCTGACTTCTCCCGTCTGTGCTCTCTTCTTTGACCTGTCAACCCCATGTGCTATCCCCCTTGTCTGCTGGGTCTCTTCTTCCTGTGCTGTGTTCTCTCCTCATGTGCTGTCCCATTTGAGCTGTCTCACCCTGTGCTCTTTCTCTCTCCCCCATCTGCTGTCTTCTCCTCTCATTGTCTGTGTCTGACTGTGTACAGAACATACCACAGCTCCTGGGCAGGGGAGGAAGCAAAAGACAATACTGACATTACAGCAGGAGATCGCATAGGATACATTTTGTGAGGTAAAATATTGTTTAAAAACAGTTAGTGAAATATTTTACCTCACAAAATTAATCCTCTGTGAACCCATGCTGTAATGTCAGTATTGTCTTTTGCTTCCTCCCCTGCCCAGGAGATGTGGTATGCGCCATACACGGTCACACACAGACAGTTTTTAAAATGAACTTTTGTTCATGGGAAAACCTCTTTAATGTGACCAGCTTCCTCTGCCTGTAGACACGTCGCGCATCTGCCACTGGGATCAGCCGAATGATTCACTGCACCTGCGCGGAATTCGCGCAGGCGCAGTAAATCAGACCGCCGTACGGCGTATACAGTGTGCATGTGTGTGTATGTGTGTGTGTGTGGTGCGACGGTGTTCCGCTGATGGTACCACCAGCAGTTTCCATATTGTGACACCCATCACTTGGGTGTCCAAATATGGTGGTCGGTGAACTTCCGCCGCTTGGAATTCTGGGATCTGGACACATCTGGACGGAACAGGATGTGAAGGCATTACAATGTAATTATATATATATATATATACAGTGTCTTGCGAAAGTATTCGGCCCCCTGGAACTATTCAACCTTTTCCCACATATCATGCTTCACACATAAAGATACCAAATGTAAATTTTTGGTGAAAAATCAACAACAAGTGGGACACAATTGTGAAGTTGAATGAAATTTATTGGTTGTTTTAAATTTTTGTGGAAATTCAAAAACTGAAAAGTGGGGCATGCAATATTATTTGGCCCCTTTACTTTCAGTGCAGCAAACTCACTCCTGAAGTTCATTGTGGATCTCTGAATGATCCAATGTTGTCCTAAATGACTAATGATGATAATTATAATCCAACTGTGTGTAATCAGGTCTCCGTATAAATGCACCTGCTCTGTGATAGTCTCAGGGTTCTGTTTGAAGCACAGAGAGCATCATGAAGACCAAGGAACACAACAGACAGGTCCGTGATACTGTTGTGGAGAAGGTTAAAGCCGGATTTGGATACAAAATGATTTCCAAAACTTTAAACATCCCAAGGAGCATTGTGCAAGCGATCATATTGAAATGGAAGGAGTATCATACCACTGCAAATCTACCAAGATCCGGCCGTCCCTCTAAACTTTCATCTCAAACAAGGAGAAGAATGATCAGAGATGCAGCCAAGAGGCCCATAATCACTCTGGATGAACTGCAGAGATCTACAGCTGAGGTGGGACAATCTATCCATAGGACAACAATCAGTCATACACTGCACAAATCAGGCCTTTATGGAAGAGTGGCAAGAAGAAAGCCATTTCTCAAAGATATCCATAAAAAGTGTCATTTAAAGTTTGCAACAAGCCACCTGGGAGACACACCAAACATGTGGAAGAAGGTGCTCTGGTGAGAGGAAACCAAAATTGAACATTTTGGCAACAATGCCAAATGATATGTTTGGCGTAAAGGCAACAGAGCTCATCACCTTGAACACACCATCTCCACTGTCAAACATGGTGGTGGCAGCATCACGGTTTGGGCCTGCTTTTCTTCAGCAGGGACAGGGAAGATGGTTAAAATTGATGGAAAGATGGATGGAGCCAAATACAGGACCATTCTTGAAGAAAACCTGTTGGAGTCTGCAAAAGACCTGAGCCTGGGACGGAGATTTGACTTCCAACAAGACAATGATCCCATACATAAAGCAAAATCTACAATGGAATGGTTCACAAATAAACGTATCCAGGTGTTAGAATGGCCAAGTCAATGTCCAGACCTAAATCCAATCGAGAATCTGTGGAAAGAGCTGAAAGCAGCTGTTCACAAACGATCTCCATCTAAGTTCGAGCTGTTTGCCAAGGAAGAATAGGCAAGAATTTCAGTCTCTCGATGTACAAAACTGATAGACACATACCGTAAGCGACTTGCAGCTGTAATCGCAGCAAAAGGTGGCGCAACAGAGTATTAAGTTAAAGGGGCTGAATAATATTGCACACCCCACTTTTCAGTTTTTGAATTTCCACAAAAATTTAAAATAGCTAATAAATTTCGTTCAACTTCACAATTGTGTCCCACTTGTTGTTGATTCTTCACCAAAAATTTACATTTGGTATCTTTATGTTTGAAGCATGATATGTGGGAAAAGGTTGAAAAGTTCCAGGGGGCCGAATACTTTCGCAAGGCACTGTATATATACAGTATATATATAATATTGTGACAGGGTCACTGGCACGGTATATGAGGGGAGATATGTGTCACTGTGCATAATGGCATCAGTGATGTGAAACCAGGAGTGTTTTCCTCCTGCACACTACGTGTTTGGAGGGTTAAATTAGTTAAATTAAAGTTGCATACATGGGCTGGTTTTAGGTGGACACTATAGAGTAGCTGGGAAGATGTCCACCATATCTCCACCTGCAGAGTCGGCACAGCCATGTTCTAACAGGGACTGTGTGATGTCATAGTTATGTGATTAGTCACTTGGTCTGGGTTTAAAGGCTGGATTTGAGATGCAGTCTGTGTGTTGTTTTTGGAGAGGAAAGACTCCAAACGGTGGCTCCAGGTGGAGCTGAAGACACATGCTTGTCTGAGAGGGCAAATCACTCAAAAAATTGGACTTTGTTATACGTTATTTTTTTGTTTTGCCGCTATGTAGGAAACTGGACCGGGTCGGTGGTACCTCTCTTGCGCTAGTTCCGGAAATATCGGGGCTGTCAGGATTGTGACCTGGGGGAAAGCTTTCTGACCCAGACAGACCTTTGCACTGGACTTTAGGGGGCGTGTCTGGGATAAAAGGGACAGTGCGCGGGAAAGCAAGGGACTTGGAGGGAAGACAGAGTGTGCAGCAGAAGGTTGGTTCAATCTCATGTCAGTGACGCGATACCTCAGTTCCACGCTGTATTTCCCTGGCCTATGCGCACTGACCTTGAGCAGACAGTAGCTGTGTGTCAACTCACTCTAACACAGAGAAGCCTCCTCTCACCATCCCGCTGAATGCTGCGGACTTGTGGCCTAAGACTGACCTGGTGCTTCACACAGAGCCAGGCAGTATCACGCCCACTGCCACCGATAAACTGACCCACGCTTCGGTGATTCCACAGACTGAGTCACCGCATGTTTGTCAACCTGGTAACGTGGGACCACGCTTAGGAAAGCCTTTGTCGGGAGTCAGCTCCTCAACTATCTTCAGGATCATGCCAGAGACTTTATGCGTCACCTACGTGGACGCCATCGTGGGATTACAAGCTTTCACAGCGAGGATACCAGCAGACTGATAAGTTTACCTGTTTCATGAACCATTGTTGTTATATAGACATAATATTCATGTTTACTCTCTATTAACCCATTACTTCCCTGCATGGAGCATTCCCTGTGATAAACCCTTGTTCTGCCTCCTGCTCATCACTGCATCCTCCATTTCCTGCTATCTCACAGTTATGCCAGAAAAGCTCTGTTTACTTTGCTGAACCCTGCTATGGTTTATGCTGTTCCACAATAAACCAGCAGGTGATTTACCACAAGAAGCTTTCCTGTGTCTACCTTGGGAAGCAGCTGAGTGAGTCAACCCTTCATATGTGGTCTTTTGGATGCGGGTAGTATTCCAGGAATATGCATAGAGGCTGTGGACAACTGCAGGTCCTGGGTAAAATCCATCATCCAGCACTAAACATCCGGCAACATGGAAGAGCCTGTGAAGTATCCGGTCCATGTCCAACAGTATCACAAGCTAGCCAATCAACAGCAGCAAATGGCGCAACAGGAGACAAACTGTTGGCACAGCAGCTTAAACAGTAGCAGCAACAGCAGCAGGAGGCTCTAGCGTGACAAATGGAACTCCTCACAAAAGCTGTTCGTGGGAGGTCGGCGGTCTCCTCACCAACTCCAGGACTCGCACATCTGGAAAACGGTAAGGTGAGCCATGTAAAAAATGACCTCGGGGGATGATGTGGAAGCCTCTCTGACTGTTTTCAAGAGGGTGGCTGAATGGGAGAAACTTCTGTGAGAGCAGTTGGCAGATGTGCCGGTGCCATATTTGTCGGGAGAACATCAAAAGGCTAATTATGACTTAGCACTCCAGGATGCCAAAGAATATGCCAAATTAACCCCTTCCCGAAAACCTGTGCTATTATGACCAGTGATGCCTATGTGGCGTCATGAATTAATTACCCTCCTGCGGGTCAGGTGACCAGGGCTTTGTACTTCACCACAGTGGGGGTGGCTTCGCCCCCACGTGGCTACGATCGCTCTGATTGGCTGTTAAAAGTGAAACAGCCAATCAAAGCGATGATAATATTTCATCAATGAAAATTGATGAAATATTACAATCCAGCCATGGCCGATGCTGCAGTAGCATCAGACATGGCTGGAGACACCGATCCAGTCCCCCTCGCCGCTGTCCTCATCTGCTCCCCTCGCCTTCCCTTCGCTCCCCCGCCTTCCGATCACCCCCCCTCCCACCCCCTGGCACCTCCCATGTGCCGCTTTCGCTCCCGGTGTCCCGCGGTTCTGGGTCATAGGCGCCGCCATCTTGGAAAATGGCGGGCGCATGCGCAGTGCACCCGCCGGAATCTGCGACTGCAGATTCCATTCATTCATTTTGATCACCGTGATAAACTCTCACAGTGATCAAAATGAAATAAAAAGTAAATAAACCCCCCGTTTATCACCCCATAGGTAGGGACATATAATAAAATAAAGAAAATATTTTTATTTTTCCGTTAGGGTTAGGGTTGGAATTAGGGTTAGGGCTAGGGTTAGGGTTGGAATTAGGGATAGGTTTAGGGTTGGAATTAGGGTTAGGGTGGAATTAAGGCGAGGGTTAGGGTGGAATTAGGGTTGGAAATACGGTTAGGGTTAGGGTGGAATTAGGGTTAGGATTGCAATTAGGGTTAGGGTTAGAGTGGAATTAGGGTTAGGGTTGGAATTAGGGATAAGATTAGGGTTAGGGGTGTGTTGGGGTTAGGGTTATGCTTAGGGTTGGGATTAGGGTTAGGGATGTGTTGGGGTTAGGGTTGTGGTTAGGGGAGTGTTGTGGTTAGGGTTGGAGTTAGAATTGAGGGGTTTCCACTGTTTAGGCACATCAGGGGGTCTCCAAACGCGACATGGTGCCACCATTGATTCCAGCCAATTTTGCGTTCAAAAAGTCAAACGGTGCTCCCTACCTTCCAAGTCCCAATGTGTGCCCAAACTGATTTACCCCAACATATGGGGTATCAGCGTATTCAGAAAAAATTGCAAAACAACTTTGGGGGTCTAATTTCTCCTGTTACCCTTGGGAAAATAAAAAAAATTGGGAGCTAAAAAATTATTTTTGTGGAAAAAAAATGATTTTTTATTTTTACGTCTCTGCTTTATAAACCTCTGAGAAGCACTTGGGGGTTCAAAGTGCTCACCAGACATCGAGATATGTTCCTTGGAAGGTCTAGTTTCCAAAATGGGGTCACTTGTTGGGGGTTTCTACTGTTTAGGCACATCAGGGGTTCGCAAACGTAACGACAACCGCAGAGCATTCCATCAAAGTCTGCATTTCAGAACATCACTACTTCCATTCTGAGCCCTGACGTGCGCCAAAACAATGGTTCTCCCCAACGTATGGGGTACCAGTGTACTCAGGACAAACTGGACAACTACTTTTGGGGTCCAATTTCTCCTGTTACCCTTGTGGAAAAAAAATTGCGGGCTAAAAATAATTTTTTTTGAGGAAAAAAAGATTTTTTATTTTCACGGCTCTGCGTTATAAACTTCTGTGAAGCACTTGGGGGTTCAAGGTGCTCACACACATCTAGATAAGTTCCTTGGGGGTCTAGTTTCCAAAATGGGGTCACTTGTGGGGGGTTTCCACAGTTTAGGTACATCAGGGGCTCTGCAAATGTAACATGACGCCCGCAGACCATTCCATCAAAGTCAGCATTTCAAAATGTCACTACTTCCCTTCCGAGCCCCGACTTGTGCCCAAACAGTGGTCCCCTCCCACATATGGGGTACCAGCGTACTCAGGACAAACTGGACAACAACTTTTGGGGTCCAATTTATCGTTACTCTTGTGAAAAAAAAATTGCGGGCTAAAAATCTTTTTTTTCAGGAAAAAAAATGATTTTTTATTTTCACGGCTCTGCGTTATAAACTTCTGTAAAGCACTTGGGGGTTCAAGGTGCTCACCACACATCTAGATAAGTTCCTTGGGGGTCTAGTTTCCAAAATGGGGTCACTTGTGGGGGGTTTCCACAGTATAGGTACATCAGGGGCTCTGCAAATGTAACATGACGCCCGCAGACCATGCCATCAAAGTCAGCATTTCAAAATGTCACTACTTCCCTTCCGAGCCCCGACTTGTGCCCAAACAGTGGTCCCCCCCACATATGGGGTACCAGCGTGCTCAGGACAAACTGGACAACAACTTTTGGGGTCCAATTTGTCCTGTTACCCTTGTGAAAATAAAAAATTTTGCACTAAAAATAAATTTTTGAGGAAAAAAAATATTTTTTATTTTCACGGCTCTGCATTATAAACTTCTGTGAAGCACCTGGGGGTTCAAATTGCTCACTATGCATCAAGATAAGTTCCTTACGGGGTTTAGTTTTCAAAATGGGGTCTTTTATGGGGGAGCTCCACAGTTTAGGCACACAGGGGCTCTCCAAACACGACATGGTGTCCGCTAACAATTAGAGCTAATTTTCATTTCAAAAAGTCGAATGGTGCTCCTTCCCTTCTGAGCCCTGCCGTGCACCCAAACAGTGGTCCCCCCCCACATATGGGGTACCAGAGTTCTCAGGACAAACTGGACAACAACTTTTGTGGTCCAATTTCTCCTGTTAGTGTTGTGAAAATAAAAAGTAGTGTGCTAAAAAATCATTTTTGAGGAAAAAATAAAAATGATTTTTTATTTTCAGTGCTCTGCGTTATAAACTTTTGTGAAGCACTTGGGGGTTCAAAGTGCTCACTACACACCTAGATTAGTTCCATAAGGGGTCTAGTTTCCAAAATAGTTTCACTTGTGGGGGGTTTTCACTGTTTAGGCACAAGGGGGGCCTCTCCAAACATGACATGGTGTCTGATAACGATTGGTGCTAATTTTCCATTCATAAAGTCAAATAGCACTCCTTCTCTCCCGGACCCTGCCGTGCGCCCAAACAGTAGTTTATGAACACATATGAGGTATCGGTGTACTCAGGAGAAATTGCCCAACAAATTTTAGGATCCATTTTATCCTGTTGCCTATGTGAAAATGAAAAAACTGAGGCTAAAAGAAAATTTTTGAGGAAAAAAAAGTACTTTTTTTTTCATGGATCAATTTGTGAAGCACCTGGGGGTTCAAAGTGATCACGATGCATCTAGATAAGTTCCTTGGGGGGTCTAGTTTCCAAAATGGGGTCACTTGTGGGGGATTTCCAATGTTTAGGCACACAGGGGCTCTCCAAACGCGACATGGCAACCGCTAAATATTCCAGCATATTTTCCATTCAAAAAGTCAAATGGCGCTCCTTCCATTCTGAGCTCTGCCGTGCACCCAAACAGTGGTTTATGACCACATATGAGGTATCGAGGTACTCAGGAGAAATTGCCCAACAAATTTTAAAATCCATTTTATCTTGTTGCCCATGTGAAAATGAAAAAAATGATGCTAAAAGAAAATGTTTGTTGGAAAAATTAAAATGTCCATTTTTCATTCCACGCTACTTTAGTTCCTGTGAAGCACCTGAATGTTTAATAATCTTCTTGAATGTAGTTTTGAGTAGCCTGAGGGATGCAGTTTTTAGAATGGTGTCATTTTTGGGTATTTTCTGCCATATAGACCACTCAAAGTGACTTCAAATGTGAGGTGGTCCCTAAAAAAATGGTTTTGTAAATTTTGTTGTAAAAATGAGAAATCACTGGTCAACTTTTAACCCTTAACTTCCTAACAAAAAAAATTTTGTTTTCAAAATTGTGCTAATGTAAAGTAGACATGTGGGAAATGTTATTTAGTAACTATTTTGTGTCACATAACTCTCTGGTTTAACAGAAAAAAAATTCAAAATTTGAAAGTTGCGAAACTTTCAAAATTTTCGCCAAATTTCAGTTTTCTTCACAAATAAACGCAAAAATTATCGACCTAAATTTACTACTAACATGAAGCCCAATATGTCACGAAAAAAACAGTCTCAGAATCGCTAGGATACATTGAAGTGTTGCAGAGTTATTACCGTATTTTTCGGACTATAAGACGCACCGGACCATAAGACGCACCCCAATTTTCAGTAGAAAAAATAGGGAAAAAAAAAAATGTGTCAAATGGGGGTCCGTCTTACAGGCCGAATTCAGCTTACCTGGGAAGGGATCCGGCACAGGTGGAGAAATAGTCACAGGGGTCATTCAGTGGTCCAGGCTCGTGCGGTGGCGGCTCTGTGCTGGGGCAGGTTGGTTGTGCTGGGGCAGCTGCGCTGGGGTAGGGGCAGCTGTGCTGGGGCAGGGGCAGCAGTGCTGGGGCAGGTGGGCTCTGCGGTGGTGGCAGCTGTGCTGGGGCAGGGGCAGCAGTGCTGGGGCAGCTGTGCTGGGGCAGGGGTAGCAGTGCTGGGGCAGGGGCAGCTGCACTGGGGCAGGTGGGCTCTGCGGTGGTGGCAGCGGCTCCGCCGGCATTTCTTCGCAGCCCGGAGGCCCCCGCAGTTTCCTTGCTGGCCGCCGCCATGTTGCGGTGGCCTCCAGGAGCATGGACGCCGGGAAGATGGCCGCCGGTCCGGGGACGGCGCATGCGCAGCTTCAGATCTCGTTGCCGAGATTTGAATCTCGTCCCCTCAGATCTCGGGACGAGATCTGATCCCGCGCATGCGCCGTCCCCGGACCGGCGGCCATCTTTCCGGCGTCCATGCTCCCGAAGGCCACAGCCGTCCCTGCACCAGAGCACAGCCCGCTGCCACCACCGCACCGTAGAGCGCCGCCCGCTGCCACCACCGCACCGCAGAGCCCCGCCCGCTGCCACCAGCCACCAGGTTAGACGTGTATTGCGACCATAAGACGCACCCCCCACTTTCCCCCAAAATTTTTGGGGAAAAAAGTGCGTCTTATGGTCGGAAAAATACGATACCTCATAAAGGGACACTGGTCAGAATTGCAAAAAATGGCCTGGTCATTAAGGTCAAAATAGGCTTGGCCATGAAGGGGTAAAAGACTGAAGTCTTGGCACACCTGGGAGTTACTATATCCATTAGAGGTCAGCGAATCCACTTCTGGGCGTATGCTGGCCACAACACCCTTGTTCGCAAATGTTTGACTTGTTGAACCTAGTCCAAAAGTGGTTGCAGCCAGAGACTTCCACTCCTGCCCAGATGGTCAAGCAGGTGGTGCTGGAGAGCTTCATCCACTCCCTTCCCAGGCCAAAACAGACCTGGGTTTCCCAAGGCGACCATCATAATGCGGACAACCTGGTTAGCCTGGTTGAGTGATACCAGGTTGTTGAGAAATCTCTTGGGAAACCAGACATCACCACTTCCCCGTTTTGTGGTAAACAAAGGAGAGAGGGCGCACCACAGAGGTTGGCTAGACCCACAAATAGGGGGTGTCCCAATCTCGTGGAGGGGTCCCCTAAGGCTGTTATTGAGGACGTGGTCTGTTGGCGATGTCACAGTCCTGGACGCGTAGCTGCCAGGTGTCATATGTCCGCTGAACCAATGGACTGCAGCCTAGGCAAGCGCTGCTCCTATTATGCCTATCCAGCCTACAGTGTGGACTGTCAAACCATCGAGGGGCTGCAGTTGTGAACCGTGTCCATCAATGGAGTAATGGTTCTTGGACTTTTGGACTCTGGCAGTCTAGTAACCTTAATCAGTGCTACACTATCCCACTAGCTGATCCCTAATAAGTTTGTGGGCGTTTGTTGCATACGCGGAGATGCCAAAGACTACCCTGTAGCCAAAGTGACCACGGAAACAGACTGTGGTACAAAGTCCCATGAGGTTGGGGTAGTAAAAAACTTAATACATCCTGTCATACTGGGTCAGGTTTTTTCGCAAGACGCATTCCTCTTGTCTACCTTGGGAAGCAGCTGAGTGAGTCAACCCCTCACAATATATGCAATAAATATACATATACTGTACTGTATATGTACAAGTATATAACTATATATACTATATATCTATATATACAAATACATGATATGTATATACATATTTACTTTTTTCATCTTTAATGATGCAATATAGCATTGTGTCATACGTATTAAAATGCTCTTGTTATCATTTTCTTGTCTTCACAGCTGATGTTCACTTGACACGATGAATCCCTCATACTAATTAAATTCTCGATATATGACCAGATGTTTATATTCTATTTAGATAGTACCTTGATAAAGACCTACCCCGGCCGAAATGTCAGTTTTGTTTGAGTGATCACTAATTTGAATAAATACATGAGTTCTGCAATCCTCAGCTGTCAGCTTCAGCAAGACTGGTTATCAAGAATAGAGGCGTCCCCACTCCAATTTTCTAAATTATTTAAATAAATAATTAAAAAAAGACATGCGGTCCCACCAATTATTGACAACCAGCTTTGCTAAAGAAGACAGCTGTGAACTAGTTTTCTCAGGCTGTTAAGGTGCCATGGATATTGGACCCCCTCAGCCTAAAAATAGCAGCCAGTAGCTGCTCAGAAAAAGCGCAGCTATTAGATTCTGGTCCTTTGCTCAGCTGTATTGGTTGCAGTCGGGTTCATATTTGTGGGGTTGATGACACCTTTGTATTGCCCAGTGACTTCAAGCCCATGGATTAGTAATACTAATCCTATAGTTGTATGGTAAAAAAAGACACAGCCAGAGCCCTTTATTCGAAATAAAACAAAACACACTTTTACTTTTTTATTTAAATATATCAAACACAGTTATACTAACATAACGCCCTTTCCATTGAATTCCTTGTCTCCTGTAATAAAACAAAAATAAAAAAACAACAATATCCCTCACCTGTCGTCGTTCTGTCACATGCTGTAATTCATGTCTGGGGGATAGACAGTTTTCAACCTGGATGGTGCCAAGATGCGACTGTCCAGGCTGAGAACCACTGGTGAATGAGCTGCTGCGAGCTCAACTTCAGTGATTAGCTATGACGTCATCGAGGTTAATACCAGTCACTGAGGTTGAGTTCCCAGTCGGCAAATGAACTGCAGTGACCTCGGTGACATCACTGCTAGCACAGTGATAAAAAGACTCACGTACAGAGACGAGTTCACTGCAGTTCAAATTTAACGCAGTGAAATTCTCTCAGGGAACTCCGGTGAACTTGCCTCTGCACTGTGAGACTTTTTTTCAGTGTTCTAGCAGTGATCTCACCGAGGTCACTGCGGTTCACCGCCAATTAGAAGCGGTGTTTGCTGCACTGTCATGCACATGACAGTGTGGCAAACACTGGATGTTCGGGCCCTTCATTCAAGTGAATGGGGTCCGGGTACTGTTCTGGTACCGGAACCTGAACTTTTTATAACTGTTCGGCGGAACACATCAGACATGAATATCCAGGTGTCCGCCCATCTCTATTTATTGACCTGTCAGAAGCCATACAGATGAATACCTAAGCAGAGCACCTCACGCCTGTCCTGAAGCACGAGCAGATCATTAACTCAAAACTGAAAACAAAGATTAAGCAACAACCACAAGACAGACTTAATCAACAAATGTGTCAGTTTAATCAGTAGAGCAGCGCCAACCTGATAGTGTCTGCAGGTTACTCAGCACAATCCTGCCGACAGGTTCCCTTTAAATGTAGAAGCTATAGCATTTCTATAAGGGCACACTCAGAACACTGTATTACTCGTGCGAGGATGGCATCACAATACTCGGACTGGTTGGCAGCTCTACTGACCTGAGCATGAAAACTACATAGAAATACACGCTGTCATGGTCAGGTCAGGAGAGATGACGGCCAGTCAGGATTGTAAGCCATCCTCGTGGCAAGTAATACGGCCATCTGACTGGGCTCTAAGCTTACCCAAAATTGTCCAAATTTATGAGAGCGTAAATTGGTTTGATGTTTAGAAAATTAAAAGTCAATGGTTTTTACCTACCCATCCAAAAAATCTCCCTTTTTGGGTGGGGGTGTGGGGGGGTGGGAGCAGCAATGGGTTTGCTGTTTCAAAAGTTTAGAATCTAAGGGTAATGTTTCTCCTAGTGGAGAATGTCTAGCCAGGCCTGGCATTTCAGCGTGAGGAGACTTATACACCGTGCATGCTCCTCTGGAAAATTAAATATGCAAATTGCCTCTTATAGGATAGGAAGAGGACTACTGAGCCTTGCCATATGACTTAGTATAAATGCCAAACCAGAATCTCAATTTGCAGACACGGTGCTTCGGGTTATTGACCCTTGTCAGTGCCATGCATGCGTGGCATATAAGTCTCCTTACTCTGATATGCCAGGCCTGGCTTGTAACTCTCCTCAAGGAGAAACGTTACCCCTTAGATCCCAGTTTTAAGTCTCTCACCTAGCCAAATCAGATCTCATACTTTGCACTAAGGAGGTGCAATACCCTGAAATACCGTGTCTTCAAATTGAGTTTCTGGTTTGGCTTTTATCCCAAGTCATATGGCAAGGCTCATTAAAGGGTTGATGTTTACTTTTAGGATTACTACTTCCAATAGGTTGAACTAGAGTTCTACTCCTCTTCCAATGTATGTATACAAATTAAGAAGTAATGGCTTTTTAAACAGATGTGCAAAAATCCCTATTTCAGGATTATTTATTCTGTTGATAGTAGGGTTCCCAGCAGCAGTATAATACTGTATAGTAATAGAATTGAGTGACCAAGCAGAAGAATTGTGACTGTCTATCTGCAATTGCATGGAAATGGCAGCTGCCAATAGTGGAATTCAAAGTGGCCCCAGCTCCAGCTTGCCTGGTGTGTGATAATCTGTCACTGGTTTACGCTGCTCATTCAGATGTTCCAACATACGCTTCATCATCATATTCCGTTGTATGGCAACTTTGCAAATCAAGCAGTATTCAGGCAGATGACTCTATTTTAGCAAATCCTGAAAGATATGCTTCTTTCGAGCTCAATGGCAAGTCTAGAGAATGTCCCATGTGCTTCTACATGTCGAAGCTCAGAGTGGCACCCGTTTCTGCAAGAAACCTTGCCAGCTGGGTTTCTTCCACTGGCATTTTTCAAAAGGCAGTTAATGCCATTAAGTGGTATCACCAGCAACCTGGTCAGATGGGTGGGAGTTGAGCTTGCACGCAAATGGATGACTGGGAGTGCATGCTTGTTTCCTGGTAATATAATCAAGACTGCACATATGATGGTGCCAAGGAGTAGGAGAAGTAGGCTCAGTATGACAAGCTGTAGTTGTGGATGATGATGATGGCCAGAAGATGACGTAATACTACTTAATGATGGAGCCTCGCTTCCAGAAAGACAATCGTGACGAGAAGGGTCAGGAGAACAGCCTGAATCTTGCTTATATTGTGGGCCAGCTTGCTTTTCCCACATAACCAGGTGATGCCACGTTATGTGCCAATGGAGAGAATTAGTTTTTAGTCTATTTGATATAGCGACAGGAAAAAGTGCAGAAGGCAAAAAAATAAATATAGTCAATAAAATATATAAATGTTTTTAGATCTTTTGAAGGGATCATACTCACTTGCGAGAGACTCGCACGATTCTCATATGAGTCTCTCACATGAAAGCCTGGCACTGCCGCCGGCACTCAGACCAGAGCGTGCAGCTACACGTATTTCTATGCCGCCGCACGCTCCGGTCCAAGTGCCTGCGGCAGTGCCAGGTTCTCATGCGACAAACTCACACGAGAATCGTGCGAGTCTCTTGCAAGTGAGTATGAGCCCTGAAAGATAGAAATAAATAGGTAAAATATGCCAAAATACAAAGATACAATAAAAAGATGGCGGGTGAGCCAAAGAAATACAAGCATGAGTGTATCTCACATAAATGGAGAATAACAACATGGAATCAAGATGAGGGATCATCAGTAAAAATACCTGCATTAAATAACAGCCAATGCTGGGTAGTATAATGCTAGTACACAGGGTGCAAGAATCAATGGAGTAAATTCCATTTTGCTTTGTATAAAATGGTAGTGGTCATTTTTTGGTGATTCACCAAAAATTATATCTCAAATTATTTTATTTGGAATATAAAATTTCATAAAATTCAACACAAATTTAATTCACCTCAAATTGATTCGCTCATTCATGGGAATCCAATGACAATATCGTTTTTCTCAGTGGAGTTGCTGGAAACGTGAACATGTTAGACCAATTAAATGTTGACATGTGTTTCCTTTTACATTGTTGAAGGGTATGCTATTTTATAACAAGTAACAGAACATATAGGACAATCCCACACATACATATACAATCTATGCACAACCAGAATGCAAATGCAAAATCATATCCAACATGTACAGTAGACACACATACTGAATATTCTCATTTATGCACATACTTATACACAATACACAGACATACATTAACACTTAAAATACACATATACACACACATAATAGATGCACACTTAAACATATACACTTACAAAACCGACATACAGTACACTACTGTATACACACTCTACATATACACACATATATGTGTATAACAGACACACAAGTGCATACTTTGCAGGAAATGATTACACTACATGTCCCGGGTAACTGGGTAACTACTCATGTTAAAAGCTCCGATGAGTATACTAATAGTAATTAGAGCGGTGTGTGTCGTGGATCTATCTCGATTTTGTTAAATGGTGCAGAAAATATCAGTGTGCCAAGAGAGAGTGCTGTACCTTCCGGAGCAAACCAGTCAACACCATCTGCCAACAAGGTCCTCTCACTAAATTTGTCCCCTCCTATTTTTACTGTGCCATATAGTGCACTGTCCTGTAACTCCCATGAACTCACGTGCCCAATTGTCAATGCACATAGTACGCCTCGATGTTATAGATTTGCACACAGTAGTATAGATGTGCCTTTATTACCTTGAATGAACATGATTTCTTGCCGTGTGGCATCATTACAAGTCTGTGGGACTGGGATATATAACAGATCTTAGTGGTGCTGTACAGCAAAAAGTCACTCACAGAATCCTGTTGCATTGGCATCTGTAATCTCATAAACTTTGTTGTATTATTCATTGTATTTATGCTACGACGGAGGACGGTTTATCCATCGGAAAGAAGTCAGAATTTTTTTTTTTTTGTAGAATAAATTAGATTCTATTATGATTTAATAAAGTCTGGAAGAATCCTTTAACCTGCACACTGGATTACACTTATGTTAGTGAGGACCACTGTTCCTTTCAGCAGGATCGGCCAACCATCTAAGGGTGGTTTCACATTAGCATTTTTGTGTGCTGCGTTTGCGGCGCATCCATGCGCATGCGTCATGCGGCCCTATCTTTAGCATGTGGGGCACATGGACTTGCGTTTGCACGCGTTCGTATGCGTTTTGCAGCGCATGCGTCTTCTGGTCGAGTGCGTCGTGTGGCGCCAAACGCAACATGTTGCATTTTTCTGGCGTCAATTTTCAGTCTTAAAACGCATGCGCACTCTTGCACACGGAGTGCGCAAAAAAACGCATTAAAGTCTATGGGAGCGCTTATGTGCGCAGAGACATGCGCACGACTGCGTTAGCTTGCGCTTGCGTTGTCTGAGCAGGGACTGTCTAGACCAACCCCCCCAAAAAATACATAAATATAGTGGGTGGGCATTGTTTGTACTTCACAATTCTACTGACTCTGGAGAGGACAGCACAGCTTTGGGACATGTAAGTATACCAGCTAATGTTTTTTGTTTTTTTTGCCCTGCAGTATATTGTAATTTTTATTTGGTGCAATTTTTCTTGCAGAATTCAGGAGGCTCATGGCATCAACCAGTGAGAATTCCCACAGTGGACAACCAAGTGAAGTGAATACATTATCAACTGTTTGTAAGTATTCACTGTCACTTCTACACATGTGTAAAATTTTATTTTTTCTTCACAGAGCTCTTCAAGTGGTGAGGAAGGACAGGAGCAGCCAACTCGGGGTCGAGCATCGGTGGCAACACGGCGTGTAAGTTTTTTTTTTTTTTTAACCCCATGATGAAGTCTGCAGCAGTGCCTGTGACAGATCGCTGCTCTGTCACATTGATGTGTGATATGACAGATCAGCGATCTGTCACATGACGTTATATGTCCCCCCTGTGACATTGTATGTGACAATGTAAAAAAAATTGTTTATAAAAAGGGTATAAATAATTTACAAGAAATTGCCATTATCGCCCCATCCGTAACGACCCGCCTTATAAAATTGTCCCGTTAGTTAACCCCTGTGGCGAACCCCGTAAAAAAAAAATAAAATAAATAAAAACAAAAAGATAATGCTTTTTTATCATACAAATAGTGCTATATTGCGCAATCAAAAAGAAGAATATAAATAATGATGGTACTGATGAAAACGTCATCTTGTCCTGCAAAAAAAGAGCCATCACACAGCGTAATCAGCAAAAAAATGAAAAACTTAAAGCTCACAGAATCTAGTGATGCAAAAATAATTATTTTTATATCAAATTGCTTTAATTGCATAAAAGCGGCAAAACATAAACTACTTAAATGAGGTACCGCTGTAACCGTACTGACCCAAACATTAAAACTGCTATATCAATTTTACCGCACGCGGAACGTTGTACCTCCAAAAGAATTTCTGGAAATGATGGTTTTTGTTTATTCTGCGTCCCAAAAATTGACATAAAAAGCGATCAAAAATGTCACATGTCCGAAAATGTTACCAATAACAGAACGTCAACTGGTCACGCCGAAAATAAGACCTCACATGACTCGGTGGGTCAAAATATGTGAAAATTATAGCTGTGAAAATATGGTCATGCAGAAACTATTTTTACAATAAAAAGCATATTTTATCGTGCGACAGCTGTCAAAAATAAAAACCCGCTCTAAATAGTAAATCCAACCCCCCCTTATCACCTGTTATGGAAAAATGAAATGAATGCAATTTTACCACTCTTGAAGTACAATATGTCACGAGAAAACAATGTCAGAATCACCGGGATCCATGGAAGCTTTCCAGAGTTATTACCTCATAAAGGGACATTGGACATAATTGTAAAACTTGGCCTGGTGATTTACATGCAAACCACCCTTACGAGTAAATGGGTCAAAATATTATATCATTCAAACATTCATGTCTTTATTTCAATTCTAGGTTCCACAGCGGGACGAGGAGGAGGTGAATAACGACCTCCTCATCACATCTGTCCATGAACGGATTCCGTTGTGGGACAACCGTGATCCTCTGCGTTCCGACGCAGTGGTGATACGGCGCCTGTGGAACGAGGTGGCCAAATCGCTGTGGGATGGATGGGACAATGCCTCAGCTAGGGGTCAAAAGGACTTTCGTAAGTATTATGACAACGCTGCAGTGATAGAGTTGACCATGATCACACAACAGTGAGTGATGTGATGAACTCCTGCGAGTTTATTGCATCACATACGATTGTTTTATCATAGCCAAAATTGCTATTACTACATTTTTTTTTGGTTCCTTTCACAGTGAAGAAAGTCAAAACTAGATGGCATTCCATGAAGGACCGCTTCAATAGGGACCTGAGGCAGGAGGGCCAGGTTCGAAGCGGTGCTGGGGCAAGGACCAGGAAGAATAAGTACCATCGTCTCCTCAGCTTCCTGAGACCGGTCCTTGCTCGCAGAGTGTAAGTATTTTCTTGTTGGATTCCATTGTGTTGTGTTTACCTAATCAGAATTTTTATATTCCACAGGAGTTGGCGAATTTAAAATTGAAATTTTTGTATAGTAATGTTTCCTTTTCTTTTGTTTTCACAGAACCCATAGCAGCACCTTAGAACCTGGGCCGGCATCAGGATCTGTCCTTCATGAAACGCCATCGGACCCGTCCCAGACATCCCACAGCGAAGGGGTAAGTAGGTCTGCAGCACAGTCTGGAGAACCGGCAGCCGGTTCATCTGGTCTTCCCCTGTCCGAGTCCTCTGCCCCTCCTTTTTATGGCTCTTCCCGCCAGCTGCAGCGGGGCTCAGACAGGCCACTCATGCCTGAGTTTGTACATTTGGGCACGATCTTCCAGAATTGCTTCAAGGCGCTGGGTGACACAGTGCAAACTGGTTTTTCCAATGTCACCAGATGCCTTGAACAACTGGAAGTCGAGCTCCAGAGACCAGCAAGACATTTCTTTAGTGCCATAGAGAAGGGCATGTCGGAAAACCTAACGCCGGAACTCCAGCTTACTGTGATGCAGGCTTACAATGCAGCATATGTGAATGCTATGCAGCAGACTCGGTTCATGCAGCCACCACCAGTGGCAGCCTTTCCACCAGTACCACAGCTGTCAAGTCTAATACCGAGTTCTGCTGCATATCATTGTGCATCCACCACCATGCCCACAGCCGCCCAACACCACTACACCATGCCAGGTGCTGGGGAACGCCACTACCCCGCTCCGTCGAGTGCTGCTCATGCAAGGATGTCCACTACCACCAGGTCAGCACACCACACAGACCAGACGCTGGGTCATGGTCATACAAGGAAGTCCACCACCACCAGGCCAGCCCACCATACCGAGCAGACGTTGGTTCCTGGTCATGCGCGGAGGTCCACCACCACCACCTGGCCAGACCACCACACCGAGCAGACGCAGGGTACATTGACCACACCCACCACCAGGCCGTGTACCCAAACACAGCGGAGCCACCGTTCAAAAAAAAAGAAAAAGGAGAACTGTCCATGTATCTCCACCATCACCTCCTACACATCACCCCCTCCAGCATCACCTACCCCTTTGTCTTTACCTTCCCATGTTTCACCTCCCAATGTGTCAACCTCCAGTATCCCTGAAGTTCCAGCAAGCATACTTGGCACATCCCCTTCGCCAAGCCCAAGCGAATCTCCCACTTAGCAATCCCCCTTTTTCCCGTAAATTTCCACCTTAGTATCAGTAATTTTGACAAATAAATGTTTTTTTTTTTCACCAACCAATGACTGTTCTTTGACTCTCCCGTCGCCGGCAGCACACCATGCGCCATATAGACAAAAGATTTTTGACACCTCATATTTCAATGTCAGTTCCAATGTACAATATACTCCTCTACTTTTCTTTGTTTTTAGCTTGGCAGCTTTAGGTATCTTTCATTGAGCTATGAGGTGTCCAATACAACACAAAGATGAGGGGGTCAGATCACCTTGCCAGTTGTTGGCACTATTGCACTCAGGATAGAACATTTTTCTACGTTTTCTTTTAAAATATGTTATCAAAATTTCACATGTGGAGGTAAATTTCACCAGGTGTAATGAAACATAAAATCGAATTTTTTTTCTTTAAAAAAGGTGTATTTTATTGGTAGCAACATTACCAAAAATGGTAGTAGGTTTTTTATGAACAGCACAGAAAAGTAAATAATAAGCCCACAAACACTAACACGCCTTGACCATCTCATCCACTGTTTCAATTTTTAGATTAATTGATGTTTGCAAAATGCGCCATTTTGAGACAAGGATACCAAAGGCGCACTCCACAGTTCTTCCTGCCCTGGACAGTCTGTAGTTAAAAATCCTTTTAGTATGGTCCAAGTCACGACTGGAATATGGTTTAAGGAGATTGGCGCACATCTGAAAGGCCTCATCCCCAACCACAACAAATGGCATTGCAGGTCCTTCAGTGTTGGGAAGAGGTTGTGGCTGAGGGAAATTGAAATTATTCAGATATAATCGTTGGCCCATGTCTGAGTCTTTAAATGTTCTCGAATCATTAGCACGTCCAAATGATGCCATCTACTGCTCCAATATAGTTGGGAAAAATCACAAAATTCTTGGAATTTTGCAGCTTTGTCCTTCCATATTTCCATGGTGGGTATTGGTAAAAATTCGCCACGAAGAATGTCCCACAAAGCCCGGCAGGTGTCTGCAACAATCCCAGAGAGTGTTGAAATTCCTATCCGGTACTGAAAATGGAGCAATGTTAATGTCTCTCCAGTAGCCAGAAATCTAATAAAAAGAGAAATAAAAAAAAATAAATAAGTACATTGCCAAACAATAATACTTATCGGAGGCTGTTTTTTTGAAATATTACGTACCGTAGTGTCACCAACAGACGCTCCACAGCAGCAATCGCTCTCCGGAGCTGGGTATCCTGCCTGGTGATAGCTCCTTCAACGCGTCAAAGCAAATAACGAAAACTGTCTTGACACATCCTTGTGTAGTCGTAATATTTGTCTGGATTGTTATTTAGCTCAGTGAATAAAGAGTGGTAAGCTCCAAAGCTCTTCCGGACTTCCACAATAGGGTGTCGCCAAAATCGCCGACTCCGGCTTCTCCGTCTTTCTCTCTTCCGTTCTTCGTCACAAGCTACAACAAAAGCAAAAAACAAGCGAAGATCCAAATCAAGATTGCGGTACAAACTGTCCATTTGAAGATCCATCTTGACGTAGGAGACAGGAGCAAAATGGGAGGATTTCTTCTCTGCAATGGTACAATGGTATATCTACAATAATCCCATGAGACACGCCCACTTGTGTCCCATTGGTTGTGTTTTTATCATTGAATTTCAACTGTCCTTTTTTTCTTCTTCGATCGCATGCGCATAAAAACGCAAACGCATGCAAAAAACGCATAACGTGTGTAAACGCTGCACTTTTAAACGCATGCGTCAGAAAAAGGGTGCGTTGTCATGCGTTTTTCACGCGTTTTTAGGTGTGCATGAAACGCAGCACACAAAAACGCTAATGTGAAACCACCCTAGTATGTCTGAGAGCCTCCAGACGACATCTGTTGGGGGAGAGAAGAATACAGCATGCAAAGTCCAATTCTTTTTTTCAGTGCAGAGATAATACTCTGGCAGAGGAGTCTAGCAACTACTTTTTCCTAGAGAACACAGGAAAGCATGGTGAAGAATAGGGGTCCTGTTATTGGGGAAGTCAGGAGTAATAGATGTTGGTATAAACAGAGGTAGACATACCATCGGTGCAACCTGTGTGCATCTGCATAGGTTCCCAGGAGGTGAGGGGACACTCTTCCACATCCAAAGCAAATGCCTATTGGTGAGCTACTAGACTGCGACTCGTGTCTGAAAATACTGCTGCAATCCTTGACCTGGTCGGTAGGCACCACTGCCACACTAATACCACACTTACAGATGGACGCCGGCAGCATGTGGCAATCTAGCTTTTAGAATGCTGAGATTAGATGTTCCCTTCCTGTCCACCTGTGTTACTGCAGTGAGGTGGTAGGTGACTAGCTCTTTGCTGGGAGCCTTGGGAGGGGCTCCCTTCTGTATAAACTCTAGCAGGCAGTCATTCAGTTATGTGTGGGACTCAATAGTTTACTAATTTGTAACTATACAGTGCTGGTTGAAATAACACACAGTTTACACCTAGGGCCATTCTTCATTGACAGAGGGCGCAACTTGCGTTTTATATCCCTAGGCTCAGGCATGGGTGAGACTAAGGTCAGACTTAATTATAGATCAAGATGATATCTGCAGGTAGTGTCATATACATGTAGGGACAGTGACCTGACGGACAGATGTACTTGTCAGTTATAACAGATGGATAACAGCTGGGCAGTAAAAGTGATAGGCAGTACCCTGGGTGACCACAAAGTGGCAGGGGGGAGTGTGAGGAAAAGGACTTGACAGCAGCTTAGGGCTAGGAAACCGTTGGTCATGGGGGGCGGAGTTACAGGGAACCGGGAAAGATATAAATACTGAGGGAGGGTTCCAGAAGATTCCAGTCCCCAGTTTGTGCGCTGTGAGGAAAACTGTACCAGGGGGACTGAGGAAAGAGAACATCAGGGGGGTGGTCCTGACAGGAAGAACCGCAGAAGAGACGAGACACCGGGTGTGGGACACCGTGTTGGACACGACGACTGATCAGTGGAAGTGCTGTTGGTTTATGGGCCCAAGGCGGCCACAGTGACGGACCTGTCAGGAGCGTCGACGAGTGCAGAGGGGACGGTGTATGCATACACGTCCCCAGTATAGAGTACGGTGTGTGAGAAGCGGCCGTGGAAACGGAGGGCTGTGAGGTAAAGAAAGTGCGGTGTGCTCTGAGGCAGTCAGACGGACGGCGAGTGAAATAAACTTGGACCTGTTGCATCCAGAATCTGCCTCCATCTTGTCTGTTTTATCTCTGCGCGGTAAAGAGGGGGACCACCCCCCCCCCAGCTCGGCCCACCGACCTCTACATTTGGCGTAGTCGGCAGGATCGCCGCTGCTAATACGCTATCTTGTGCAGCAGACCTGCGTCTGAAGGACTGAGAAAAAACTTGGGCTGCTCTATTTTGGATTATAAACACCTGTGGACTACCAATTACTGACCTGTGGATTACAAATTGGGACGCTGTGGCGGATTTGCGTTGCTGCAGAGAATCCAAGGCAGCAGCTGATTCTGCCCAAGATGGCGGTATTACTCCAACGCAGGAGAGAGGTCCGAGTTTTTGCCATGGTTCTGGATGGACTGGGGCCCTCTCCAACGTATCCCTGGGGGAAACAATATGTGCCAGGAGGCCTCGGGCACCTGGAGTGGCAATGGCATCGGGAGATCGAGTCCCGCTGGGAGTCATGGACAGTCTTCCAGATCTCAGGTGGAGAAGAGCGGTTGCGGACCCTACAGGAGCGGCTGCCAAAGACATCACCGGGAAGCCTCCCCGCGGAGCCCCTGAGCCAGGAGGCCAGCCCCGCCGGACGGCGGGGTGAAGAACAGAGACTGCGGGAGAAGCTGCGGGAAGATGTGATGGAGGCTGCGACGTCGGAGAAGGTGAGAGTTCCCCCGGCTCTGCCAGCAGCTCCGCAAGAAGTCCCCGCTACTCAGCCACAGCACGCGGCCCCTTGTGTATCCGAAAGTCTGGCCGAGGAGGCCCTTACTGTTTACGCTGAGCTGAGCAGGGCCTCCGTTCCCGTTCCTGATTCATCATGCCCGGTGGCGCTACGTCTGGTGTCGCCGGTGCGGAGACTGTCTACAAAAGGTGCTGCTGCGTGTCCCCGATGGGCGCCCAAAGACCCTTTTATAGACTGTGCTTAAGTCCAGTCAGACAGGACCTTGCTCGTGGACCAATCCGGGACTGCCACATCACCGGTGCAGCTGATGACTGACCACCAATTATCCCTGCCGCTCTCTTGCCACAGCCCTTACTTTGGCTCTGAAAAATTGTCCTCTTTCCATATACCTTGACACTCCTATTGAGTATGGTTTGAGAAAGACCTAGGTATAGGTCGAAACGTAACCGTGTAATACTCATGTTTGGAATCTGATCTCTGTTTGTGGTGTTTTTTCACTTTTCTTGATTTATTGGAAAAAAAATTAATAAAAATCATAATAATTCCTTTAATGACTCTGATGCAAGTGACATTCAATTTTGAGTGCGACTGTCTACCCGTTGACTCTGACCACCAATTAGAGTTCGCCACCTAACGAGCATGCCCAGTAGGGTGATTTCTTGACTTAGCCTCTGGAACGTCTGTTCACTGCTGCCTATTGCTAGTTACTATAGCTGTAGTTGGAGAGGCAGCAGCGACAAAGCGAACAGCACGAGTCTGAGCAAGATGCTGAGACTTATGTTTTTGCTGAGCAGCTCCCATTGTGGTCGAAGCTGAATGGGGGACCGCAGAGGGAGATAAGGCTTGGGATCCACCTTGTGCAGAGGGAGAATCCCGGCGCCTAACAGGGGGTATCTATTTCTAATATAACATTGGTATGGGATAAAAGCTTATCGCCAGTTGGTGCAGTAGACAGTGATCTTGTTTATCCATGACTTTGGGCATTCACCTCAAATTTCAGTTTACCCATTTGATGAGGATATGCAAATTTAGCATTTCCAAGTGTGCTAAGGGTTAATGGTTTTGTCTTTTTTGTTTGTATGAGGTAGTGGCTTTTTTTTCACTTTTTCTAATAAATATTTAGCTTTAAGATTTGTTTGTAAGCCTTATAGATTTTTATTAGATATCCTATTGGTAAATATTATTGTAAGTCATTTTCTGATGATAGACTCTCTTTAAAAACATTTTTCAAGCCATACCTTTTGGAAGGCAAACCAGTATTTATGGACTAAAATATACAGAGCTAATAGAATTCCACAGGGTGGACCATCTATATGGATCCACCTAAATAAAATGGGAATGGTTGGTGATATCAACTTCCTGTTTGTGGCACATTAGTATATGGGAGGGGGAAAACTTTGCAAGATGGGTGGTGACCATGGTGGCCATTTTGAAGTCAGCCATTTTGGATCCAACTTTATTTTTTCCAATCGGAAGAGGGTCATGTGACACATCAAACTTATTGAAAGCTTCACAAGAAGAACAATGGTGTGCTTGGTTTTAACATACATATTCTGTCATGAGTTATTTACAAGTTTATGACCACTTATAAAAAGTACGCAAAGTGCTGCCCATTTTGTTGGATTGTCAATGCAACTCTCTTCTCCCACTCTTGACACACTAATAGCAACACCGCAGAAGAAATGCTAGTACAGGCTTCCAGTATCCGTTGTCTCAGATGCTGCACATCTCGTGTCTTCACAGCATAGACAATTGCCTTCAGATGACCCCAAAGATAAAAGTCTAAGGGGGTCAGATCGGAAGATCTTGGTGGCAATTCATCTGGCCCATGATGATCAATCCACTTTATCCCCAACCATTCCCATTTTATTTAGTTGTATCCATATAGATGACCCACCCTGTATATTAATGAAGTGAAGTTGCCTTTTTGTTCTAAAAGGAGACCCTTACCACAATATTTTTGAGAGTGAGTGGCCCTTATATAGCAGAATGTGGCCTTTCCTTAGTGCTCTTTAGAGGATGAGTGGACCTTCTATGGCATATTATGTACCTTGTTGAGTGTTATCTAGACTTTAAATACTAGGCTTAGGGTGCAAAATAGGAAAATTGAGAAATATATTTAATTTCAGTAGACTTATTTTATAGACATTATTTTGGTATGTCTCAGGATGCTTAGGTATTATCTTGATTTGTCTCTCAAGGCTTGGACATTATCTTGGTCTATCTGAGGGGACCCCAGCAGAAAAAGCTTGTGGCCCTTTTATTGCATAATGTGGTCCTTGCTGAAAGTTGTCCAACTAGATCAGGTCATTGCTGGAGTCTGATCAGTGTTTGTTCCACCAAATGCTACCTGTCACACTTATCCCACACATACATTTTTTCTGTGATTTAGATAAGATAAGGAATCTCTCTGCGAGATGTTAATGTGAATGCACATCCGAGGCAATCAATTTAATCTGTGTTCGGCTTGTTCCGGAACCTTCTGAAGCATCGATCAGGCTCCAGAGCTTGTTTAAACAAGATAAGGCGGAGGACCAAGGTGAATTAGTGAATTTTCTGATGTGTACACAGGAGATGCCCATCAGACTCTACTTAACACATTAAATATCGTGTATGTTAGGACTACTGAGCCGAGAAGAAGAGAAAGTGATATCACAAAGTAAAACATGTTACCTGGCACTGAGCCATAACACCTTCAAGTAACAGCCAAAATAAAAACAACTTATAAAAAGAAAATACATTTAGAAATAATTATCTAAAATATATTCTAATTTCTAATTTGTCAATAAAATGTGAAAATAGTCATATAACATTAGTGGAGATCTAAGAGCTCAGACCCCACGACGTCTCTGAATCCAGTCCTGACCTTCAATGAGGAAGCAGGCCAATGAGGAAGACAACTCCATATACAGATGAGTTTTTAGCCAATTGCTTGCCTTCTGGGTATATTTCTGATGAACAGAGTGGGTCGCAGATTTATTTCACTTAGTGGGTCTAAGGAAATACATTCAGACATTGTATCTACTGTGTATGTGAATTAATAAACCACAAAAGCTTCTCCTTGTTGGGCAAAACGATTTTCCATGTTTCATTTTTCTTTAGCAGAAAATCATCAGTTTTACCTCTCATTCCTACATATGAGTAGCATGAAGGTTGGTGAGCAAAACATAATAATGAGGAGATATTATTTTTAAATTCAGGATTTGTCTTTGGCTACCTTTACTGACTGAACCATGTAACAACATAATACTTTATTTTTCTCTCTTGGTTTTATGAACAAGGGATTTCATCAATCAGCCAACATTCCTACCAACCCACAAGTCAGCTGGGTGACCAACCAACCAATCAACTATCTAACCATCCAGCCAAGCAACCATTTAACCATCCCTCCAACCAACAAAGCAGCCAGCCAACCAACTGGTCAACCAGTTAGCCAGTTAACCAACCAACCAACCATTCTGCTCTTTATCCAACCAACTAAATAGCCTGCCATCCAGCTAATCAACCAATCAGACAATTTACCAGCTAGTCAAGCTAGTGCAATGGTCCATGGTAGTTTGTGAACCTTTCAGAATTTTTGATATTTCTGCATACATTTTACCTAAAACTACATCAGGTTTTTACACAAGTCCCAAAAGTAACCAAAAAGAATCATATCAAACAAATGATATTTTTTGAGACAAATGAGATTTTTTTATTGAGGAAAATGATCCAATATCACACATCTCTGAGTGGAAACAGTATGTGAACCTTTAAGATTAGCAGATAATTTGAAGGTGAAAATATATTCTGGTGTTTTCAGTTAATAGGACGGCAATGTGTTGTGAGTGGGTGACCTGTTTTTCTTAAAGAACAGTGATCTATCAAAGTCTGATCTTGCTACTTCTCTCTTACATAGACATAGGAATACAGGAAATACAGTCACATGCTCTCCCTGTCTGAGCCTCAGCGAGGTTTTTTTTTTAACCTTAAAAAGAGCATAGAAATCTAGCAACTAAACAGTTAGGCAGGAAAGGAGTTGTTGCACCAAACATATTCCCACACCCCCCCTCAACAACTACTTATCCTGTTAGTCCCATTGCAGTTATGAAGTCCACAAACTTGGCTCTTGATAATGGCTTTGTCATATCATCAGCTATCATCTTGTCAGACTCGCAAAAATTAAACTCGAGTACACCACGTTCAACTAAGTCACATAAGTGGTGATGTTTTACATCAGTTTGCTTAGTCCTTGCACTAAACTTCTCACTGCTGGCAAGTTTAATGCATCCTTGGTTGTCCTCATAGATAACTATTGGCTGAGCTAATGGCTTGCTGAAATCTTCCAAAAGTTGTTTCAATCAAATTACTTCTTGACAGGGCTGTGGGGTACTCGGTACCAGGCCGGTCTCTCAAAGGGGAATGTCACAGCAGTGGTGACCTGGTCCGTGGCCCTGGGCACCCATGTAAAAGGGGTTAAGTGATGGAATAAAGTTTATGAGTGAATGATTCGTGACGCCACCTGTGGTGTTCGGCAATGAAGATGTTAAGCCGAAGCTGCAGATAGATCCCCTGGGACAGATGGTGTGGTGCAGCTATGATGTTGTGGCCCTCCACAGGTAGGGCAGTAATTCCAGGGCAGTGAGGTTAGGTGTTGAGGAAGAGGGTGTAGTGTCTGGCACAGAGATGTAGCAGTACTGACGGGGTTCCAGGAAGAAGGCAAGGGCACAACAGGGTGCAGTTTCTTTATTTTTTATATAGCGCTAACATATTCCGCAGCGCTTTACAGTTTGCACACATCATCATCTGTCCCCGATGGGGCTCACAATCTAAATTCCCTATTAGTATGTCTTTAGAATGTGGGAGGAAACCGGAGTACCCGGAGGAAACCAACGCAAACACGGGGAGAACATACAAACTCCTTGCAGATGTTGTCCTGGGTGGGATATGAACCCAGGACCCCAGCAAGGCTGCAGCGCTAACCACTGAGCCACCGTGCCACCCTTTACCGTGCTCTTTACCTTTACTTTGCTTGGCAAATGCAGTCCAGGGTCCAGATTACAGATTGCACCGGAGCTGGCTAGCCTGGAAGCAACTTAGGAATCTCTCTATGCAGATGGGTTGTGTAGTCTCCTTCCTAGCGCTTATTTTTAGGTACTTGCAGTACTGTGTTACACTGAAGTTCCACTTGCTTATTCTCTTTAGAACTCCCTCGTATGGCAGACAGCTGCAGCCTTCCTCTTCTGGCTCACACATCGCTGTTGTGCCTCCAAGTCTTATGTGGGAATAGAGCATTTACACCTTCCTATTCCTTCGGTTTCTGTTGCAGGACCATCAGTGTCCTTACAGCCTTGGAGACCAGGCTCCAGATCATGCGCTATAGCTGGGAATGAGCCTGAACTCTCTGCTCAATCTCCCAGATCTTCTCCTTCACATCCACACACGTTGCCCTCCTCACACAAACTCCTAATTTTTCCTTCCTGGCCCCCAGAGAGTAGCTCCTCCCCAAAGTTCACTTTGTGCTTTTAATACCGCCAGATCCAACACTGGATCATGACAGTACCCCCTCCTTAATGAGGGGCCTCTGGACCCTCAAGACCACCCCTCATTAAGGAAACACCTACAGCGGGGACGCCCAGATCCTGAGTTCACCCCACCACTACCTGACACTTCAGGTTTATGACAAACGCACCGCTGGTATTGGCAATATATGTTCATTTTGGAGGCACCACTCATCTCCACAGCGCCGACCTGGGGAACGATTTTATGTATGTGTTTGTTTGTTATGAGCTGATCAGGCTCCACAACACACTTCCACAAGATGTTTTTTGGTGGCACCCATACACGCTCGTTCACACACAGGTCCGGACCTGAATGTTTATTGCACACATTTGTTTGTCATAAATTTGGTGAATTCATTCTGGACTCGACAACAGAGGCGTCCCCCTGTGTCACCACACTCACACCCCCACTATTCACCAAGGGACACCACCCTCCAACCCTTTCACCATGAGGACTGCGCCTCCTAGGGTTGGTTAATGGCGAGGGTAGAGATTTGTCCCTACTCCCCCGCAGCACACCTGCTGCACATACCAGGAGGAGAAGGGGACCGGGAAATGGAGGAAATATACTCTCGCTGGTCGCCTCCACACGACCAGGAGCGCGGCTTCTTCGATGGTATGAAGATTTGGCGTAAACCCCGCGGACTATCACACCAGTCAGCTCACCACAGGGGAGTACCCCTTCACCTCGGGGAATACCAGGCAGCTCCGTGGGGCACCATTCCTCCCACCTGCCTGGGTGCGCCCGCCTGCATGAACCAGTCCTGCTCCCCAGCAGCGACTCTAGGGGGTTTTAGTACCATAGCCGCAGGAATATGGAGGAAAATATATACACTCGCTGGTCGCCTCCATACGACCAGGAGGGGCGGCTTCGATGGTATAGAAGATTTGGCGTAAACCCCGCGGACCATCACACCAGTCAGCTCACCACAGGGGCGTACCCCTTCACCTCGGGGAATACCAGGCAGCTCCGTGGGGCACCATTCCTCCCACCTGCCTGGGTGCGCCCGCATGCATGAACCAGTCCTGCTCCCCAGCAGCGACTCTAGGGGGCTTTTAGCCAGACCGCAGCCGCCATTTTTTTTTTTTATTTTCTGGTTAGCTGAGCAGAGGCCCCAGACCCTGATAACTGCTGCTGCAGCGGCACTAACACACCTTGCCGCTCCCCACACCTCAGTGAGGCCCAGCAGCAAATACCATAGGTCTCCACATGGCCAAGGCTCACCAGAAAAAAAACTGTATGGCCTGTGATAATGTCATGGTCACGTGTGTCTGGACGCAGATGTTTCCGCAAGGCGAACCCATAACACACGTGACCCTGGAAACACCGCCTCCAGTGGGGCGCATTTAAATAATAAAACGTGCAGGTAGATACGCCGCCTCCACCTGGCGAATTTGGGAATTACACGTTAATACATAAAATCTGGAAACCCCGCCTCCAGTACGGCGAATTTAAATAATAAGGGGGACCTGGGAAACATCAACAATGGTGGGCCCTGCAATAGGGAATGGGGGACGTTGGGACCTCCTAAGCTCCCCTGAGCAGGTGTCCCTGCACTCCTAACGTTCCCTATGCCGGTTTCGCACCGGGCGCCGCACGCGTACCTCAACGCCCTAGCTCGCCCTGAACCTAAACCCTCACTAGGGAATAGGTCGGTGCGGAAACTAATCCCACCACTGCACTAATAACACACATGAGGGAAAGAGACAATACAGGGGAAACACCACTTAGCTTTGCTCTGTTGCGTACGCTCCTAGCAACAGAGCCCACCACCTGCGTGCATCTTCTCCTCCACCTGGATCCATCACCATAACAGGATCCTTCACCTTAGTGCAGCCTCGGAGCAGAGTCCACCACCAGTTGCTGCTGCTTAGTACCAGAGTCCCAAGGATGAGTTCAGCTTCTGACACGAAGTCAAGCATGCTTGAGTCCAGCTCAGCAGCCAAGTCCCACATGGTGAGTGCCACTCTCCATAGTCGCCACTCCACCAGTCCATGCAGACACTTCCCGCTGACACCATCACTGCGACCCCACCACGCCATGCCAGCCCTTCGTCCAGACACCATAGCTGAAACACGTCCCCCCTGGCTAAGCTGCGCAGGACTCGTTACCAGCTCCATCCTTCCTCCAGGCTCTCCCCCAGAGTGAAAACAATCTCACAGGCAGTGATTACACACCCCTAGCACACCTTTATAGACTGTCACACCTGATCCCTAATTACGTGCACAAAAAACCTAAAGTGCGATACCACTAACCACCACCGGGGACAGTCAAGACACCTTGGAACTTTCCAAAGTAAAAAAAGTTCACTTTGTGCTTTTAATACCGCCAGATCCAATACTGGATCATGACAGTGAGGCTTGGCACTGAGAACTTGACAGGATTGCTGCTAGTGGAAATCTTCTCTGTTGCTCTGTGCTGCTTTTGCTCTGGGCTTCTGTTGCTGTGCTACTCTGTTGTTCTGTGTCACTCTGGGCCCATAACCTGTTGGCAGCGGATTATTCAGTATACTCTCCAAGCGTGTGACAAAAAAGAGCCTCTTTATTCAGGAACAATCAGGAACAATATATGATAAGCTTAATAGATCAGGAATAAATCATTTCTGAGTCTATCTGTGCATCATCTACAGCAGGCTGATTCTCTCATACTCAGACACAAGAAAGCAGCATACAAATCTAGCAACTAAACACTCATAGACAGGAATGGAGCTGCTGCACCAAACATATTCCAACATTTAAACATTCCAAAGATTTAACTTTATTCTTTTACCATTCTTTTGTAGAATGGCTTGTGCTTTAGGTCATTGTCTTTGTGCATGATTCATGTTCACTTGAGATCCATAGATAGAAGTCCTGACATTTTCCTGCAGATTTTACTGGTATGAGTCAGAATACATTGTTCCATCAATAAAGACAAACCATCATAGCCCAGACGCAGAAAAACACGCCCAAGTCATCATACTACCACCACTGTGTTTCACAAATGGTATGAGATTTTCATGCTGTTTTTCTTTCTCCAACTAAATGTATATGATTAAAAAAACATTTTTAAAATGGTCAGCAATGTTCTTTTTGGACAGCAGTGCCTTTATCCTTGCAGTCCTGTAATGTATTCCATTGTTGTTCAGCAAAACTAAATCAGGAATAAGCCTATACAATCTCTTCTGCTATGAGAAATCCTCTTGCTTCTTACAGGTAATCTTTTCCCTGTTGGTTTATGTACACTTTACTGACCCAGCCCGTTTGCTACCCTCTGTGGTTGATCTCCTTAACTTTTCCTTCTGCAGTGATACTCAAGGGTGTAACTACTGAGGTTGCAGGGGTCGCAGCTGCGACAGGGCCCGATGTGGTTAGGGGCTCGCCCAGTCCAGCAAAGAAGCAGCCGGCTTCATGTGGGACCTGGGCTTCCATCACGTCCTGCACCCCCTCCTCCAGCATGGACTCGATTATTCCTCCCCCTGAGCTCTGCACTCCACCCCCAAGTGTCTCAGGTGATGGAGGAAAAGACCTGCTACCATCACTCTCAGTGACCAGTCACATGGACCTCCGTTGACTACAGAGTGCAGGGGGAAGGCATGCACGATGGCTGTTCTGTGCGCACAGGACCTGTGATGCGGTCTCAGGAGGGGAAGAGTCAGAGGTCACATGATCACGTGCCTCTGTGCATGCAGGACTCTGCTATGCTGGTTGTCATGGTGCTGGGTGAGGGTAAGTTTATGTGTGGGGTCAGGAGGGGTTTACAGGGTGGATGTAGCAGAGCTGTGTGTGTATGAGGTGTACGGAGCAGAGTCATGTGTTTATGAAGTGTATAGAGCGCAGCCATGTGTGTATGAGGTGTACGGAGTAGAGCCGTATGTGTACAAGGTGTACGGAGCGGAACTATGTGTGTACGAAGTGTATGGAGCTGAGCCGCGTGTGTACGAGGTGTGCGGAGCGGAGCCGCGTGTGTACGAGGTGTACGGAGCGGAGCCCTGTGTGTATGAGGTGTACAGAGCAGAGCCATATGTGTACAAAGTGTACAGAGCGCAGCCATGTGTGTACGAGGTGTGTGGAGCGGAGTCGAGTGTGTACGGGGTGTACGGAGCGGAGCCGTGTGTGTATGAGGTGTACAGAGTGGAGCCGTGCATGTACGAGGTGTGCGGAGCCGCGCATGTATGATGTGTACGGAGGGGAGCTGGGCGTGTATGAGGTGTGCGGAGCTGCGCATGTACAAGGTGTGCGGAGCTGCGCATGTACGAGGTGTACGGAGTGGAGTTGCGCGTGTACGATGTGTACGGAGCCACGTGTGTACGAGGTGTGCGGAGCAGAGATGTGTGTGTATTTGGGCATAGGGGGGCCCCCATTTGAAAGTTCGCACCGGGGCCCATAACTTTGTAGTTACGCCACTGGTGATACTTTTAGGCATAGGAGACCAGTCCACCATTATGGAAATATTACAACAGCAGAACAGATTGGGGGCTTGCTGATTTGGTCCTCAGTGGCCCTGTCTATATCCCTGGGGTAGCGTATCACTTGTAATGTGTGATACAACTACACCTAGCTAATAGTGATCGGCAAGCACTAAAATGCTCGGGTGCTCATTACTCGGGTTGAGCAAATTGGAATGCTCGGGTGCTCGAACCGAGCAAAAAGCCCAATGTAAGTCTATGGGAAAACCGAGCATTTTTGCCGCGATCCCCCTGGCGGTCATTTTAGGGACTAAGAATGTCTGAAATCGATGGAAACACTGCTCAAATGACATGGGAACATCATGGGGAAGACCCCTGGAAGCATTTCTGACTCCCAGGTCACAGCTGTGAACAATGTTGTTGAAGTATTACAACACTTTTACAGGCGCACACTAAAACATACAAAAACAAAACCAAAATGTATTTTCCTGGGAAATATGTTAAGGAACATCCTTTCCAGGGTAATGATTTGTATGTAAGGCAAAATAAATAGCCCAAAACAAAAAATGTTCCTCCACACATACACTAGTTTCCTTAATATTGTAGTTGCTAAGGGGAAGCACGCAGTGTGGGGTACAGCACGCAAGCATCCCATAAGCAAAGCATCACAGAAGATAAGCATCCAGCAAAACGGCAGTTATACATGGCAGTTAGTCAGGGCAGGAGTCAGGTAACCCACACCTTGCCTTCCCCTTTAACCATGTGCTTTATTTTTATCCTCCTGTGTTCCCTTGCCATCCACATTCATCACCCTATCCCCCCTCCATCACGACTCATACACATCAGCCCCTCTATACTTCCCTCTCCCATGTACAGCTCCCACACACTCCTCACCTTCCTGAGAAACCTCAGCCCATCTTGCCCAAACACATCGCAGAAAAAAACTACTTACAATTCCAACAACTATTGGCTCTTTATCTTCCTTCTCCTACTGATTTCAGGGGACATCTCCCCCAACCCTGGTCCACCATCCCCCAACCTCGACCCCTACCCTACCTCATATCGAAACCACAATAATCTGATTAACATTACTTGCACTCCCTCATCTCAATCTTTTAATTGTGCCCTCTGGAATCCACGGTCTGCTTGTAACAAGCTTCCTTTCCTACACAACTACTTTCTGAACAACTCTCTTAATCTGTTGGCCCTCACTGAAACCTGGATTCAGGATTCTGACACTGTCTCTCCTGCTGCCATTTCCTACGGTGGCTTACAATTCTCTCACTCCCCGAGACCCACAAACAGACCTGGTGGTGGAGTTGGCATACTCCTGTCCCCACAATGCACTTTCCAGGTCATCCCCCCAGTCCCATCACTCTTATTCCCTTCTTTTGAGGTCCACACCATCAGGCTCTTCCGTCCCCTCTCCCTCAGGGTAGCGGTCATATACCGGCCCCCAGGCTCACCCACCCTCTTCCTTGACCACTTTTCAGCCTGGCTGCCACACTTCATGTCCTCAGAACTACCAACCCTCATCCTGGGAGACTTCAACATCCCCATTAACAGCCCTAATTCCACATCTGCATCCCAGCTTCTATCACTAACCACCTCTCTAGGCCTCTCACAGCTTTCAACCTCTGAGACACATAAGGACGGTAACACCCTTGATCTGGTCTTCTGCCGGCTCTGTTCAATCTCCCACCTAAACAACTCACCGCTTCCACTCTCTGACCACAACATTCTCTCCTTCATGCTCACAAATCCTCGCCCACCCCAGCTCATTCCTACCTACCACACAGTCAGAAATCTACAAGCTATTAACCCTCAGACACTTTCAGATTCCCTACACTCATCTCTGTCCCCAATCTCCTCTCTTTCCTGTCCTAATCTGGCTGTTCATCACTACAATGACACTCTTAGAAGCACCCTTGACCAAGTAGCTCCCCTCACCCTCAGAACCTCCAAACACAGAGTAAAAGAGCCCTGGCTCACATCGCAAACTCAACTTCTCCAGCGATGCTCCAGGAGTGCTGAATGCCTATGGAGAAAAACCCGCACACCAGAAGACTTCATCCACTTCAAATTTATGTTAAGAACCTATAACGCTGCCCTTCACCTTGCCAAACAGACCTACTTCACCACCCTGATCTCCTCACTAGCCAACAACCCCAAGAAACTTTTTGACACTTTTCACTCCCTCCTCAGGCCAAAAGCACAAGCCCCTATCACAGACATTTGTGCTGATGACCTGGCCTCCCACTTTACAGAAAAAATAGATAATATCCGTCAAGAAATCTGCTCCCAACCACCAAGTGCTGTGACTCCCATCCCTTCCTACATCTCCCCTGGCTCACTCTCCACATTTGATCCCATAACAGAAGAAGAAGTCTCCAGACTCCTCTCTTCTTCTCGTCCGACTACATGCACTACCGACCCCATTCCCTCACATCTCCTCCAGTCTCTCTCTCCAGTCGTCACAACCCACCTAACTACAATCTTTAATCTCTCCCTCTCCTCGGGCATTTTCCCATCCTCCTTCAAACACGCCATCGTTACTCCACTACTAAAGAAACCTGTCTCGACCCATCCTGCACAAACAACTACAGACCAGTCTCCAATCTCCCCTTCATCTCTAAACTTTTGGAACGCCTAGTTTACTCCCGCCTTACCCGTTACCTCTCCATTCACTCCCTTCTAGACCCTTCACAGTCCGGCTTCCGCCCCCTACATTCGACTGAAACTGCACTCATCAAAGTGACCAATGACCTTCTGACAGCAAAACGTAACGGTGACCACTCTCTGCTCATTCTTCTTGACCTATCTGCAGCTTTCGATACTGTTGACCACCATCTCCTGCTCTCTAGGCTCCAGTCACTAGGCATTAAGGACACTGCACTCTCCTGGTTCTCTTCCTATCTCTCTGACCGCTCCTTCAGTGTTTTGTTCTCTGGCTCCACGTCATCTCCTCTTCCTCTTGCTGTCGGGGTACCTCAGGGCTCAGTCCTTGGCCCCCTTCTTTTCTCTCTCTACACGGCCCCAATTGGACAGACCATCAGCAGATTTGGCTTTCAGTACCATCTTTATGCTGATGACACACAACTATACACGTCTTCCCCCGACCTTACCCCCGCTGTACTACAGAACGCCAGTGACTGTCTGTCCGCAGTCTCCAATATCATGTCCGCTCTCTATCTGAAACTCAACCTCTCCAAAACTGAACTTCTTCTGCTCCCGCCGTCTACTAACCTCCCTAAATCTGACATTTCCTTCTCCGTGGGTGGTATCACAATAACACCCCGGCAGCAGGTGCGCTGTCTGGGTGTTATGTTTGACACCAATCTCTCCTTTACATCCCATATACAATCCCTTGCCCGCTCTTGCCGCTTACACCTAAAGAACATCTCTAGAATCCGCCCTTTTCTCACTATGGAAACAACAAAAACCCTCACTGTTGCATTGATCCACTCTCGCCTGGATTACTGCAACGCTCTATTAATTGGCCTCCCCGTCACTCGACTATCCCCTCTCCAGTCCATACTCAATGCAGCAGCCAGGATCGTCCATCTGGGTAATCGGTACTCGGACGCGTCCGCTCTTCGCCAGTCCTTACATTGGCTTCCCATTCATTATAGGATCCAATTCAAAGTACTTGTTCTCACCCACAAAGCTCTCCACAGTGCGGCACCCCCTTACATCTCTTCTCTCATTTCTGTCTATCGGCCTAGCCGATCGCTGCGCTCTGCAAACGACTTTCGACTAACCTCTGCACTAATCCGTACCTCCCACTCCCGACTCCAAGACTTCTCCCGTGCTGCTCCTATCCTCTGGAATGCTCTACCCCAAGAAATCAGGACTATCCACAATTTGCATAGTTTTAGGCGTTCCCTCAAAACACACCTGTTCAGAGCGGCCTATCACATTCACTAATCAAAGTCATTCTCTGTGTAAGTGTGCGTGCGTAGTCCATTCACTATCTCCATCCATCCTTCACTCCTGCAAGATGGCTGGACCTTCATTGTAAATACACCATTGTAAATACACACCTGTACTCTGTATCTCCCTCACCTCATTGTAGATTGTACGCTCTCACGAGCAGGGTCGTCTTATTTCGTCTTATTTTGCTTTAATTATTGTATTGTTAGCGTTGTTACTTATGACTTGTGTTTTGAAACTGTTAAACTGTAAAGCGCTGCGGAATATGTTGGCGCTATATAAATAAAGATTATTATTATTATTATTATTATTAATATTGCGTTGATCCAGGCAGCTAGTCTGATTCCCCAATGTGAAGAATACTTAGGCTGAGTTCACACGTAGCGTTTTTTTCGCGGTTCCGCGGCGGTTTTAATAGCACGATTTTGCCACGAAAACGCAAAAAATAAGCATCCCATGCATCCCTATGGGATTCCGCAATGCTGTGCTAATGCTGCGGTTTTTACCGCAGCGGAATCGCTTCGTGGTAAAAAACGCAGCATGCTCATTAATTTGCGGAATCGCGGCGATCCCGCACCCATAGGAATGCATTGTTCCGCTTATTTCCCGAATGTGGCTGTGCACACCATGTGGAACAGAACAATTTCGGATGGTATCCACGGTCCGGAGGAGAGGAGACTGTCCTCCGGGCTTTGGGTACCATATCCCTTTAAAAAATAGAATTTAAAATAAAAAATATTGTTATTCTCACCTTCCGGCATCCCGCGCAGCATTCCTGCCTCTCTCCACGCATCCGTTCCCAGTAAGCCTTTGCGAAAATGCCCGCGATGGCGTCTGTTCTCGCGGGATCGCGAAGTCTCACGGTCATTCGCGTGACGTCATCGCGAATTACCACGAGACATCGCGATCCCGCGAGAACGGACGTCATCGCGGGCATTTTCGCAAAGGATTACTGGGAACGGATGCGCGGGACGTCGGAGGGTAAGAATAACACCATTTTTAATTTTTTTTACATTCTATCTTTTACTACTGATGCCGCATAGGTAGCCTCAGTAGTAAAAAGTTGGTCACACTCGTCAAACACTATGTTTGACGAGTGTGACCAACCTGTCAATCAGTTCTCCAAGCGATGCTACAGATCGCTTGGAAAACGTTAGCATTTTGCAAGCTAAATACGCTTGCAAAATGCTAGTTTTTCTGCTGGAAAATCGCGGGAATTTAAAATGCGATTTTCCCGCGGACTGGAATTCCGGAATTCTCACGGTAATTTCCGTGAGAGTTCCGGTACGTGTGCACTTACAGTTACTGTTTGCCACATGGGTTTTTTTGGCCTTCCTCTGGATCAACATGTTAGGGCATGTTAGGATAGGATATGGGTTGAACTAGATAGACTAAAAGTCTTCCTTCAACCTTAATTACTATGTTACTATGTTACCACTTGGGCTATGTTCACACGTAGCATTTTTGATGCGTTTTTCAACTTTACCATTGCTTTCAACAGTAGCGTAGCTACTGGAGGGGCAGATGGAGCAGTTGCCATGGGCCCAGTCACATGCAGGGGCCCACTGGGAGACATGTCCAGTATCTGAGGTATCAGGGAGAGAGCAGCACAATGCTGGCTCCCCTGTCTGGCAGACTCTGCACAGTGGCAGGTTGCAGAGCCTGTCTGTGTGTTCTGTGTAAGGTGCTGCTGTCTCTGCTGTGCAGGCTCTGATTGTCTCAGGCATGCTTGGCCCTAGTGCCCTCTGTGTGCATTAAACTGGACACTTGCTGGTCCTGCCTCAGTCACTGCATGCAAACTTCATGGTAAGTGGGGATGGAATTTGTTAAATTCATTCAGCTTATGCATGTGAGGGTCACTGTGGGGTGAATGTGAGAGGATGGGGGTATTGTGAGGCAGGGGGGACAGAGCACTGGGGTGAATGTGGGAGGATGGGGATATTGTGGGGGAGGCGAACTGGGCACTGGGGTGAATGTGAGAGGATTATGGGGGCTAGGGCAAGGGGGGGTATTGTGAGGCAGGGGGGACAGGTCACTTGGGGTGAATGTGAGAGGATGAAGATATTGTGGGGGCTAGGGCATGGGGGGTTAATGTGAGAGGATGGGCGTATTGTGTGTCATCAGGGACAGGGTACAGGGGGTGAATGTGAGAGGATGGGGCTATTGTGAAACAGGGGGGACAGGTCACTTGGGGTGAATGTGAGATGATGGGGATATTGTGGGGGCTTGGGTACGGGGGGTAAATGTGAGAGGATGGGGTATTGTGTGGCAGCAGGGACAGGGTACAGGGGGTGAATGTGAAAGGATGGTGGTATTGTGAGGCAGGGGGTACAGGTCACTTGGGGTGAAGGTGAGAGGATGGGGCTATTGTGGGGGGAGGGGGACAGAGCACTGGGGTGAATGTGAGAGGATGGGGGGTATTGTGGGGCAGAGGGACAGAGCACTGAGGGGTGCATGTGAGAGGATGGGCTGTTGGGGTGTAGGAGGGGGACAGTGGGGAGGTAGGGGGCTTTTTTATGAGCTCATTAGTACTTTAATAACAGATTAATATTTCAGTATTAGTATAACAAGAACACAGACAGACGGCAGTATAACTCATGCGAGGATGGCACCGTAATCTCGGACTGGCCAGTACCTCTCCTGACATGAGCGTGACAGTGTGATGTATTACTATGCAGCTGTCATTGCCGGGGTGAGGTTACAGCCACCACTCTCTATACACAGAGCAGTGACTGAAACCGTGCCAGCGCAACCTTTATTACTAGAGTTGAGTGAAACGAGTTGGTCAAATTCAAAAGTCGGCGACTTTCGCTGAAGTTGGGTTTCATGAAACGAAACCCAACCATAGCGTGAGGTCGGCCACGAGGTCGGCGACCCAAGCGCCAAAGTCGCGTTTCGAATGAGGCTTCCAGCGCCCTTTTTCAGCCAATGATGGAGGACGCACACTATGGGCAACGCGATGACATAGGCATCGGTCACCACCATCTTTGAGAAGGGCATGCAAGTGATTGGCTGGCTTTGTGTGGCGTCACAGGGGCTATAAAAGGGCGTGCACACCGACCGCCATCTTACTTCTGCCGATCTTAGCATTAGGGAGAGGTTGCTGCTGCTGATTCAGAATAAGGGAGAGCGTTAGGCAGGGAAGAAGAACCAAAAAACTGCTTCTGCTGTTAGCGATTTCCACTGTACAACACAACAGTTTGTGTGCAGTGACAGGGGAGGCTATATTTTTGTGCATCAGCTCTGTTAGTTATTAGGCTGCCTTATAAGGCTCCCTGATAGCTGCATTGCTGTTTGCACACTACTGTGAAAACTGCTTTTTTAAAAGCAAAAATACTTTTCTTCCTCTTTTCTGCACAGTTACCAAGCGTTCATTTTTCCACCCTTCTGTGTGCAGCAGTCCTGCTTATTAGGCTGCCTGCGTTCATACTTGGACTGAGAGCATCATTGTCAGCCTCCTAAAATCTCTAGTGAGATCCAAATTCTCACCAATACTTTATACACCCTCCACCTTGTCATACACCATCCAATTTCAGCCTGTTACACTGAGGTGTAATCTCTACTGGGCCTGAGACAATAGTTCAGCGTTCTCAAATCTCTAGTGAGATACAAATTCTCACCAATACTATATACACCCTCCACCTTGTCATACACCATCCAATTTCAGCCTGTTACATTGAGGTGTAATCTTTACTGGGCCTGAGACAATAGTTCAGCGTCCTCAAATCTCTAGTGAGATTCAAATTCTCACCAATCCTATAGACACATTCCACCTTGTCATACACCATCCAATTTCAGCCTGTTACATTGAGGTATAATCTATACTGGGCCTGAGATACTAGTTCAGCGTCCTCAAATCTCTAGTGAGATTCAAATTCTCACCAATACTATATACACCCTCCAGCTTGTCATACACCATCCAATTTCAGCCAGTTACATTGAGGTGTAATCTCTACTGGCCCTGAGATACTAATTCAGCGTCCTCAATTCTCTAGTGAGATTCAAATTCTCACCAATACTATATACACCTTCTACCTTGTTTTACAGTATCATATAGCTGGTGTTATTTTGGGTACATTTTCACAAAAATGAGGAAGTATGGTGGAAGATGCTGTGGAAGTGGGCGGGGATTGCCAGCTGGTCCTGATGGTGGTGGTGCATATGTTGGTAGTGGCAAAAGGACAATAGCACCTAAGGCAGGAGGTGTTGTGCCTGTGTCATCGTCTGGCTCCACAAGGCCTCGAAGGCTCCCTTTTCTGGGAGTAGGTAAACCGCTCTTAAAGCCGGAGCTTCAGGAACAAGTTTTGGCTTACATTGCTGACACAGCCTCCAGCTCTCTCGCCTCCTCTTCTGAAATTTCAAAAAATAAAAGCACTGAGTTGTTAGTGGAGGCTCCTGGTCAGGAACAACATCTTTCCTTGTGTCCTTCACCCCTACCAAAAGTGAAGGATGCAGCAGGCCACACTACAGATTACTCCATGGAGCTCTTTTCACATACCATGCCTGGGTTATCAAGTCAAATCGTGAATTCCCCAGTCCAAGATGAATCTGACATTGAGTGCACTGATGCACAGCCACTGCTAGATTTTTCTGCTGGTACATTCACTCAGAGCATTACATTGTCCTCGCAGTGTACTGAGGCAGAATCAGACCCTGATGAAACTCAGGTGCCCCTTCCCGCATACTATACCACCTTACATGGTGACACAGAGGAAGGTGCACATGAAATTGAAGAGGAGGTGATGGATGACCCAGTTGTTGAGCCAGATTGGCATCCATTGGGGGAAGAGGGTGCCTCTGCCAATAGCTCAGAAGAGGAGGAGGAGGATCCGCAGCAGGCAACGACATCGTAACAGCTGTTATCTGGCATGACCGTAGCAGTCCAAAAATGGGTTACAAAAACCAAAGAGTTGCAGGACAGCTTGGCCAGACGGTCAAATTAGCACAGCGTGCAAGGTCTCAAAATGTCTTCCATAGTAGGAAGAGTGCAGTGTGGCACTTTTTTGAACAAAATCCTAAAGATCAGGCAAAAGTTATCTGTAAGAAGTGCGCAAAGACCTTTAGTCGAGGGAAAAATCTGAGAAATTTGAATACCAGTTGCATGCTTAGACATTTAACCACCATGCACTTGCAAGCATGGACGGACTACCAAACCTCACGTACCACATGTGCACCTGCTCCGAAATAAGGTAGTCAGCAACGCTACATCACTTCCCCCACTATAAGTCCACCGGTTAGCACACCACCAGCAGCAAATGTCGAGGTGTCGTCGCAAGGGCAAAGCAGTCATGGAATCACAATGTTATTGCTACGAAAGACTGAATCTAGGCCATCAGCAACCCTCTCTCAGTCCGCCATGTCCACCGCTAGTTCCACCATATGCAGCTCTCAAGTCCAGCTCACCCTACCAGAGACTCTAAGTAGGAAAAGAAAGTACTCATCCTCTCATCCGTGTACACTGGCTTTGAACGCCCACATTGCCAAGCTAATCTCGTTAGAGATGATGCCCTACCGGTTGGTTGAAAGCAAAGCTTTCCACGAGCTCATGTCCTACGCAGTACCACGCTATGACCTACCAGTCGGCACTTCTTTTCGTGAAAAGCCATCCCAGCCCTCCATGTGCATGTGAAAGACCGCATTATCCATGCACTCAACCAATCAGTGAGTGGAAAGGTGCACCTCACAACAGATGCATGGTCCAGCAGGCATGGCCAGGGCCATTACGTGTCCATCACTGCGCACTGGGTTAATGTGGTGGATGCAGGGTCCACAGGGGACAGCGGCGGTGAGACAGTGCTGCCTAGCCCACGCTATAGGAAACAGTTGACTGTATGCGTTCGACCTTCCTCCTCCTCCTCCAGACGCGAAAGCTCGTCCACAGAGCACAGTCGCACAAGCACCCCATCCGCAGCTGCCAGTGTTGCACACGAGGTGTCCTTCTATAGAACAGCTAGCGGTAAGCGTCAGCAGGCTGTGTTGAAGATGATGTGTTTGGGCGACAACAGACACACCGCGGAGGTACTGGCCGACTACTTGTAGTGACAAACTGAGTCATGGCTGGGCAGTCTACATCTTGAGGCAGGCAAGGTAGTTAGTGATAACGGCCGGAATTTTGTGGCAGCCATAGCCCTTTCAAAACTCAGAGACATACCTTGCCTGGCTCACACCTTGAACCTGGTGGTGCAGTGCTTCCTCAATAATTATCCGAAGTTAACAGCCCTGCTCCATAAGGTGCGAAGACTGTGCTCGCAGATCCGCCCGTACACTCCAGTCGTATGCAGAAGCTGCAGCAATTGCTCCACCTTCCCAAGCACCGCCTAATTATCGAAGTTGCAACAAGGTGGAACTCCACCCTGCACATGGTTCAGAGGCTGTGCGAACAGAGGCAGGCTGTAATTCATTTGTGGGAGGATACACGGTCAGGCAGTTTGCGGGCAGACATGGAGTTGTCTGGTGTGCAGTGGTCGAAGCTGAAAGACCTCTATAAAGTCCTTCAGTGTTTTGGGGAATGCACATGGCTGGTAAGCGCAGACGACGCCATCATAAGCATGAGCATCCCACTTATGCGTCTGCTCATGCAAACTTTGACGCACATTAAGGAGCAGGCGTCTGCAGCCGAGGAGGAAGAGGAGGAGGGAAGCCTTGATGACAGTCAGCCATTGTCTGTTCAGGGAAGTCTCGTGGACGAGGTGGAGGAAGAAGAGGAAGAGGAGGAGGAGGAGGATGATGGGGATGATTATTTTGGGGGGAGGATGCTTCTCAGGGGGCAAGAAATAATGTTGGCGTGGCAAGGTCAGGTACAGGGTTTGTACGTGACTGGAGGGATGTTGATTTGCCAGAAAGTGCTCCTCCACCCAGCACTCGCAGTGCATCATTGACACCTGGAACATTGGCCCACATGGCTGATTATGCCTTGCAGATCCTAAAAAGGGACCCCCACATTGCCAAAATGATGAACGATGATGACTACTGATTGGCCAGCATCCTTTATCCACGCTATAAAGGCAAATTCCAAAACATCATGCCACAGGAAAACCTAGAGCTAATATTGGCTAACAAACAAGCAACTCTGGTAAACCGCTTGTTTGAGGCATTCCCAGCACACAGCGGCGGTGATGTCTCTCCCACGAGCCGTAGGGGGCAACATGGAAGAGGTGTTCGTGGTGCACACAGCTGGAGTGGCGTTGGACACAGGGGTTTCATGACCATGTTGTGGACTGATTTTTCAAGTACCGCTTACCCAACTCGTAATACTGCATCGATTGAAAGTGACTGGAGACAGTAGTTGTCAACTATGGTAACAAACTACTTCTCCCATATCGATGTTCTCCCTCACTGGTCATTCCTCCTTGACTACTGGGCCAGTAAACTGGACACCTGGCCTGAATTGGCACAATATGCCTTTCAGGAGCTCGCTTGCCCTGCTGCTAGTGTGTTATCTGAAAGAGTCTTCAGTGCTTCTGGATCAATCCTGACAGAAAAAAGGACCCGTCTGTCGACCCAAAATGTTGATGATCTAACCTTCATTAAAATAAACCATGCATGGGCTTCAAATGATTTTGCCCCGCCCTTCCCTGCTGACACGTAGGTTGCCTGAAAAATGGCTCGCTTTTGTCCTCCTCTTCCGCGGACTTCTCCAATTACTCCAGTTGCAGCTGCTGAATGTCCAACATCAACATATGCCATTTTTTCCACCTCCCTAACTGGGCTGCCTCCCCCCACAAGGCCAGGGTCACCACCTGGCGCATGCACCCGTGCGAGTGCTGTTGCCCTGGACAGGTGGGTGGGCACACTCTTGGGCAGCGGCACTTGCACAGGGTCCCTCATAGTACAATCAAGTGTCTCTGACGGTGGGGGTGCACACCCACCGTCAGACACACCGGCGTACTATGAGGGGCCCTTTGCCAGTACCGCCGGCCATGAGTGGGCCCCCCCTTCTTGCTCAGGGCACCAGCACTTGCAATACTTACCTCTCCCTTCTCCACCACTGTGTAGTCTGGCCTGTTAAATACTTTACTGGGACTGCCAATATAAATTTGGTGAAATGATAGATGATGGTTAAGATGTAGCTATGCCCTGTCCTGCTGGGCTCTATCTTCAGATGATCAATGACTTCCATTTGTTATGGACGTCGACTCACAATGAGATGCAGTGGTGGTTTATCATCAGCTTTCACGGTTTTCCGACTCACAGACGTGAGACATTCCTGCCCACATTTTTAAATGTGTCCTCTCATGCCAATCCAATAGAATCGCCTACGGCCTGTGGCTTGTGTCTTTTGCACTCCAAAGTTACCTGACAGATCATGATAGGCAGTGAGGACAATGTCTACATCTCTCCCTGTGACTGCAATTTGATGGAGATGAGTAATGGTGATGGGTTCCACGGTACTGCGATACAGCAAAAATTTCTTCATAAGAACTGTTTTCGCTGTCTCCACAGACAAAATAATTGAGGGTCAGCTTTGCCTCTGAGAATTCTCCCGGGAGTTTTTCCCGTGAATAGTAATTCCAAAATTTCTGCAATCACTCGATTTTCTGCCTGTACTTGTATCCATCTCGTTTCCTCTTGCGGAAAGTCTGGACTGTCTTACTGAGACTGAAATATATATAAAGATTGAAAAATACCCCAACAGTGTATACTGGTTTACGCTTCGAATACATAAACTTTTTTCTACTTTTTAGATTCTTGTCTAATCCATACTGAGGCTGTGAGTGTCTTTGTCGGACTCCGGAAATATACACGCAGATTTTTAATGTTTAAACTATGCTATATATACCTGCTATCTAGTGATACTGTACCCTTTCTCAACTTTCTACAATCACGTCGAATCCATACTGGGCCTGAGACTGTCTGAGTCTGCCTCCTGATATATAGACATAGATTTTTAATGTGTAAACTATGCTATATAAATACCTGTTATCCGGTGATACTGTACCCTTTCTCAACTTTCTACAATCTTGTCGAATCCATACTGGGCCTGAGAACATCTGAGTCTGCCTCCTGATTAGAGATGAGCGGTGTACGAGTCGATCTGTTCACCAAGTTAAAATTCCAGCTGTTTTGGGCTGTGTTCGAGCCATTCGTCGAACTCGAACACTTTTCTTAAAATTCGGCTGTTTGAGGTTCCGTTCGAGAACGGTTCGTTCACCAAAATCGTAACTTTATTTTCACATTAATAATGGCTTTCAATGTTAATAGACTCATGGCATAGTAGCGGTGTGTGGTAGCAAGTGGTGTAGTGCACCTGTCAAGGAGCTACACCGTGTGTGTTTCTAATAATTTTTTACCGCATCTTGTCCAGAAAATCCTTTAGGGCCTTATAGCACTGTCTGCTACTCAGCAGAGGAGCCCACCCATGAACCTAGCTATGCCACCTATTTATGAAAGAACCAGTTTTTGACTGCATTTAGCACAGTTAATACTTTGGGCCTAGTAACTGTGTCTGCTACTCATCAGAGGGTGAACCAAGCTGTGCCGCCTGTTTATGAAAGAACCAGTTTTTGACTGCATTTAGCACAGTTAATACTTTGGGCCTAGTAACTGTGTCTGCTACTCATCAGAGGGTGAACCTAGCTATGCCGCCTGTTTATGAAAGAACCAGTTTTTGACTGCATTTAGCACAGTTAATACTTTGGGCCTAGTAACTGTGTCTGCTACTCATCAGAGGGTGAACCAAGCTGTGCCGCCTGTTTATGTAAGAACCATTTTTTAACTCCATTTAGCCCAGTGAATACTTTGGGACTAGTACCAGTGTCTACTGCTCAGCAGAGGAGCCCACCTGTGAACCTAGCTATGCCGCCTGTTTATGTAAGCACTGTCTGCTACTCAGCAGAGTTGCCCACCTGTGAACCAAGTTATGCCGCCTGTTTATGTAAGAACTGCGTGCTACTCAGCAGAGGAGCCCAGCTGTTAAGCAAGCTACAGCACCTGTGGTTTGGACACTTAATTTTTTCATTCTTTCTGGAATGCCGGTTAGGCCTAATTCCGGAATTCCGGTTGACCTGCACTTATTGGGAGATCCTCGTTCGCGGGGAAGAATTGGAATCCCAGATCCCCATCACTAACGGTGTTCAGCGGGTTATCTGCACCTGTAAGCGACACACGCTGGTCCTTTCAGTGTAGGGGGCATGCAGCCCCAGACTTGTAAGGGCATGACAGACCTGTTATTGCTCAATCTTGCGTGCCAGAGCCCCGCGTGTCCCTCTAGTAAGCTTGACGCATACCGTGGGGGCATGCCGGAGTCTCGTTCGTTAACGGAATTAAGCTGGCAAATCGCTAGCACAACTAAAAACGGACATCCACCACCACCCACTGAATCGACAAAGCTTGCAATCTGTCCATCTTTTCTGTAGCTGGCATGGTTGAGGTTTCCCGGGTGGAGTCAAATTAAGCCACAGGCTCCACTCATGGTGGTGCCCTTCTGGATATTCCTTTAAGGTTCAGCTTTGCAACCATACTGCCCCCGGAAACCAAACACTTTGCCTTCATGGACACTGTTCGGAGGTTCGTGGGAATAACGCCGCCCGATCATCAGTTGGCATAATTTATGGTGGGAAATCCGACGGTATATGATCGTCTTCGATTTCAGAGGTTTTTTTTTGTATTTTACATTTTTATTCCAGCCTTTCTTGACTTCATAAGGGCATGACATGCCTATATCTGTGTCTCCTCCTCCTCCTTTTACTCCTCCACCTCTTTTCTATATGTAGTTGCCCTTTTCCATATGTTATTTTTGTATTCTGAGCATTTTGTCTGCTTTGGGACACCTTTGATGGTGTTTTTTAATTGTTTTCTATGTGTTCGTATGTGTTTGTGTTTGCCTGCCATTGTTTTCAATGGTGTTCGACGAACATTCGACGAACTTGCCTCCAGTTCGACGAACCAAAACGAACTCGAACACTAGCGGGGTGGCTCAACACTACTCCTGATATATAGACGTACATTTTTAATGTTTAAACTATGCTATATATACCTGGTATCTGGTGATACTGTAGCCTTTCTACCAGGAAGTTCTCCTCCACCCACCACTCTAAGTGTATCATTGACACCTGGAACATTGTCCCACATGTGTGATTATTTCTTGCGGATCTTCTTGTTATATTGTGGTGTGATCCATCCTGAGCATGTGACAGTCTGTGGGTTACTCTTGCAATTTAGATGTACATTTAAAAATTACCCCAACACTAGTGTATAGAGCTCTACGCTTGCGATACATTACCCGTTTACTGCTTTTTATATTCTGGTCTAATCCAAACTGACCAAGTGAGAGTTATTTTCTGACTGTGGAAATAAATACTGACCCCTACACTGTGTACAGCTGTACTCTTCAGATCCATTACCATTTTACGTCTTTTTATATTGTGTTGTAATCCATACTGAGCCTGAGAGCGTCTGTGTCTGCCTCCTGAAATATCTACGGAAATTTAGAATGTTTAAACTATACTATATATACCTGCTATCTGATGATACTGTACACTTTTTCAACTTTTTATATTCTTGTCTAATCCACACTGAGCCTGTGAGCGTCTCTGTGTGACTGATTGAATATATAGGGAGATTGACAATTATCCTTTAACTGTATAGAGCTGTACGCTTCTGATACAGTACCATATATCTGATGTTATTTTGGGTTCATTTTCTGCAAAATTTTGAAGTTTGGTGGAAGAGGCCGTGGACGTGGGCGTTGGGGGGCCAGCTGGTGCTGATGGTGGTGGTGCATCTTCTGGTAGTGGCAAAAGCACAATAGCAGCTAAGGCAGGAGGTGTTGAGCCTGCGTCATGGTCTGGCTCCGGAACGTCTGGAAGGCTACCGTTTCTGGGAGTAGGTTAACCGCTTTTAAAGCCGGAGCATCAGGAACTGGTTTTGGCTTGCATGGCCGAAACAGACTCCAGCAAATATGCCCTCCTCTTCTGAAGTTTCAAAGAATGCAAGCACTGAGTCGTCAAGTGCTGGCTCCTGGTCAGGAAGAACCCCTTTCCTTGTGTCCTTCACCCCCACCACTATTATTGAAGGTATCAGGCATGAAGCAGCAACAATATCTTTGATAGGACTATTCCTCCTGATGAACCGCTACGGCGGGGAAACGCGTTGAGGGTCCCCCATGAGACATGATAAGTGACCTTTTTATTAATTGCTGATTGTATTTGAGGATGTTTATCTCTCCAAGTGAGAATAGCTGCTATCTTTGTGGGTCACATGATATCATGATGTGGTAAATGTTTTTATTGCTGTATTATCTGTTTGGTCTGCATAAGTCCTAGGGCATTCTGATCTTTTCATTACTGTTCTATCTTGGAAATTGTTTTCCCCTCTGTGATACTAGGGATCACTAGGGAAGTGAGGGATAGTCCTCGTTGAGTGGGGGCGCCAATATCGTACTATTAGGGTGCCAACCTCCACGGATAGGAAGGTATCAGTTAGGCCTTAATGTAGGGCTATGCAGCACCTTATACTAGGTTTATTTTTTGACATTTTTTCAACGTCACTGGGAAGGTGTGTTTTTATGATCATTAATAAAATTGTGTTTTAAGGGGATTTTTATGTACACGAAGTTTCAAAGAATGCAAGCACTGAGTCGTCAAGTGCTGGCTCCTGGTCAGGAAGAACCCCTTTCCTTGTGTCCTTCACCCCCACCAAAAGTGAATGATGCAGCTGGTCACACTTCACATTAGTCCATGTAGCTCTTTCTATCATACCATGCCTGGGTTATCAAGTCAAATTGTGAATTCCCCAGTCCAAGATGAATCTGACATGGAGTGTGGGTGGCCAGCCAGGGCAGTGGGGTTAATCGGTATCGGGCTGGTGTCTCAGAGGGATGTGTCACGTTGGTGGTGATGACCCGTTCCGTGGCCCTGGGCGTCCATGTAAAGGGGTAAATAACATTTATAGGTGAATGATACATGACGCCACCTGTGGTTTCTGATCAGATTGACCTGCGCTGCAGTGTCACTTCTCTAGGACAGATGTTGTGGTGCAGCTAAGATGTAGAAGCCCTGCACAGGTAGGGCCATAGTCGCAGGGCAGATAAAAGAGTTGGTAGATGGTGTGCAGTGCAGGATGTAGCTGAGTTGTGCCCCAGGCGCAGGAGAAAAATGACAGACACAGTCGTGGAGTTCCTTTACCTATACTTGGTAAGTGCCACCCAGGACCCAGAGTACAGATGGAGAAGGAGTTGGTCAGCCTGGAAGCAAATTTGGAATTCTCTCTCTGCAGATAGGTAGTGTGGCCTCCGTTCTAGCACTTATCTGAGGTACTCGCAGTACTGAGTTCACTGAAGTTCCCCCTGTTGACTTTTGGAACTTTCTCGTATGGCAGGCAGCCATAGCCTTTTCCTTCTGGCTCACACACGTCGCTGCTGGGGCCTCCGAGCCTTAGTTGGGAACAGAGCATTTACAGCTGCTACTTCCTCCGGTTTCTGCTGCAGGACCATCAGTGTCCCTACAAACTCGGAGACCGGAATCCCGACCATGCGCACCAGCTAGGAGTGAGCCTTAACTCTGCTCATTCTACAGCTCCCCTTCTCATGTCCACACACTTCCCCTTCCCTTCACAGACTGCCCTAACTTACCTCATCCCGACCACAGAGAGCAGCTCCTCAGCAGTCAGGTTCAGAGGTCTCCCTGCTGGCCTGGAGTGGCAACTGTGTTGTGTGTTGGTTTTGGAGCGCCCCGGCCAGGGGCTATCGGGGTACTCGGCACCGGGCCCGTTGATCTCAATGGGAGTTGTCACGGAAGCTGTGGCCCGGTCCGTGGCCCTGGGGCTCCATGGCAAAAGGGGGTGAAAGAAAAATGAAGTAGAATTGATGAATAGTTTGTGACGCCACCTGTGGTGCTCGGCAAGGGAGATGTTAAGCCGACGCTGCATTCAGATCCTCTGGGACTGGTGGTGTGCTGCAGCCAAGATGGTGAAGCTCGCCACAGGTGGAGCTGTAGTCCCAGGGCAGTGTGGATGTAGGGGTAGCTGAGAGGCGCGGGCAGTGTAGAAGCTGGTACCCAGATGTAGCGGTACCAGGTGCGTTGGCACAGGAATGAATGGCGGACACCGGGGCTTGTAGTTCCAAAACTTTACTCAAAGTCTGTAGTACACACCGGTGCCTGCCTCTGTACTGTGTCCTCCGGATTAGAGGCTTAATCAACCTCCAGGCCAGATGGAATGCTCCCTTCCAATGCTCCGCCAACATGTACCTTTCTGAACGTCTCCTCTTATAGCGCCTTTAAGTGTGAAGATCTCCTAGTACTGAGTTACACTGGAGTTCCTCCTGACAGATGTTCCCAAGAACTCTACTTGTACGGCAGACAGCTGTAGCCTGCTTTGGGTATTCCTTACTCCTGAATCCCAGCTCACTATCAATGTTGCTGTTGTGCCCCCAAGTCTTAGATGGGAGTAGTGCATTTACAGCCCATTACTCCACCGGTGACTGTAGGTGCAGTAACTCTGTGGCACCTCATACCCCACGTTAAACACAGCACTTCTGCGTGCTGCAAGGGAAACAAAGTTGACAATACAGGAACATACAAAATTTTGTAATGCTTAATAAACATGTCTTATACTAAACTTTCTAATGTAGGGGGCATGGTTTCTTGAACGCTACAAACAAATTAACTGTCTAAATTTTAAATTATGCTACCTAATTTAAAGTACTATATAAGCAAACGCAATATCAATTCACATTTGCTAGCAACACATCTTCTTTCCACTATCTTTCACATTTTCCTCTTTCTACTGTCTCTTCTAGACGTAGGATGACAACCGTGGATACCTGGTTCGTCACCTGTACTTTTCAATTCTATATTCACATCCTCAACATCTTTATTCAAAGTTCTGTAAACATTCACTATGTCTTTTTCTCAAGATACTTCCATAAAATCTATCATCAGGGTTTTCATCATATACTAATACTTTCTAGTTTCTATTCAGGAAATAACATTAAGCATTATTATTAAGTGCAAAAGTAGACACTGGTCCGGCCATCATGTCTGGAAATGTCCCTTGTTATGAATGGGTCACCGAGGAGAAAAACAACACATGCTAAGTCTCAGAAAACCAGAGAGGTTGGTAACTATGCAGATTGCAGTTCCCCTGATCTTAACACACAACTAGCAGCAGTCGTGGAGCGTGCCTACGATAGTCCTGGACGCCTCGTCACAACCGGAGAACTAAATAAGCCTAAAGTAAGAAAAGGGAAAACTATCTCCCCCAGAGCAGACCCCAAAGGAAAGACTGCCCCCCACATGTATTGATGGTGAAGCAAGATGAAAACACAAACAAAGGCAGAAAAATAGGCTGATCAAACGATGGGGCCAAACTAACTTGAAAGGACAGGAAAGGAAAGATACTGTCTGCAATCTGCCAAAAAACCCTACCCAAAATAATGTCCAACACTTCTGATAACAAAATTAACCCTGAAGTCACTAGACTTCTCCCACTATATCAGCACTCTGAAATATTCTGAGACAGAGCAAAAAAGAGGCCAATCTAATAAAAGGCAAATTGGCAAATACAGATAAATAAGAGTGGAGATTCAGCACAGCCCAGCTGGGCTGGCTGACCACACAAAAACTGAGCTGACCAACAAGAGCAAGTGTGAACATTAGCAAAAAACAAACTTAACTTGAGAAGAATGGAGCAGAGCTGAAGTCCAAGACCTGAGAAGCAGACTGAATCACCAGCAACAGGATAGGGCGTCGGCTATCTTATATCCAGTCTGATACTCCAGAGATCCAATCATTATCCTCCTCGTCAGGTGGCAGACCATTACCAATTAAACTAACCTCACCACCTCCTGTCACCACCAGAGGGAGAACGGAATGAGAACTCCCAGCTGGTGGAGCAGAAAATGAGCTTATAACAGTCCCTATAACGAGGTAGGTCTTCTTTTACGAAGAGAGTCCTATGTAAAACCAAGAGAGCACCTAAAGAGGTGCAAACTATGTACAATGACAGTTCTGGACCATTCAACGTTCATGATCAAAACAGTTCAAATGTGAAGGCTGCCAATACAACTGGGCAACACTGGAAAAAACAGAAATAAAGCTTGATAGCCAAAAAATGGAAAACTGGTACAAAAATAGGAAACAAAGCACAACTGTGCCATTACCCTCCTGGGTAACGAGAGTTAAAGTGAAGAGTGTTTTAACTTAGTGATTGTCCCCTCCTAGGGTTTCTGGACTGGAACTGCTACCGGATGTGAGAAACGCATTGGCAGTCCTCTGGTATTCCTCCTCCAGTGGGGTGAAACTTGCGGCTTTCCGTACTTTTGGCTGTGGGACTGGTACTGAAGTTACGCTGCACATAGGGGTAGGTACAAACACAGTCTTCTCAATAACTGTGGCTGGAGAGGTAGCAGGTGGCTGCTGCCTGTAGGTCTTTATCAGATCCTCCGGGTTCCGTCTAATGTTCATTTCATACCATCCCCTCAGTCCTTCGTGTCTAGTGAAGGTCACATAATCTCCCGGGCTTAGGTTTCTGGCAGGGTGCCCTTTTCTCAAGTGAGGTTCTACATCGCTCCGGTTGAAAAACAGATCAGAGGTTCGGCTAGGGTCATGGATAAAGCCAAACCCCCTCTCAGGATTTACATTCAGGACGCGGCCCCAACCTGCCGCGTCCCTGGGACCATAGTGACCGGCACGAACCTGCTCCTTCCGGTCCAAATCAGGGCCCAGCACAGCTAACCTCCGCTGCTCTCTGTCTCGGTGTTCAGCTGCCAGTTGCCGGATAGTCGCTTGGCAGCTAGCCCAGTTCTCCTCGTCCTTCCGTTCCTCCCGAGACCGATCCAAACTAGTTTTGTACTGTGGCTCCACTGTCAGGGGTTCTGGTGTTCCCCCCGGGGGCTGGTATCCCGGTCCCAGACCAGATCTAACACGACCTGGCCTGCCGCTGCGACCGCGGTACACCCCAAGGCCTTACCAGGTGCAGGGGCATCAAACATATCGGAAGCCTCCTGGCGGTGTGGGTTCTGCTCTGGTGCCGGTGGGAGCTGGCCGGTGGCAGCAGGCCGCGGTGAAGCGGATGGTGGCTCTGGGCCCACAGGGGCCTCTGGTGGGACCGGTGCAGCCACGTCAGGTTCGGGTGGGAGCTCCTCTTCCCCCGCTTCGGCTCCCGGGGCCTCATACAATTCCTCCTGTGGTGGCAGTGACGGGGCTCCGGATGCTGCCGGTGGTGTTTATGGCAGTTGCAGGCTCCGTGGAGTCTGCCTGGGGAAGCTCCGGTGCAGCAGCGGCGGGTACCGCAGGTGTAGGCCCCTCCCGGGCATGCTGCCAGTTCAGCCTCCAGCCTCCTGGCCCTCATGGAGCACTCCTCCCCCAAATCTGGTTCAGAGCTCCCTCTGCTGGCCTGGAGTGGGAACTGTATTGCATGACATGGTTAACTGTTAGAGAGACCCTTCCTTGCTTCCAAGCATGACATCACCCTCCCTGGCGGAAGGCAATGCCATTGTGGCGGCCATACTCCTGGGGGCGCCACATACGTGTGTGAGATTGCCTCTCCTCAGAGCTGCCACCAGGTTCCGGCCATTGTCACATACAACCATGCCTGGCTGTAGGTTCAGCGGTGTCAACCACAGATCTGTCTGCTCTTTCAGAGCTGTCCACAATGGCGGTCTCAAATGTCACAATTTGTAGCCCACAGATAGATGAGGAGTCTGATGGAGATAAACTGTTTAATATGTGGCCTGTATTTTTTGTTTTTACCGCAAAATAGTGTATAGAACTAGGGTGACAGACAGCAAAAACAATTGAATGCAGGTCTCAAATGTCACAATTTTGTAGCCCACAGATAGATGAGGTGTGTAACAGAGATATCACACTGTAAAATATGTGGCCTGTTTTCTTATTTTTTTACAGGAAAATAGTTTCAAGAACTAGGGTAGCACACAGCCAAAACATTTGAATGGAGGCCTCAAATGTTGTTATGTCCCATGAATGAGACATTTTACAGACCGTCTTGTACATTTTACATGCTGTATTGCAGTCTCTCATATTGTTTATTGTTGCTATGTGTTCCTGTGTTTTACATAGCTGAAATCCTCCCTCTCCATCAAGTTTGTCCATCCTGTCTCCCTCTTCTGGTGTGATGTCACGTCCTTCTTCTTTCCCCCGTTCTCATTGTCCATCTTGGCTTCATTAGAAGCACATCTTCTTTCAGCCTGTCTGAAGAAAGTCTTTTTTACCTGCTGCTGTTTGATTTCTTTAAGAATTCTTGTTGAATGCAAACAAAGTCTCTTTTGGATTCTTCATAACATGTGTGCCGGCAGCTGAGTTGAGTTATCTGTGACCGTCGCCAGTTGTAAGTAAGGTGAAGAGATCCAGCATCTCACAGAGCCATATATGCAGCCACAGGCCCCGGGGACAGAATAGTAAAAAAGACTTACCAGATTCATCTGTAAAGCCTTCCCAGCTTCTATAAAGCTACAGAACTTCCTGCAGAGCATCCGCTCTCAGAATATAAGAGACTATATAGCTCCCCTTCTCCCTGTGAATCAGGATGGCTGAAGGAATGACTACACAGTCTCTGCCAGACCCATTGTTAGAGGAAGAGTGCATAGAACTTGATCCACCATTTAGTGAGAAGGCTAGACATCCCACAAAGCCTACATGGAAAGTAAGGGAGAATCTAGAATCCAGTAAACATGATCTTCTCCGTGCTATAGCAGAGCTATGGCAAAAACTGCTGAGTCATATAGACAGCCTGTCTCAGCCTGATTCTCGCCAACGACCACCAGAGGGAACCCTTGCAAAACTGTGTTCAGATTATCAACTTTATGCAAAAATAGCAGATCAGTATATATCAGTGTTAAGCTATGTGCACACGTATGCAGAAAATTTCTGCATGAGCATGCTGCATTTTTTACCGCAAAGCGTCTTTTCATGGAAAAAAAACGCATCAATATGCAAAAAAGTGCAAAATGCATTAAAATTAATGGGAAGCTTCTTTTAGGCATTTTTTGAGAGGATTTTTTGGTAAATCCGCTGGAAAATGCGAAAAAAAAAAAGCAACGTGTGAACACAGCCTTAAAAAGACTTAATCTGTCAGTTCCCTGCAAAGAGGCACAAGCTTTCCAACAACTTAACTCTGAGAGAGAAAGCATGGTGCGCAACATAAAAGCCAAGACAGAGGCAAGAATCGCGCTAATAGCCGAGATGTCATCTTGTATTTCTGGCTCAGCCAGACAGTCAAAGCGATCATCTAAGTCACGCTCCTCAAAATCTTTAACCCTCAGTAAACAGCTCGTAAAAGCGCGTGCAGAGGCCACTAAAATCCAAGCTGCCTTCACTCAAAAGGAAAATGAGATGAAAATAGAGGCAGCCGAAGCAGTACACAGAATAGAGGCCCTAGAGAAGGAACGCGAACATGCCATAGCCATTGCAAGGTTAAAGGTCCTGGAACAAGCCATCAGTTGGAGCCAAAGAGACAGCATCAGTTTAAGTGATTTTGATACTGAAGACCCTCTTAAGCGTACTAGAAACTATGTGCGAAGCCAATACAGCTCTACCCCTGCTCCTGCAATCCTTCCTGACCGTATAGATGCTCCCCTGAGACAAAAGACACAGAGTGTTTACCCGCATCCTGCACCCAAGGTCAGTACAATACGCTGCCAACCTTGCATCCTGATCCTCCTCTGTGCACTGAAATGTACCGGAAACCTGCACCTCACCAAATCTTATACACAGAAACATGTGCAGGCCAATAAGCGGGCAAGTCACCACACTCCGATCAGTCACACAATTCCAGTCCCATGTGTGGCAGAAACTAAGCTCACTAAGCCAGTTAATGGACTGAACGCCTATGCTGCCCCATATGTACCTGCATTCCCAGGTCAAAGCACAGACTGCAGGAGCAATGCTATCCAACCAGCAACGGTCCTTCCAAAATCAGAGAATGCTGATATGACCGACCTTGCAAGGTACATGATTCGGCGTGATCTAACTAAGACCAGTCTTACAAAGTTTGGCGATAAACCTGAGAACTACAGGGGTTGGAAGTGCATCTTTAAAACCACAATCAGTGACCTCAACATCACCGCCGCTGAAGAGCTAGACCTGCTAATCTGGTGGCTTGGGCCACAATCCACGGATTGGGTCAAGAGACTTAAATCCGTCCACATCAGTAATCCCATTGCGGGTCTCACAGCTGCATGGAAGAGGCTAGAAAGACGCTATGGCAGTCCTGAGGCCATAGAAAAGGCCCTGTTCTAGTGACTAGAGGATTTTCCAAAGGTATCTAATAAGGACAGTACAAGGTTCCAAGAACTCATCAACCTTCTGTTAGAGCTTCAGCTGGCCAAAGAAGACCCATACCTGTCTGGCCTCAGCTACCTGGACACTGCTCATGGGGTAAACCCAATAGTTTCCAAGCTGCCGCCCAATATCCAAAATAAGTGGGCCATGCTTGGATCAAAATACAAAAGGGAAAACCAAGTCTACTTCCCTCCATTTTCCTACTTCTACGAGTTCATCGAAAATATTGCAGTGTAAGACCGATCCAAATTTTTCCTATGGAGAACACAGCGACCCTGTTTCATCTCATAGTCATGACAGTCCACGTCTTAACTACAGGAACCGCCGAGCTCCAATGTCTGTCCAGAAGACTGATGTTCTTCCCACACCTTCAGTATCATAAGATAAGAGCGACAAAGGTGAGAAGGTTGAGAATCCTAATCGTATGTGTCCCATTCACAAGAAACTTCACCCCTTAAAGAGGTGCATCGGCTTCAGAAAGAAACCACACCAGGAATGCGAGGAGCTTCTGAAGAACTTTGGGATATGTTACAGGTGCTGCGCTTCTACTGAACACTTTGCTAAGGACTGCAAAACATCTATTAAGTGTTTGGAGTGTGACAGTGAGGAGCATGTGCAAGCGCTCCATCCATCCCAATCTAACACTGCACAGCTTACTCCTACCCCCACCACAAGGCAAGGCGGGGAGGATGATGTTCAAACAGTGAGTTCTATCTCAATATCTTCATGCACAGAAGTCTGCGGAGAAGGCCTCTGGGACAAGTCGAGTGCGAAGATATGCCTGGTGAATGTGTATCCCAAGGGTCGACCAAAGAAAACTGCAAGGGTGTATGTTATCCTGGACGATCAGAGCAACCGGTCACTTGCAAGGTCAGAACTCTTTGATGTTTGACTTAAAGGGAAACTCTCACTCCTACACCCTAGGCACCTGCAGCAGTATTACGGAGGTCTCTGGGAGAAGAGCCAATGGACTCATGGTGTCTTCTCTTGAGAACAATGTGGAGATACCCTTACCCACTCTGGTCGAATGCAACCAGATACCGTCGAACAGAGAGGAAATTACAACTCCAGAGGCTGCACCCCATCACCCTCATCTAAAGACTTTGGCAGGCAAGATACCAGCTCTCAATAACAGCGCAAACATCCTGATCCTGCTTGGCAGAGACATTCTGCGACTTCACAAGGTACTGTACGTCAGCAAATCAACGGGCCACATGACGCTCCATTTGCTCAACGCCTTGACCTAGGCTGGGTTATCATAGGCAATGTCAGTATAGAAACGATGAAGAGACCCATGAGGATTTCCTCATTTAAGACACACATTCTACCAAATGGTTGCATCACTTACTTTCAACCATGCCCACATCATTACTGGGTGAAAGAGATGATAAGTGACAACAAGTGGAAGAAAGAAACCTCTGATGACACGAATATATTCCTGTTCCGTAATAATGACCTCGGGTCAACAGTGTTCATCTCTACAAGAGAAGACAACCAGCTAGCACCTGCAAGGGAGGACAAAGAATTTATAAAGATTATGGAAAAGGAATTCGCCCAAGATGATTCAAATAGCTGGGTAGCACCTTTACCTTTTCGTTCTCCAAGAACAAGGCTACCTAATAATCTGCAACAAGCAACGGCAAGGTTTTCATCCCTAAAACGCACCTTAAAGAGAAGGCCGGAGATGGAGAAACATTTTGTCGACTTCATACAGAATATCTTCGATAGAGGTCACGCGGAACCCGCACCCCCGCTAAAAGAAGGTGAAGAATGCTGGTATCTTCCATCCTTTGGTGTCTACCATCCTCGCAAACCTGACCAAATTAGAGTGGTGTTTGACTCCTGTGCTCAGTATGAAGGCATCTCCCTAAATAGCCTGCTTCTCACTGGGCCTAATCTAAACAACAGCCTTATAGGAGTACTGATTTGCTTCAGACAAGAATCTGTCGCAGTAATGGCTGACGTTCATCAAATGTTTCATTGCTTTAATGTGAGAGAAGACAGCAGAAACTATCTTAGATTCCTATGGCACAAAGACAACGACGTCCACAGCAAGGTCATAGACTACAGGATGAAGGTGCATGTCTTTGGGAACAGCCCCTCGCCTGCAGTGACCATCTATGGACTAAGACGGACAGCACGGGTAGGTGAGAGAGAGTATGGGTCTGATGCTCGTCTATTTGTGGAAGAAACTTCTACGTAGATGATGGGCTTAAGTCTCTTCCCACAAGTGAAGAGACTATCGATCTGCTCTCTAGGACTCAGGAAATGTTGTCAACAGCGAACCTTAGACTCCACAAAATCATCTCAAACAGTGAAAAGGTAATGAAAGCATATCCATCTGAGGATCACGCTGCTGGTGTAAGGGATCTTGTTCTGGGTTCTGACGTTCCTCCCATGCAACGCAGCCTCGGTCTGCTTTGGGATATTAAGCAGGACACGTTCACTTTCCAGGTGTCAGCTCGTGATAATCCTATCACTAAACGAGGAGTCCTGAATCTGTTGTGAATAGCATCTATGATCCTCTCGGGTTTATTGCACCCATCACCATTCAAGGCAAGATACTGTTGAAACAGTTGACCGCTGAGAGTATGGATTGGGACACTCCGCTACCATCCCAGAAACAACAAAGGTGGGAGGCATGGAAGAAGTCTCTGAAGGTCTTAGAGCATTTCCAAGTCCCACATTGTTACTCCCTAGGCACCCTATCAGTCACCATCAGAAGAGAAGTCCACATTTTCTCCTACGCTTCTACAGAGGCTTTAGCTGCCGTACCCTACCTGAAGGCCTTGGAAGAAGGTAACTAGGTGCATTGTGCATTCATCCTTGGTAAGGCAAAACTAACCCCGAAACCTGCTCACTCTGTTCCAAGACTCGAACTCTGTGCCACCGTTCTGGCAGTGGAGTTAGCTGAAGCTTAAAGGGTGAAATGGACATTGCTATTGATTCATTTACCATCTACACAGACAGTATAGTGGTACCAGTAACATCGGACCCTGATGTACCAATGATCCTTACTCCTGCTACACTTCTTACTCCGCAATTCCTCCAGGGAAGTTTGTGGACGGGGACATTTACAAATGTCAGTGGAAACAGGTACAACACTTGTCCAATGTCTTTTGGTACCGCTGGAAAACCGAATACTTGCACTTGCTTCAAAGCCGTCACAAATGGCAGCCTGCAAAACCTAATCTACAAGAGGCAGACCTCGTCCTCCTTAAAGATAAAGAAGCTTATCGCAATGACTGGCCAATGGGTCTTATTACCAAGGTTACACCAAGCGATAACGGGATGATCCGTAAGGTAGAAGTCAAGGTTACGAAAGATGGTTCAACTCGTATTTTCTTCTGTCCAGTCACTGAGCTTGAGCTACTTTTACCAAAGGAGGAGATCACATGAAAGTCATGTTTATGGACACAGCTCACGGCGGGGAGCCTACCTCCACGTATTCCTCCAGCTGTGTTGGAACATTCGAACATTGGAACTTTCTCCAGCGGATTATTGGGTTGGTGGAAGTGTTTGCATGTTGCGGCTTCCCCAATCTGAAGATGGGTTTATGTTTTGACACGGACTATTCCGCTGTTGAGAACTTCATGCCTCCAACTGAAGATTGGACCATGCCAATTGGACTACAACTGTTGTTATTTACTTGCATGCATGTTTTCCCTTTGTTTTTCACGTCTACAGTGACACAGGACATCATAAAAATTATGAAATCTATAGATTTCAGATGGGGTGTGTTATGTCCCATGAATGAGACATTGTACAGACTGTCCTATGCATTTTACATGCTGTATTGCAGTCTCATATTGTTTACTGTTGCTATGTGTTCCTGTGTTTTGCATAGCTGAAATCCTCCCTCTCCATCACGTTTGTCCCTCCTGTCTCCCTGTCTCCCTCTTCTGGGTGTGATGTCGCTTCCTTCTTCTTCCCACTGTGTCTCATTCTCTATCTTGAGAAAATGGAAACGGTCTTAGGAGTGCAGGAAAGAGACTCAGACAAGAGATGGGGTTAAACCACAATGCGTTTCGATGGAGGATCCGTCTTCATCAGGTGGAAGCAGGTGGAACCCCATCTCTTGTCTGAGTCTCTTTCCTGCGCTCCTAAGACCGTTTCCATTTTCTCATTGCTCCTATACTCCATTGGAGGTTTTCGGCTGGAGCTGGGGTGGAGACCTGACATTTTTGTCTGCCCCTGGGTTGCTTCCTAAGCGCTCCTCTATGACCGCTTATCACTGACTCTCATTCTCTATCTTGGCTTCATTAGAAGCACATGTGTTTTCATCCTGTCTGAAGAAAGTCTTTTTTACCTGCTGCTGTTTGATTTCTTTAAGAATTCTTGTTGAATGCATACAAAGTCTCTTCTGGATTCTTCATAATATGTGTGCTGGCAGCTGAGTTGAGCTATCTGTGACCGCCGCCAATTGTAAGTAAGGTGAAGAGATTCAGCATCTCACAGAGCCATATTTGCAGCCACAGGCCCCGGGGACAGAATAAATGTCACAATTTGTAGCCCACAGATAGATGAGGAGTCAGACAGAGATACCACACTGTTTAATATGTGGGTGGCCTGTATTTTTTGTTTTCACTGCAAAATAGTGTATAGAACTAGGTTCACACACAGCAAAACCAGGTGAATGGAGGTCTCAAATGCCACAATTTGTAGCCCACAGATAGATAACGAGTCAGATGGAGATACCACACTGTTTAATATGTGGCCGGTATTTTTTGTTTTCACCGCAAAATAGTGTATAGACAGGGGCATAACGCCACTGTGACCGGGCCCAGGGGGAGTAAGGGGCCCGGAAGGTCCCATTTTTGACCCTCCCGAGTCCTGTCCAGGACTCTATTCTTCCTACACTGCACTGAGCCGCCATGCCCCCCATCCTCTCCCTCCCAGATAGACCCACCACAGCCTCCTACAGCCTGCAATGACATCCTAGGCTGCTCCTTTCTGTGCGCACAGGACCAGTGATAAGGTCACAGGAGGGGAGGAGTCAGGGTTCACATGATCAGGGACTCTGCTGTGCTGATTGTCATGGTGCTGGATGAGGTAAGGTTTATGTTTGGGGTCAGGAGGGGTTTACAGTGTGGATGTAGCAGAGCTGTGTGTGTGCGAGGTGTATGGAGCGGAGCGTGTGTGTACAAGGTGTATGGAGTGCAGTCGTGTGAGTATGAGGAGTACGGAGCGGAGCCGTGTGTGTACGAGGTGAGTGGAGCCGTGTGTGTACGGAGCAGAACCGCATGTGTACGAGGTTGTACGGAGCGGAGCCGCATGTGTTCGAGGTGTGCGGAACAGAGCCCTGTGTGTACGAGGTGTGGGGAGCGGAGCCGTGTGTGTAGGAGATGTATGGAGTGCAGCCGTGTGTGTACGAGGTGTACGGAGCAGAGCTGCATGTGTACGAGGTGTATAGAGCAGCGCCGTGTGTCCTTGGTGTAAAGAGCGAAGGCGGGTTTGTACTTGGTGTACGGAGCAGAGCCACGTGTGTACGAGGTGTACGGAGTGGAGCCGCGTGTATACGAGGTGTATGGAGAGGAGCCATGTATGTACGAGGTGTGGGGAGCGGAGCCGTGTGTGTAGGAGGTGTATGGAGTGCAGCCGTGTGTGTGCGAGGTGTACGGAGCGGAGCTGCGTGTGTACAAGGTGTACAGAGCCAGGTGTCTACTTGGTGTACGGAGCAGAGCCGCGTGTGTACGAGGTGTATGGAGCGGAGCCGTGTATGTACGAGATATACAGAGCAGAGTCGCGTGTACGAGTTGTACGGAGCGGAGCCGCGTGTGTACTCGGTGTACAGAGTGGAGCCGCGTGTGTACTCGGTGTACAGAGTGGAGCCGCGTGTGTACTTGGTGTACAGAGTGGAGCCGCGTGTATACTCGGTGTACAGAGTGGAGCCGCGTGTATACTCGGTGTACAGAGTGGAGCCGCGTGTATAATCGGTGTACAGAGTGGAGCCGCGTGTGTACTCGGTGTACAGAGTGGATCCACGTGTGTACTTTGGTGTACAGAGTGGAGCCGCGTATGTACTCGGTGTACAGAGCGGAGCCGCATGTGTATGAGGTGTACGGAGCGGAGCCGGGTGTGTATGAGGTGTACGGAGCGGAGATGTATGTGTATTTTGGCATGGGGGGCCCATTTGAAAGTTCACACCAGGGCCCATAACTTTGTAGTTACACCACTGTAGAACTATAGAACTAGGTTCACACACAACAAAAACAGGTGAATGCAGGTCTCAAATGCCACAATTTGTAGCCCACAGATAGATGTAGTCAGACGGAGATACCACACTGTTCAATATGTGGCCTGTATTTTTTGTTTTTACCGCAAAATAGTGTCACATTGTTCCCACTCCCAGGCTTATGAGGAAAGTTGCTTTTATAATGTACATTGGCTTACAAAAGTATTCTCCCCTTTGGCTTTTTAACTATTTTGTTACATTTCAACCTGTGTTTAAATATTTTTGTTATCTGATTTTTCTGTGATGCATCAGCACTAAATAGTCTAAAGGTACTGTCACACTAAGCGATATCGCTAGCAATATCGCTATAACTTGTGACGTTATAGCGATATTGCTAGCGATATCGCTGTGTGTGATACCTACGACCGGCTCCCCCGCTGGTTATCGCTGATCGCGCTAGAACGTCCTGGACTGTTTCTCGTCATCAGCTTCCTGCGGCGCTTCCTGTGGAGAGACGAGCGACGAGCGTGGAGCCGGGCGGGAGGACGCAGGATCGCCTAGTGTGACAGGTAAGTAGCGACCCCTGTCCCAAGCGATGTCGCTGGTGAGATCTGCCTGTGTGGCAGCTCACTAGCGACCACTTAGCGATCGGTACCAGCGATCCTGACCGCGTCATATTGCTGGTCGAGATCGCTGGTACATCGCTAAGTGTGACAGTACCTTAAGTCGGTGAAGTGAAATGAGAAAAATGTAGGCATAAATTAAAAGTATGGGATCAAATAACTAAAATTTGGCATGTGCATATGTATTTACCCCTTTTGTTATGAAGCCCCTACAAATTTCTGGTGCAAGCAATTACCTTCATAAGTCACATGCATTGCTTAGTGAAAAGAAGTCCCCCTGTGTGTAATCTAAGTGTCAAGTAGACTGTCAATATATAAACACCTATTCTAAAAGGCCATGGAGGCCAGAACACAATTAAGCAAGAGGCACAACTAACTAAACAACACCATGAAGACCAAGGAGAACTCCAAACAAACAAATCAGGGACAAAGTTGTTGAGAAGTACAAGTCAGGGCTGGATAATAAAAAAAATCTCAATCACTGAAAATCCCCAAGAGCACACCAAATCCATTATAATCAAATGAAAAGAACATGGTACCACAACAACCTGCAAAGAAAGGGCCGCCCACTAAAACTCTCATCTCGGGCAAGGAGGGCATTAATCAGAGAGGCAGTACAGAGACCAAGGGTAAAACTGAAGGAGCTGCAGAGTTTCCAAGCAGAGACATTCATATCTGTCCATACAACCACAATAAACCATACACACAGTACAACAGTACACAAGGAGGCGGCCTTTATGGAAGAGTGGGCAGAAGAAAGCTTTTACTTACACACAAAAATTGTAAGGCTAGTTTTGAGTTTGCCAAAAGACATGTGGGAGACTCATCAAATGTATGGAGGAAGGTGCTGTGGTCAGATGAGACCAAAATTGAACTTTTTAACCACCAAGATAAACTCTGTGCCTGTGGCCAAACCAACACAGCTTATCACCCCAAGAACAGCATCCACACAATGAAACATGGTTGTTGAAGCATCATGCTGTTGGGATGTTTTTTGGCAGCAGAGACAGAAAATGGTCCTAGTCGAGGGAAAATGGATGGTGCAAAATTCAGGCATATTCTTGAGCAAAACCTGTTTCAGTCTGTCAGTGATTTGAGACTTGACAGCAGTTCACCTTCCAATAAGACAATTAGCCAAAGCATGCTGCTAAAGCAACATTCAAGTGGTTTAAGGGGAAAATATATTGGAGTGGCATAGTCAAAGACCTTAATCCAGGGGTGGGCAATTAATTTTCCCAAGGGGCCATGTAGGGTCGGTGGTGGGGTGCCGAGCTGGGGGGGGTGGTCCTACTTTTATACCGCGCAGAGATGACAACAGAGACACGATGGAGGCAGATTCTGGGTGCAACAGGTCCAAGTTTATTTCTTCACTTGCCGTCCGACTGACGGCACACCTCGCGGCCCTCCGTTTCCAGAGCCGCTTCTCACACCGTACACTGGAGACGTGTCTGCACACACCGTCCCCTCCTTTACTGTCGACACTCCTGACAGTTCCATCACTGTGGCCGCCTTAGGCCCATTAACCAACAGCGCTTCTACTGCTCAGTCGTCGTGTCACATACGGTGTCTTACACCCAGTACCTCGTCTCAACTGCGGTCCTTTCCTGTCAGGACCACCCCCCTGACGTTTCCTCTCCTCAGTCCCCTTGGTCGGATTCTCCTCAGAGCGCACAGACTGGCGCAGTCATCCTGTCACCTGAGCTCCCCCTGGGGACTGGAACCTTCTGGAACCCTCCCTCAGTATTTATAACTCTCCCGGTTCCTTGAAACTGTCACTCTAACTGTCACCACGCCCCCCATGACCAACGGTTTCTAAAGCCCTAAGCTGCTGTAAAGTCCTTTGCTCACACTCCTCCCTGCCATCTAATGTCCACCCAAGGTACTGCACGTCCACTACACTTTCCTAGCTGTTTCCCTTCTATAATAACTGACACCTACCTACACTGTGCAAACCTATCTTTCTTCACTCTGACTAGTCCGTCCGTCCATCAGGTCACCTTCCCTACACTCCCCCTTCCTTTGTCCATTGTCGTCCTCGACAATCGTCATCCCTGCCTTCGTCGTTCTGAATCTACACCTACATTCTGTTGTCGGACCAGAAGTTGAGCCAAACCCACTATCTGCGGGGGCCGAACCATACTGGGAGCACTATGCTCTGAGCAGCCTACTGCTACTCACCAGCGCGCACGCCACATGACGTCTTTCAAATTGGGCAAGGTACACCCGTATTCTCTCTACGGCATGTATCTTTCCCCTACTCTCCCCTACTGTTACCTTTCACTATCCGGTACGCCATGATCGAGGCCACTCACCTACCAGATCATTGCTGGCGCCCGCCTTTCCTTCTTCAGGGGTGTCCGTGGTGTTGGGGACCTGACCTAGGACGGCTGTCTTTCTCACGTCTTCCAACTCATTTTCCTTCTTTCAATTACATGTCATGGTCGGCGTCCCGGTCTCCCAGACCTCCTCAACTCTTAGATCCCTACCGGATCTCACACTTTCCTTTGGTCCCGCAGACCTTCCCTTACCCGGACCTGTTGCATTTACTTTGGCATATTATACATTAAACAACTTTATAATAGCAAAAGTACCCATTTTTACAATTTTTTTTTTCTTGCTTTTAAAACCAAAATATAACATAACATTGCATGTCTCCTTTCCTCCTCCCTTCCTTGGACATGGACACTCCCTCTCTTCTAAGTATCCCGCGCTCTGTCAGTCTAAAAAGTAAACACAAACTATCCTGTAAGAGGAACATAGAAAAACAGACATAAAAATCACAGATAAACATTTCTTTTTTTTTTTTAAAAGCTGACCGCGAACTGTCCTTTTGACCTGCACAACGGTGCAACGAACTCCTGACAGTTCAATCCTCCTTTCGGTGGTCAGTAGTATGGGACCCCACAACCGTGGAGCTCCCAGGATGCAAGAAGTGTCCCTTTCTGCAAGATAGTATAAACGAGCCGTCCCGGGGGTCGTGCAGCCGCCATGCCAGCCTCTCTCCTCTCATGGAGCAGGTTCCAGACTTCTTGCCCCCTGGCCCTCTTCTTCTCTATAACTCCTGCGACCCAAACAGAGGGTCCGGCATGAGCCCTGGAGTCCGGTGGGCGGGACTTAACCGAGGAAGGGCGTGGATCAGAGGCGGCCGATGATTTTTGCGGCTCAACAGCCACTGGGGCCAGGTGGCAAATGGGGACAACCGGGTCCTCGGAGGCTGGAATCACAGGGCCCACTAAGTCGGCCGCAGTCGACTCCAGCAGCGGCATAACCGCGGCCTCAGGACAGGCCGCATCCACTACTTCCAATGGAGCTGGAGTAACGGCCGATTTCAACGATGCAGCTGCTATTAGCAGGGAAAGCGCAGCAGCGTCTTCTTTGGGTGAGCTCTGCACTGGTGACTCCGGGCGGGGTTGTTCGGGGACATGAGCGGGGGCCTCGCTCAGCTCTGCATACACCACGGGGCCCGTGGTAACTAGGCCTTCCGGTGTGCAGGGGGCCGCGTGCTGCAGCAGAATGGTGGGGGCCGCTTGCGGAGGCACTGATAGGGCCGGGGGTACTCTCACCTTCCCCGGCGCTGCGGCCTCCGTTCCATCATCACGCAGTTTCCCCCGCAGCCTCCGTTCCTTGCTCCACTGTCCTGCGGGCCTTCCCTCCGGACTCGGGGGCTCCGCTGAGAAATCCTCTGCTGGTATTGGTGGCAGCCGTTCTCGCTGACTCCCCTCAGGCTCCGCTCCCCGGCTCAGCATCCCGCTGCCTGCCCGTAAATCTGAAGATGACTTCTGGTGCAGCTCCATCTCTCGCCGCCATTGCCACTCTAGGCGGCCGATGCCCCAACACCCGCAGCATCTCATACCATCCGTTGGGCAGCACTCGAATGGCGTCAGACAGCCGCAGCCAAGTTTTTCTTCTGTGCCACTCCTCCTGCTGGGTGGGGCGTTGGCAGACCTTTCCATCCATCTGCCAGGGTCCAATATATGGAAACGTCGGTCTCCGGGCATATATTGCTTCCTTTTGGGGTACGTTGGAGGGGGTCCCAGTCCATTCAACACGACTGCAAACACCCGGACCTCTCTTCTGCGCTGAAGCAACACCGCCATACTGCACAGTACCTGGTACCGCCCCGGATCCTCTGCTGGCCACACAGATCCGACACAGCGTCCCAATTTGTAATCCACAGGTCAGTAATTGGTAGTCCACAGGTGTTTATAATCCGAAATAGAGCAGTCCAAGTTTTCCTCAGTACTTCAGTTGCAGGCCTGCCGCAGAAGATAGCGTATTAGCGGCGGCGATCCTGCCGACTACGCCAAATGTAGGGTCGGTGGTGGGGTGCCAAGCTGGGGGGGGTGGTCCTACTTTTATACCGCGCAGAGATGACAACAGAGACACGATGGAGGCAGATTCTGGGTGCAACAGGTCCAAGTTTATTTCTTCACTTGCCGTCCGACTGACGGCACACCTCGCGGCCCTCCGTTTCCAGAGCCGCTTCTCACACCGTACACTGGAGACGTGTCTGCACACACCGTCCCCTCCTTTACTGTCGACACTCCTGACAGTTCCATCACTGTGGCCGCCTTAGGCCCATTAACCAACAGCGCTTCTACTGCTCAGTCGTCGTGTCACATACGGTGTCTTACACCCAGTACCTCATCTCAACTGCGGTCCTTTCCTGTCAGGACCACCCCCCTGACGTTTCCTCTCCTCAGTCCCCTTGGTCGGATTCTCCTCAGAGCGCACAGACTGGCGCAGTCATCCTGTCACCTGAGCTCCCCCTGGGGACTGGAACCTTCTGGAACCCTCCCTCAGTATTTATAACTCTCCCGGTTCCTTGAAACTGTCACTCTAACTGTCACCACGCCCCCCATGACCAACGGTTTCTAAAGCCCTAAGCTGCTGTAAAGTCCTTTGCTCACACTCCTCCCTGCCATCTAATGTCCACCCAAGGTACTGCACGTCCACTACACTTTCCTAGCTGTTTCCCTTCTATAATAACTGACACCTACCTACACTGTGCAAACCTATCTTTCTTCACTCTGACTAGTCCGTCCGTCCATCAGGTCACCTTCCCTACAGCCACATGAGAGACCATGACTGTTGTGGAGGGCCAAACCAATAGGCTGAAATTAATTCTGCTCAATATTAATGATATAATATAATTATTATATTATTGATAATTTTATTAATATTAATTGCATCACTTAATATTGAGCAGAATTAAGTATGCTGACATCCACGTATATATTGTTTGAACCCAAGCTCAGCCCCTTCTATATATCGTATGATCCTCCTAACAGCCCCTTATATGCGGCATGAGCCCCACACAGCCTCCTCCATATGCGGTATGAGCCCCACGCAGCCTCCCCCATATGCAGCATGAGCCCGACTCAGCTTCCCCCATATGCGGCATGAGCCCAACACAGCCCCCCATATGCGGCATGAGCCCCACACAGCCTCCCCCATATGCGGCATGAGCCCCACACAGCCTCCCTATATACACTGCATGAGCCCCACACAGCCTCCCTATATACATTGAATGAGTCTCACACAGCCTCCCTATAGACACTGCATGAGTCCCACACAACCTCTCTATATGCACTGCATGAGCCCCACACAGCCTCCCTTTATACACTGCATGAGCCCTAACAAGCCTACCTATATACACTGCATGTCGCCCTCATAGCCTCCCCATGTGCAGCATGTCGCCCCCATAGCCACCCTATGTGCAGCATGTTGTCCCCATAGCCTCCCCATGTGCAGCATGTTGCCCGATATGCACCACCATGTCACCCCCCATGTGCAGCACTATGTCACCCCCCTTATGTGCAGCACCGTGTCACCCCCCTTGTGTGCAGCACCATATCACCCCCCTTGTGCAGCACCATGTCACACCCCCATAGCCTTCCCGTGCCCATCCAAACAGCCCATACACATGAGAAAAAAAAAACACCACATACTCACCTCGGTCCCGTTCCTCGGTGCTCTACTTCTCTCCCTGCCTCCGGTGCGCAGACTCTCCAGAGTACACAGTTCACGCGATTAAATGACGTCATCGTGTCAGCTGTTTCACATGCTGATTGGTGGAGGAAGTGGCCGGAAGCCCCTTCTCCACCAAAGGAGTCAGCAGTGCAGTGCAGAGCCACACATGGAAACAGCAAGCGGGCAGGCAACGTGTGGCCCGTGGATCTCTGATTTCCAGTCCCACGGCTGTACTGAGACAGCCAGAGGGCCGGATGTGGCCCGCGGGCCACACTTTGCTCTGGTCTGCCTTAATCCAATTGAGAATTTGTGGTCAGATTTGAAGATTGCTGTTCACCAGACGAAACCATCAAACTTGAAGGAACTAGAGCAGTTCTACCTTGAGGAATGGGTAAAAATCCCAGTGGAAAATGCAGAGACTTATGCAAAGCGACTTGCACCTGTAATTGTGCAAAATGAGGTTCTGCAAAGTCCTGACTTCAGGGGGTGAATAGTTATGCAAATTGAAGTTTTTCATTATTTTGTCCAATTGGTTGCTTGCTTCACAAAAAAAGTAGTAAAATTCCAGGTTTTGAGGTAGCAAAACACAGAAAATGCCAAGGGGGTGATTACTTTCACAAGCTACTGTGAGGTAAATGGTGAAACAGAAAAAATCTAGGCTCCAGAATGGTAGGTTTTACATCACTGCAACTCCGTCCAAAAATGCAATACAAATCTGTGAAAATGTACATACTCAAAAACAGTATGATGAAAAACGACAGCTCATCTTGCAAAAATGAAGCTGTCACACACCTCTATCAGCAAAAAAATAAAACTGTTACTTGTCTCAGAGAATGGTGACACAAATCTTTTGCGTCAGAGGGAGGCCAGAAGATTGCAGCATCTGGTTTCACGAACTCCTGCACTGGTTAGAAGTACTTCACCATCTTATTAAACAGTGCAGGTTTTTTCTTGCTGGCGGGGCAACGGTTAATTTGTTCAGTTGGCGCTCCTAGAACTTTACTACCTGGATTGTCTCAAATGTTCAGTGTTGTACACTCCCCTCTGCTATATGTGTTCGCATTTGGCACTTAGGAATTGTCAGTGTTAGTTCTTACTGCCTGGTTTGGAATTGGAGGTGTAGTTCTTGTTTGGAGTTGGTGTTTGGAGATTTGTTCAGGAGACTGTTGCTTGGAGTTTGGTTTGGAGCTTTGAATTAGGAGCATAGGAAAGACATGTGATCCTGGCGTCTCCACCCAGGGCTGTCATGAGGAATTTCAGGGCCCCATACTTACAAAATTTTCTGGCCCCCTTGAGACTCCGCCCAGGCTCCACCCAAGCTTCACCTCCACCCCTCGAACCTTCCACAGTCCCTCCGCCCACTCTTGGAAAAACTCCCCTTCTGCACCATGTCCTCACCAATCACACATTAATAGTTCCCATCGAACACCATATCACACACATATCCAGCAGCTTTTGTTTTGGCCAAAACATTTTTTAAGCCGCCCCCACGACAAGGTAGACTCTTTTGGCAGCACCCTACTCTACTCTAACTTATTAAACACTTCTTAAAATATCCAATATTCTTTTTAGGTATATTCTTATTTATTTTTCTTTAAGAGAATGTGTCATTAACATTTTTTTAAATAACAAATAATACCACATACATACAAGGGACAAATACCATCACACTGTGACCAGACCACATATTACCACCGCATAGTTACCGAATAATACAGCATACAAGGAAGAAATACCACCTCACCATGACCAGACCACATATTACCACCACATGGTGACCAAATAATACGATGTCCAAGGAACAAATACTACCACACTATGACTGGGCCACATATTACCATCACATAGCAATCGAATAATACAACATACAAGGGACAATTACCGCCACACCATGACCAGACCAGATATTACCATCACACAGCTATAAAAAAATACCACATACAAGGAACAAATACCATCACACCATGACCAGACCACATATTATCACTACACAGTGACCGAATACTACAATACTGATCATTATAAAAAAAAACACAATAATAAGTGCCATTATACACAGTAGCTCTATATATAGTGTCAGTGTACAGGTACTACAGTGATCACCAGTGACATTATAGGCCCACCCCATAGTCCTCAAAAGAGTATAATACAGCCCCTCTCAGAGTATAATGCAGACACCCCATAGAGTATAATGCAGCCACCCCATAGAATATAATGCAGCCCTCCTCAGAGTATAATGCAGCCACCCCATAGAGTATAATGCAGCCACCCCATGAAGTATAATGCAGCCACCCCATAGAATATAATGCAGCCCCCATAGAGTATAATGCAGCCCCACAGAATATAATGCAGCCACCCATAGAGTATAATGCAGCCTTCTTATAATGTATAATGCAGCCCACTCATACAGTATAATGCATCTCTCTCAGAAAGTATGATGCAGCCCCCTCATAGTGTATAATGCAACCCCCATAGATTACAATGCAGCCCCCCATAGAGTACAATGCAGACACTCCATAGAACATAATGCAGCCACCCCATAGAATATAATGCAGCCCCTCACAGAGTATAATGCAGCCCCCTCATAGAGTATAATGTAGCCCCCATAGAATATAAGGCAGCCCCACAGTCCTGCAGTATTATGACCACCACATACTCACTGATAAAAAAATACAATACTTACCTCTCCCTGTTCCCACGCTGCTCTGGTCTCTGAAGCGCATCTCAGCAGCTCCACTGCCCTGCACAGCATGGTGCACTTTGAAGTGACATCATCGTAAACCCACTGCGTCAGAGGCAGAGGGGAATGATGGGGGAAAGAGCATCACATGAAGCACTCTCCTCCATAATTGCCTTCAACTGTATCGGCATCTATGATACAGTTGAATGCGGAGGGGTGGAACTGGCACCGGGCCCCATAGCAGCCGTGTGGTGTGCCCCTATTAGCAGCACATGAAAGACTGGGACCCCTGGGGAGATGGGACCCTAGGCGGATGTCTAGTCTGCCTGCCCCTAATGCTTACCCTGGTTGCCTCACACATCAAGTTTATCACTCCTCTGTGGCATTTTTGTCAAGGCACACATGCAAATGCACTAATATACTGTATACAATATAAAGAAAAATGCATTGCATTTTAATGGCAATGCAATGGCCTAATACTAGATAGAAACCGACATTGCTAGTGATACACAGCATATACATGGAATGTCATCACATAGAACACAGTTCATAAAAGTGGTCTCAACAGTCTTCTGAAAATGATATCTCTTTTGGCATTTTTAAGTCAATATAGGTTTGCATTGCCACATTGAGAGGAGCTGGGGCAGAGTGGGTTTGGCGACCCCCCTGATCTAATTCATCAATGTCCGCACCACTTTGGTGGAGTAAATTTCACAAGGAATGGGCTGGAGGCACACTCCAGCTGTAAAGTGTACCTAATTAATTTAGTGACATGTACCTATTAAAGATTTTGGCGCTCATTGCTCCAGCAGGTTTCGTTCATTAATGCTAGAATGCAGAACGCCTGTCTTAATGAATCAGACCCATAGTGTATAATGTTCATCAGCAAAGCATCACGGCAGTTAGGTGATATCTTCACCTCTCCACCGCAACAGGATCAAAAGTAATACACAACAACCAGCAATGAATATAGTAGACCTGAGCAGTTCAGAAGTTCAAACCATGACAATGAGGTTTAGCTGCAATAATCCTTAATATCTTATTATATCCTTACTTAGACCTTCTCCAGCAACATGTGCCTTTCTTGCCAAGCACCGCTGCATTCACTTTGTGGGCAGGCACTGGTGATGGAGGAGCCAACATTGCCGATATAATTCGGCATCACAAACATTGTGCTGCTAAGAATATTAGTGTGGCTGTAAGTTGTTGCGCCACACACTCAGGAAGATTGCACTTGTGTTGTCCAGCTGCACAACTGTGGCAATAAACTCCCTATTGTGGCTTTTGGGGCAGTACCACACCCTATTTAAACTCCCAGCAGTCTTCTGGAAAATGACAGTTTTTGCATTTGGTTTTTCTATACTGCTGGTGTGTAGAGATGGGTGGACACCTGGATGTTCGGATCCAGTGGGTTCAGCTAAACAGTTACAAAAAGTTTGTGTTCAGGTACCAGAAAAGTACCCGTACCCGGACCCCATTCACTTGAATGAGGGGCCTGAACATCCAGTGTGTGCCACCCTGTTATGTGCATGACAGTGACAGCGCGGTAAACACCACTTCTGATCAGCAGTGAAATCTTCCCCACCAGTCAGAGAGACAAGGTTCTCACGCTGTCAAAAGACAGCATGAGCGCTTAGCTGTGCTGCAAGTGGAGCCTCAGTGACCTCATTGAGGTTACCTCTCGTCACTGAGACTGCGTTCCCAGCTGAGCTGAACTGCTTTGACCTCGGTGAGATCCCCGTTAGCACCGTGAGAGGTGCTAGAGGGGATCTCACTGAGGTCACTGCAGTTCAGCCCGGCTGGGAGCGCAGCAGTTCAGTCACCAATGGTTCTCAGCTTGGACGGTCGCATCTTGGCACCTTCGAGGTTGAAAACTGTTTTCCCCCAGACATGGATTACAGCATGGGACAGAATGACGGATAGGTTAGGGATATTGTTTTTTATTTTTATTTTCTTACAGAAGACTATGGCTTCGATGGAATTAGGCGTTTGATGAATATAACTGTGTTTGTTATTTTTAAATAAAAAAAGTAAAAGTGTGTTTTATTTTATTTCTCATAAAGAATTTTATTCTGGCTATGTCTTTATTTACCATATAACTGTCATGTCGGACACTGTTCACACCAGGGTGTCCGGCAGACAGCGGTAATACCCTATTCCACTACAGTATTGTCATGTCGGACACTGTTCACACCAGGGTGTCCGGCAGACAACGGTAATACCCTATTCCACTACAGTATGCTCAGGGACTTTGTTGGGTATTCGGTTCCAGTCGGGATAGGGTTAACCAGGTTGTCATGCTGGATGAGGGCTGGGCCACGCCCTTGGTCTTTAAATAGTCCGTCCTGACTATGGGCGTCGCCAACTATAGCTTTTGCCTAGTGCTAGCAATACCGGTCAGCAGTGGTGGTTTTGGAGCGTCTGATATCTGGTGCAGTATATCTCTCAGTTGTTCTTTCTCCTATCTGTTATATATATATATATATATATATATATATATATATTTGGTTGCCCTTGCACATTATTGTATTCCCTTGTGTATTAACGGTGTGGTGTTTCTTTTACCCCTATCCATACGTATTTTTGGGGTCTGGTGTATGGTCCCCTCACTGGGTGGAGGGTGGTGGGTTCAGCTTAGGGCTGGACAGGAGACAGGGACAGGGTGGAGGCCCAGGCAGGCACACCTTCAGTGTAAACCCTGGGTTGAGGGACAGACAGGGTTTTCCCTAGTCTGAGGGACTCCGCAGGGGTCCCGGGGTTTTAGCCTAAAGTAACCTAGGCATACCATGACAATAACTATAGGATTAGTAATGGATGGGTGTCTTATAGATGCCTTTCCATTACTAAGCCATGGGCTTGATGTCACCTGACAGTACAAAGGTGACATAAACCCCACAAATATTAACCCCACTTGCCACTGCTACAGGGCAAGTGGGAAGAGCGGGGCAAAGCGCCAGAATTGGCGCATCTAATAGATGTGCCTTTTCTGGGTAGCTGCGGACTCCTATATTTAGGCTGGAGGCCAATATCCATGGCCCCTTACCAGCCTGGGAATCCCAGCCATCTGCTTTAGCAAGGCTGGTGTCACGTCTCTGTCAGATTTGGGGCCTGCTGTTCCGGTCGCAGCCACTAGGAGGCGCCGGGCCGCCACTTCGCCGTCAGACTCGGGGATGGCTGTTCCTGCCTCGGCCACTGGGAGGCGCTGTGGTTCTATTACATCGCCGTCAGACTCAGGGCCTATGGTCCCAGCTTTAACCACTAGGAGGCGCCGGTCTGTCACGTCACCGTTGGATTTGAGGCCTGCTGTTCCGGTCATAGCCACTAGGAGGCGCCAGACAGCCACTTCACTGTCAGACTCGGGGATGGCTGTTCCTGCCTCGGCCACTGGGAGGCGCCGTGGTCCGCCCGTGAGTTATGGTGGTGACAGAGAAGTGGCTCCTGCGCAGGCATCTGGTGGGCGCAGGCTCCGCCCCTCTGTCAGTCATCAGGGGGTTACTGCAACACCATCTGGCCTGGTCCTGGGGGCGGCCCTAATGACATCACCAGTCCAGGAACCTGTGAGGGATGACCTGATCCCTCAAATACCTTGGGACTGGTCTTGCAAGCTGCCGGATATATTCTTGGTTCCCCTGTGTGTTACTTAGTGATTGATTTCTGTTTGACTCTGACCTCAGCCTGGATTTCTGACCCCTCTTTTGCCTGACGATTCTGTACTTCTGCTACTCTCCTGGTTTGTGACCTTGGCCTGGATATTCTGACTCTGCTACTTCCTAACGATTCAGTACCTCTGCCGCCCTCCTGGTTTTTGACTCTGACCTTGGCCTGAAATTGACTCTGCTATTGCCTGCCGTTTTTGTACTTCACTCTGACGACCGTCCTGCTCTGGCCGCTGCTCATATTCAGACAGCTACCTCCTGGGCTCTGTTGTAAATCCAGATCCCTGTATAGGGGTAAAGGGTATCAGTGTTTCTCGGGGTGTTGCCTGGCTGCAGCCCAGACCGCAGATGGACGTTACATTATATCCGGCCATAAAATTAACTGCTTCTTGTGTATATACCCAACATATACAAAAGCAGTCTCCCTGAACTTTTTTTTCTTCTGACTGAGCTGATTTTTGGCCTGAACACCTGGTGAATTGCCTAGCCTGGAAGATCACTCTCATTTTCTTGGACAACTATGCGGCAGTCTGGAGTCTTCAGGGAGAGAGCTGCACCTCAGAGATCCATGCTCCTGGCACGTCGGCCTCTGGGCAACTACTCTGGCTATGGTTGCCCAGGGGCTCAGGTATTGCCCGCAGATGCGGCTAAAGTTTTATTACCCATTTCAGTTTCATGTGGTCAGAAATCGCTGTGTTTAAACGCGTATGTGGATAGTGGCTCTGAAGGAAATTTTATGGATTCCTTGACTGCTAGGAATCTGGGTGTAACACTACTAAAACTTAATGCCCCTATTAAAACCACGGCTATTAATGGCACGTCCATTATTCAGGAGGGGGTTAAGTTTGTTACTGCCAAGGTTGCTATGTCTGTGGAGCCTTACACACTGAGCTGGTGTCATTTTTTGTGATGGACAATTTAACCTCTGCAGTTATTCTGGGTATGCCATGGCTACGCCAGCACAATCCTGTCATCGACTGGCACTTGGGTGACGTTGTACACTGGAGCCCACAGTGTCAGAAAAATTGCATATCCTTGGCAGTAAACCAAGTTAAGGTTAAAACCCCCCACATACCGTTTGCTTTCAGAGATTTTGAGGATGTCTTTTCTATTGTAGAATCTGAAAAGCTACCCCCTCACAGAGAGTATGATTGCCCTATTGATCTAATTCCGGATGCCCGTCTCCCTAAGGGAAGAATATTTAATCTCTCTGGCCCAGAGCGTCAGGCCATGAATGACTATATTGCAGATAGCCTAAGAAAAGGGTTTATCAGACCGTCCATTTCTCCAGTTGGGGCCGGGTTCTTCTTTGTGGAGAAGAAAGATGGTGGTCTCAGACCCTGCATTGATTATCGGGAGTTGAATGCAATCACTATAAAAAACCAGTATCCGCTTCCACTCATCCCTGATCTTTTTAATCAGCTAACAGGAGCCCGTTGGTTTACTAAACTTGACCTCCGGGGGGCATATAATCTGGTCCGCATAAGAAAGGGAAATGAGTGGAAAACGGCCTTCAATACACCCCTTGGCCATTTTGAGTACCTGGTTATGCCGTTCGGACTCAGCAACGCACCTGCCGTATTTCAGCACTTTGTTAATGATATTTTTAGAGACATTTGTGGGGTGTATGTCGTGGTGTATTTAGATGACATTCTGATTTACTCTGCTGACCCTGTGACACACTCAACACGTCTGTTCTGTGCTACAAAGACTACGTGAACACTCCTTGTTTGCTAAACTGGAGAAATGTGTCTTTTTTGCTGAGGAGGTACAGTTTTTAGGATACATGGTTTCAGGTAAAGGCTTCCGCATGGATCCTGCCAAGGTCCAGCCTATTAAGGCTTGGGTGCAAGCAAAATCGCTGAAAGCGCTGCAGCGATTTTTGGGGTTCGCTAATTATTACCGCAAGTTTATTAGAGGTTTCTCAGAGATTGCCAAGCCACTCACGGATCTGACCCGGAAAGGGGCGGACGTGGCCAACTGGAATCCTGAGGCAATTCAGGCGTTTTCTGCGTTAAAAGAGAGTTTTGTGGCCAACCCAGTTCTGGTTCAGCCGGATCTGGACCGTCCATTTATTGTGGAGGTGGATGCCTCTGAAGTCGGAGTGGGAGCAGTGCTATCACAAGGCACTACATCCCTCACTCAGCTTCGTCCATGTGTGTTTTTTTCCCTCAAATTCTCTCCCACGGAGAAAAACTATGATATTGGGAATCGGGAACTATTGGCAATTAAATGGGCCTTCGAGGAATGGCGTCACTTCCTCGAGGGCGCCAAACACAAGATCACGGTAATTACCGATCATAAGAACCTGACATACCTAGAATCAGCAAAAAGGTTAAATCCTAGACAAGCAAGGTGGGCATTGTTTTTCTCTAGGTTTAATTTTATAATCACCTTCCGCCCTGGTACAAAAAATGTGAGGGCCGATGCCCTCTCTCGCAGTTTCTGCCCCTCACAAGCCGAGGACTGTGAACCAGTTCCGATATTGGCCACTGGGATCATTGTGTCCGCAGTGTCATTGGACCTTCTGGAGGAGATCCGTAAATCCCCAGAACAAGCCCCTGACACTACGCCACCCAACAAATTGTTCGTTCTGCCTGCGTTTCGCCTACAAGTGCTTAGAGAATCACATGACTCTGTCTTGGCAGGCCATCCTGGTCTCAATTATACCGCCAGATTGATAGCTAGGAATTTTTGGTGGCCGACGGTGGTTAAGGACTGCAAAGAATATGTCTTAGCATGTGAGGTCTGTGCCCGCGCCAAGTCCTCCCATACTCGCCCTGCCGGCTGGCTCCAGTCCTTGCCCACCCCCGAGAGTCCATGGACCCACATCTCCATGGACTTCATTACGGACCTACCGTCCTCAGATGGAAAGACGTGTATCTGGGTGGTGGTGGACAGGTTCAGTAAACAATGTCATTTTGTCCCCCTGTCGGGGTTACCTAACTCGGAAACGTTGAGTAAACTGTTTATTGTACATGTGGTACGTTTACACGGTGCCCCGGTCAATATTGTGTCTGACAGGGGTACCCAATTCGTGTCAAAGTTCTGGAGGGCGTTCTGGAGGGCGTTCTGTAAACGCATTGGTATTGAGCTATCTTTTTCCTCGGCTTACCACCCTGAAACCAATGGGCAAACCGAACGTGTCAACCAGGCTCTGGAGCAATACCTTCGTTGCTACGTCTCAGAACACCAGTCCGATTGGGCAGAACATCTGCCACTAGCCGAGTTTGCCCTAAACAATCAGTATCAGGACTCCATTAAGTCTACCCCCTTTTTCTGCAACCACGGGCTGCATCCGCGCTTTGGCTCATTCTCGGCCAGAATGTCGGGGCTTCCTGGGGTAGAGAAAAATATACATCGTTTAAAAACCATTTGGTCTGAGGTAAACTCTAACTTGAAAGGGGCCCGGGTTAGACAGACCTCGGCAGCGAACAAACGGCGATCCAAAGGACCGTACCTGGGAGTTGGAGACAAGGTTTGGCTCTCCACCAAAAACATCAAGCTTAAAGTACCGTCTGCCAAACTGGGTCCCAGATTTATTGGTCCATACGAGATTATAGAGGTGATTTACCCGGTGGCCTTCCATTTAAAACTCCCTCAGTCTTTCAAATTACCCAATGTCTTCCACAAGTCTCTCCTCAAGTTGTATCGCTCCCCAATTCACCCTGTCCCGTCCCCTCCTCCTCCCGTTTCGGTTGGAGTGTCCTTGGAGTATGAAGTCCAGGGTGTCCTTGACTCCCGCCTTGTAAGAGGGTCCGTACAGTATCTGGTACACTGGAGGGGCTACGGCCCGGAGGAGAGGTCCTGGGTCCCTGCGCGGGACATCCATGCAAAAGCACTAATTAGAAGGTTTCACCTCCTTCACCCTGACAAATCAGGTTTTCATGGTTCGGAGGCCCCTCTTAGAAGGGGGGGTACTGTCACGTCTCCATCAGATTTGGGGCCTGCTGTTCCGGTCGCAGCCACTAGGAGGCGCCGGGCCGCCACTTCGCCGTCAGACTCGGGGACGGCTGTTCCTGCCTCGGCCACTGGGAGGCGCCGTGGTTCTATTACGTCGCCGTCAGACTCAGGGCCTATGGTCCCAGCTTTAGCCACTAGGAGGCGCCGGTCTGTCACATCACCGTTGGATTCGAGGCCTGCTGTTCCGGTCATGGCCACTAGGAGGCGCCAGACCGCCACTTCACTGTCAGACTCGGGGATGGCTGTTCCTGCCTCGGCCACTGGGAGGCGCCGTGGTCCGCCCGTGAGTTATGGTGGTGACAGAGAAGTGGCTCCTGCGCAGGCATCTGGTGGGCGCAGGCTCCGCCCCTCTGTCAGTCATCAGGGGGTTACTGCAACACCATCTGGCCTGGTCCTGGGGGCGGCCCTAATGACATCACCAGTCCAGGAACCTGTGAGGGATGACCTGATCCCTCAAATACCTTGGGACTGGTCTTGCAAGCTGCCAGATATATTCTTGGTTCCCCTGTGTGTTACTTAGTGATTGATTTCTGTTTGACTCTGACCTCAGCCTGGATTTCTGACCCCTCTTTTGCCTGACGATTCTGTACTTCTGCTACTCTCCTGGTTTGTGACCTTGGCCTGGATATTCTGACTCTGCTACTTCCTAACGATTCAGTACCTCTGCCGCCCTCCTGGTTTTTGACTCTGACCTTGGCCTGAAATTGACTCTGCTATTGCCTGCCGTTTTTGTACTTCACTCTGACGACCGTCCTGCTCTGGCCGCTGCTCATATTCAGACAGCTACCTCCTGGGCTCTCTTGTAAATCCAGATCCCTGTATAGGGGTAAAGGGTATCAGTGTTTCTCGGGGTGTTGCCTGGCTGCAGCCCAGAACCGCAGACGGACGTTACAGCTGGTTGTCTAAAATGGGGGGTCCATGCCATTTTTAAAAATTATTTAAATAATTAAAAAATATGGCGTGGAGATCCATTTATTCTTGATAACCAGCCTTGCTGAAGCTGACAGCTGAGGGTTGCAGCCCCCAGCTGTGAGTTTTGCCTGGCTGGGTATTAATAATACAGGGGAACCTACGTGCAGGAGCCAGGTAATGAATACTCCCATCAGCCACTCCTGCTCTCACTGTTATTAGTGGCAACAGATGTAGGCTGATGGGGTGCAGGAGTCCCATCAGCTGACACCAGTGACCGGAGGTAAACTTCCGTTCACAGCTGACAACTCTTATCTCAGGTTCTTTTTGCCAGCGAGCAGCTACTCTGTGGAAGCAATTTTGTGGGTTCTGTTATATGCCCAGATCCCTCTATGGGAGTAAAAGCGTGAAAGTTGGGGTTCTTCTGGGATCTGGTAGATGAAATGGCTACTACCAAGACTATCTGAGGTTGTTTTTAGGAGCTGAGGGGCTCAGACAGACTGTACACCTCTTACAATTTTGGCTTGAGTGGTTGACTATCTAATTTGTCTGAAAGTTTACTGGCATGAATATCATGGATTGAGCATGCTGGATTTCAACATGCCTGATTAGTTGTTTTCACAGGAGATAAGTTGACACCAGAAATGTCAGGCAGCAGCCTAAAGCCTAATTTATTCATGAGCGCCTGGCTGACCCAAGCTATATGTGCATATGGGGGGAAGAGTATCAAATGTGTATGGTCACCTTAAGAATGGGTCAATACATGTAGAATACACAGTAGCGTCCTCATGGCAATCCCTCACTTGGTGGCATATTAACAGCCACTATTGTGTAATTATTGCTGTATGGGATCAGTATAATATGAAGGTTTTTACTGGTCTGTTTGGTTATTATTGATCCTGGCAGAAAACTCGAGCTGTTTATTGGTAGGCAGATAAGATAAGACTATTATGCTATTAAAGTCTGTAAGCATTATATCTTCAGTATCATGAAAGATGCATTAAATTATTACAAAGCTCAGACATAAACTGGCCCCAAGTCAGATGCATTAGATATTGTAACTAGAGATGAGCGAATTTGTTCAGATTTTGTACCCTAATCTGTTTTTGACATATTCTGGCCACATTTGAACACTATTTGTGCCCAATGTTTGTCTTATGATCGGTTCCGAACATATTCGGTAATTTCTACTCCCATTGACTCTAATGACGTTCGGCTGTGTTCGGCGAATATTGCAAAAACAATATTCGATTCCAATCCTATTCGGAACCAAATCCGAACAAATTCGCTCATCTCTAATTGTATCTTCTTGAATTGCATGTTTTGTTTCAGAAATAGAATATATCAATGCTTAAAATATACATAGTAGGATCAAATTGTCTATTATTATCAGTAATATGCCGCTCAAGAGAGAGATTACTTGATTACAGGCAGGACGTGTATAAAATAAGGTGCTCTAGTACTGTACCTGTAAGACTTGGGGTACAATCTTCAGACTTCCCCCCCCCTACAATTCATATTGGATGGTGACCCCAATCTGCCATCATGCATTGTTGCAAACATGTGAAATTATTTTTAAGTGTTTTAACACCAAGTATGACCAAGTACTAGAGACATGGCTATTATGACCTTCCTTTGGGTGACGATCCTTTTAATGTAATGCTGCTTATTTTCATGGAAGCTCTGATCTACCAAGGTGCAAGGAGGCAGCCTAAATACATGTCTTAAATCTTGATGTTATCTATCTTGTTAGCATCAGAACATCTGGTGATGCCCAAGGCTGAAGCTGAAGAGGAAGAGACAGGAGACGTGAGTATTAATAAATACGAGTTGTTACTTATAGGATTATTTCAATAAAATATGGCACATTCTAGAAAATAATACTGCTACCTTTGTATTTTGAAGGACCGCGAACAGGACAAATAAGTGCATTTAAAATATAGGAACAATTCTGGTATTTTTGGACTGTTGGCAAGTATGCCTCTTGTACAATTCGTCCACTGCTAAAACTATGTAATCCTATGATTATTAAAATGTTATGCACTTTTGATATTGTTTTCTAGTTATGCAAAGGAGTTATGCACACAATAAGAAGAGATGGAGGCTTAGTGATAGGAAACCAGACAGTTAACATTAATGGAACACACTCTGTTTGGGTCATAGTTACTAGTAGGGTATCAAAGGGGTCAGTATTGGGTGCTCTTTTATTTAATAAATGTATTAATTACCTTCATTGCGTGAATTGCATCAGAAAGTGTGGCTGTGCAGGTGGCAGGGGAGTTTATAAGGAGAGACAGGAGACCTGACGGATTACGGCTGTTTTCCAAGTGGCTTGCGCTTCTATGGACCTGTAGAAGTGCAAGCCAGGAGAAAAATAGCCATAGTCCATCAGGTCTCCTGTCTCTCCTTATAAACTCCTCTGCCACCTGCACAACTACACTTTCTAATGTAATTCATGCAATGAAATAAAAGTCTGCATTTCAAGGATCTGATGAGTGCTGCAATTCTTCTGTTCTTCTAAAATGGTCTGTGCATGTATTCTATGACCGTGCAGCATCCAGAAGAGATCCTGGTAAAGAGACATATGAAAGACAGTGGATTCAGTGACATATAAAATAGCTTTGAAGTTGGTGCACCTATCTTCTCTTTGGAAATCTCTATTAATTACCTTATTTATGGATTGGGCGGGGCATACTGCAAGTGCTGCTGGTCTGCACAGGGGCCCATTTGGGAGGTTGGTCCGGTGAGGATGATCTATGGCAATTAGTGTTGAGCATTCCGATACTGCAAATATTGGGTATCGGCCGATATTCGTGGTATCGGAATTCCGATACTGAGTTCCGATACTTTTTGCATATCGAATACCGGAATCGGAAGTTCCCATAATGCTATGAGCCAGCTTGATTTGATTCAGCCAATGAGGAATCCTAAGAAGTGTGGGCACATCCTGTTAGGCATGTAGGCATGTTAACTAATGGCATGGCTGTGACTGGCTGCTGAAATGATGTCATGATGCACTATAAAAGCTGCCGCCGCCATTTTGGGTTCACTCTGCTGTGAATTCAGTTAGGGACAGGACGCTGCTGTTTTGACTCTGAGGATCAGTTTTAGATAGCGATTTGCTATATTGTGCTTTACCCAGGCTACTTTAGCAACCGCTGTGTGAAGCTTTCTTTTCCCTTGCAGCACTGTTCACAGCTGTCTGCAAGGTCTGTGTGTGTGAGTGCAGCTCATGCTGTACTGTGTTCTGCACCACCTCTGGTTGTAGTCCGCTCAGCGTGCGTCACTGCCTCATACATAGTCCTTTTTTTGTTTTATTGCTGCTCATTTTTCCTGATTTCTCCTATTAGTGTGCTTCCATCCGTATCCATCTACATTGGTTGCAAACACTATATAGGAGTAGAGAGCGGAGCCTTTCTGCAGCCTTTCAGTGCTAGTGCACAGTTCTCTGCACTGTTCACGGCTGTTTGTGAGGTCTCTGTGTGTGAGTGCAGCTCATGCTGTAGTGTGTTCTGCAGCCACCTCTGGTTGTAGTCCGCTCAGCGTGCGTCACTGCCTCATACATTGTCCTTTTCTGCTGTAGTGCTGCTTATTTTTCCTGAATTTCTCCTATTAGTGTGCTTCCATCCGTATCCAGCTAGATTGGTTGCAAACACTATATAGGAGTAGATAGAGGAGCCTTTCTGCTGGCTTGTCCCCTGCAGCCCCAGCCAGATTAGTATTAGCCTATTTTTTGGAGCCTCATCTATTGCATTGTAGGTTACCTTCCTGCATTGTAATAGCTACAAAAAGTTTGTGATACTATCGCTTTTACATCTTTGGTCACATCCATTTTTGTTTGTGAAAAAAAACACGTAAATAAAGTTCACCAAACACTCCACTTTACAGTTGTGTGGGCCACATTAGCTCATATTAAAGTGCAGTCCACACTTTATAAAATTAGTGTTTCTTATACCTGTTAGCAGCTGTTCAGGAATAAGCACACTAAGCCCTTAGTACTTTTCTGCCTGTCTTTATCAGTCTACCAAGATGAAGAAGGCAGGGAGTAAGGCACGTGGTAGTGGGCGTGGAGTTTCAGCAGGGAGAGGACATGGGGATTCTGTGCCTGCTGTGGGCACCAGTGACTCAGCATCCCCCAGTTTGACAAGGGAACAGTCCTTTATGCGCAGCTTTGTAGGAGCTCGCCGTACCCCACTGCTGCGGGAGGAACAAATTGAAGCCATTGTCGGATAGATGGCAGTTAATGCATCAACTTCAATTACTTCCACATCCTCTCAGGTCCAGAGCACTGAAGAACCACCATCTGTCTCTTCACCACCTGCCAAGTTGCCCAGGCAGTCAGAGAGCCCTGGACAGGAGCCATCTCTACTTCTGTTCTCTGAATCTCTTGGCTTGGAAAGAGGGGGCCAGCCAAGCAGCATTCTAGAATGTGAAGAAGAGGGAGTATGCAGTGATGTGCAACTGCTTTGTCTCTGAATCTGAAGAGGCGGGTGGGCCAGTGCCTATGGTCAGCACACCTCAGTACGCATCTGATGATGAGACTCAGGTGCCACTTTCTGGTGCGTACTGTGCTGGCGAGACTACTCAGGAGAAGCAGGTGTTTGAAGAGGGTAGTGTAGATGATGAAGTCCTTGACCCATCATGGCGTGAGGAACAGGAAGGTGGTGGGAGCAGCTCTGAGGAAGAGATTCCCCGAACGGCCAAAACAGGAGGGAGAGGGAGGGGGCAGACTTGGTTGCCTGTAGCCTCCACTTTGGCACCCATTAGGAGCATTCCTCTTCCAAAACCCAAAATGGGCGCTCCCAGGACTTGCAGTGCGTGGTCCTTTTTTGACACAGTTGCAGATGACATTTGCTTTGTCAAATGCAAGCTGTGTAATCATAAAGTCAAAAGAGGGAAAAGTGTCAACCTCAATACCACAAATATGTGGAAACATGTGCGGACCAAGCACGTGGTGGAGATACAAAGACACACTGAAGACGTAGGCCAACCTACAGCACCACCTCTTCAGCTCGTGTTGTAGCCTCTTCCTCCAGCTCACACACAGCTGGTTCGGCTTCCTCACAGGATCACCATGGAAGAACCTCTGGCACTGTTGTACAGAGACCCAGTGTAATGCCACCCACAGCACCACGTTCCCTGTCATCCTCACACTCCCAGGCCACTGTACAGCCATTGGTAGCACAGGCATGGGAGAAAAGGCGGCCATACTCGGCAAACCATCCCCGAGCACAGGCTCTGAATGCTGGCATTGCAAAACTACTGTCCCTTGAAATGCTCCCATTCAAGCTGGTGGAAACTGACACCTTCCGTAACTTCATGGCATTGGCAGTCCCACAATACAACGTGCCCAGCCACTTTTATTTCAGCAGGCAAGCCGTCCCTGCCCTGCAAAAGCTTGTGGAGGGAAAAATTAAACATGCGCTACTAAACGCCGTCAGTAGCAAGGTCCACCTGACCACCGATGCGTGGACCAGTAACCATGGACAGGGACGATACCTTTCCCTCACTGCCCATTGGGTCAATGTTGTGGAGCCGGGTACAGATCTTGAGAGTGGCGCTGTACGTGTTCTGCCAACTCCAAGGATTGCAGGAATCCAGTCTGTACACATTGACTCCTCCTCATACTCCAGTTCTTCTGAATCAGCGCTGCAGGAGCCGTCACGGTCTACCTCCACATGGACACGTGAACGCTTACCTGTTACGACCGATATGAGCAAAGCCGTGGCCAAACGTCAACAAGTCGTACTGAAATTAATTTCTTTGGGGAATCGAAGCCACACAGCACAGGAGCTCTGGAATGCCATCAAGCAGGAGAGCGACGTGTGGTTTGTGCCAGCGAATCTCCAGCCAGGCTTGGTAGTGTGTGACAATGACCGAAATCTGGTGGCAGCTCTGGGCCTAGGCAACCTCACTCACATCCCATGTCTGGCACATGTGCTCAACTTGGTCGTGCAGAGTTTTTTGAGGGACTATCTGGATCTTGATGCACTGCTGCACAAGGTCCGCATAGAGTGCGCTCACTTGCGGCGTTCCAGCATGGCAAGATCGCGCATTGCAGCGCCGATTCCGCCTTCCGGAACATCACATCATATGTGACCTACCCACCAGGTGGAATTCAACGTTACATATGTTGGAGTAGTTGTGTGAGCAGCAGGCAGCAGTAATGGAGTACCAGCTGCATCAGGCGCAAACAAGTCGCACTGCGCGCCGTTCACACTTCGCCACCACTGAGTGGGCCTCTATGAAGGACATCTGCCACGTTTTGCGTGCCTTCGATGATTCCACGTGGATGGCAAGTGCAGATGATGCACTAGTCAGCATGACTGTCCCCCTTATCTGCCTGCTTCAAAAAACACTGCGAGTACTAAGGGAGGAGGTTTTGGAAGAGGTGGAGGATGAGGAGTCACAAATGCCATCTGCTTCTGAACAGTCTGCGCAACGTGGTTCCTCAAAAAAGGCCTAGGCAGGGGACACTTTGTGAGGAGGATGAGGAGGAGTCAATGGAGGAGGAAGACATCTCTCCAGAGGAAGGAGGTACACAATGCTCTAGTAGTCAGTATGTAGAGCGAGGGTGGGGGGATGCAGAGCAGGCAGAGATGACGCCTCAAGCAGGGGACAGTGTTTCTTGGCCAGTTGGGAGTCTGCAGCACATGGTTGATTTCATGCTGCAGTGCCTGAGAAATGACCGCCGCATCGCCCACATTCTCAACATGGCTGATTATTGGGTGTACACCTTCCTAGATCCTCGCTACCGGGACAACTTACAAAGCCTCATAACACCGTTGAACCGGGAGCGTAAAATGCCGGAGTACCAAGACACACTGGTGCATTCCATCATGCTCTCCATTCAACCCGAGAGCAGTGCTGCTAGTGCTTTACAAAGCAGCTCTGTGCGTCGAGGCAGTGGAGGAAGCTCTGCACAAAGAGGGAGCAGAAGCAGCGCCTCAGCACAAGGCAAGACCAGTATGACCCAAATGTGGCAAAGTTTTGTGTCACCGCCACAAATGTCTACATGATCATAGACGGCTCCAGTCAGCAGGAGGCAACGTTTCTGTCAGATGGTGACAGACTACATGTCTTGCCCTCTCAGTGTATTCCCAGACGGCTGTTCCCCCTTCAAGTTTTGGGTCTCTAAGCTGGATACATGGCCAGAGCTTAGCCAGTATGCATTGGAGGTGCTGGCTTGACCTACTGCTAGTGTAATATTGGAACGCGTCTTTAGTGCCGCAGGTGGTGTACTAACAGACCGTTGCGTGCGACTATCCTCCGATAACGTTGACCGGCTAACTTTTCTGAAAATGAACAAGGCCTGGATCTCGCCGGAATTTGCCAGTCCTCTTACAGATGAAATAATTGGTTGACAGCAGTATCCAGGTCTCCTGTTGTGTTCATATTTCTACCACCTGAACTGATTGACCCTGGGCTCCAACACCGCTAGTTGCTGGTCAGAAGTGCCGTCTGAACAGAGAAAAACACTAGCTCCTGTGTTATTGGTGTTCAGTAACGCCAGCTGCTCCCCTGCTGTGTGTCCGGCAATGTCTCCTGCTCCCTCCACATTCACACTACATCAGATATTAAACTTGCTCCAATTAGGCCTCAGCCTACACCCTGATTGACCCTGGGCTCCAACACTGCCAGTTGCTGCTCAGAAGTGCCGTCTGCACAGAGAAAAACACTAGCTCCTGTGTTAGTGGGGTTCAGTAACGCCAGCTGCTCCCCTGCTGTGTGTCCGGCAATGTCTCCTGCTCCCTCCACATTTACACTACATCAGATATTAAACTTGCTCCAATTAGGCCTCAGCCTACACCCTGATTGACTCTGGGCTCCAACACTGCCAGTTGCTGCTCAGAAGTGCCGTCTGCACAGTCAACATATGCTCCAGTGTTATTGGGGTTCAGTAGTGTCAGCTGATCCCCAGCTGTGTGTCCGGCAATTTCTCCTGCTCTGTCCACATTCACACAACTACAGATTTTAAACTTGCTCCAATTAGGCCTCTGTCTCCACTCTGTTTGTAGTATTTACCCTGGGTTCCAGCACCGCCAGCTGGTTCCCGGCAGTGTCTTTGGCTCGGCTACTCCCTCCTGCCCAGCCTTGTTCCAGCACGCCAGCTGTTTCTGGGTAGTGTCAACGTCACTTTGCCTCCAAAACTTTGTTCTGTCGTGTTGCGGTCGGGTTAGCCGACTCTATGGTGCCTGCAGTTTAGGTGCTTCCTATGTGGGCTGCGGGATTTGACAATAAAGGCTGGTTCCGTAGTGCCTATAGGACAAGCACCCCCTGCATGACTGTTGGTTTCAGTAACTGTGGCCGGCTCGCGGCCTTGCAACTTTGTTTTTCATGGGTACCTTCTGCTACCCATCCAGGGTCCAGTACCGTCAGCTGGTTCTCGGCAGTGCCTTTGGCTTAGGCGCCTCCTTCTCGGTATCCGAGTTCCAGCAACGTCTGCTGGTCCTTGGTAGTGATTTCTAGCACAGGTACCTCCTGCTTAGTAACCGGGTTCCAGTACCATCAGCTGGTCCTCGGTAGTGCCATTGGCTCTTGTTCCATCTGCTGCCCCTCCGAGTTCCAGCACCGTCAGCTGATCCTCGGTCGTTCCATTGGCTCTTGTAGCCTCTGCTACCCATCCAGGTTCCAGTACCGTCAGCTGGTTCTCGGCAATGCCTTTGGCTTAGATGCCTCCTTCTCGTTATCCAAGTTCCAGCAACATCTGCTAGTCCTTGGTAGTGCTTTCTGGCACAGGTACCTCCTGATTAGTAAGCGGGTTCCAGTACCATCCGCTGGTCCTCGGTAGTGCCATTGGCTCTTGTTCCTCCTGCTGCCCCTCTGGGTTACAGCACAGTCAGTTGGTCCTCAGTAGTTCCATTTGCTCTTGTAGCTTCTGCTACCCATCCGGGTTCCAGCACCATCAGCTGGTTCTCGTCAGTGTCTTTGGCACGGGTACTCCCTCCTGCCCTGCCAGGTTCCAGCACGCCAGCTGTTTCCGGGTAGTGTCAACGTCACTTTGCCACCAATACGTTGTCCTGTCGTGTTGCGGTCGGGTTAGCCGACTCTATGGTGCCTGCAGTTTTGGTGCTTCCTATGTGGGCTGCCGGATCTGGCAATAAAGGCTGATTCCATAGTGCCAATAGGACAAGCACCCCCTGTAGGACTGTGGGTTTCGGTAACTGCGGCCAGCTTGCGGCCTTGCAACTTTGTTTTTCATGGGTACCTTCTGCTACCCATCCGGGTTCCAGTACCGTCAGCTGGTTCTCGGCAGTGCCTTTTGTTTTGGTGCCTCCTTCTCGGTATCCGAGTTCCAGCAACGTCTGCTGGTCTTTGGTAGTGCTTTCTGGCACAGGTACCTCCTGCTTAGTAACCGGGTTCCAGTACCATCAGCTGGTCCTTGGTAGTGCCATTGGCTCTTGTTTAGAGTTGAGCGACTTTTGGTTTTTTAGGGTCGACTTTTCTAAAAGTCGGGTCGAGCAAGATCGTCCGATTATAGGGAAAAGTCGGGGTCGTCCCGAAACACGAAACCCAATGTAAGTCAATGGGGAATAAAAGTCGGCAGTGAGAGGAGGACAGGAAACACACCTACAGTGCCCATTTGAATGCCAAAAGCATCAATTCTTCTTACTTAAGCTTGTCAACCTTAATTAACTTCATAATACAAGTTACGCACTGAAAAATGGGGGTTATTTGGCTAAAGTTGTGGGGGGGTAGGGCTGGCTGCAGGTTTTCATGTGCCCTGGGCGAAAGAGCGCCCCTTTAACACATACCACAACTCATCATGCTCCGATACGGCAGAGAAATAGCGGTATAGTACAATGAAAACTACCTCACTTTTTACATCTCTTGACGAGGCCCATCTATTTCTCCATACAGAATCATTGGTCCCATATAATGTTTGAAACAGTATATGATGAGCTCCACATAATGCTACAGTATATGTTGGTCCCCATGGATGAAGCTCTACTGTCTTATGGGCCCAAATAATGCTCCAAACATAATGGGCCCCATTTCTAATGCTCTAGTGTATAATGGGCCCTGTAAATGCTGCTCCAGTGTCTGATGTCCACCTTTGGAATGTTCCAGTGTATGGTGGGCCCCATCTATCATTCTCAGACGGTGTTAGGCCCAGTATGGATTGCAGGTGATTGCACAAAGGTTAGAAAGGGTACCGTATCCCCAGATAACATGTATGGATAGCGTACACATTCAAAATATATGTCTCAGGAGGCAGGCTCAGACGGTGTTAGGCCCAGTATGGATTGCACGTGATTGCACAAAGGTTAGAAAAGGTACCGTATCCCCAGATAACATGTATGGATAGCGTACACATTCAAAATATATGTATCATGGGGGGAGGCTCAAACGGTGTTAGGCCCAGTATGGATTGCACGTGATTGCCCAAAGGTTAGAAAGGGTACCGTATCCCCGGATAACATGTATGGATAGCGTACACATTCAAAATCTATGTTTATACATCAGGAGGCTGGCTCATACGGTGTTAGGCCCAGTATGGATTGCACGTGATTGCACAAAGGTTAGAAAGGGTACCGTATCCCCAGATAACATGTATGGATAGCGTACACATTCAAAATATATGTCTCAGGAGGCAGGCTCAGACGGTGTCAGGCACAGTATGGATTTGACGGCCCAGATTACACAGCGGAGGAGCAGGGAGAGGTAAAGATTGCAAATGCTGGGGCCCTGCCCAAGCAAGGGGGGCCCACTCGTGGGCGTCGGTACTGGCACTGGGCCCCTCATAGTACAGCGGTGCGTCTGACGGCGGGTGTGCACCACCACCGTCAGAGACACTTGATTGCACTATGAGGGACCCTGTGCCAGTGCCCGCGCCCAAGAGTCGGCCTACCCACCTGTCCAGGGCAACGGCACTCGCACGGTGTCGTGCGCTAGGTGGTGACCCCGGCCATGGGGGGGGGGAGGCAGCACAGTTAGGGAGTTTTAGAAAGTGGCATATGTTGATGTTGGACATTTAGCTGATGCAAAAGGCGAAATAGGTGAAGTCCCAGGAAGAGGTGGACCAAAGCAAGCCATTTTTCTGTCACCCTATGTGTCATCAGGGGAAGGTGGGACAAAATCCTTGGAAACCCATGCATGGTTCATTTTAATGAAGGTTAGATCATCCACATTTTGGGTTGACAGACGGGTCCTTTTTTCTGTCAGGATTGATCCAGCTGCACTGAAGACTCTTTCCGATAGCACACTTGCAGCTGTAAGGCATATTGGGCCAATTCAGGCCAGGTGTCCAGTTTAGCGGCCCAATAGTCAAAGGGGAATGACCTGTGTGGGAGAACATCGATATGGGAGGAAAAGTAGTTTGTTACCATAGTTGACAACTGCTGTCTCCTGTCACTTTCCATCGATGCAGTATTACCAGTTGTGTGAGCGGTATTTGAAAAATCAGTCCACAACATTGTCATGAAACCCCTGTCTCCAACGCCACTTCTGCTGTGTGCACCACGAACACCTCTGCCAAGCTGCCCCCGGCCCGTACGGCTCGTGTGAGAACCATCACCGCTGCTGTGTGCTGGGAATGCCTCAAGCAACCGATTTACCAGAGTTGCTTGTTTATTAGCCAATATTAGGTCAAGGTTCTCCTGTGGCATGATGTTTTGTAATTTGCCTTTATAGCGTGGATCCAGGATGCTGGCCAACCAGTAGTCGTCATCGTTCATCATTTTGGCAATGCGGGGGTCCCTTTTTAGGATCCGCAAGGCATAATCTGACATGTGGGCCAATGTTCCCGGTGTCAATGATGCACTGCGAGTGCTGGGTGGAGGAGCACTTTCTGGCAAATCCACATCCCTCCAGTCACGCACAAACCCTGTACCAGACCTTGCCACGCCAACATTTTCACTTGCCCCACGAGATGCATCCTCCTCCCCTAAGTAATCATCCCCATCATCATCCTCCTCCTCCTCTTCTTCCTCCACCTCGTCCAGGAGAGGTCCCTGAGCAGACAATGGCTGAATGTCATCAAGGATTCCCTCCTCCTCTTCCTCCTCATCAACATTGGCTGCAGACGCCTGCTCCTTACGGTGCGTCAAAGTTTGCATGAGCAGACGCATAAGTGGGATGCTCATGCTTAGGATGGCGTCGTCTGCGCTTACCAGCCGTGTGCATTCCTCAAAACACTGAAGGACTTTACAGAGGTCTTTCAGCTTCGACCACTGCACACCTGTCAACTCCATGTCTGCTCTCAAAGTGCCTGGCCGTGTATCCTCCCACAAATGCATTATGGCCTGCCTCTGCTCGCACAGCCGCTCCACCATGTGCAGGGTGGAGTTCCACCTTGTTGCAATGTCGATAATGAGGCGGTGGTTGGGAAGGTGGAGCAATCGCTGCAGCTTCTGCATACGAACGGAGTGTACAGGCGACCGGCGGATGTGCGCGCACAGTCTTCGCACCTTCTGGAGCAGGGCTGTTAACTCCGGATAATTTTTGAGGAAGCACTGCACCACCAGGTTCAAGGTGTGAGCCAAGCAAGGTATGTGGCTGAGTTTTGAAAGGGCTATGGCTGCCACAAAATTACGGCCGTTATCACTAACTACCTTGCCTGCCTCAAGATGTACACTGCCCAGCCATGACTCAGTTTGTTGCTTCAAGTACTTGGCCAGCACCTCGGCGGTGTGTCTGTCGCCCAAACACATCATCTGCAACACAGCCTGCTGACGCTTTCCACTAGCTGCTCGATAGGGGGACACATCGTGTGCAACAGTGGCAGCTGCAGATGGAGTGCTCGTACGACTGCGCTCTGTGGACGAGCTTTCGCTTCTGGAGGAGGAGGAGGGTCGAACGCCTACAGCCAACTGTTTCCTATACCGTGGGCTAGGCAGCACTGTCCCACCACCGCTGTCCCCTGTGGACCCTGCATCCACCACATTAACCCAGTGCGCAGTGATGGACACGTAACGGCCCTGGCCATGCCGACTGGACCATGCATCAGTTGTGAGGTGCACCTTTCCGCTCACTGACTGCTTGAGTGCATGGACAATGCGGTCTTTCACATGATGGTGGAGGGCTGGGATGGCTTTGCGAGAGAAGAAGTGGCGACTGGGTAGGTCATAGCGTGGTACTGCATAGGCCATGAGTTCGCGGAAAGCTGCGCTTTCCACCAACCGAAAGGGCATCATCTCAAACGAGATTAGTTTGGCAATGTGGGCGTTCAAACCCAGTGTACGCGGATGAGAGACTGAGTACTTTCTTGACCTACTCATAGTGTCTGGGAGGGTGAGCTGGACTTGAGAGCTGCATATGGTGGAAGTAGCGGTGGACAGGGCGGACTGAGAGAGGGTTGGTGATGGTGATGGAGTTGGTGTTCTTTCTGATGGCCTAGAATCAGTCTTTCGTTGATATAACAGTGGGATTCCCTGACTGCTGTGGCCTTGCAACGACACCTCAACATTTGCTGCTGTGCTAACCGGTGGGCTTACAGTGGGGGAAACAATGTAGCGTTGCTGACTACCTTCGTTGTGATCAGTTGCACATGTGGCACTTGAGGTTTGGTGTTGTGTCCACGCTTGCAAGTGCATGCTGGTTAAATGTCTAAGCATGCAACTGGTATTCAAATTTTTCAGATTTTTCCTTCGGCTAAAGGTCTTTGCGCACTTTGTTCAAAAAAGGGCCACACTGCACTCTTCCTACTTTGGCAGACATTTTGCGGCCTAGCACGCTGTGATCTTTTGACCCTCTGGACAAGCTGTCCAGCAACTCTTTTGATGTTTGGAACCTGTCTTTGGAGTGCTACGGGCCTGCCAGATAACAGCTGTTGCGATGTCGATGTCTGCTGTGGATGCTCCTCATCTGAGCTATTGGAAGCAGCACCCTCTTCCCCCAATGGATGCCAATCTGGGTCAACAACTGGGTCATCCATCACCTCCTCTTCTATGTCATGTGCACCTTCTTCTGTGTCACCGTGTATGGTGGTATAGTGTGCGGGAAGGGGCACCTGAGTCTCATCAGGGTCAGAATCTGGCTCTGTACACTGCGAGGACAATTTAGTGCTCTGAGTGAATGTACCAGCAGAATCATCCATCAGCGGCTGTGCATCAGTGCACTCCATGTCAGATTCATCTTGGCCTGGGTAATTCACCATTTGACTTGATAATCCAGGCATGGTATGTGAAAACAGCTCCATGGAGTAATCAGTAGTATGGCCTGCTTCATCCTTCAATCTTGGTTGGGGTGAAGGACACAAGGAAAGGTGTGGTTCATGAACATGAGCCTCCAATGACGACTCAGTGCTTTTACTTTTTACAACTGAAGAAGAGGAGGCGATAGAGCTGGAGGCTGAGTCAGCAATGTAAGGCAAAACTTTTTCCTGATGCTCTGGCTTTAAAAGCGGTTTGCCAACTCCTAGAAAACTAAGCGTTCGAGGCCTTATGTAGCCAGACGATGACGCAGGCTCAACACCTCCTGCATTCGGTCCTATTTTGCTCTTGCCACTACCATCAGATCCACCACCAACACCATCATTACCAGCTGCCAACCCCCGCCCAATTCCACGGCCTCTTCCACCAGCCTTCCTCATTTTTGGTAGAAATGTAGACAAAATCCAACAAACTATATAGTAATGTAAAACAAGGTACAAGGTGTCTATAGGACAGGGGACATTTTGAATTTCTGCAGACACTTGTGGACACTGGACACTTTTGGATTGTGTGAGGCCCAATGAATATCTGAGCGCTATGTGACAGGCTCGATGGCACAGCTGTGACCAAAGTGACGAGAGGATAAGGGAGATTTTGAATCTCTGCGCATACTTTTGGACACTGGACACTTGTGGATTGTGTGAGGCCCAATGAATATCTGAGCGCTATGTGACAGGCTCGATGGCACAGCTGTGACCAAAGTGACGAGAGGATAAGGGAGATTTTGAATCTCTGCACACACTTTTGGACACTGGACACTTGTGGATTGTGTGAGGCCCAATGAATATCTGAGCGCTATGTGACAGGCTCGATGGCACAGCTGTGACCAAAGTGACGAGAGGATAAGGGAGATTTTGAATCTCTGCGCACACTTTTGGACACTGGACACTTGTGGATTGTGTGAGGCCCAATGAATATCTGAGCGCTATGTGACAGGCTCGATGGCACAGCTGTGACCAAAGTGACGAGAGGATAAGGGAGATTTTGAATCTCTGCGCACACTTTTGGACACTGGACACTTGTGGATTGTGTGAGGCCCAATGAATATCTGAGCGCTATGTGACAGGCTCGATGGCACAGCTGTGACCAAAGTGACGAGAGGATAAGGGAGATTTTGAATCTCTGCACACACTTTTGGACACTGGACACTTGTGGATTGTGTGAGGTCCAATGAATATCTGAGCGCTATGTGACAGGCTCGATGGCACAGCTGTGACCAAAGTGACTACAGGATAAGGGAGATTGGATTGCTTTTAAAAAAGCAGTTTGCGGAGCAGTGGGTAAACAGCAATGCCAGCCTGTCAGGAAGCCTTAAAAGGCAGCCCAACAACCAACACCACTGATACACCACAATATAGCCTCCCCTTGGACTGCACACACAGTGACTTGTGTGTTGTGCAGGCCAAATCGCTAGCAGCAGAAGCAGTTTTTTTTGTCTTCTTCCCTGCCTAACGCTCTCCCTACAGAATCAGCAGCAACCTCTCCCTATACTGAGATCGGCAGAAGTAAGATGGCGGTCGGCGTGCACGCCCTTTTATACCCCCTGTGACGCCCACCAAAGCAAGCCAATCACTTGCATGCCCTTCTGAAAGATGGTGGTGACCCCTGCCTATGTCATCACGTTGCCCACAGTGTCCGTGGATCCTGATTGGCTCTAAAAGAGCGCAAAACAAACTTTTGAAACTCGACTTTGGCGCGTAAGTCGCCGACCTCGTGTCCGACCTCATCCTAGGGTCGGGTTTCGTTTCATGAAACCCGACTTTGACAAAAGTCGGCGACTTTTGAAATTTTTCGACCTGTTTCGCTCAACTCTACTCTTGTTCCTTCTGCTGCCCCTCCGGGTTCCAGCACCATCAGCTGGTCCTCGGTCATTCCATTGGCTCTTGTAGCTTCTGCTACCCATCCGGGTTCCAGTACCGTCAGCTGGTTCTCGGCAGTGCCTTTTGTTTAGGTGCCTCCTTCTCGGTATCCGAGTTCCAGCAACGTCTGCTGGTCCTTGGTAATGCTTTCTGGCACAGGTACCTCCTTCTTAGTAACTGAGTTCCAGTACCATCAGCTGGTCCTCGGTAGCGCCATTGGCTCTTGTACCTTCTGCTACCCCTCCGGATTCCAGTACTGTCAGCTGGTTCTCGGCAGTTCCCCAGTCTTCTTGTACCTTCTGCTACATTTCCAAGTTCAAGCTTTTTGAAATGGTTTTTGGTAATCACTCTGGATCTCCCTGACGACGACCCTGAAGACGACGATCCTGAAGACCACCCTGAAGAAGACGACTACCCCAAAGACGATGACCCTGAAGACGACCCTGAAGACCACCCCGAAGAAGACGACCCCAAAGACGACGACCCTGAAGACCACCCCAAAGAAGACCAAAAAGATGACCCTGAAGAAGATGACCAAGAGGTCAAAGAACATGAAGGCAACCACCAAGATACAGAACAACAAGAGACAGAAGACCAAGAAGCAGAAGAACATTAAGCATAAGACTAAAAATCAGAGCAAAAGATATTATTTAAATTATAAGCAGAAGAAGACTAAGTAGTGTATGGGGGTGAGTCCATTCCGCCTCGTGGTGCCCCTGGAAAATGCCTGCTGCTGCAGGCCAAACTGAACACGGACAAATCCTGTTGTAAATTTTTTGTGACAGACAGAATGGAAGGTGTAATCTTCAAACTTTTATAGATAACAACTACAGGAATGCCTGTCACAAATAAGAATATGATGAAGAATAGGAAGAAGATGAAGAAGTAGAATATGAAGAATAATAGTTGAATAAGAATATGAAGAATGTAAAAAAAAAAAGAATAGGAAGAAGGTGAAGAAGAAGATGAATAAGGTGAAGAAGTTGATGAAAAAGATGCTGCTGCTGCTGAGGATGAAGGAGAAAGTGTGGGAGAAGTAAAAAAAAAGGTGAAGAGCATTGAAGTCGTGAAACATACATATCTGACAAAATATAAAAAATGTTAACATAGTCAATATCTTTAACTCCGAACGTCTTAAAAAAAAAATTATTCCTGCTATTCCATTTGATTGGGCTAAACCTCTATGACTTTAATGTCTCCTCTACCTACCCCAATACATTCTGCATTATTCTTAGTTGTTTTCCTTCATGTAGAATTAACCTACAAGGAAAGAAAGGGTTGATTTTAATTCCGATATTTCTGTCCCATTGACTTGCATTGGTTTCCGGTATCGGAATCGGCGATATCAGATGCTTTTTGGGTATCGGTCCGATCCAATCCGATCTGATATTTCCTGTGTTGTCCTGCAACACAGCTGTGCTTGCAAATCAGGTTGCTCCTGTGTGTGCTCTGTTTTCTTCCAGTGTGGATGTCCCCCTCTGATTCAGAACATTTGGGGACTCTCCCAGCGTTTCTATTTAGTAAATGTATTCATGGATACAACTTTTTAGTTAGCTATGTGGAAGCTTGGTGTGTCCCAGGTCTTAAACTTAGCACCTCTATCACGGCAGGCTGCACTAATACGTATAGGAGAATGTTGTCTGCCAAAAGATCTAATTAGTATTCTTTTTTATAACCATATAGCCCTGGTACATAGAGATGTATTCTATATACCGTACATGTATATCAGAGGTTAATAAAGTTTTAAGATTTTTTGCTTCATAATATTAGTAAAAAAAAATCATAACTTGTGCAATATATTGAACAGTATGGATTGTCATGACAGCCGGGGGTCGGAAGAAGACCCCTGTGCCTGTCATCGTGAATCTCCTATGAACACCAACCGGTGATTTCTGCTATACATAGCAAAACTGAAACCCTGCTATGTGTAACACAGGTGATCGGATTATTGCAGCTTCAAGTCTCTTAGGCCGGTTTCACACTAGCGCATTTTCAACGCGCGCACGGCCGGGGGTAGCTCCGCCCCCGATCCGGCTCTCTGCCCGGCGTGCCCGCCCCTTCCTTGTAGCGCCGCCTCCTAGCGGACAGCGGCGCCTGCGATCGGCGCACCCTATCTTTAGCATAGGGTGCGCCGATCGTGCGCAGGCCGTGCGCTAGTTGCGCTTTGACCTGCGCTGCGCACTTTTGACGGTGCGCCGTGCGCGCCAAAATCCGAAAAGTTTGATTTTGGCACGCACGGCGCACCATCAAAAGTGCGCAGCGCAGGTCAAAGCGCAACTAGCGCACGGCCTGCGCACGATCGGCGCACCCTATGCTAAAGATAGGGTGCGCCGATCGCAGGCGCCGCTGTCCGCTAGGAGGCGGCGCTACAAGGAAGGGGCGGGCACGCCGGGCAGAGAGCCGGATCGGGGGCGGAGCTACCCCCGGCCGTGCGCGCGTTGAAAATGCGCTAGTGTGAAACCGGCCTTAAGGGGACAATTTAAGCCAGTAAAAAAGTAAATAAAAAGTTTTAAAAACATATTAAAAAAATAAAACAAAACACAAGTTTAAATCACCCTACTTTTGCCCCATTCAAAATAAAACAATTAAAAGAAATAAAAAATAAACATATTTTGTATCACTGGATTCTGGAATGTCCGATCTACCAAAATATAAAGTAAATTATTCAGCTTGGTAAACTATGCAATGAGAAAAAAATTGAAACTCCAGAATTACGTTTTATTGGCTGCCCCAAAATTGCAATAAAATGCAATAACAGATAAACAAAACATTGTACTCCAAAATGATATTAATAAAAATGTTTGCACGGTGTGCAAAAAATAAGCCCTCACCCAGCACCAGATCCCCTAAAATAGCTATGGGTCTCTTGGTAAATAGCGACATAAGAAAATTTCTTTTTCTTAAAAACTTCAGATTTTTTTTTTTCACCACTTAAAAATAAATCTATATATGTTTATTGTTTGCCTTCTCGTTCCTTGGGAATCATGTTGCCAGGTCAGTTTTAGCATTTAGTGAACATTGTAAATAAATTTAAAAAAAAAACAGTTGTGGAATTGCACTTTGCAATTTTTTTTCCCATTTTTCAGTACTGTACACTATATGTTAAAATCAATGGTGGCATTCAAAAGTACAACGCGTTCCGCAAAAAAACAAGCCTTCATACAGCTATTTTGATGGAAAAAATAAAAAGCTATGGCTCTGGAAAGAAGGAGAGCTAAAAAAGAAACCACAAAAATTAAAAAATCGCAAGGTTGTGAAGGGATTAAATATGGGGAAAAAAAGGTTTTTCGAGGCCCTCCTCCACATGTCTTCCATGTGTATTGCAGTCCTGACTTTTAATTTTTAGCTGCCCTTCCACTTAGTGCCTAGACTTTACCAGTCTAGGAGTCCTACTCCTTAAAAATAGGAAAAAAAAAATTTCTCTGAGGTCCTCCTCTACGTATCTTCCAGGGTGTACTACAGTCTTCCTTCTAATTTTTGGCAGCCCTTGCATTGACCGTATATGCTCGGTGAGTTTTAGAATCCCTACTTCATAGCTTAAACAGGATGTGTCAGACCATGTCATACACACCACATGCCCAAATAAGGTAGTAAAATGTTAAAATTTCATTTACTGGTGACTACCGGTGGGTGCAGTTTTATTTAACGCTCTACTATATCATCTACTGTAGTCATAGGCAATGGGGAAATACCGTGAGATATGGCCCAGCTACTAAGGGGTGCAGGAGGCTTTTTTTTCACTTTTTGATTTTGCCATATATACCATTCATTATACAGGAAAGAATGTTTCCTTACATTTTTTCCTGTAATATCCATTTTATTTTGGTTGTGTATGTTTTGTTGTCAGTCCGTAAAATTAGCGTAATACTCAGACAAAATGATTCCCAGCAGCGACCTGGGAGACAGAGATACGTACAGGTGTCTTCCCCAAGCTGTTCCGATTCTATTTGAGTGCTGTTTTCATCCATTTCAACAATTTTCCTGCCCCCTAGATCTCCTGTTATGGTCTACAGTAAATATGCTAGAGTTTCCCATTGACTTCCATTATACTGGGTACTCGAGTCAAACTTGTCACGGGTTTACCATGACAGTGTGGAGTCAGAAGACCGCAGCGTCTGATTGCTGCTACTATCGTGCTGAGAAGCACTTCTCCTTCATTTTAAATTTGTTTATTTCTTCTGGCAGAACAGGGGTTAATTGGCCATGTTGAAAATCCCTGTGCTCGTAGCTGAGCTCGTTTAGTCACTCCTTTCCCCTTTATAATCTGGGCTCTGATACAAATCCTTGTCAGAGCAAGCATTTGCTGCATGGCTAAAGGTTGGAGAGGAGTTCATATGAGAAAGCGAGCTGGAGAAGTTATCTGTGACTGTTGCTTGGTTTGTATGACTGGTAATTCCCTATCCTTCTCTATTTTGGTTTATTCCCTTACCTCCAGGCCCTAGTGCTTTCCTCTGTTACATGTGAGTGAATATTTTGTATGCCTGGAGTTTTCTATTAACCCTTGTTTGTGTTGCCTTCTCGGGTTGGTGTACTACGGTTCACAGTAGCGCCCCCTCTTTCTGGATGGGGGAAGAGAACAGACGGAGGGCTAACTCAGGAGTTAAGGCAAGGTTGTAGGCACCGGCATTTTCACCTTCAGAAGTATCCCTGGGAGTAGGGTGAGCTAGGGCGCCCCGTCCCGGGTCACCCGACAGCTGTGTCATGACAGAAACCGTCCAAGGGTCTGACCTGCTCAATTCGAGTACTTGAACATTTATTGCTTGCTCATCACTATCTTTTATAGCAAGTGCAAACAAACAGAACAGAGATTAGTGGCTAATTAATTGCTAATGCAAAATATCCCTCCATTAGGAAATATTAGCGGTAATACTCTCGCTTCTTTGTATAATATAAAATAAAACTCCTATTTGATCCCTATTTGAAAAAACTACCGCAAAACGTGCGTCGGGGCTGAGCGTGGCTCATGGGTATATTTACTTACACATTATGGGTAAGCTTATTTTCTGACTTTCTAACCTTGTTCTTTGGATCTACTATACCACTGCCATGTGTAGCAGGGCAGCATATTTATAACTATGTGCACTGGTTCCTCTACCCTTATTATAATATTTTGTATATCGTTGTCTTTAATACATGGATCAGGTTCTCTTTTGACTACCATAATGATGTGATTTACTATGACTATTGTGTGGTAGCGCTGTCATTCAAGGTTGGGGGACACTCGCTTGGCAGCAAATAAATCACATCCGGTACAGGTTTTCCATAAAACCATATCAGTCTGTGAGGTTTATTCACCATCATAAACCACGGCAGCAATATACAACAGCTTAGCGTCCATTATATATTTTCACATTGCAGCATAGCGTCCATTAAACAGGCTATTCAGCCCCAGTGTTATCTCACCCACGTCAGGGTTCCCATATGGCTGTTTCTCCAGGCTGTGTAAATCCACTCACTCCTCAGGGACTCTCAGACGCTGGCCGCCATTACACACGCACAGCCACTCCACAGGCTGTTAGTGAGGAGATCCTTCTCCTCACGGGACCTTCTAAACTGGACCAATCAGGTCCCAGCATACACACCTTGTGACCTACCCTGGCCACCTTATATGGTCCGTAGCCACGCCCACTGGGTCACATGACTATGACCTCATCACAGGTCCTTCACACATTTACAAAGCCTTTTACTATAGGCGTTTTCAGACACACCCCTGGGTGGATTTGTAGGTAACCAGAACCCGCCCATCTCTCTAGTTACCTGAAGACTTCTTCCTTACACTTAGAAACAACACCTCAGCAATAGAGTTGAGCGATACCAGCCGATACATGAAAATATCGGATCGGAATGGATCGGCCGATCTTAAAAAAAAAAAAAGTATCGGTATCGCCGATTCCGATACCGGGAACCAATGCAAGTCAATGGGGCCAAAATATCGGAATTAAAAAAAACCCTTTTTTTCCTTGTAGGTTAATTCTACATGAAGAAAAACAACTAAGAATAATGTAGAATATATTGTGGGAGGTGGAGGAGACATTAAGGCCATAGAGGTTTAGCCCAATCAAATGGAATAGCAGGAATTAAACTTTTTTTTTAAAGACGTTAGGAGTTACAAAGATATTGACTATGTTAGCCTCATTTATATTTTGCCAGACATGTATGTCTTCTTCTTCTTTCTTCTTCTTCTTCTTCTTCCTTTTTTTACCTTCTTCTTCTTATTATTCCTTTTTTTACATTCTTCTACTTCCTTTTTTTACATTCTTCTTCTTATTCCTTTTTTTACATTCTTCTTCTTATTCCTTTTTTTAAATTCTTCTTCTTATTCCTTTTTTTCATTCTTCTTCTTCCTTTTTTTACATTCTTCATATTCTTCCTTTTCTTACATTCTTCATATTCTTCTTATTCAACAATTATTATTCTACATATTCAACTTCTTCATCTTCTTCCTATTCTTCTTCATCATACTCTTGTTTGTGTCAGGCATTCCTGTAGTTGTTATCTAGAAAAGTTAGAAGTTTACACCTTACGTTCTGCCTGTCACAAAAGATTTACAACAGGATTTGTCCTCGTTCAGTTTGGCCTGCAGCAGCAGGCCTTTTCCAGGGGCACCACGAGGAGGAACGGACTCACCCCCATACACTGCTTAGTCTTCTTCTGCTTATAAATAAGATAATATCATTTGCTCAGAGTATTAGTCTTATGCTTAATGTTCTTCTGCTTTGTTTTTTATGCTTCTTTGTCTTCTCTCTCTTGTTGTTCTGCATCTTGGTGGTTGTCTTCCTGTTCTTTGTCCTCTTGAACCAGCTGACGGTACTGGCACCCGGAGGGGCAGCAGAAGGAATAAGAGCCAATGGCACAACCGAGGACCAGCTGACGGTGCTGGAACCCGGTTACTAAGCAGGAGGTACCTGTGCTACAAAGCACTACCAAGGACCAGCAGACGTTGCCGGAACTCGGATACCGAGATGGAGGCACCTAGGCCAAAGGCTCTGACGAGAACCAGCTGACGGTGCTGGAACCCGGAGGGGTAGCATAAGCTGCAAGAGCAAATGGAAATAGCGAGGACCAGCTGACAGTGCTGGCACCCGGAGGGGCAGCAGAAGGAATAAGAGCCAATGGCACAACCGAGGACCAGCTGACGGTGCTGGAACCCGGTTACTAAGCAGGAGGTACCTGTGCTACAAAGCACTACCAAGGACCAGCAGACGTTGCCGGAACTCGGATACCGAGATGGAGGCACCTAGGCCAAAGGTTCTGACGAGAACCAGCTGACGGTGCTGGAACCCGGAGGGGCAGCTGAAGTTACCCCTGAAAAGCAAAGTTGGCATGCCGCAAGCTGGCCGCAGTTACCGAATCACACAGTCCTACAGGGGGTGCTTGTCCTACTGGCACTACGGAACAAGCCTTTCTTACCAGAACCCGCAGTCCACATAGGAAGCACCTAAACTGCTGGCACCCTAGCCTCGGCTAACCCAACCGCAACACGACATGGCAACTTGGGGTGGCAAACTGACATTGACACTTCCCGGAAACAGCAGGCAGGGCTGGAACCAAGCTGGGCAGGAGGGAGTACCCGTGCCAAAGTCAGTTATGAGCAGCAACTGGCAATGTTGGAGCCCAGGGACAAGCACTTAGCAGGCTGAGGCCTGATGTGCTGTCAATTGGGAGGCAGCAGGACAGATTGCCATCAAAACAGCAGGGGAACAGCTGACGTTACTGAACCCCACAAACACAGGAGCTAGTGTTTTACTCGGCACTTCCGAGTAAATGGGAATGTGGACAGAGCAGGCGACATTGCCGGACACACATCAGGGGATTAACTGACCGGACTGAACACCTGTAACACAGGAACAAGTGTGGATTGTGCAGACGCCACTTCGGAGCTGTAACTGGCAGGGTTGGAGGACAGGGGAAATACGAGAGACAGAGGAGCCACAGGCCTAATTGGAGCACGGTTAAAAATCAGTAGTAGTACGACTGTGTAGGCAGCAGGAGACTTTGCCATCCACACAGCAGGGGATCAGCTGACGTTACTGAACCCCACAGAGACACGGGAGCAAGTGTCTCTTTCCGTGTGGACGGCACTTCTGAGCTACAACTGGCTGTGTTGAAGCCCAGGAAATAGGAGGGTGTAGGCAGAGGCCTACTGTCTTTGGAATGTGGTGACAGCAGGAGAGACTGCCATCCACACAGCAGGGGAACAGCTGGCGTTACTGAACCCCACTGAGACACGAGAGCAAGTGTCTCTTTCCGTGTGGACGGCACTTCCGAGCTACAACTGGCTGTGTTGAAGCCCAGGAAATAGGAGGGTGTAGGCAGAGGCCTACTGTCTTTGGAATGTGGTGACAGCAGGAGAGACTGCCATCTCCACAGCAGGGGAACAGCTGGCAGTGCTGAACCCCACTAACACTTGAACGAATGTGTTTGGCTCTGTGGAGACGACACTTCTGAACACCAACTGACGCTGTTGGAGCCCAGGATTAGGCGAGGAGCAGGCTGGGGCCTGTTGCTTTTGGCAGGTGAAGGCAGCAGGAGACTTGCCATCTCCACAGCAGGGGAACAGCTGGCAGTGCTGAACCCCACTAACACTTGAACGAATGTGTTTGGCTCTGTGGAGACGACACTTCTGAACACCAACTGACGCTGTTGGAGCCCAGGATTAGGCGAGGAGCAGGCTGGGGCCTGTTGCTTTTGGCAGGTGAAGGCAGCAGGAGACTTGCCATTTCCACAGCAGGGGAACAGCTGGCAGTGCTGAACCCCACTAACACTTGAACGAATGTGTTTGGCTCTGTGGAGACGACACTTCTGAACACCAACTGACGCTGTTGGAGCCTAGGATCAGGCGTGGAGCAGGCTGGGGCCTACTGGATTTTGGCTGGTGTAGGCAGCAGGAGACTTGCCATCTCCACAGCAGGGGAACAACTGGCAGTGCTGAACCCCACTAACACTTGAACGAATGTGTTTGGCTCTGTGGAGACGACACTTCTGAACACCAACTGACACTGTTGGGGCCCAGGATTACGCATGCCGCATGCAGAGGCCAATGGGCAGCGGTTTTTATGGAGGTTGTTGACTACTACTGATTCTAACCATGCTCCACTTAGGCCTCTGGCTCCACTGTCTCTACTATTTACCCTGGCCTCCAACCCCGCCAGCTACATCTCTGAAGTGGCGTCAGCACAATCTACACTTGTTCCTGTGTTACTGGTGCCCAGTCCCGTCAGTTGATCCCCTGATGTTTGTCCGGCAAGTTCGCCAGCTCTGTCCTCATTCCCACTACTGGTTATGGGAATGTGGACAGAGCAGGAGACCTTGCCGGACACACATCAGGGGATAAACTGATGGGACTGAGCCACAGGAACACAGGAACAAGTGTAGATTGTGCTGACGCCACTTCAGAGATGTAGATGGCGGGGTTGGAGGCCAGGGGAAATAGTAGAGACAGTGGAGCCAGAGACCTAAGTTGGGTATGGTTAAAAATCAGTAGTGGTTTGAATGTTGATGGAGCTGGTGACTTTGCCGTCCACACAGCAGGGGATCAGCTGGCGTTACTGAACCCCACTAACACAGGAGCTAGTGTGTTTCTCTGTGCAGACGACACATCTGAGCGACAACTGGCTGTGTTGAAGCACAGGGATTATAGTTCAGGTGGTAGAAAAATGAACACACCAGCAGACCTGGATACAGTTGACAACCACTAATTTAGTCTGTAAGAGGAATGGCAAAGTCTTTGGAGATCCAGGCCTTGTTCATTTTCAGAAAAGTCAGCCGGTCAACATTATCGGAAGATAGTCGCGTGCGACGGTCTGTTAGTACACCACCTGCGGCACTAAAGACACGTTCCGATAATACACTGGCAGCAGGGCAAGCCAGCACCTCCAATGCATACTGGCTAAGCTCTGGCCATGTATCCAGCTTAGAGACCCAAAACTTGAAGGGGGAAGAGCCATCTGGGAGTACAGCGACAGGGCAAGACATGTAGTCTGACACCATCTGACGGAAGCATTGCCTCCTGCTGACTCGAGGCGTCGCTGATGGTGTAGACAATTGTGGTGGACACGCAAAACTTTGCCACATTTGGGCCATAGTGGTCTTGCCTTGTGCTGCGGCGCTGCCTCTGCTCCCTCTTTGTGCAGAGTTTCCTCCACTGCCTCGACGCACAGAGCTGCTTTGTAAAGCAGTAGCAACAATGCTGTCGGGTGGAATGGAAAACATTATGGACTGCACCAGTGACTCTTCGTACTCCCGCAGTTTACGCTCCCGGTTCAACGTTGGTATGAGCCTTTGTACGCTGTCCCGGTAGCGAGGATCTAGGAGGGTGTACACCCAATAATCAGCCGAGACGAGAATGTGGGCGATGCGGCGGTCGTTTCTCAGGCACTGCAGCATGAAATCAACCATGTGCTGCAGACTCCCAACTGCCAAAGAACCGCTGTCCCCTGTTTGAGGCGTGAACTCGGCCTGCTCTGCATCACCCCACCCTTGCTGTACATACTGAGTAGAGGTTTGTTACCTCCCTCCTCTGGAGAGATGTCTTCCTCCTCCATCGACTCCTCCTCATCCTCCTCACAAAGTGTCCCCTGCCTAGGCCTTTGTGAGGAAACACGTAGCGCAGACTGTCCAGAAGCAGATGGCATTTGGGACTCCTCATCCTCCACCTCTTCCGAAACCTCATCCCTTAGTGCTTGCAGTGTTTGTTGAAGCAGGCAGATAAGGGGGACAGTCATGCTGACTAGTGCATCATCTGCACTCGCCATCCACGTGGATTCATCGAAGGCACGCAAAACGAGGCAGATGTCCTTCATAGAGGCCCACTCAATGGTGCTGAAGTGTGAACGGCGCACAGTGCGACTTGTTTGCGCCTGATGCAGCTGGTACTCCATGACTGCTGCCTGCTGCTCACACGACCGCTCCAACATATGTAACGTTGAATTCCACCGGGTGGGTAGGTCACATATGATGCGATGTTCCGGAAGGCCAAATCATCGCTGCAGAGCAGCGAGGCGCGATCTTGCCGTGCTGGAACGCCGTAAGTGAGCGCACTCTATGCGGACCTTGTGCAACAGTGCATCAAGATCCGGATAGTCCCTCAGAAAGCTCTGCACGACCAAGTTAAGCACATGTGCCAGACATGGGATGTGTGTGAGGTTGCCTAGGCCAAGAGCTGCCACCAGATTTCGGCCATTGTCACACACTACCAAGCCCGGCTGGAGATTCGCTGGCCCAAACCACACATCGCTCTCCTGCTTGATAGCATTCCAGAGCTCCTGCGCTGTGTGGCTTCGATTCCCCAAAGAAATTAATTTGAGTACAGCCTGTTGACGTTTGGCCACGGCTGTGCTCATATCGGTCGTAACAGGCTCCTGCTCTGCTGTTTCTGAGGAACTTGAGTAGGAGGAGGAGTCTATGTGTACAGACTGGAGTCCTGCAATCCGTGGCGTTGGAAGAACTCGTACAGCGCCACTCTCCAGATCTGTACCCGGCTCCACAACATTGACCCAGTGGGCAGTGAGGGAAAGGTATCGTCCCTGTCCATGGTTACTGGTCCACGCATCGGTGGTCAGGTGGACCTTGCTACTAACGGCGTTTAGTAGCGCATGTTTTATTTTGCCCTCAACATGTTTCTGCAGGGCAGGGACGGCTCGCCTGCTGAAAAAAAAAGCGGCTGGGCATGTTGTATTGGGGGACTGCCAATGCCATTAAGGCCCGGAAGGTGTCAGTGTCCACCAGCCTGAATGACAGCATTTCAACTGCCAGAAGTTTGGCAATGCCAGCATTCAGAGACTGTGCTCGGGGATGGTTTGCCGAGTAAGGGCGCCTTTTATCCCATGCCTGTGCTACCGATGGCTGTGATGGATGGGAACGTGCTGCTATGGGTGGAATCTGACAGGGTCTCCGGACAACAGTGGCAGAGGTTCTTCCTTGGCGATCCTGTGAGGAAGCCGAACCAGCAGTGTGTGAGCTGGAGGAAGAGGCCCCAACACGAACTGAAGAGGTGGTAGGTGGTGCTGTACGCTGGCCTACGTCTTCAGGGTGTCTCTGTGTCGGGGTCGTAAACGACAATAAATCCTCATTCACCAGTCATTCCAAATCATTGTGCGAGCGCAAAACATCTGGTACCAATTAAGAATGACTCAGACACGCAGCTGATTCAGTCTTAGCTAATGTCCCGCATCCACACCTGTCAGGAGCAGTACAACAACTGGCTTTATTTACAAATACACAATACTATATTGAGTGTTAGGGGAAGGCGTGCATTAGGCGGGGTTTATGCAGTATACATCTAGTGTCCAGTCTCTCTCTGATTCGTCAAAAAGTCTCCCGATGGTTACTTCTTCTTCACATTCCTGAGTTATCTTTTTTTAGGAGAAATGAAACTTAACTCTTTAGACACTGAATTTAAGTGAAAGTGAACACTGGCAGCCATCTTTAATACAGTTACATTTGCATTAGCAAGCAATTAGGAAAAACTTATTGTTTCACAGTATAAAAGTATAAAAGTTATATATGAAAATATATTTTCACCTTGACAATCCCCCCTAAACACTAAGTTTTTCCCTTAATGAAAGATCCTTCGAGACTGTCCATGCGATGGGAAAAGGGGAGGTGGATTTCTTCATCCAGACACCTCAGAAGCTCTCCCCTAGCGAGAGGCCTCCAGGCAGCTGAACCCTTCACTAACCTCACATGGAGTTCTCCCGCTGTCCCTAAACTAAGTCTCTTAACATCATCTGAGAATGGGGGGTTTTGTCTACTCTCTTGAGGGGAATATACTTAGGGATCTCCCCTAGATCAGTACCATCGTACTCTGGTGGGTCTACTTCTTGATTGAGGAAGGTGCCAGTCGGAGTTGCTTTGGCAATAACCTTTTTATACAAGGGAATAACACAACAAAGAGTTATCGATCCAATTACAAGGAGGGCAATCAGTACTATACAAGCTTGTTGAAGGAATCCCTTGAGTCCACCCAACCAGCCGGAAAAGAAAGATGTGTCTACTCCAGCATTAGTTTTCAATTCTGCTGCTAACCCAGTTATCTTTTTAAGGGCTATCATGGTTTTTCCATTCACCCCAGAGTTCTGAGGGATATAGGTACAACACTCCTCTCCCACCATCCCACAAACTCCTCCTTTCTCAGCTAATATCATATCAAGGGCTAGTCGATTTTGGAGTGTCATTCTAGTGTTAGGGCCCAATTCTTCAACTATACCTTGGAAGGCATCTTGGCTGAAATTGACAAACCTTTGTTCACTGTAATATATGTAATTGATCCATTCAACATTTTTATTAATCTGCACCTGTGGGATTATAGAAGCAAAGCCAGCATAGATCTGGTTCTGGGCTTTAAATTGGTCAGGCACCCCCCTTGGCACTCCAATAGCATCAATATATACTAGTGGATCTTCTTCATAACTCATATGGAGCTGATCGAGGCTTCTCCTTTTCCTGGTAGGTTCATCAGGTATCTTTGGATCCCAGGGTAGAATCTTGAACTGCATAGCTAGTTTAACAAGGGTGCATTGGCCTGTCCAGGCATTTGGCAACCTAGGACGGAGCTTACCATCTCCACATAACCAATAAATGTCATACATATATTGTGTATGTTTGATTAACAAGTCAGTATCTAGAGAACTATTCTCTTTGCAGAAACCTGTCTCGAAGATCCCTACTGGTGTACCTGTGGTGTCATGGGAATTATAGCAGGTGTAATTGTCAGCTAATACAGTTACTTCTCCTGGGACCTTTAGTTTGGGTTCCTTATGAATTAGTGGGACGTAATCTGGGCAATCAGTGGGCTTCAAACCTTTCAACAAATTCATGACACAGGCAGTGGTGTTGTCATCAGGGAAAAGCAATGCATGTGTGTATAGGTGTGTATTCGCAGCAGCACAAGCAATACATCCTACAGAGATATTCTGGACTTTTACATTGTACCTCACCCATTCTAACCACAAATTTTTCCTTGGGGCTGTTTGTGTTTCTATGGAGAAAACCTCTTGCCAACTGAGACCTGGAATGGGGATCACTTCATTAACTACATTTTGCAAACGCTCACCTGGGCCTATTTTAGGTGTACTGGTAACGGGGGCCTTGGTTGGTCTGAAGCTAATATCCTGAAGCCGTATATGGCCTAAATACGCATAAGGTCCAGCACTAAATACATAATTATAATGCCTTCCTAGTACGAACGTCTGCAGATCAGCAGATTGAGGGCTTTCAAGATTTAGGAGAAGGGGGTGACAGCTTCTACCCCATTTACAGCCCCTAAATGGTTGCAGAAGGGCTGTTAGATGCATTCTCTCACGAAGACTCCTACCCGTCCCATCCTTGGGGAACATGGCTTCGCTAGGTTTATATCCCCAATCATTCCCCGTACTCCAGGCAGCATCTGTCCAATAATGACAATTATTGTTGTCTTGTCTGGTAACACACATATAGAACTGGATGATCCCCTCTACCACCCGTTCAGTCTCAAGGCACTTGACTACATCACAGAAATCAAATCGCCAGATATTCACCGGGGCTGTCAGGTTTACCCAGAGAATAAAGGGACCAGAATTCTTATTTACAATAGGGGCCGAAGAGGTAGGGGCGAGGATGGCCCCCAGTCCCAAGGTCAAAAACAACAGCAACATTTCCCTTCAGTCACTACTGTGACTAAACACTGGTTCGGTCTCTTTTACAGTGTGAAGCATGAATCCAGGTGCTCTTTCCTTCAAGTTTTACTGCAGTGGGGGTGACCAGGATCACCGTGTGGGGTCCTTCAAATCTCGGCTGGAGACAATCTCTGCGCACAAACTTTTTCACATACACCAGGTCTCCTGGCACAAAGTCATGGACCACGTCACCTGTGGATTCTGGAAGAGAAGCAGAAACTGTAGAGTGGGTGTTAGACAGTTCCTTAGACAATGCAATCACAAATTGTACAACTTTATCATTTGTCTCAGACAACTCTTGTGGCCTAATGTCTCCTATTTTAGGTGGAGCACCAAAAAGAATCTCAAAGGGAGTCAGGCCGTGTTTTCCCTGTGGGGTGTGTCTGATATGGTATAGGACCACGGGGAGCAAATCTGGCCATGGGAGTGGGTGGTCCTGGCTCATTTTAAGCAACTGGGTCTTAATTGTGGAGTTCATTCTCTCAACTTTGGCTGAACTGGAGGGGTGATAGGGGGTGTGCAGACCCAAATCTGTCCCTAACATGTGCCACAATTCCTCGTAGACATTGGCAGTGAAGGCTGGGCCTTGATCTGATTCAACAACTTCGGGAATTCCAAATCTGCACGAAATTTCAGTGATGAGCTTCTTAGCTGTAGTTTTGGCAGTCATGTTGGTCACTGAGTAGGCTTCGGGCCATCCTGAGAACATATCCACAGCCACTAGGACGTACTCATACTTTCCTGACTTGGGCATCTGAATATGATCAACCTGGATTCTCTGCCAAGGGTAGTCTGGTTTGGCAAGATGCTGAAGTGGAACCTTGGCGGTGGCTGTTGGGTTACAGATGGCACAGACTGGGCAGGCTCTTGAGTAGGCTGTGACAGTGGTAGAGATTCCTGGGGCCCAGTAGAGCTTCTTGATACAGGCCAGAGCTTGGTTCTTTCCTCGATGAGTTGATCCATGAGCCCATGCTGCAACGGCTGGATACATTCTTTTGGGTAGACAGGGTTTCCCATCCACCTTATAGAGTCTAGGAAATTGGTATTGTCCGGCAGAACTACGATTCCCATGAATGGCTCCTGCAGCTTCCCACTGCTTCTTTTCTTCTTTAGAGGTCAACTTTTGTTCTTCCCACAATCTCTCTTCAGGTGGTCGGGCTGGCTTCCAGACAGATCCGGTGGCAGGGTATTCCATTTCCATGTCTTCTATCAACTCCCTCTTCTTTCTTCGGGCTTCGGACTTCTCAAAGTCTCGTTCTTCTTCGGCTTGGGTAGCTTCTTTGGTTGCCTGTTCTCTTGTTTGTGCTCTGGTAAGCACAGGCATCACAGATGTATCAGTGCCTTCCCAACAGGGTTTTTCTGGTGCTGTTTCTTCTTCTTCCCACTTTGCTGAGACATTCTTTATGGCAGCAGCTTTGGCAGCTTGATCTGCTAAATGGTTTCCTCTAGTCTCCTTTGAATTGACATTCCCGTGAGCTTTGACCTTGATCACCGCAATTTGTACAGGTAGCTCCAATGCCTTCATCAGGGCTTTAATCCTTAGTGCATGTTTAACAGGGGTTCCTGTAGCCGTAATGAACCCTCGGGACTTCCACAGGAATCCAAAATCGTGACAGATTCCATAGCCGTATCTTGAGTCAGTGTAGACATTGGCCGTCTTCCCTTCTGCAAGATAACATGCTTGTTGTAGGGCCACAAGTTCGGCTTCTTGAGCCGAAAGGTGAGGTGGCAAGGCTTCAGCCAGAAGGACTTCTGTTTCAGTGGTGACCGCATATCCAGTGTGGAACTTGCCATAAGAGTCTGCAAATCGAGATCCATCAGTCCATAGTTGCAAATCAGGGTTGAGAAGTTCTTGAGTTACCACATTTTGTGGTGCAGAGGCTTCTTGTTCCAGTGCTTTTACACAGTCATGCGGGTCATCAGGTGACCTCTCGTCTGGTAAGTCCTTATACCCGTCAGGGAACTCCCCCCTAGAATGTGGAAGCAAAGTGGCTGGGTTGATGGTAGTACATTTCTGGAAGGTGATGTTGGAGGGCAGAAGTAGAGAGCACTGAAGTCTGAGATGTCTTTGGCTCGTTAGATGCTTAGGAGATGTTTGTTGGAGGACAGCAGAGAGATCATGTCCAGCTTGAATGACCAAGTCATGACCAAGTGCTATGTCAGCAGACTTATCCAGAAGAACATGGGCTGCATGCACAGCCTTGAGGCAGGAAGGAGCAGTTCTGGCAACAGGGTCTAGCCTGGCTGAGTAGTAGGCCAGAGGACGGAAACGATCAGCATGTTTCTGTGCCAGCACACCAGAGGCATGTCCTTCAGATTCTGAAACAAAGAGATGAAACGGCTGAGTGTAGTCAGGGAGACCCAGAGCAGGGGCGCTGACAACAGCTTCCTTGAGAGCCAGGAAACAGTCCTTTTGCTGAGCATAGATATACGGATTTTCAGCATGATCCCAGTCCGGTCCTCCAGTCTTGAGGCAATCATACAAAGGTTGCATGAGTCTTGAAGCATCCGGAATCCACTGTCTGCAGTAGGTAATGAGTCCTAAGAAAGACTGCATAGCAGAGTATGTCTTTGGATAAGGGATATCCTCGATTGCATGTTTTCTGTCCTCGGTGAGGTGTCTCGAGCCTTGAGAGATGCAGTGTCCGAGGAAGACGACTTTCTCTTTGCACCACTGGACCTTGGCCTTTGAGACTTTGCAGTTGGCAGAATGAAGAAAAAGGAGCAAGGACTCAGAAGCAGCAAACAGATTCTCTTCAGTTCCACAGAGGAGTAGGTCATCAACATACTGGAGAAGCGTGACATGAAGATTCTGTAACACCCACGGATCCAGGGTCATCTTCATAGCATGAGTGAACTGGTTAGGGGAGTTCTGGGCACCCTGTGGTGTCCTGGTCCAGGTCAGCTGAGATCCTTGAAACGTGAAGGCAAATAAAAACTGTGAGTCTTCATGAAGCGGGACACTGAAGAAAGCATTAGCCAGGTCAATAACGGTGAAGAGTGTTGCTGAAGTAGGCACTTGAGAAAGCAAGGTGTTTGGGTTGGGTACCACAGGAGTTTCCAAGATGGTGGCTGAATTGACTGCTCTGAGGTCCTGTACAAGTCTGTACTTCGGAGGGTCTCCAGGAGCTGTCTTCTTCTTCACTGGAAACAGGGGTGTGTTACAGGGTGAAACACATCTGATTAGCACTCCAGAATGTAAGAGGGAGGTAATCTGAACTCCAAGGCTCCGCTCTTGGGCAGCCTTAAGCGGATACTGAGGTAGTCTGGGGTATGGGTGCCCAGGTTTGAGGTGGACTTTTACTGGAGGCACTTTGAGCAGACCCACATCCTCAGGTCCAGTTGACCACAGAGTGGTAGGTAGATTGGGCAAATCCGGGGAAGGTGTCGTTTGCAGAGTCATCATCATCAGAGGGAAAGCCTTAAGGACACAACGATCTTCAGTGCCTTGTTGTGAGGCAGGATCTTGTAATTGCAATTCCATCCCTTGATCACCGAAGATGATGGTAGCGTGAAGCCTTTGAAGGAGGTCAGCTCCTAGAAGGTTGACGGGGCAGGTTTCAGACACCAGAAATTTGGCAAAGACACCAGAGAATGGGCCAGCTGGGACGGGAACAGTGAGTGGTGATGAGGTTTGTTGACCTTCAACTCCAATACATGTGAGGAAATCTGAAGACAGGGAGATTGTAGGAGGCAGCTGAGATGATGAGATAACAGAGGTGGCCGCCCCAGTGTCCACTAAGAACTTGAGAGGTTGATTGTCCACTTCCAGGGTCACTGTACCACAAGACGAGGAAGTACAGGTGGCGGGAAAAGTGGGCACCGGTTGGCCTGAACTTCATGAGTGTGGAGGAGGAAGAGGTCTCTGAGGGTGCCCCCTGCGAGGACAACTTCTTCTCATATGACCAGGGCTGGCACACTCCCAACACAGAGGTCTCCCTTGGTCATCACGAACTGGTCTGTCCCTGTAGTTTTGGCCCTGGGACCCTCTCGGCCTCAAGCGTGGTGATCCATACCGATCCTGAGCCTGATACACCATAACAGGTACTTCTGAGGCTTCTGCCATATACATGGCTGGTTTCTTCTTGCCTTTGTCCTTCTGTGCTTCCTTCTCTGCTTCCTTTTCTGCTTCTTTTTCTTCCCTTTAAAGCATTTTCTGATAACTCTTCACAACAGTGAGGGCCTGTTTTAGGGGACCATCAGGTAATTCGGGACGAAGCTTCATGACCTTATCCTTCAGTGGATCTTCCAGACCATCAATAAAAGCACGGACCAACAAGGCTGCCTGCGTCTTCACATGAGTTGAATAACCCAAGTCTTCAAACTGCATAGTTAGTCTGGCAGCGTATTTCTCCACAGCTTCACCAGATTCTTGTTGTATATCCTGTATTGATCCTGCTTCGTCACAGAGACGATCCTGGGCCCACTTTGTGAGTTGAGCGATAAACTCCTTTCCAGACTTGAACTTGTTGAGAGGTCCTGCTTTAGTGGGGTCCAATTCCTTCATGATGGTGGGGAGAAAATATTCGGAGGCTTTGATTGAGGTGATGCCTGATAGATCAGACCATGTAGCCCCGTAGATGCTCCTAGTCTGTTCCAGTTTCCTTACATACTGCATGGGAAATTTGTCCGGGTCAGGTAACTTGTTAACAATAGCATCAATTTGTACCGGAGTGAAGGGTTTGTATTTCAGCTTCAGCCCTTCTTCTTCTTCGTCATGTGTCACTGCCTCATCCTTCGGGGCAGTTGGGGGTGCTGTGGGTATTACCTCATCCAGGGGCTTTATACCTGTGTGCATCAGTGGTATCATGTATTCAGCTACCAAGGGCATGATGCCCTCTAATCCGGATTCATGGTAACAGACGATCCTAACTTCTTGTAAATCGAGATCTGGGGTTGATTGGAGACAATTCTTGATGACTTCAACGTGTTCCTTCATACAGGGGCCCAGTGGGTATCCAAAGAGTCCTGAAGATATCAATGGTATAGCCAAAGTTCTACGAGGAAGTGTATCTCTCCCTAGCCGTCCTGCAAAGATAAGCACTGTCTGTAAGGCGGTCTGCAATATTGTACGGTAATGCTCGGGTGTCCTGTAATCATATATAGGGCCTGCAGTGTGTAACACTATATCACAGGGCAAATTCCCTCCCTGGGTGGACATAGCGTCTCCTGGATGCAAGGGGCCATAATTGGTAAGGTAGGCCTGACACTCTTGGGTTATGGCTGGGCCTCCCTTTTTAGCTATCTGTTGGGCCAAACCACCTCTATGCGACAGGGTAGAGTTAGCTGGGTTCACTATGGCTCCTACCTGGTGGGTAACTATGTCCCCATACCCCACTGAGAAAAGAACCTGGGAGCCCTGAGGTGTGATGTAATAGCGTGAATGACAGGGGAACCAGATTTCAGGGTCATGGGGCAACCTAGAGGATTTGTTGAGAGGGGTAGGTAGTGGGCTCCTTCCGGGCCGGGGGGATTCGAACGGACCTAATAGCAGTGGCGGGGCAGGGGGAATTGTAGCAACCTGATTGTCAGAATCTTCTGATCCCTCATCATCTCCGATAGCTTGGCGCCTCATACGCATTACGGACCGGAAAGCCGTACTGCCGGTCAGGGCATCAAGAGTGAAGGGACCTTGACCAGGTGTATTTACAAATATCACAGTGGGTTGCACCGGGAGACTAGGCCCAGAGGCCGGAACAGAAACAGGAACATTAGAGGTGGGAACAGCATCGGTCGGTGCCGGAGGTTTCTCAGGAAGTGGTGGTCCCTGATAGTACTCGCCGGAAAGTGTTACCAGCGGACATAGTGGCTGGGGAGGAATTCCGGGTGCACCAAGATGGCTGCCGGTGGAGGCGTGGCATGCCCCACTTCCGTCCATGGTCTGGGCGGAACCCCAAGGACGGCCCGCCCCACACACGGCAGGTTTCCACCCAGGTTGGATTCTGCACGCCACAAACAGGACACACCCACGCTTCTGGAGAGCTCGTCTTGTCGCCATTATAGGGCGGTGGTTGGGACTGCATTTTCATCATCAGTGGCACGGCGGCCATTTTACAATCTATAAGATCACAGTTCAAAGGCATTTTATAACCAAACACAGGTTCCGCATTGTCTGATCCTCCTTCCCCATCAATCTCTTTCCATCCTTCATTCTTCAAGCCTCGCGCAACTCGCAGATGAGCTTGTGCTTGTTCTAACAATCCTTTATCTTTCAACATGCCTCGTTTGTTCTCTATGAGATTATGCCACATAGCCGGCTGTAATCTCCCTGACGAGGGCAATCCTACATGCTTATACAATCTCTCAACATTCTTGACTGCCTTCTTGCCTTCCCGTGACGCTACTATTGCCTTGACCTCCACAGCATCCTCATCTAACTTGTGGGGCACAGACTTCTTCTGCTTTAAGATACGCAGCATGACTCTTACAGAATACTATGGTTCTCTGCAGAAAAACCACTGGTAGCGATATCAATACTGATGTTCCACAGTACGGAGCCTCACGTTCGACGTACTAGGAAAAGAGCCTCGCGCTCAATATTTCCTTTCCCTAACCTTGAACAGCAGTGATTAACAGATTATCCTGCCACGATATTCCAACAGTCGGGAGGCGGTCTCCTAGTGAGAGCCCTCCACAGAAATACAGGTGGTCCCTTCTCGGGACGTCTTAATTACCTAGTTGGTACAATATCACAGAGGCTGCGTCTCCTATCCCTTCCTCTAAGTTGCCCCACAATCTGCAACTAGCTCAATTTATCACTCCACTTCACTACTAGACAATAGTCACGGGTAGGGTGGTTAAATGGAGTACAATGACCGGTGGAGGAGGTGTGGTGTACACGAGGATGCGCAGAATGCGACGTCTCTCAGTTGCTGGTTCAGAGCGTGGCACAGGATCACACTCAGTCTCACCACTCGACCGGTCACCCCTCAGACCCAAGGAGACCACAGACAAACCAATAACGGCTGAGACACTAGCAAGTGTGACGCATACAGTGTATATGATCTCACTTACCGTGTTTTGGAGGGTGATCAGTCCTCGAGGTCAGCCACTACAGGTATCATCCACAGACATCCAGGCATGGGTCCAGAGGAGCCTCGGATCACTGTCCACGCCCCCCGTTGGGCTCCAAATTGTCGGGGTCGTAAACGACAATAAATCCTCATTCACCAGTCATTCCAAATCATTGTGCGAGCGCAAAACATCTGGTACCAATTAAGAATGACTCAGACACGCAGCTGATTCAGTCTTAGCTAATGTCCCGCATCCACACCTGTCAGGAGCAGTACAACAACTGGCTTTATTTACAAATACACAATACTATATTGAGTGTTAGGGGAAGGCGTGCATTAGGCGGGGTTTATGCAGTATACATCTAGTGTCCAGTCTCTCTCTGATTCGTCAAAAAGTCTCCCGATGGTTACTTCTTCTTCACATTCCTGAGTTATCTTTTTTTAGGAGAAATGAAACTTAACTCTTTAGACACTGAATTTAAGTGAAAGTGAACACTGGCAGCCATCTTTAATACAGTTACATTTGCATTAGCAAGCAATTAGGAAAAACTTATTGTTTCACAGTATACAAGTATAAAAGTTATATATGAAAATATATTTTCACCTTGACATCTGCAACTCCAACTCGTGCTTGGTGCGCACATGTTTCCACATATTTGTGGCATTGAGGTTGCTGACATTTCTCCCTCTTTTGACTATCTGATGACACAGCTTGCATTTGACAAAGCAAATGTCATCTGCAACTGTGTCAAAAAAGGACCACGCACTGCAAGTCTTGGGAGCGCCCGTTTTGCCTTTGGAATGAGGAATGCTCCTAACGGGTGCCGAAGTGGAGGGTACAGGCAACCAAGTCTTCCCCCTCCCTCTGCCTCCTGTTTTGGCCGGTAGGGGAATCTCTTCCTCCGAGCTGCTCCCACCACCTTCCTGTTCCTCACGCCATGATGGGTCAAGGACCTCATCATCTTCCCTCCCCTCTTCAAACAGCTGCTTCTCCGGGGTTGTCTCGCCAGCACCGTATGCACCAGAAAGTGGCAACTGAGTCTCGTCATCATCTGATGCGTACTGAGGTGTGCTGACCATAGGCACTGGCCCACTCGCCTCTTCAGATTCAGAGGGACAAAGAAGTTGCGCATCACTGCATACTCCCTCTTCTTCACATTCAGGAATGCTGCTTGGCTGGCCCCCTCTTTCCAAGCCAACAGATTCCGAGAACAGAAGTAGAGACTGTGATGGCTCCTGTCCATGTCTCTCTGACTGCCTGGGCACTTTGGCAGGTGGTGAAGAGACAGATGGTTGCTCTTCGGTGCTCTGGTCCTGAGAGGCTGTGGAAGTAATTGAAGTCGATGCGTTAGCTGCCATCCATCCGACAACGGCTTCAATTTGTTCCTCCCGCAGCAGTGGGGTACGTTGAGGTCCTACAAAGCTGCGCATAAAGGACTGTTGCCTGCTAAAACTGGGGGATGCTGATCCACTGGTGCCTGCAGCAGGCCCAGAATCCCCACGTCCTCTCCCTGCAGAATCCCCACGTCCTCTCCCTGCAGAATCCCCACGTCCTCTCCCTGCTGAAACTCCACGCCCACGCCCACGCGCCTTACTCCCTGCCTTCTTCATCTTGCCAGACTGCTTAAGATAGGCAGAAAAGTACAACGGGGGGCCTTAGTGTGCTTATTCCTGAACAGCTGGTTACAGGTACAAGAAACACTAATTTTATGAAGTGTGTGTGTGTGTGTGGACTACACTTTAATAGGAGCTGATGTGGCCTACACAAGTTCCAAATGTAGTGTTTGGTGAACTTTTTTTGTGGTTTCTTTGTTGGAAACAAACTCAAAGTATGTGAACAAAGAATTGAAACTGATAGTATCACCAACTTTTTGGAGCTATTACAATGCAGGCAGGTAACCTACAATGCAAAAGATGAGGCTCCAAAAAAATTGGGTAATACTAATCTGGCTGCGCCGGCAGGGCACAAGCCAGAAAAAAAGGCTCCTCTATCTACTCCTATATAGTGTTTGCAACCAATGTTGATGGATACGGATGGATGCACACTAATAGAAGAAAAAATGAGCTGCACTCAAAGACAAATATGTGTGAGGCAGTGACGCACGTTGAGCGTCCTACAACCAGACGTAGCTGCAGGACACTCTACTCAGCGTGAGCTGCACTCACACACAGTCAGAGACCTCTCAGACAGCCGTCAACAGTGCAGCTAAGTGGGCACTGGCACTGACAGGCTGCAGAAAGGCTCCGCTGTGTACTCCTATATAGTGTTTGCAACCACCGTAGATGGAGACGGATGGATGCACACTAATAGAAGAAAAAATGAGCTGCACTCAAATAAAAATATGTGTGAGGCACTGACGCACGCTGAGCGTCCTACAGCCAGACGTAGCTGCAGGACACACTACTCAGCGTGAGCTGCACTCACACACAGTCAGAGACCTCTCAGACAGCCGTGAACAGTGCAGCAAAGTGGACACTAGCACTGAAAGGCTGCAGAAAGGCTCCGCTGTCTACTACTAGTGTTTGCAACCAACGTATATGGATACGGATGGAAGCACACTAGATTGAAATTATGTAAAAAATGCAGCTCAAAAAATAATAGATGTATGAGGCAGCAGTGATCACACTGGGTAGCCTACAGCCTGACGTGGCTGCAGGACCCACTCCACAGCGTGAGCTGCACTCACACAGCCCTTGCAGACAGCTGTGAACACTGCTGCTAGGGCAAAGAAGGCTACAGTGGTGGTTTATGTAGCCTGGGTAAAGTGGAATCGCTATTTCTAACTGTCCCTCACAGTCTTCTACAGCAGCCTGTCCCTAACTGAATTCACAGCAGAGTGAACCAGAAATGGCGGCTGCGGTGGCTTTTATAGTGCATCATGACATCATTTCGGCAGCCAATCACAGCCATGCCAATAGTTAACATGCCTACATGCCTAACAGGATGTGCCCACACTTCGGAGGATTCCCATTGGCTTAATCAAAGCAAGCAGGCTCATAGCATGATGGGAACTTCTGATTCCCGATATGACAAAAGTATCGGAAGTCAGTATCGGAATTCCGATACCGCTAATATCGGCCGATACCCGATACTTGCGGTATCGGAATGCTCAACACTACTCAGCAATGATATTGCTGATCACACATACACAAGTCTCCATCTCAAAGCCACCCACTTTGAGATACCTAACTATCCTTCAGGATTCTGCCACTCATCCGTTCTCTTGGGACATCCACACAGCGCCCCCTAGTGGACACAGTGGTCATTACACCACATACCCCGCCCCTCTGTTCAAACTTGTGGGGTTGAACACAATCTTACACCAGGATCTCGAGACCGGGCACTCATTACACTGCCCCCCAGGTCGAGAGAACCGTCTCCATCTGTCATACGGCCTCATCTCTGCGTTAGGCCTCCCCCGCCCCCAGCGGTCAAAATATCGGTCATTGTCTTTGACCCTCCAGTTGCAGTCTGTCTGCGTCATCAGACACTGTTTAGTCACCACTCTCCTAGAGTGCGCTTCGTCACCTGACCGTTCTCCCACTGGCCGGCTCTCCCGGTTGGTATGGTCATCAGTCCTAAACAGTCCTACTGTCTGGCCTGAGTCTGACTCATTCAGCATCTCACAGGAACTGCGGTCTCTCAGCCTCGCATGGCCCGTCGAACTGCCACTTGCTGACATTCTTCGGCCACCTGCCATGTCACTACTTGGAGGAACCCTTTGCGTCCTTACATCCTGGATTGGAGGCGGCCGCCACCTGGTATTCCGTACTTCTTTATTAATTTGCTGACGGTCCAGCCTCGACTGCTCAATTTCTTGCAGGTACCCCACTCGATACTCCACGAGCATCCGAAAGTCTCTCAGGTTCTCCATGGATCCAACCACGACGATGGGAATTCTACCCACTTCACTGGATACCGGGTCTTGATTATCAGGAGGGATCCTCACCCTCACCACACCGGAGAAATTCACGAGGTCTTGCATCACCTTCCCGGATCTTCCAATGATTCTCCCAATCAGAGCTTTGGGTACCGGAACCACATCTTTCCGCAAACCCAACCGATCCATAGCCTCTCTTGCTATCTCTAGGCGTCGAGCAGCCTTCACATTACTCTGCCTAACCAATTGTTTGACACGTAGACACTGCAAATGCATCTTTCAGGACAGCTACTCGGTTTGATGTATCTTCTCTGGCTGATACTATCACCAACTGCCGAGTCTCAGGTGCCCAGTGCACCTTACAGGCTTTGACCGCCTCTTTGAAAGTCTCATGCACACCTTCCTCAGCACAGGCTTCTTGCATGTCTTTTGGTACATCAATTAGTGACTGAAAGGTCGTGGTCTTGCTCTCTTCCTGTGCCGAAGGCTCTGGCATTACCACGGACACTTCCCTCACTACAGTTGCCCTGACCGGATTACTGTCTTCTTTAGTTCTTAACTCACCAACTTCACACGATGGGATCACTTCATGACCCTTTGCCACAATGGCTACTGGCAGTTCTGTCTTATTACTCGCGCTCACCCGCGGTAAGTCTTCATCCAACTTCTCTCACAGAAGACTTTTTTCTACTCCTCTGAGTTCCTCTATCTCTTCCTTGAGATTCTTGTTCACACTTTGCCAGGTGGACAGGTGACCTCTGAGCTCCAAGACTTCTTTCTCGAGCTGCTCGACCCTGTGCTCGGCCGTTTGTCTCAAGACTCTTTCTCGTTTAACATGTTCTTCTGCCTCATCTCTGAGGGCCTTATTCAGTTCTTGCCTCATTACCATGTGACCTTTGAGCTCAGAGACTTCTTTTTCTAGCTCCTCTAGTTTGTGCTCCCTGTGTCTCTCAGAGCCAAAGTCAACCCCAGAGTCTGAGTCACCCCGACCTGCCGAGCAACCTCTCCAGTTACCCATTAACTGTGCGAATACTCCAGCCGTCTTATCGACCAGGTCAACGTCAATCCTGTCACGAGATGTCAGGTCCGTCCGTTGGGCCAACGTACCCCTTTTCCCGGTCACTTCTCCCTCTGACCTCTCTACGTCAGGAGCCATCACCGTCTTAGTATCGGTTAACCCAACCGTAGGAACGTCTCCACCCTCGTGGCATATATCATCAAACCTGACAAAGTCCCGGTCCCACTCCAAGGCATACACTAAGTCTGATGGTATATTGCCCCCTTGGCACTCACAGCCTCCAAGCCCCTCAAACATTATTCTGTCTACCGCATAGTTCACTGTGACCCCATGTTTACAGCGAACCTGGACCATTTTCTCTGTCAGACAGAAAGTGAGAGGAGTTCCTACCAGAGTCACCTGACTCTGAGTCCAACCGTCCCGAGATCCCTTCCCGGTGTAGCATCACGGTACACACTTGCGGTCAGTCATCACCCGGAAAGAATATCCCACATTCTGGAAATGACATATATGAACACTGCAGTTTCCCAGACATACCCACTGAGCCAGCCAGTGCTGTCATTTCTTCAAACTCGGCCCCTTTCTGGACCACCACCCCAATTTGGGTTACCGCCTCCTTCTGAGACTCCACCCAATTTGGGTTACCACCCCAATTTGGGACTCCACCCCCTTTTGGGACTCCGCTTCTTTTTTGGTTACCACCCCAATTTGGGACTCCACCCCCTTTTGGGCTACCACCCTGATTTGGGACACTGCCCCCTTTTGGGACTCCACCCCCTTTCGGGATCTCCCCATGTCTGTTATACCAGTCTTCTCAGACCACAGTTCACACCACACAGTTTATGTCTCTTACGATACCACACAAGTCTTTGTTGGCACCACCACAGCTCCTGCTGTCACCGATCACCGGCACCACTGGCTGCTGTTCACACACAGCGGCTGGTGTCACTGTAGCTCCTGCTGCACCATCTTCGTGGACCCACCGATCCACTGGAAGCCGCTTGTCACCTTTGTAACCCCGCCGAGTTACCGGAAGCCGCTTGTCACCTTCGTGACCCCACTGAGCCACATCAAGCTGCTTGTCACCATCGTGACCCCACTGAGCCACATCAAGCCGCTTGTCACCTTCTTGACTCCCACTGAGCCAGCGCAGGCTGAGTCGAGAAAAAAGAAGAAAAAAAACACACCACAAAAAGCTCACGTGTCCTGACTGTGTGCTATTCAGGACGCTCCTGTCTCCACCTGAGAGCGTCCAACACACAGGTCACATCGGGTGCGATTCAGAGAGCGACCCTCCTCCCAGGGTCTCCCCACACACCGGCCTCACCAGGTCCAGGGGCTTGGCAGGTGCTCTTTAGGACATCTGTCTCTGCCTGAGACTGCCCAACACTCGCACCTCACCAGGTCCAAGGTCACACCACGTGCTCCTGGGATCCAACTCTGCTCCCAGGGCTGACCCTCCAGGACCTTTCCTCACTGAACCCTCCAGGTAAACTGTCTTCCTCACTGACCCAGGTCAGTACCACATGAACACCAGTCCGATACCTGTGTCGGCCACACGGGTCACCATTTTACTCATTGACCCAGGTCAGTACCACACGAACACCAGTCCGTTTCTCCTGTGTTGCCCACACAGGTCCTCGGGTACCTCTTCTCCGCAGAGGCACCCTAGCAATTAGCAGTCTCTTTCTCCTGGGGAAGCGGCCGCACTGGGCTCACTGATCTGGACAGTGCCTTACTCACTAGGCCACCCCACGGTTTCCAGAACCACAGCGGGATAGTAGCTTCCCCACTTGCAGGCCATCACAGGCTCTGCTCACATGTGGCCGGTCAGCAGCACATCACACGGCTTCCACAACCGTCAGCCCTCCTGGCTCAGCGTTGCTCTTTGCCACCGAATTTTGCAGTCCTTATCCGTTGCTCCCAGCAACAAGCCTACAACATTGCCCATAGCTTCTCCACCAAATGTGAGGTAGCGCTGTCATTCAAGGTTGGGGGACACTCGCTTGGCAGCAAATAAGTCACATCCGGTACGGGTTTTCCATAAAACCATATCAGTCTGTGAGGTTTATTCACCATCATAAACTACGGCAGCAATATACAACAGCTTAGCGTCCATTATATATTTTCACATTGCAGCATAGCATCCATTAAACAGGCTATTCAGCCCCAGTGTTATCTCACCCACGTCAGGGTTCCCATATGGCTGTTTCTCCAGGCTGCAGAAATCCACTCACTCCTCAGGGACTCTCAGACGCTGGCCGCCATTACACACGCACAGCCACTCCACAGGCTGTTAGAGAGGAGATCCTTCTCCTCACGGGACCTTCTAAACTGGACCAATCAGGTCCCAGCATACACACCTTGTGACCTACCCTGGCCACCTTATATGGTCCGTAGCCACGCCCACTGGGTCACATGGCTATGACCTCATCACAGGTCCTTCACACATTTACAAAGCCTTTTACTATAGGCGTTTTCAGACACACCCCTGGGTGGATTTGAAGGTAACCAGAACCCGCCCATCTCTCTAGTTACCTGAAGACTTCTCCCTTACACTTAGAAACAACACCTCAGCAATGATATTGCTGATCACACATACACAAGTCTCCATCTCAAAGCCACCCACTTTGAGATACCTAACTATCCTTCAGGATTCTGCCACTCATCCGTTCTCTTGGGACATCCACACAGCGCTCCCTAGTGGACACAGTGGTCATTACACCACACTACATATATACCGTTATTATATACAGCTCTGGCAAAAATTAAGAGACCACCACATCAAAACCCTGTCATGGGCAGCCCATTTTCCAGACCGGAACCCCATTGAAAACCTCTGGAATGTAATCAAGAGGATGATGGATAGTCACAAGCCATCAAACAAAGAAGAACTGCTTAAATTCAGTGTGAAAGACTGGTGGAAAGCATGCCTAGACACATGAAAGCTGTGATTAAAAATCATGGTTATTCCACAAAATATTGATTTCAAAACTCTTCCGGAGTTAAAACATTAGTATTGTTGTTTCTAAATGATTATGAACTTGTTTTCTTTGCTTTATTTGAGGTCTAAAAGCACTGTTTTTTTTTTTTTAATTTTGACAATTTCTCCTTTTCAGAAAAAAAAGACTAAATCTATTGCTTGGAAATTCGGAGACATGTCAGAAGTTTGTAGACTAAAAGAGCAATTTACATTTTACTCAAATATACAGTACCTATAAAGAGAAAAATCAGACAAACTGAATATTTGAAAGTCGTCTCTTAATTTTTGCCAGAGTTGTATACCCCGGACTTGTGCTTTTTACTAAGGGTTTTTTGTCCTTGTTATAACTATTGCCTATATTGTTTTTTTGGTGATTTTACCAATATTTATTGTAAGCAAATATTTTTTTTTATTAACTCTAAATATTGTATAGTACTTATATAGTACTCTACTTCTTGTTTTTTTAGGATATACAGGACTATACAATCATTATCTATCCTAAATAAATGGAGGGTCATAAATATTTGGTGAATTCAATATAGTCCCTACCACATAGTATTAACAATATTTCTGTGAGTAGTTTCTTCTTTGTATAGTCTTTGCTTTTACATTAATTCTGGTATATTGTATGTTTCCAGGTTTTTGGTTGAGTTATCACACAGCAGAGGTCAGCTGAAACCCATTAATGGCTGTGTCCACAGCAGTGACACCACTGTAGCACAGGAACCTCTTTCTTGCCTTCAGATGCAGTAAACCTGCAGATGTAGAATCTGGAAGTCAAAAACTGTATAGATAGATAGATACAGATATATATATATATATATATATATATATATATATATATATGTCACTAATGTCAGAATGGTGGTGCCACAATTACAGCAATCTAGTCCCTGACTATTGTATAAAGAACTGTCATGTGACATGATTTGGGAATCATACATACAGTATTGCATTATCATTGTGTTGTGATATATTGCTGTTTAATTGCTATGCAACAAGGTTTGCCTTTATACAGACAAAGCAGTGAGTCCTAATACTAAATCTTCATGCAAAGAAGTCTGTGGAAATGGCCTCTGGGACAAATCGTGTGCAAAATATGCCTGGTGAACGTACATCCCAATGGTCAACCAGAGAAAACCGCATAGGTGTATGTCATCCTGGATGATCAAAGTAACTGATCACTTGCAAGGTCAGAACACTTTAATCTGTTTAACTAAAATGAGAGTCCTCAGTGGTTGATACCTTTTAATGACTAACTGAAAAGATGGTAACACATTGCAAGCTTTCGAGACTACTCAAGTCTCTTCATCAGGCTAGACTAATACAACATCTGAAGAAACACATATTTATACACAAGACAGCACAGAAATATTATTTCTATATTATTAATATTGCTGTCTTGTGTATAAATATGTGGAAAAAATATGCACAAAAAAAAAAAAATTCTGACACACTTTTTTTTTTTTTTTTTTACAATACTCTCCTGCTATTGAGTACCCTAGGATCTGCGGTATGGCTGGTGATTCTGTTATGATGAGTCATCGAAGGAGGAAAAAACAAAATACTAGCTAAGTCCAGAAAAACCAGAGAGGTTGGCAGCTATCGGATTGCAGACCCCTGAACCTATCCACAACAACTAGCAGTAGCCGTGGGGGGTTCCTACGGTGCCCTAGACCCCTCGATCACAGCCGGAGAACTACATAGCCTAAAGACAGAAAGGGGAAAAACTAAACTGCCCCAGAGCAGACCCCAAAGCAATAGGCAGCCCCCAACATATAATGACGGTGAAGCAAGATGAAAACACTAACACAGATAGAAAGATAGGTTGACAAATGATGGGGCCCAAGCTAACTAAATAGGACAGGATATGAAAGCTGCTGTCTGCCATCCGCAAAAACCCTATCCAAAATGAGCCAACCGACTGATAGGAAAAACAGGCCCTGAAGTCGCTAGGCTTCAAAAAACTATATCAGCACTCAGGTATATTCTGAAGACAGAGCAAAAGATCAACAGATCAGAGACAAAAATGGAATTCAGCTCACTCCCTGCCGGGGATGGCAGAACTCCCAAAAAACAAGGCAAAATAAAAACAAAACTGAAGAGTACAAAGCAGAGCAGAAAAACTTAGCTTTGAGACGCAGGAATCAGACTGGTCTCCAAGAATCCAGCAGGATCACCAGCAAGGCAGAAGGGTGTCGGCTGCCTTATATCCAGTCCTCAATTCCAGCCACCCTGTCATCATCTAGCTGCCCAGGTGTTTGGTAATCAGCCTCACTACCTTCCTTCGCCATAGGAGGGAGTTCATCAGACCTCAATGGTGAAGGGAAAAATGAACTCACAACAGTACCTCCCCCTTGAGGAGGGGTCACCGAACCCTCATCCATGCCACCAGGGTGATTCGGGTGAGCCCGATGAAAGGCACGAACCAATCTTTCGGCATGAATATCAGAGGCAGAGACCCAGGAATTATCCTCCTGACCATAACCCTTCCACTTAACCAAATACTGGAGTCTCCGTCTAGCCAGACGGGAATCCAGTATCTTCTCTACCTCATATTCCATGTTACCTTCAACCAATATAGGGTCAGGAGGTGCCACCACAGGAACTACTGGTTCAACAAACCTCTTCAACAAGGACTTATGAAACATATTATGAATTTTAAATGTGACAGGAAGAGCCAACCGAAAAGAGACCGGATTAATAATCTCCAAAATCTTGTAAGGTCCAATAAATCTAGGCTTAAACTTAGGAGAAGCCACCTACATAGCAATATTTTTTGATGACAACCAAACCATATCACCCACCTTAAACTGGGGACCAACGGTCCTAGGCCGGTTGGAATACCGCTGGGCCTTTTCCTGGGAGAGAGACAACTTATCCACTACTTGGTCCCAGATCTGGTGCATTCTCTCCACCACAGTGTCAACACCTGGGCAGGCAGAAGGCTCCACCTGCCCTGAAGAAAATCGAGGGTGAAAACCAAAGTTACAAAAAAAAGGTGACATCAAAGTGGCAGAACTAGCTCTATTATTTAAAGCAAATTCGGCCAAGGGCAAAAATGAAACCCAATCATCCTGATCGCAGAAATAAAACATCTCAAATACGACTTCAAAGTCTGGTTTGTTCTCTCCGTCTGCCCATTGGTCTGAGGGTGAAACGCACAGGAGAAGGACAACTGAATTCCCAGCTTGGAACAGAAAGTCCTCCAAAATCTAGAAACAAACTGAACTCCTCTGTCAGATACAATGTTCTCAGGAATCCCGTGCAAACGAACCACCTGTTGCAAAAACAGGGGCACCAACTCAGAGGAAGATGGCAACTTATGGAGTGGTATAAGATGGACCATCTTAGAGAATCTATCACAAATCACCCAAATAACAGTCATTCTCTGAGAGACAGGCATATCAGAGATAAAATCCATTGAAATATGGGTCCATGGCCTCCTGGGCACCGGCAAAGGCATCAACAAGCCACTAGAGCGAGAACAAGGTTTAGACCGGGAGCAAGTCCCACAGGACTGCAAAAAATTCCTTACATCATGAGACAAGGCGGGCCACCAAAAAGACCGACTCACCAGATCTCTAGTACCAAAAATACCTGGATGACCAGCCAATGCAGAGCAATGAACTTCAGACATCACTCTCTTCCTCCACTGGTCAGGAACATACAACTTTCCACTGGGACAACGCTCAGGTTTGTCCTCCTGAAACTCTTCCAGAGCACGTCTCAAATCGGGCGAGATGGCAGAAAGAACTACCCCCTCACCTAAGATGGTAGCAGGCTTAGTCACAACAGGAGAATCAGCAAGGAAACTCCTAGAGAGGGCGTCTGCCTTGACATTCTTAGTGCCCGTTAGAAAAGAGACCACAAAATCAAAACGTGTGAAAAACAAGGCCCACCTAGCCTGTCTAGGATTCAAGCGCTTGGCCGACTCCAGGTAAATCAAATTCTTGTGGTCAGTAAGGACCACGACTTGGTGATTGGCTCCCTCCAACCAATGTCTCCACTCCTCAAATGCCCATTTCATGGCCAACAGTTCCCGATTCCCCACATCATAGTTACGTTCGGATGGGGAGAACTTTCAGGAAAAGAAAGCACAAGGATTCATTTTAGATGTCACAGGATCTTTTTGGGACAACACCGCTCCTGCACCAATCTCAGAAGCATCCACCTCCACCTGAAACGGGAGTGAGACATCAGGTTGCCGCAAAACCGGAGCAGAAGTGAATCTTCGTTTCAGCTCCTGAAAGGAAGAAACAGCCTCCGGAGACCAATTCAGCACATCAGCACCCTTCCTAGTCAAATCCGTCAATGGCTTGGCAATACCAGAAAAATTAGCTATAAATTTCCGATAAAAATTAGCAAAACCCAAAAACTTCTGGAGGGCCTTCAAAGAAGTGGGCTGAACCCAATCATAAATGGCCTGTACCTTGGCCGGGTCCATTTCAATAGTTGACGGAGACAAAATAAATCCCAAAAATGAAATCCTCTGTACTCCAAAAAGGCATTTCGATCCCTTGACATACCGGGAATTCTCCCTCAATATCCGGAACACAGTGCGAACATGTTCCACATGAGAGTCCCAATTCTTGGAGAAGATCAAAATATCATCCAGATAGAGAATCAAAAATTTATCCACAAAGTCTCAGAATATATCGTTCATGAAGCACTGGAAGACAGAAGGGGCATTAGTGAGCCCAAAAGGCATCACCGGGTACTCAAAATGTTCCTCCGGAGTATTGAATGCCGTCTTCCATTCATCCCCATGCTTAATGCGAATAAGATTATACGCCCCCCTGAGGTCAAGCTTGGTAAACCAGCAAGCACCTTTAACTCTGGAGAATAGATCAGAAATCAGGGGTAACGGATACTGATATTTGACAGTAATTTTGTTGAGTGCACGATAGTCAATACAAGGCCTTAATGAACCATCCTTTTTAGCCACGAAAAAAAAAAACAGCACCTAAGGGTGAAGAGGATGGTCTAATATGACCCTTCTCCAATGACTCCTTAATATAGGATCGCATAGCCTCGTGCTCGGGTGCAGATAAATTGAAAAGCCGACCCTTGGGGAATTTACACCCCGGGTTCAGCTCAATTGCACAGTCATAACTCCTATGAGGAGGCAAAGACGCAGACTCATTCTCACTAAATACATCATAAAAGTCAGCCAAATAGTCAGGAACATCATGCGACTGGGGAGAGGTGGAGAAAACAGGAGCATCACTAAGGGCACACCGACAACCCCAACTCACCACAGACAAAGATTTCCAATCCAGAACTGGATTATGGATTTGCAACCAGGGAAACCCCAGAACAATGGTATCATGCAAATTATGCAACACCAAAAATCTGCAATTTTTTTGATGGTCTGGGGCGACCCGCATTACCACCTGGGTCCAAAACTGAGGTTTATTCTTCGCCAAAGGAGTAGCATCAATACCCCTCAAAGGGATAGGCGTCCGCAGAGGTGTCATAGGAAATCCACAACGTTTAGCAAAATCCAAGTCCATCAGGTTCAGAGCTGCTCCCGAATCCACAAAAGCCTTGGCGGAAAATGTGAACAGGGAGCAGATCAGAGTAATTGCCAGAAGAAACTTAGGTTGAACACCACCCACAGAAAACATGTGTGCACAACGTTTCTCTCGTTTAGGGCAGACAGAAATAATATGCGAGGCATCTCCACAAAAAAAACACCGCTTATTACGCCTTCTGAACTCCTGACGTTGCGCCCTAGACAAAACTCTATCACATTGCATAGGTTCAGAAATTTGTTCAACAGGTGGCAACATCTCTCGTGTAGTTTTGCGTTCACGTAAACGCCGATCCACCTGAATGGCTAATGACATAGAATCGTCAAGACCAGAGGGAACAGGAAATCCCACCATAGTATCTTTTACAGTTTCTGACAAACCCTTCCGAAAGAGGGCTGCCAAGGCACCATCATTCCAGGTAGTAACTACCGCCCACTTTCGGAGTTTTTGACAGTACAACTCTGCCGAATCCCGACCCTGGCTTAATGCCAACAGGGTCTTTTCAGCCTGATCAATATTCATTAGGTTCATCATACAACAACCCCAAGGCTTGAAAAAATGCGTTCACATTATTCAGAATAGGATCATCAGGTTTCAAAGAAAACGCCCAATCCTGGGGCTCGCCACGCAGCAAAGAGATGACAATCTTAACCTGCTGTGCGGAGTTCCCTGACGAGTTAGGCTTCAAGGCAAAAAATAATTTACAATTATTCTTGAAATTCAAGAATTTAGACCGATCCTCAAAAAACACATCAGGAGTAGGAATCTTTGGTTCAGCAGCATGTGAATGAGCAAGATAGGCGGAAATTCCCCGCACTTCAGCAGCAAGCTGCTCCACATGATCAGTCAATTGCTTCATCTCCATTGAGAGAAAAATTCCCCCTACGGCCTCAGAGATATAGAGGAAAAAATATGCACAAAAAAAAAAAAAAAATTCTGACACACTTTTTTTTTTTTCTTTTTTTTTTTTTTGCAATTCTCTCCTGCTATTGAGTACCCTAGGATCTACGGTATGGCTGGTGATTCTGTTATGATGAGTCATCGAAGGAGGAAAAAACAAAATACTAGCTAAGTCCAGAAAAACCAGAGAGGTTGGCAGCTATCGGATTGCAGACCCCTGAACCTATCCACAACAACTAGCAGTAGCCGTGGGGGGTTCCTACGGTGCCCTAGACCCCTCGATCACAGCCGGAGAACTACATAGCCTAAAGACAGAAAGGGGAAAAACTAAACTGCCCCAGAGCAGACCCCAAAGCAATAGGCAGCCCCCAACATATAATGACGGTGAAGCAAGATGAAAACACTAACACAGATAGAAAGATAGGTTGACAAATGATGGGGCCCAAGCTAACTAAATAGGACAGGATAGGAAAGCTGCTGTCTGCCATCCGCAAAAACCCTATCCAAAATGAGCCAACTGACTGATAGGAAAAACAGGCCCTGAAGTCGCTAGGCTTCAAAAGACTATATCAGCACTCAGGTATATTCTGAATACAGAGCAAAAGATCAACAGATCAGAGACAAAAATGGAATTCAGCTCACCCCCGGCCGGGGATGGCAGAACTCCCAAAAAACAAGGCAAAACAAAAACAAAACTGAAGAGTACAAAGCAGAGCAGAAAAACTTAGCTTTGAGACGCAGGAATCAGACTGGTCTCCAAAAATCCAGCAGGATCACCAGCAAGGCAGAAGGGTGTCGGCTGCCTTATATCCAGTCCTCAATTCCAGCCACCCAGTCATCATCTAGCTGCCCAGGTGTTTGGTAATCAGCCTCACTACCTTCCTTCACCAGAGGAGGGAGTTCATCAGACCTCAATGGTGAAGGGAAAAATGAACTCACAACACCCACCCCTTGATGCACCGTATGCGTCATGAAAACTAATGACTTCCCGACCCCGTCACATAACCCCGTCACATGACCGGGAGCCCCACAGAGTCTGAACAGCCCAGGGCCCTGGCTACACTTAATCCACCCCTGAGTGGCAGCAACAAACCCCTGACAACATGAACAAGTTCTGGTCCTGTGATGACAATCTCAGGTTCAATTCCACAAGGGACGACAATAGGCTGGCACTTGCAAGAGAGGACAAAGAATTGCCCAGGATGATTTCAACAGCTGGGAAACACCTTTACCCTTTCGTTCTCCAAAATCAAGGTTGAGAAACAATCTGCAGCAAGCAAAGGCAAGGTTTTAATCTTTAAAACGTACCCTAAAGAGAAAACTTGAGATGGAGAACCTTTTTGTTGACTTCATACAGAATATCTTCATCAGAGGTCATGCAGAGCCTCCACCCCCACTGAAGGAAGGAGAAAATTGCTGGTTCCTTCCATCCTTTGGTGTCCATCATCGTCACAAACCTAACCAAATTAGAGTGGTGTTTGACTCCAGTGCTCAGTATGAAGGCATCGCTCTTAATAGCCTGCATCTCACTAGGCGTAACCTAAACTACAGCCTTATTGGAGTGCTGATTCGTTTCAGACAAGAACCTGTTGCATTAATGACCGACATTCAGCAAATGTTCCTGAGTCGCCCTCACACACCCAGGGCAGCGGGGTACTCGGTACCGGGCCGGTGTCGAGGCGGTAATGTGTCACAGCAGCGGTGACCCGGTCCGTGGCCCTGGGCGCCCAATATCAATGGCGGTGATGTAGTTAATGGTAGAATAGTTTGTGATGCCACCCGTGGTGTTTGGCAAGTAAGGTGTTGAGCCAACGCTGCATGCAGATCCGCTGGGACTGATGGTGTGGTGCAGCAGAGATGGTATAGCTCCCCACAGGTGGAGCTGTAGTCCCAGGGCAGTGTAGGTGGAATGGATGAGGAGAGGCGCAGAATGGTATAGATGTTGTTACTCAGGTGTAGCGGTGCTGGAATAACTGGAGGACACCAGGGTGTGCGGTTCCAAAGCTTTACTCACTGTTTACAGTTCACACAACTGCCTGCCTCCGTACCGTGTTCTCCAGGTCAGGGCTCCAGCCAACCTCCAGGCAGGATAGGATTCTCCCTTCCACACTCCGCCAACGTGTACCTTACTGAACAACTCCTCCAATGCTCCAGTACTTAGTTACCCTGGAATGCCTCTCTCTAGGTGTTCCTAGTCTTTACTTGTATGACAGACAGCTGTAGCCTGCTTTGGGGACTCCTCACTGCGTCCCGGCTCTCTATTCAGTTGCTGTTGTGTCCCAAGTCTATGATGGGAGCAAGGCGTTAGCGGCTCACTACTCCTCCGGTGTCTGTTGCTGGACATAAAGATCCAATCAACCTCGGGGACCGGGCCCCGGCCTTTGCGCTCTCTGGACTGGAAGGGTACTCTATCTTTCTTCAACCAGCTTCCCACCGTCCTTCTATTCTCCTTCATTCCAATCTGTTCTATCTCTCTTATGGAATCTGTAGTCTCCAGTCTACGTCTCTTTCTCCTTCCCTAGGGAGCTCGTTCCACTAAGACCAGTCCTCAGCCTCTCCTGACTGACTGCCTTCCTCCGCCTTGAGCTCCTCTCAGGCTGACCTGCTGTCAGCCTGTTCTCTCTCTCTCTCTCTCTCTCAGACCCTCGTCTGACTGACCTTCTTCTCTGGGACTCACCCCAGACTGACCTGAAATCCTACACCTTCCCTCTCTTTTATATCTAACTCCATCTGCCTTCCCAGCACCTCTTGTGTTACGAAGCCAGGGACCACAAAAGGCACCCTATGACCTTTCCAGCATAAAGCATGGATGGGTCCCTGCTGAACTATCCTGTGTGTGGGGTGCAGGTGTTGGAATACGGAAGGGAGTTCCCAGCCTACTTGGATGGTGGGGCACTACACCTTAGGAGAAGGTGCAGTACCACTGTGGCGACTGAAGCCTCAGGGGTGCCACATTCCATTGTTTTATGGCGAGAGAAGACAGTAGAATCTATCTCAAGTTCCTATGGCACAAGTTCCTATGGCACAAGGAAATTGATGTCCCCAATGAGTTCGTAGCCTACCGGATGAAGGTACATGTCTTTGGGAACAGCACCTCACCTGCTGCAGCAATCTATGGACTGAGTCGGACAGCCCAGGAAGGTGAGAGAGTATGGATCTGATGCTTGTCTATTTGTGGAAAAGAACTTCTATGTAGATGATGGTCTTAAATCTTTGCCCACAAGTGAAGACGCAATTGATCTGCTCTCTAGAACACAGCAAATTCTGTTGACAGCAAATCTCAGACTTAGCAAGATCATCTACAACAGCCAGGAGGTAAGGAAGGCATTCCAATCTGAGGATCATGTGACGAGCTTATAGGACCTCAATCTGGGTTGTGATGTTACTAATAAGATAATTTCATCTTCAACTTGCTTAACTGTTCACAGTAACAGTAATTTTGACCAGGGGTGTCCAAACTTTTACATGCCACTGTACACACATTTTTTCCCTTTGTGTGTATTTGAACAACACAAAAACAGAGGAAAAAAAAGCCAAATTGAGCATAGTTTCACACATAACACTCCAAAATTTGCCAGACAAAATTGTTGGGACCCTCAACTCAAAATTGGTTGCACACCGTTTGATTATTTAGCAAAAAGTGTTTTTTTTTAAAACTTAACCTTTAATAGTTAATTTTTAAGAGGAGGCATCCACCTCTATAAAAACATGTGAAAAAAATTATTTCCCACCACAAAAAAAGTTAAAATATACAGCTATTATACATGCTCCCTGTTTGAGAAGTCTAGCTATCTCCAGGTATCTCATATCTGAAGGGTGAATTCTCCTAACAGTGATTTTAATATTTTGTCCTGCCCATTTTTGGGGTTTTGTGTTATTACAATTTGCCTTTTAGCCTCTGTTTTTTTTATGTTGTTCCAATATACGCAAAGCACATAGACATGTACTACATCTGGGCAATAAAAATGAAAAAAGGATATATAGAATGGGAGGAATAGGGCTAAGTGACAACTTGGGTATACTAATAGATCACAGACTGAATATGAGTCAACAGTGTGATGCAGCAGCAAAAAAGGCAAATGCAATTCTAGGATGTATTAACAGAAGCATACAGTCTAGATCACGTGAAGTAATTATTTCCCTCTACTCCTCTTTGGTCAGACCTCATCTGGAATATTGTGTCCAATTTTGGGCACCACATTTTAAAAAAGACATCAACAAACTGGAGCAAGTTCAGAAAAGAGCGACCAGAATGGTGACCGGTCTGCAAACCCTGTCTTATGAGGAAAGGTTGCAGGATTTGGGAATGTTTAGTTTGCAAAAGAGAAGACTGAGAGGAGATTTAATAGCTGTCTACAAATATCTAAAGGGCTGTCACATTGTAGAAGGATCAACTTTATTCTCATTTGCACAAGGAAAGACTAGAAGCAATGGGATGAAGCTGAATGGGAGGAGACACAGATTAGATATTAGAAAAAACTTTTTGACAGTTAGAGTGATCAATGAGTGGAACAGGCTGCCACGAGAAGTGGTGAGTTCTCCTTCAATGGAAGTCTTCAAACAGAGGCTGGACAGACATCTAACTGGGATGATTTAGCGAATCCTGCTTTGAGCAGGGGGTTGGACCAGATGGCCCAGGAGGTCCCTTCCAACTCTACCATTCTATGATTCTATGATTCTATAACAAAATCTGTAATTGCAAGAATTTTCTGGGAAAAATATTTTCTTTTTCTGGAAAAATTTGAAGGGTCCCAACTAAAGATGGGCAGAAACCTGGATGTTCGGGTCTGGCGGGTACGGCCGAATAGTTACAAAAAGTTTGGGTACGGGTACCAGAACAGTACCCATCCCTGACCCCATTCACTTGAATGGGGGGCCCAAACATCCAGTGTTTGCCACACTGTCATGTGCATGATAGCATGGTAAACACCACTTCTGATCAGCGGTGAAATAATCCCTGCCGGTCAGAGTGCCATGGTTCCCATGCTGTCAAAAGACAGCATGAGCGCTCAGCTGTGATCAGAGGTATAAAGTTTACCTCCGGCTACTGGTGTCAGCTGATGGGACTACTGATCCCATCATCTGACACCTGCTGCCGCTAATTACAGTGAGAGCAGGAGCTGCGGATGGGAGTATTCATCAGCGACTCCTGCGCTGTAAATAAATAATTTACAAGTAAACCAGCATGGGTTCCCCTGTATTTTTGCTAACCAGCCAGGCAAAACTCACAGCTGGGGGCTGAAACCCTCAGCTGTCAGCTTCAGCAAGGCTAGTTATCAAGAATCGAGGGGTCCCCAAGCTGTTTTTTTTAATTATTTAAATAAATAATTTAAAAAAATGACGTGGGGTCCCCCCATTTTTGACAACCAGCGAGCTGGGGGCTGTATTCTCAGGTTGGTAAGGGGCCATGGATATTGGCCCCCCCAGCCAAAAATAGCAGCCCGCAACTGCCCAGAAAAGGCACATCTATTAGATGCGCCATTCTGGCACTTTGCCCGGCTCTTCCCACTTGCCCTGTAGTTTTTCGTATAAAAATCGTGTACAGAACTCACCCCATGCATTCCTATGGCATTCTTCACATGCTGTGCTAATGCTGCACTTTTTTCCGCGGTGGAATCGCATCGCGGAAAAAATCGCAGCATGCTCATTCTTTTGTGCGGAATCGCAAAGAATTGCCGCGATTCCGCACCCATAGGAATGCATTAGAATCGCTTACTTCCCGCTTGTGGCTATGCCCACCATGTGCGAAGTTAAGCGTCTCATGTGCGGTTTGTACCCACGGTGTGGAGGAGAGGAGACTGTCCTCCAGGCCCTGGGTACCATACCCCTGTAAAAAAAAGAATAAAAAATAAAAAATCGGGGTATATTTACCTTCCGACGTCCCGCGCTGCCTTCCCGGCCTCAGCATTCCCAGTAATGCCTTGCGGCAAGGTCCTGTGATGACTAGCTATAGCAACGCGAGACCAACGTCATCACAGGTCTTGCAAGGCATCGCTGGGAACGGGAGCATCGCTGAGACAGCGCGGGACATCGGAAGGTAAATATACCCCGATTTTTTTTATTTTTTTATCATTTTTAACATTCTATCTTTTACTATTTAGACCGCATAGGCTCCGACGCTGCGGGGTGATAATCACACTTCCATCCCAAGCTGGTGCGGCAGGATTCGGTGGTGCGGGGGCACCTTCGATATTTTCTGAAAGCCTGGAGCCTCTGCACTTTCATTGCTGTGATGGGTGACTTCCGCAAAATTGGCTGCCGGAAGCGGCGCGTGCGCAGATTAGGATTTCGGCAACGAGATCTCGGTGGCCATTTTCCCAGAGGCCACCACATTGCGGCAGTGGGGATGTGCAGGGCTCCGGGCTTTCACAAAATGTCAGTGGAGCCCCGCACCACTGAGCACCGACTAACCTGCTGCACCAGCCTGGGATGGGATTTTCCGGAAAGGCCACCGCTTCACAGCAAGGGATGTGCGGGAGCTCCGAGCTTTCAGAAAATGTCGGCGTCGGCCACCGCACCATGACCACCGCAGATCCTGTAATATCAGTCTGGGATGGGAGTCATATCATCGCCGGACCACCGAACACCCTCTGTGACCACGCTTCACCAGCACTACTGATTTCCCCCCGGTAAGCTGAATTAGGACTGTAAGCCAGACCCCCTTTTAACACATTAATTTTTTCCCCCTATTTTCCTTCTGAAAATTTGGGGTGTGTCTTAAGCTCTGGTGCATCTTAAAGTCCGAAAATACGGTACCTGTAACCAGTAACCACCAATAGTTTCTACTAGTGATTCACAAAGGTTTATAACGTTGAGCTGCAAAAAAAAAAAATCACATTTTCTCCACAAACATGTTCTTTTAGCCACAATTTCTTTATTATCACAAGGTTAGCAGGAGAAATTGCACCATATAATTTGTTGTGTAATTTCTCCTGAGTGGTCAAAAACTACTTTTGAGGCACAGTACAAAACTCAAAATAGATGAAGTGCCATATTGGAGTTTAGAGTTTGCTGGAATGGTTTGAGGGTACCTTGTCACATTGGCAGAGCACCTGAGTTGCCAGTGAGGGCATTTTACAAACTACACCTCTCTGTGAATTCATCTAGGGGTGCAGTGAGCATGCTGACTCCACATATGCCTCACAGAAATTTATACCATCGGGCAGTGAATAAAGAATAATTATATTTTTACAGCTAAAATCATGTTTTAGCCCCAAATTTTTAATTTTCATAAAGGCTCATTTATAAAAATGGACCTCACAGTTTATTGTACAGTTTCTCCTTAGTGTGCCAATACCCTACATGTAATCGAGAACTAATTTGAGGCACAGTGCAAAAGCCAGAAAAGAAGAAATGTCGTCATTTACTGCAGATGGCAGATGTTACGGTTATGGTTTGCGGGTGTCATGATCTACTGGGAGGGCCCCTAAGGTGCCAAAACAGCAGAACCCCCCCATAAGTGACCCCATTTTACAAACTACAACACTCAATGAATTCATCTAAGGGTGCAGTGGTCATATTGACAATACGGGTAAGTCACAGAATTTTATACCAATGGACAATGAAGAAAAATTTGGCACCAAAATTCGCCCCCGAATTTCTGCTGAATGTAGAAATACCCCATATGTGGCTATACCGTTCTGTTTAGCCACATTGCATGACTTGAAGAAATGCAGAAATGCCAAATATGTGGACGCTAAATGTGATTTAGGCACACTTTCTTGCTAAGAAGGGAGGTCTTTTTGGATTTGGGAGTGCAGAATTTGTAGTAGCAGTGACATGGAAGTCCCCTATATTTCCAACGATGATGGACCTGATTGGGGTCTTGATTTTTTGTGGATGGAATTAAAGCTGTTATTAGGAACATTTTGCATAATGTTTGGGATCACATTTATCCGGCGCTCTAGACTGAGGTTTCCATCCAAATTTCAGAATTACGTGATTCAGATAAAATCCCGGAGGGATCCATTCCCTAGAATCAGGCAGCAGAGTTACTTTGGACTCCTTCTGGCCTCTGTTCAGTAGTGCCCATTTCAGAGATGCACAAAACTGTGGTCGACCGCACTTCTGTGCACACCTAAAAAGATGGACACTGCCATATCATAGGCCAGATGGTATCCACAGTTTTCCCATCTGCCTCATAATAGGGAATATTCTGCTGGAAGTTTCATCTGAATCACATCTTTCAGAGATTTATATGGAAACCCTGCAAAAGTCTTTAGAGATTCATGACTTCTTCATTTTGATGACAGTTAGGCGGTCTACACTTTCAGGGGACAGCTGGTCATGCGTGTCTAACAGGACACCACCAGCACTAATGAAGACACGTTCTGAGAGAACACTGGCTGCCAGAAATGCCAAAACCTCTAAGGCATGACATGTGAGCTCAGACCACTCTTCCATTTTTGAAGACCAAGATGTAAATGGGTACACATTGCCACTGATAGCATTGATATTGAGCTTGAGATACTCTTGCACCATCCTCTCCAGTCCTTCACATGTTAGACTTATACTCTGTTCTGCTGGTGCACAAATTGGTCTAAAAAATGTGTGAAATGACTCACAGAAATTGCTTATGATACTTACACTGCCGCTGCTAATGTTTTTGCGTTGAGGCCTTGACGTTCCCAAGGTTGAAAGTCTAGAACCGCGATGCACACCATGTGCCTCACTGCTGTGTTGGGGAAAACCACTTTTGAGATTGTCTACAAGTGTGTTTCATTACTCCAGCATGCGCACATCCCTTTCCAGGGAGGAAAGCATTTGGCAAAATTTACTCTTGTACCGTGGATCTAACAGAGTGGAAACCTAGTAGTCAGCACTATTTCTAATCCTAACAATACGTGCATCATGTTGCAGATAGTGCAGCAAGAGGACACACTATGAGATATTGTTATCCCTTCCGCATTCTACTCTGCTTCCACCTCTTCCTATGGGACCACCACCTCCTCTGGCAGACTATTCAAAGTGTGCTCCGGTATTTAGATGGCCGGAATAGTGATGCTGATGATGGCATCATCAGCGCTTACCATCTTAGTAGTCATTTTGAAACTATACAGAAAGGTACAGAGGTCCTTCATCTGCGTTCCCTTGCAAGCGTGATTTGCACCATATCTGTACTGCATTGGCCCAGGCTATGTAAAAGGATATACTGCACCAGGGCTCGTCACTGCTAACACAGTCACTGCAACATGTGCAGAGTGGAATTTCACCATGTCTACACATCGCAAATCAAACAGTTAACTGGTAGGCCAAAAGAACTCTGTAGCGATACAACTCGATGACATGCAGGGTGCAATCGTAGAATTTGAGCACACAGCAACTGTGCTTTCTGCAGCTGCACATCCAGGCCTGGATAGTGGCGTAGCAATTGCTATACCACCAGGTTGAGGAAGTAAGCCATGCAAGGCATGTGTGTGCCCCGGCGTAGGGCCACCACGAGGTTTGCACCGTTATCGCACATGGTCTTCACTGGCTCCAGGTTCAGTGGAAACAGCCATTGCTAAAACTTGGCCTGGATAGCTGTCCACAACTCTAGAGCTGTGTGACTGCAATCTCCAAGGCATATTAAATTAAACACTGCCTGATTGCAGTAAGCCATGGCTGCTCAGTACGGAGGTGGGGGGATTCTCATTGCACTGTTGAAATGCGTGTCTCATTTAGGGAGGGGTTGAAGGCGCACATGGAGGCTCTATAGCAGGTGGAGGAGCCACAAGCAGAGGAGAAAGTGTTAGATACAGAGGTTTGTTCCACAAGCCTTGGGGATTACAAGACTTGTGGAGCATCCCCCTGATCACCTGCCCCCACAATTTTGCCCCTCTCTACATACTGGGGGAAAAAGTGGGCGCACGTCAAGCCCCGTCCCTCATTGTAATGTTATAATACCCCTATTTGCATACTGGGGAAGCAGTGTGTGCGTATCAAGCCCCGCCCCTCATTTTGATGTTACAATGGTTGCCATGGCGACACTGATGTCATCAAAGGTTGCAAGCCCTGCCGCCGCTCATTATGATGTCATAATGGTTGACTATGGAATGGAGGATGTGTGATGAGTATATGGGCACCGCACTATGGGATGGAGGATATGTATGATGGGTAAATGGGAACGGGACTATGGGATGGAGGATGTGTGATGGGTATATTTTTGCACTGGACTATGGGATGGAGGATATGTATGATGGGTATATGGGCACGGGACTATGGGATGGAGGATGTGTGATGGGTATATGGGCACTGGACTATGGGATGGAGGATATGTATGATGGGTATATGGGCACGGGACTATGGGATGGAGGATGTGTGATGGGCATATGGGCACTGGACTATGGGATGGAGGATATGTTTGACGGGTATATGGGCACGGGACTATGGGATGGCGGATATGTATTGGGCACGGGGCTATGGGATGGAGGATGTGTGATGGGTATATGGGCATGGGACTATGAGATGAAGGATGTGTGATGGGTATATGGGCACTCGACTATGGGATGGCGAATATGTATGATGGGTATATGGGCATGGGACTAGGGGATGGAGGATGTGTGATGGGTATATGGGTATGGGACTATGGGATGGAGGATGTGTGATGGGTATATGGGCACTCGACTATGGGATGGAGGATATGTATGATGTAGACAAGGGCAAAATTGTTTGGTGAATTGGAACGCGCGGGGTTAAAATTTCGCCTCACAACATAGCTTAGGACGCTCTTGGGGTCCAGACGTGTGACTGTGCCAAATTTTGTGGCTGTAGCTGCGACGGTGTGGATGCCTATCCCGGACATGCGCGCACACACACACACACACACACACACACACACACACACACACACACACACACACACACACACACATACATACATACACACTTTGAGCTTTATATATTAGATATATATTTCTTTTTTTTTTTTTTTTTTTACATTTATTTTCCTACATACTTACGTGATCCTACATTGCATTTCCAGTGGGAACTCACGCTTGTTCCCAATTTCTCCACAATACTTTTAAGCAGTCGGGTAGGTTCATTATTCGTTTTCTTTTTCTTTTACTTTTTTCAGTCTTCCCATCTGGTTCTCCACACATATGGTTATTTTACTGTATTTATTTTTTTTGTTATTAATTTTTTGTCTTGATAATGTTTTTTACCATACTATTGTAATTATTTTCACGTTCGTGAATTATATGATTTCTACATATTATGAACAGGACATATTCACTGTATGCTTATGTTTATGGTTCATCGAAGACTGATGAAGACCGTGTAGGCCGAAACGTTTTGCAGACTGCATAATAAAATTTTCTTCTATGGACCCTTAAATTGAGTGCCAAGTTACTTTTCACTATTGAGCTTTGGTTTGGGTAACCTACTTGCGCACCATGCAGTAGTGCCACGCTATTATACATGACTCTCATACTAAGGCATGTTGATCGCTCATGTCCCGGTTCATACTCATAGTCAAATTATTGTAATTCTTGCCTCTACTGAGTCATTTTTTGCAAAGGTGGCAGATAACGTGAGTTGGGTCATCCTTTGCTGTCTCAAAAAAGGCTGAGGCTAGGCAACCCTTGCCACTACTGCGAACTGCAGACTCGCAACCGGTACTGGCCACAGTTGTGGCTGAGGATGCGGTGCTTCTCATAGTTGTATCACTCCGTGTCTGTGCGGCAAACCGCAACATAACCTCCTTGTCTTCCTGCTTCTCCACCTCCTCTGTTGATCTACTCAGCTGAGTGACTCTGGGTTCACATCAAGTGGGATCTGCAACCTCATCGTCATCCTCTATGTTCTCCCACTCCTCGCCCTGAGAGTCACCCTCCTCTTCCTGCCCTAACAGCACAGTACTTCTCAGGTATCTGAGTCTCATCAGTATCACCTCCAACCCTGGGGTTTAATGTCTGGTGACGAGGGTCTGAGTTCTGCCCCTACTTCGTCCAACCGTGTGATACAACAGGAAAAAAATTGGGGTATCGGTGCAGATTAGAGTTGAGTGAAACGGGTCGGTCAAATTAAAAAAATGCTGACTTTAACTAAAGTCGGGTTTCGCTGATCGAAACCAGACCATGGCGTGAGGTCGGCCATGAGGTCGCCTAGCCGAGTGCCAAAGTCGCGTTTCAAATAATGTTGCCAGCGCCTTTTCTCAGCCAATGAAGGTGGACGCACACTGTGGGCAATGCGATGACATGGCCAGCGGCCACCACTTCTTAGAGAAGGGCATTGAAGTGATTGGATGGCTTTGTGTGGCCTCACAGTGGGTATAAAAGGCCGTGACCGCCGACCGCCATCTTACTTCTGCCGATCTTAGAATAGGGAGAGGTGCTGCTGCTGCTGATTCTGAATAGGGAGAGTGTTAGGCAGGGAAGAAGAAAAAAAAATTGCTTCTGCTGATATCGCTTTTCATTGTACAGTTAGAGTGCATTGAAAGGGGAGGATTTTTGTTGTATGCAGCAGCGCTGGTGGTGACTAGGCTGCCTTTTAAGGCTACCTGCTAGCTGCATTGCTGTGTGCACACTGCTGTTCAAACTGCTTTTTTCAAAGCACTCCAACTTTTATTATTTTGTTCTGATGAGTTACCGAGCGTTCTTTTTTTCATGCACTGTAGGGCGGTATATGCTCCTCACACACTACCGTGTCCCGGCTGGTATCACGGACAAATAGAAGCTATCTGGGTGTGACTCTGGAATAACAAGCCGAGGAGATTTTCCATTTTTCCAGACCTACACCTTATAGAGCTGTCCGGTTTTCAAACAGTTTCGTATATTTGCTGTTTGATTACGGTCAAAAATAGACAGAGACAGCGTGTGTCAGTCTGTATACAAATAGACGGAGATTGACAAATTTCCATACAGACACCGTATAGCGGTGTACGCTCCTCACACACTGCCGTGTACCGGCTGGTATCACGGACAAATACAAGCTATCTGTGTGTGACTCTGGAAAAACAAGCCGAGGAGATATTCCATTTTTCCAGACCTACACCTTAGAGAGCTGTCTGCTTTTCAAAGAGTTTCTTATATCTGCTGTTTGAATACGGTCAAAACTAGACAGAGACAGCATGTGTCACTCCGTATGCAAATAGACGGAGATTGACAATTTTCCATACAGACACCCTATAGAGCTGTCCAATTCTCAAACAGTATTGTATATCTGCCGTTCGCATTAGTCACATCTATACAGAGTCAGCGTGTGTGTGACCCTCCGTAAACACATATACGGAGATTGTTAGTTACACAAAAAACGCATACAGCTGTACACTTTTGATACAGTTCCGTATATCTGCTTGTTGGATAACGGTCAAATACATACTGGGAGAGCGTCTGTGACTAACAAAATAAATACGTAGATTTAATTTTTTTAATACACCTTACACAGCTGGACGCTCCTCATACAGTACCATCTCTCTGCTGGTATTTTTGGTACATTTTCCCAAGCATGAGGAAGAATGGTGGAAGAGTCTGCGGATGTGGGCAGGGGGGCGCAGCTGGTTACTGATGGTGGTGCATCGGCTGGTTCTGGCAAAAGCACAATAGCAACTCAGGCAGGATGTGTTGAGCCTGCGTCATCGTCTGGCCCAAGAAGGCCTGTAAGGTTCCCTTTTCTTGGAGTAGGAAAACCGCTTTTAAAGCTGGAGCATCTGGAACAGGTTTTGGCGTACATTGCCGAAACAGTCACCAGCTCTATTGCCTCCTCTTCTGAACGTTCGAAACCTGCAAGCACGGAGTCGTCAGTGCAGGGTTCTGGTCAGGAAAAACACCTTTCCTTGTGTCCTTCACCCCCACCAAAAATTAAGGATGCGGTAGCCCACACTTCAGATTACTCTATGGAGCTCTTTTCACATACCATGCCTGGGTTATCCAGTCAAATCCTGAATTCCCCAGTCCAAGATGAATCTGACATGGAGTGCACTGATGCACAGCCACTGCTAGATGATTCTGCTGGTACATTGACCCAGAGCACTACATTGCCCTAGCAGTCTACTGAGCCAGAATCTGACCTTGATGAAACTCAGGTGCCCCTTCCTGCATACTTTACCACTTTACACGGTGACACAGAGGAAGGTAAAGAGGAAGGTGCAGATGACTTTGAAGAGGAGGTGATGGATGACCCAGTTCTTGACCCGGATTGGCATCCATTGGGGGAGGAGGGTGGCACTGGCAATAGTTCAGATATGTAGAAGGATCCGCAGCAGGTATTGACATCGCAGCAGTGGTTATCTGGCAGGTCCGTAGCTGTCCAAAAACGTGGACCAAAAACTAAAAGAGCTGCAGGACAGCTTGGCCAGACGGTCAACTTAGCACAGCGTGCAAGGCCAGAAAATGTATACCATAGTAGGAAGAGTGCAGTTTGGCACTTCTTTGTCCAAAATCCTACTGATGAGGCAAAGGTTACCTGTAAGAAGTGCGGAAGGACCTTTAGCTGAGGTAAACAACTCAGAAACTTGAATACCAGTTGCATGCTTAGACATTTAATCAACATGCACTTGCAAGCGTGGACGGACTACGAAATGTCAGGTGCCACATGTGCACCTGCTGCGACTGAAGGTAGCCAGCAACGCTCCATCGCTTCCCCCACTGTATGACCACCGCCACCATTAAGCACACCACCAGCACAAAATGTGGAGGTGTTGTCGCAAGGCCAATGCACTCAGGGAATCACAATGCAACACAACACTGAATCTAGGCCATCACCACCAATACCATCACCAACCCCCTCTCACTCTGTCCGGTCCACCGCTACTTCCCCCATATGCAGCTCTCCAGTCCAGCTCACCCTACCAGACACTCTGAGTAGGACAAGAAAGTACTCATCCTCTCATCCGCATACACTGTGATTGAACGCCTACATTGCCAAACTAATCTCATTAGAGATGATGCCCTACCGTTTGGATCTTTGGAGCAGACCTCTGATGCTCATGCAATAGAATGTGTGAACTGCTCTGTAGACTCACCCATCTGTGATTCACACAATATTAGCCCAAACGATTTTGAGCAGGAAATGCGGACTACTACCTGCACAACACTATTAGCCCTATCGATTTTGATTAGCAAATGGGGCCTCCTGACTGAACCACAATATGAAGTCTAACGATTTTGATTAACACATGGGGTCTCCAGACTGAACTGCAATATGAGGCAATATGAGACCTAACGACTTTGATTAGCAAACGGGGCCTTCTGATTCCTGACTGCAACACAGTATTAGCCAGAACGATTTTGAGTAGGAAATGTGGACTACAGCCTGCACAACACTATGAGTACAAACTAGTTGGATGCTGGAAGTCGATTTCACACAGGACTGGATTCTATCTAACTATATAACAAGTTAACTTGCAGCAGCAGGAGCGGCCTCTCTGCACTGTTACACTGAGAAAATGGCGCCAGCAAAACAACATATCCGCTTTTTATATGGAATGCAATATGAGACTTTGGCAGCCAATGACAGAAGCCCATATGTAATAATGCTGTGAATGGTTTCTGGGCAGATTGGTTGCCCGAATGTACAAACATTACGTTATTAAACAAATAAAAAATAAATTACACTCCGCCGCTTCTCTGACCTATACACACCCCTCACCTCTTAAAACATGTCCTTCCCCTCTCATCATACAGAATCACTATCCTAGGCAAAGTCAGAACAAAATCATTAGTGGAAACACGATCATTTACCGAACTGTGACTGAATTTTGCCAACTTTGAAGAAAAATGCCGAACACAAATCTGAATGTGCTACGTTCATGGCGAATTTGAGATTGGAGAACGTTTTCCGAACAAGTTTGTTCATCTCTATTATGGCATCTTTTAGTTGATACCTATGAATTCGAAAGATCACATCCCTAGGATAGTCAGGTTCCAGAGACTTGTGTCCAAGAGCTATATGGGCTCAAGCCAGTTCAACTGGCGAGTCCAACAGGGAATTTAGGGTGGTACTGAATATGTGACATAGTGTTTTGTCCAACTTGTTCGGTTCAATTGTTTCAGGCTAGCTTCTTATCCTTATGTTATCCCATCTGCCCTTGTTTTCTGCAGCATCTAGCATGTCAGTAAAAAGTTGTATTTGATATGAATGCTTCAGCAATGTAGAGTCCTGAGTATCTACTCTGGTAGTAAGTACTACAGATGTTGCGGTCTCAGTATCTGTAACCCTTTCGCCCCACTATTGGACTTCATCTCTTAGGGTAGATAATTCTGCTCTTTATGAGTACTCAAGACTAGAAATGAGCGAATTTGTTCAGATTCGGTTCTTAAAATGATCCGAATCGAATATTGTTTTTGCAATATTCGTCAAACAAGGCCGAACGTCATTACAGTCGATGGGAGTAGAAATTACCAACAGAAGACATACATTTGACTTGAATAGTGTTCGAAAATGGCCCGAATATGTCAAAATCAGATTCGAGGCCAAAATCTGAACAAATTCGCTCATCTTTACACAACATATGAGACGTAGTGCTCCATATCTTTTTTTAGTGAGAATGTCTTTAATCTGATAACTTAGTTCACCAAAGTCTACCATTCCACCATTAATGGATTAATATTAGTTAGCTAGTGAAAGGTATATGGTGTAGAGGGCATCTGCCTATTGTGAGTATATAATGTGGAGTTGACACATTCCCTAGTTAAATCTATAGGGGAAAAGACAAACTCTGTAGTCTTAAGCGGGAGTCACACATAGCAATCTCGCTAGCGATATTGCTGCTGAGTCTCAACTTTTGTGACGTAGCAGCGATCTCACCAGCGAGATCGCTGTGTGTGACAGCGATCAGCGAGTGGCCCCCCCTGCCGGTATCACTGATCGCTGGAAGAAACCTCTGGACATTTTTTTGGTCGCTGGTCTCCCGCTGGCCAGCACGCATCGCTGTGTGTGACAGGCGGGAGACCAGCGATCAGCTGTAAAAAATAGAATTAAAATAAAAAATATTGTTATTTTCACCTTCCGACATCCCACGCAGCATTCCTCTCTCCACGCTCCGGTCCCAGTGATCCTTTGCACGAATGACCGCGAGACTTTACGCTCCTGCGAGACCGTGATGTCTCGTGGTCATTCTCGCAAAGGATTACTGGGACCGGAGCGTGGAGAGAGGCATGATGGCTGCGCGGGACGTCGGAAGGTAAGAATAACAATATTTTTTTATTTTAATTCTTTTTTTTACAGGGATGGCAAGCGATGCCGGGCACTCGGCATCGCTGTGCTAATCGCTGGTGAAGCTGTCTGTGTGATAGCTCACCAGCGATCACATAGCGACTTACCAGCGATCCTGACACCTTGATATCGGTGTCGGTATCGCTGGTAAGTCGCTATGTGTGACACCAGCTTTAGAAGCTTTCAAAGCTGGGGGTGGAGACAGTGGGTAAGAGTCTATTATCATTTTGACTCTGAATGTGAAGCAAATGTAGACGTGTCTTTCCCCAGCGTTCCTGATAGCTCCAGTGCCTCTATAGACAGCGTTCTCCTCTGTACCTGAGGTTTAATGATGGTATGTATCTGAGTTTCTCACGTCCAGGCGTCGTCTTATTTTTTTCAGCTCTAAAGAAGATGCACTTTCTAATACTGGGGTGCTTTCAGATGAACCCTCCTTTACTTAATCTCCTGCTGAGCTCACCTTCTTCTGAGCAGTCCATTCTCGGGGCATCTCTGCATCATGTGAGGACAGAGGCAGCATGCCCACTATATCAACTGTGCGATCCTCCCGGGGAGATCCTGACAAGAACCATTCAATGGTTTGGAGAGACAGCACCGGAGCAGCGTGTACAGTTCTCTGGGATACCATTTTCTTCTTGGAACCCACCTGTTGGATATTATATCATTAGAACCTGCAGGGTGGTGATTTCTTTAGCTCAGGATGGGAGAGAAGCAGATGCATCTGGCTTTAACTATCCTCTAACAGTTTCATCCTATCTTCAGCTTACCATATTCATCCCCCACCTTCCCTCTAGTATATGTGCATCCAGAACTGCTCTTCTGTGTAAAACACAAAAGGCACCATCTGGAGACCTTTTTATTTATTTTCCTAATGACCCAAGCTAGAAGACAGGTGTGTGCCACCCATCATGGAGCCAAGCCACAGGTTGGCGACCCCTGGTCTAATGTGTATGGGGGCCTTTACTCTATACAGGAAATGTGATACTCTGTATTCAGCAGAAGAGGGCCTGCTAATACAACAGATGTGACTCATGTGTAGTAAGAGTCACAGTTATTGATTTATCATTCTGGCCTTATGTCCTCCCATGAACGCTCCCAATATCCTTTGCTGAAAAGTTGGCAGCAGCAGCATGATGGAGCATTTCTTCTTCATAACAACCTTCAGGCATTGAAGCTTCACACCTCATCATTTAGCAATTAGTGAAACAACAATAAGAAATTACCTAATAACTATTCTGGAGGAGTTGGAAGAAGAAAACAAGATCAACCATTCATCATTCCTAAACTGTGATTAGAAGCACTAAAACCATAAGAGATTTATATCAACACAAACACATTACAAAAAGTTAAGGACAATTTTTGTATTTGTTAAAAGACCCAGACCCAGGAAACATGTAGGTCCTCATGTAGGTCTTTGAGTTGTTCCCCATGGGTAGGATAACAATAGATATGACTGCTGTCAACATAACCAAGATTGCTCTGGTCCATCAAAGAATCCTCAGATGGGTCCAGATTCTGATATATAAGGTAATAACGGCCAAATTGGTCCAGTAGAAGACAATCACATTTCATTAGGGTTTTTTTTTTAATGGATGGGCCTCTAAATAATTTTCTCTGAGGGGCCGAAAAAAATAGCTGTCATAATGTGTTTCTTCAACCTCAAAAACAGGTGGAAGACAGCTGGTACTAAGTTGTGATTGTAGGCAGGGTGGTTGAAAATTTCCCTTCCATAAATGAGAAGAAAATGGACTTAGACCATCAAGCTTCTTGGAAATATAGGGAACTATAATTACACCTAAACCATGATGCTTTACTGCTCTAAAACTTCTAGATCATGCAGACATGTCTCCTAAATTATGGGGACACACTGTCCGTGGAGGGTTAGTGACAAGTGACCATTTTTAGTGACTACTCTGACTATATGAGTTTTTGAATACTTTTCACATTTAGGCTGAGTGACACTTTAAATTGATTTTGTATTTTTTGTTAGTTTTGAGTTCTGTGTTCAGAAAATTAGTTCTCCTAAAGGATCAGCTGGAAATAAATGTCAAGACAAATAATCTTATTAATTTGCTAATTTGTTTTTATTCATAGTTTCATAATGAAATCCATTTCCTCTGCTTTATTTATGCAGAGACTCATAAACACTTGTGAATACAGTAAAACCAACTCTGCAAACCAAGTGGTTATAAGAAAGTAGAATAAAAGGGCTGCATTTTTCCAGAAACGGTGCCCACTTGTCTATACTGTCTGGTATTCAAGTGAACTAGACAGAGTTGCAAGACTAGACCAAACTGGACTGTAAGTTGATCATGACCAATTTAACTTCTCAATTTTTTTTTTTTTACTTCTTACAGTTTTCTCTTCGCTTCCTCCAACAGCTATAAATGTATTGTCTTTTAATTGCAATATCAAGAAAGAAAAGTCTTGGAGATACACAAATCATAGGATCATCAGATATGTTAGGCTTGTTTCACATTTGCATCTGTGTGCGCAGCGTTTTATCCGCAGCAATCCGAATGCGTCATGCGTACCTATCTTTAACATGGTGTATGCAGGGACATGCGTTTGCATCAGTTCGCATGCGTTTGTGTACGCATGCGTCGTTTCTCGGTGTGCAACGGGGTACGGTGAACGCAACATGATGCATTTTTTGAAGCGGCAAAAATCTATCAAACATGCGCAGTCAAGTGCATGCGCAGGAGTGCGTAAAAAAATGCATTACTTTATATGGAAACATATGCGTATGCAAGGACATGCGTACGCACATGAATTCAATACACATGCGTAATTTTAATGAGTTGCTTCAGGAAGTGATTTAACCACCTGCTAATTGATAGCTGTATAAAATGAAGTGTAGACACTGCAAGGCCATAACTCTCTGGACTCTGGACAATAGCACAAGACTGGCTATGTACGTATAGAAACTTTGAAAATGTCTGTCTCGCAGCTGTTTGTATTGTACTAATTTTTTCTCCTATTACTTTTAGACTTGTCAACTCTCCTGGTGCATTGGTTGTCTCCTAGTGCAGTGGTTTTCTCCTGGTGCAGCGGTTTTCTCCTGGTGCAGCAGTTTTCTCCTGGTGCAGCGGTTTTCTCCTGGTGCAGCGGTTTTCTACTGGTGCAGCAGTTTTGTCCTGGTTGTCTCCTGGTGATGCTTTCGGTCCTGGTGAGGACAACACTGTCTATGTACAGTCATATGTAAAAGTTTGGGCACCCCTATTAATGTTAACCTTTTTTCTTTATAACAATTTTGGGTTTTGCAACAGCTATTTCAGTTTCATATATCTAATAACTGATGGACTCAGTTATATTTCTGGATTCAAATGAGGTTTATTGTACTAACAGAAAATGTGCAATCTGCATTTAAACAAAATTTGACCAGTGCAAAAGTATGGGCACCCTTATCATTTTCTTGATTTGAACACTCCTAACTACTTTTTACTGACTTCCTGAAGCACTAAATTGGTTTTGTAACCTCATTGAGCTTTGAACTTCATAGCCAGGTGTATCAAATCATGAGAAAAGGTATTTAAGGTGGCCACTTGCAAGTAGTTCTCCTATTTGATTCTCCTATGGAGAGTGGCATCATGGGCTCCTCAAAACAACTCTCAAATGATCTGAAAACAAAGATTATTCAACATAGCTTTTCAGGGGAAGGATACAAAAAGTTGTCTCAGAGATTTAACCTGTCAGTTTCCACTGTGAGGAGCATAGTAAGGAAATGGAAGAACACAGGTACAGTTCTTGTTAAGCCCAGAAGTGGCAGGCCAAGAAAAATATCAGAAAGGCAGAGAAGAAGAATGGTGAGAACAGTCAAGGACAATCCACAGACCACCTCCAAAGACCTTCAGCATCATCTTGCTGCAGATGGTGTCACTGGAGGAGATTCGGGTTCAAAGTGGTTCTGCTCAATGGTTCTGGAAATACAAATACCACCGGAACCTTGCATTTCTGAGGCCTGTGCTTACTCAGTGAACGTAAGTATATATATATATATTTTAATAATGTTTTAATTTTTTTTCCACACAGAACCTGGTGCAGCACAACACAACCCAGATCGTCCTCTGTTGAAGCGGCCCCTCATCTACCAGCCACTGAACAGAAGCAGTCCCAATCATCCACCAGTGATGGAGCAACCTTGCAGGCTTCACAGGCTGGGGAACAGGCAGCCGTTCCATCAGGTTTTCCCCTCTCCCAGCCCTCTGCTGCTGCTTTTGTTGGGTCTTCTCATCAGTGACAGTGGGCCTGGGAGATGTCAGGCATGCCCGAGTTTATGCACTTAAGCTCGGTATTATAGGATGGTATTAGGTTGATTGCTGACAGAGTGAAGAGTGGGATGTCAACAAACTCCTTGACCACCTGGAAGCCGTCCTTGAGAGACCAGCATGACATTTTTTTTCTGCAAGAGAGCGGAACGTGTCGGAAAACCTTACGCCTCACCTCCAGCTGAACATCATGCACCTCTACCATGCTGCTTACAGCCGCTCATTCCAGCAGCAGCAGTCCCAGCAGCAGTCACAAAGCTTCAATCAAAAGGCTGGATGATATTACCAGCAGCCTATGTATTTTCCAACTCCCACAGCACCGAACTATCCTCCACCACCACTGCCTCCAGTTCACAGAGCGACCACGCTGCCGATTTAATCAACCCTGCAGCCGGCAGCATCCACCATGCTCTAGAGTCCTGCAGCCAGCGGTATCCACAATGCTGTCCAGTCCAGCACCCCTGCCCCAGTTCAGCACCCCTGCCCAGTCCAGCACCCCTGCAACAAGCAGTATCCACGATGATGCCCACTCCAGCACCCCTGCCCACTCCAGCACCCCTGCCCAGTCCAGCATCCCTACAGCCAGCAGTATCCACAATGCGGCCCAGTCCAGCACCATGCCAGATGACTGCTACAGAGACCACCTCTCCTACTCAGCCAAAACATAGGGCAAAAAAATATATTTCTACCAGAATGACAACTAGAAGCCAAAAAGCAATTCCCACATTGAACCCACCACCTCCACCCTCACCTACCAATTTGTCACTACCTTCCCTTGTGTCTTTGTCAGTACCTTCCAGTTTGTCTATCAATTCCCGTGATTCCACTTTGTCATCTATCCCCAATGTCTTCAGTGCCATCCCAGATCAAACCCTTCCCCTGTAGACCCTTCCCCTCTAACCCCTTCCTCATCAACTATCACCCAATCCTCACAACTCCACACCCCCAAGGTCCACCCCATCTCACCCTCACATTAACCCCGACGCAAAAACCAATCGCCTCGACCTTAACCCTTCTTATTTGTTAAATTTTGTCAAATAAAAGTTGTATTTTTTTTGCACTATATCTTTTTTTTATTTTATTTTTTACATGTGTATTGTATTTTTGAGGGAAGGTATTCTATCATTTAACTCAGCAAACATTAGAGGCAAATTTTAACATTTCATGTACATTTTTACATCACAGGTACATTTAAACATAACAGGTATGTAATTTACATTACAGTTAAATTTAAACATAACCGGTACATTTTACTTAGCTGCTTAAATCATTTAATCTTGCCATGCCACACGTTCATTATCTGAAACAAAGTAATCATCAAACTTATCCCTCATCTGGGCAACTTCCACTGTGGTTCTCAGAGGGTGAAATTGGTAATTATGCAATGTAACAGGATCCTCAGGTTGTAAGTTTGGTCGCTCTTTTACCAGAATTTAGTTGTGCAGAACAACACACGCTTTCACGACCTCATCTCTAGTGTCAATTTTTAGATTAATGGATGTGCACAAAATGCGCCATTTAGATACCAGCAATCCAAATGCACACTCCACGGTTCTTCGTGCCCTTGTCAGTCAGTAGTTGTAAATTTTTTTTGTGTGCATTAAGTTCCGACTTGAGTATGGTTTAATGAGGTTGGCACACATTTGGAACGCCTCATCCCCAACAACAACAAAAGGCATTGGCGGTTCGTTAGCTTTGGGAAAAGGTCGTGGCTGCAGAAAATTAATATTCCCATACAGACGTTCATCCATGTCAGAGTTTTTGAAAGTCTGCTAGTCATTTCCTTGTCCAAATGAGCACGGCAACAAATCTACACTCGGCATCCGCAATAGCCATTAGAACAATGTAAAAGGTTTTTTTTATAATTGAAGTATTCTGTTCCACTTCCAGCAGGTTTCATAATCCTAATGTGTTTGCCATCCACAGCCCCCACACAGTTAGAAAAATCAGTTCATGGCTTTTATAGCAATCATTTTAATGCAGGGTGTTTCTTTTTCCAAATTACGTACCTCAGGGTGACCAAAAGACGTTCCTCAGCACTAATTGCTCAACGGAGCTGTTGGTCCTGCCTGGTGATGGATCCTTGGACACATAGTAGCAATTCATGGAAGCTCTGTTCTGACATCCTTGTGTAGTCAAAAAACATCTCCGGGTTTTGCTGCAGCTCTGTGTACAAAGAGTGGTAGTCTCCACGGCTCTCTCGAAGTTCAAGGATGGGGTGTTGCCAAAAGCGACGACAACGTCTTCTCTGTCTTTCTCTTCTTCTTTGTTCTTGACAAGCAAAAGCAAAGGCAGCAGCCAATTTCAGTAGTAAATCCAGATCTTCATAGAAGCTGTCCAGGTCAAAATTCATCTTGCAGCTAGATACAGCAGCCAAAGACGAGGATTTCATCAGTGCAGTGTGTGTATATATATAGAAATCGCATGAGACACACCTACTGGGTGTCTGATGTCAAGGAAAAGCTACTGCAAAACATTGGAAATTTGTAACGCATGCGCATAAACAACGCAAACGCATACAAAAGCATGCAAATGCATTTTTTTTGGCATCATGCGTAAGATGATGCAGATAAAAAAACACTGCGTAAAAATGCGTTTTCATGTGTTTTTGCATGCGTTTGCGCATGTAGATGGTATGCCGCGCACAGAAACGCTAATGTGAACCTAGCCTTAGTGATATAAAAATTGGAAACATTTTTAAAACATTCCGATTTATTCAATATTGAGTATGAGTGACACTCACCCAAATTCACCACACATACACTCCCTGGCTGCTATCAGTTGGGTTATTAACCCCTTTACCCCCAAGAGTGGTTTGCACGTTCATGACCGGGCCAATTTTTACAATTCTGACCACTGTCCCTTTATGAGGTAATAACTCTGGAACGCTTCCATGGATCCTGGTGATTCTGAAAATGTTTTGTCGTGACTTATTGTACTTCCTGTTAGTGGTAAATTTTCATTGATATAACTTGCGTTTATTTGTGAAAAAATCGGAAATTTGGCGAAAATTTTGCAATTTTCCAACTTTGAATTTTTATGCCCTTAACCCCTTCCTGACATCTGATGTACTATCCCGTCCATGGGATCTGGGCCCCTATGCCCATGGATGGGATAGTACGTCATAGCGATCAGTGGCGCTCACGGGGGGAGCGCCGCTGATCACGGCCGGGTGTCAGCTGATTATCACAGCTGACACCCGGTACTATGTGTCAGGGGTGGTCACGGACCGCCCCCAACCCGTTAACCCCTGGCACACTGCGATCAAACATGATCGCAGTGTACCGGGGGATTAGGGAAGCATCGGCAAGGAGGGGGCTCCCTCCGTGCTACCCTAAGTCCCCCGCAGCAGCGCAATGTGCTGCGCTGCTCTGGGGGCCTCCTTCCCTGCAGGTCCCCAGATCCAATATGGCTGCGGGGGCCTTCGGGGCCTGCAGGGAGGCGGCTTCCTCAGTGCCTGCAGAGCGTAGGCATGAGGAAGCCTTGTGCAGCGCCTGTCAGATCGCTGACACAGGACAGTGATGTCCCCCCCCGGGACAATGTAATAAAGTAAAAAAAAAGGTGTAAAAATAATTTATAAAAAATTGCTAAATAAATTATAATAATAAAAAAATATTCCTTAATAAATTCATTTTTTGTAAATAAAAAAAGCAATAAAAGTGCACGTATTTAGTATCGCCGCATCCGTAATGACCCGCCCTATAAAACTGTCCAATTAATTAACCCCTCTAGTGAACCCCTTAAAAAATAAAAGTAAAAAACAAAGCAAAAAACAATGCTTTATCGTCATACCGCCGAACAAAAAGTGCAATAATGCGCAATCAAAAAGGATATAAATAACCATGATACCGCTGAAAATATCATCTTGTTCCGCAAAAACGAGCCACCACACGGCATCATCAGTGAAAAAATAAAAAAGTTATAGCTCGCAGAATAAAGCGATGCAAAAATAATTATTTTTTATATAAAATTGTTTTCATTGCATAAAAGTGCCAAAACATAAAAAAAGACATAAATGAGGTATCGCTGTAACCATACTGACCCGAAGAATAAAGCCGCTTTATCAATTTTACCACACGCGGAACAGTGTAAACACACCCCCAAAAGAAATTCATGAAATGTTGGTTTTTGTTCATTCTGCGTCCAAAAAATTGGAATAAAAAGCGATCAAAAAATGTCACATGCGCGAAAATGGTACCAATAAAAACGTCAACTCATCCTGCAAAAAATAAGACCTCACATGACTTGGTGGGTCAAAATATGGAAAAATTATAGCTCTCAAAATGTGGTGATGCAAAAACTATTTTTACAATAAAAAGCGTCTTTTAGCGTATGATAGCTGCCAAACATAAAAACTCGCCATAAATCGTAAATCAAACCGCCCTTTACCACCCCATTAGTTATGGAAAAATAATAAAATTAAACAAATCTATTTATTTCCATTTTCCCATTAGGGTTAGTGCTAGGCTTAGTGCTAGGGTTAGGGCTGAGATTAGGGTTAGGGGTGTGTTGGGTTTAGGGTTGGAGTTAGAATTGGGGGGTTTCCACTGTTTAGACACATAAGGTACACTCCAAACGCAACATGGTGTCTGATCTCAATTCCAGCCAATTCTGAGTTGAAAAAGTCAAATGGCGCTCCTTCCCTTCCAAGCTCTGCCATGCGCCCAAACAGTGGTTTACCCCCACATATGGGGTATCGGCCTGCTCAGGACAAATTGCAAAACAACTTTTGGGGTCCAATTTCTCCTGTTACCTTAGGAAAATAAAAAATTGGGGGCAAAAATATAATTTTTTTGGAAAAAAATATGATTTTTTTATTTTTATGCTTGGGCGCTATAAACGTTTGTGAAGCACTTGGGGGTTCAAAGTGCACACCATACATCTAGATAAGTTCCTTGGGGGGTCTAGTTTCCAAAATGGGGTCACTTGTGGGGAGTTTCAACAGTTTAGGCACATCAGAGGCTCTCCAAATGCGTCATGACACCCACAGACCAGTCCATCAAAGTCTGCATTCCAAACCGTCACTACTTTCCTTCCAAGCCCCGACATGTGCCCATATAGTAGTTTTCGCCCACATATGGGATATCAGCGTATTCAAGACAAATTGGACAATAACTTCTGGGGTCCAATTTCTCCTGTTACCCTTAGGAAAATAAAAAAATTGGGGACTAAATATCATGTTTGTTGAAAAAATATGATTCTGCTCTTTTCACACCGGGCATTATAAACTTCTGTGAAGCACAGGGGGTTCAAAGTGCTCTCCACACATCTAGATAAGTTCCTTGGGGGGTCTAGTTTCCAAAATGGGGTCACTTATGGGGGGTTTACACAGTTTAGGTACATCAGGGGCTCTCCAAAGGCAACATGACATATGCAGACAATTCCATCATAGTTTGCATTCCAAAACGTCACGACTTCCCTTCCGAGGACCGACGTGTGCCCATACAGTAGTTTTCTTCCACATTTGGGGTATCAGCGTACTCAGGACAAATTGGACAACTTTTGTGGTCCAGTTTCTCCTGTCACCCTTGGCAAAATAAAAAATTGGGGACTAAAAGATCATGTTTGGGGACTAAATATGATTTTTTTATTTTCACGCCTGAGAGTTATAAACTTCTGTGAAGCCCTTGGGAGTTCAAAGTGCTCACCACATATCTAGATAAGTTCCTTGGGGGGTCTAGTTTCCAAAATGGTGTCATTTGTGGGGAGTTTCAACAGTTTAGGCACATCAGAGGCTCTCCAAATGCGTCATGACACCCACAGACCAGTCCATCAAAGTCTGCATTCCAAACCGTCACTACTTTCCTTCCAAGCCCCGACATGTGCCCATATAGTAGTTTTCGCCCACATATGGGATATCAGCGTATTCAAGACAAATTGGACAATAACTTCTGGGGTCCAATTTCTCCTGTTACCCTTAGGAAAATAAAAAAATTGGGGACTAAATATCATGTTTGTTGAAAAAATATGATTCTGCTCTTTTCACACCGGGCATTATAAACTTCTGTGAAGCACAGGGGGTTCAAAGTGCTCTCCACACATCTAGATAAGTTCCTTGGGGGGTCTAGTTTCCAAAATGGGGTCACTTATGGGGGTTTACACAGTTTAGGTACATCAGGGGCTCTCCAAAGGCAACATGACATATGCAGACCATTCCATCATAGTTTGCATTCCAAAACATCACGACTTCCCTTCCGAGGACCGACGTGTGCCCATACAGTAGTTTTCTCCCACATTTGGGGTATCAGCGTACTCAGGACAAATTGGACAACTTTTGTGGTCCAGTTTCTCCTGTCACCCTTGGCAAAATAAAAAATTGGGGACTAAATATGATATTTTTATTTTCACGCCTGAGAGTTATAAACTTCTGTGAAGCCCTTGGGAGTTCAAAGTGCTCACCACACATCTAGATAAGTTCCTTGGGGGGTCTAGTTTCCAAAATGGTGTCATTTGTGGGGGGTCTCCACTGTTTAGGGACATCCCTAACCCCAGTACACCCCTAACCCTAATCTCAGACCAAACCCTAGCCCTAACTCTAACCCTAGCCCTAACCCTAACCCTAATGGGAAAATGGAAATAAATGCTTTTTTTAAAATTTTATTCTGCGAGCTATAACTTTTTTATTTTTTTGCTGATGACACTGTGTAGTGGCTCTTTTTTTGCGGGACAAGATGACGTTTTCAGCGGTACCATGCTTATTTATATCTGTCTTTTTGATCGCGTGTTATTGCACTTTTTGTTCGGCGGTATGACGTTAAAGCATTGTTTTTTGCTTTGCTTTTTACTTTTAATTTTTAAGGGGTTCACTAAAGGGGTTATCTAATGAGACAGTTTTATAGGGCGGTGTTATGATTGAGTCACCGTAGGAGGCAAAAACATAAATGCTAGCTAAGTCCAGAAAACCAGAGAGGTTGGCAGCTATCGGATTGCAGACCCCTGATCCTATCCACAACAACTAACAGTAGCCGTGGGGGGTTCCTACGATGCCCTAGACCCCTTGATCACAGCCGGAGAATTAAATAGGTCTAAAGAAAGAAAGGGGAAATCTAAACTGCCCCAGAGCAGACCCCAAAGCAATAGGCAGCCCCCAACATATAATGACGGTGAAGCAAGATGAAAACACTAACACAGACAGAAAGATAGACTGAGCAAAGACGGGGCCCAAGCTAACTAGATAGGAAAGGACAGGAAGGCTGCTATCTGCAATCCGTGAAAAACCCTATGAAAATAAGAGCCAACAGACTGACAGTGAAAAAGGCCCTGAAGACGCTAGGCTTCAAAAAAGCTATGTCAGTACTCAGGAATATTCTGAAGACAGAGCAACCGGCAAAAGGAGATTCAGCTCACCCCAGCAGGGAATGGCAGAATCCAGAAAAGCAAGGAAAACAAAAACAAAACACAAAAGCTAACAGGCAAAGCAGAAAACTTATCTTTAGAGGAGCAGGAATCAGACTGGTGTCCTAGAAGTCCACAGAGAAATCACCCGCAGGGCAGAAGGGCGTCGGCAGCCTTATATCCAGTCTGTGACTCCACTCAGCCAGTTATCCTCATTAGGCTCAGGTGCCTGATAATCAGGCTCATTACCTTCCTTCACCAGAATAGGGAGTTAACCAGACCCCAGTGACGAAGGGGAAAATGAACTCACAACAGGGCGGGTCATTACGGACGTGGCGATACTAAATATGTGTATTTTTATTGTTTTTTTATTTCCTAAAAATTAATTTATTAGGGAATATTTTTTTTTTATTTATTTAGCGATTTTTTTTTTTTATAAATTATTTTTATACTTTTTTTCTTTACTTTATTACATTGTCCCAGGGAAGGACATCACTGCAATGTGTCAAATCGCTGATCTGAAAGTTTGGACAGCACTCTGACAGATCAGCGATCTGACAGGCGCTGCACAGGCTTCCTGACTGCCTGCTCTCTGCAGGCAGTGAGGAAGCCACCTCCCTGCAGGCCCCCGAAGGCCCCCATGGCCATCTTAGATCTGGGGGCCTGCAGGGAATGAGGCCCCCCAGAGCAGTGCTGCTTTGGGGGTCTCAGGGAAGCACGGAGGGAGCCCCCTCCCTGCCGATGCTTCCCTAATCCCACGGTACACAGCGATCATGTTTGATTGCAGTGTGCCAGGGGTTAACGTGCCAGGGGTGGTCCATGACCACCCCTGACACATAGTGCCGCCCCCCCGGGAGCGCCGCTGATCGCTTAGACGTACTAACCCATCCCCGGTCATAGGTGCCCAGGTATCGTGGACGGGATAGTACGTCTAATATCAGAAAGTGTTAGGCGTCGGGTTCCTGCAACTGCACAGCAGGGATCAAGAGCCTCACATTCATCGACTGCAGAGAAGCTTGCTCAGCAGCCCCGTCATTCCCGACGCTCTGCTCAGACCAGTAGAGATGAGCGACTTTGCCTTTTTTTGGGTCGATTCGGGTTTCATGAAACCTGACTTTCGCAAAAGTTGGAGGCCGACTGAAACACGAAACCCAATGCAAGTCCATGGGAAAGCAAAGTCGGCACGGAGTGGAAGACAGTAAACACACCTACAGTGCCTATTTCAATACCAAAAACATCAATTCTTATAACTGAAGCTTGTCAACCTTAATTTACTTCCTAATAATAGTTACGCATTGAAAACGGGGGGTTATTTGGCTAAAGTTGTGGGGGGGGTTGGGCTGGTTCCAGGTTTTCGTGTGCCCTGGGCCAAAGAGTGTCAGTGCGCCCCTTTAACACATACCACAACTCATCATGCTCCGATACACCACAGAAATATAGGTATAGTACAATGACACATACTTCACTTCTTACATGACAAGACTGATCTATTTTAAATTGTACAATAGCTCAAAAACAGGACAGTATATTACTCCATACAGTGTTATGGCCACCACATTGTGCACTATAGAGAATAATGAGCCCCATATATTTCTCCATACCAAATAATTAGTCACATATAATGTTCCATACAGTATATGATGAGCTCCACATAAAGCTCCAGTACATGATGGGCCTCATGGATGATGCTTCAGTGTATGATGGGTCCCTTAGATGCTGCTCCGGGTGTCTGATATGCCCCATTTACATTGCTCCAGTACATGATGGGCCTCATGGATGATGCTCCAGTGTATGATGGGCCCCAATAATGCTCCATATATAATGGGCCCCATTTGTAATGCTGCAGTGTATAATGGGCCCCTTAGATGCTGCTCCAGTGTCTGATCTGCCCCATTTACAATGCTCCAGTACATGATGGGCCTCATGGATAATACTCCAGTGTATGATGGGCTCTAATAATGCTCCATATATAATGGGCCACATTTGTAATGCTCCAGTGTTTAATGGTCCCCTTAGATGCTGCTCCAGTGTCTGATCTGCCCCATTTACAATGCTCCAGTACATGATGGGCCTCATGGATGATGCTCCAGTGTATCATGGGCCCTAATAATGCTCCATATATAATGGGCCCCATTTGTAATGCTCCAGTGTATAATGGGCCCCTTAGATGCTGCTCCAGTGTCTGATCTGCCTCATTTACAATTCTCCAGTACATGATGGGCCTCATGGAAGATGCTCCAGTGTATCATGGGCCCTAATAATGCTCCATATATAATGGGCCCCATTTGTAATGCTCCAGTGTATAATGGACCCCTTAGATGCTGCTCCAGTGTCTGATCTGCCCCATTTACATTGCTCCAGTACTTGATGGGCCCTATTTTTAATTAACCCAAGCATGGTATGCGAAAAGAGCTCCATGGAGTAATCTGAGGTGTGTTCTTACACATACTTCACTTTTGGTGTGGGTGAAGGACACAAGGAAAGGGGTTGCTCCTGACCAGAAGCCTGCACTTACAACTCAGTGCTTGCATTTTTTTAAACTTCAGAAGAGGAGGCGATAGAGCTGGCGGCTGTTTCAGCAATGTAAACCTCAAACAGTTCCTAATACTCCGGCATTAAAAGCAGTCTACCTACTTCCAGAAAAGGAGCTACACCATGATGCTGGCTCAACACCTCCTGCCTTAGCTGTTATTGTGTTTTTGGCACTACCAGCAGATGCACCACCACCACCATCAGTACCAGGTGGCCCTCCACGCCCACATCTACATCCTCTTCCACCATACTTCCTCACGTTTTGGAAAATGGACCCAAAATACCAGCAGATATATGGTACTGTATCAGAAGCGTACAGCTCTATACAGTCTATGGATAATTTATCAGCCATATATACATTATGTGGTTTTATAAATATTTTTTTTTTTTTTTTTTTTTTTTAGGATAGATGCATTTGCCTTCCCCTACCATATTCTCTATATTCATATTTTCAATGTCTGCTTTTTGTATGAGTATTCGCGGTAGGTGGAGCATATTTTATTTTTACGCGCATAGTTTTTCTTTATATTTATATTTGTATTCGATTTTATTCATATTAAAATGTTAAAAAATTTATCAGCATAATAAAGTTATAGTTTTTAACATTCCTTATTATTCTCAATATTACAACCCATTTTTGTGAGGTATACGCTATGGCTATTCTTTTCTCTTTCTTTTTAAATGTATGATATTATCTTAATCATTAATTAGCCTTCTACTGGGAGGGTGGGGGTGATTGTTCAATCCAAGAGTTAAACAGGTGTTTGAACATATACACATATGACAGCTATACTGGGTGAGCAGTAACCCTGATGAAGAAGCACGTTTTGCTTTGAAACGCGTAGGTTTTTGGCCCCAGCTAGGCTCCGTAGCCTCAGCCTGTGACGTCACACGCTGTCAGTGCAGGACAGTGTCGGCCCCCCTCAGCTGTGCATCCAGGACGCTACCGGCCGGAGCTATCCTGGCTCTGCCCAGCTCTCTTCATTACTTGCACCCCAGTCAGCTAGTTCATTCACTTCATCCTCCCAGCTTCTCACCTGGTTTTCCAGCATTTCTGTGGATCATTCACTGGGATCAGCACAGCACCTTCATTCAGCAGAGCTAGGGTAAGTTTGTACAAGTCCTTTACCATTCATCAATGTATCTTGCTGTGGCAGATTTTCATCTCCTGCACGCTTGGCTTATGTGTGAAAGGCAGGACTTTCACTTTCACTTTTACGTTATCATATGTGAGTCCTCCTGTGAGCGCGGTGCCTTCCTCTATTTACTTATTGTAAAAATTTGTTTCTCCGATTCACCATACATATAGAAGGCGTAACCCACACACGCTCACTCAATATGGATGATGTAGGGAAGGTGGACTGATAGACAAACCAGCCTGTAGTGAGAAGCAGAGGTGTAGTGCAGTGTAGGTGTGAAACCGCTAAGATAAAGAGAAAGGGTGCAGTGTTTATCTTGCCGATTGGAGGGCAGTGGAGAGTGTAGGAGTGGGACTGAATAACTGCTATTGGTCAGAGAAACTGTTAGGTGATGGTGGGCAGAGTTACCAGAACCGGAAGTATAAAAGGCTGAGGGAAGGTTCTGGAAGAGTCAGTCAGCGAAGGGAACACAGTAAAGAGGAAGTTCTGCTGAGGAAATAGAGACAGTGGAAAGGCTCCAGAGAGGACTGACAGTTGAGGCGGTCAAGGGGGGGTGGCCCAGAGGATGGTAGCCGCAGACGAAGACGGCCTGGGGCTATCATACGGACGGTGTGCTCAGACTGGTGCAGCGCTGTTGTGGTTGGCCCTAGGCCAGCCACAGAGGAAGAGCCACAGAGGACGCCATGTTTATAGTTACAAAGGAAGTGAAGGTACCGGGGCCTGTGAACAGAGAAATGTGAAACGGCTGTGGTGAATTGCTGTTGTCGACAGAAGGATGGGCACTAAAAACGGACCTGTTCAATACAAACTCTGTCTCAGTCTCGTGTTTGCAGCAAGAAGAGGGTCCCCCCCACAGTTGGTTATCCTACAGATGATACCTTAATACAAATTTTTGAAACAAGGTACTGTATCAGCACATACCAGGTGTGTCTAGTCTAGGGTTAAATTTCTGTCTATACTTCTGGAGTCAGACACACACTCACAGGCTCACTATGTATTACACTATGCATTACACCAGAATTAAAAAAGTAGAAAAAGGGAAAGGTATTCATAGCGTACACCAGTACACAGTGTTGTGGTACTTTTAAATCTTCGTATATATTTCAATCTCAGTAAGCCAGTCAAGAATCTCCGCTACTGGAAACTACATGGATACAAGTATAGACGCAAAGTCGAGTGTTAGCAGAAATTTTGGAATTACTCATCGCAGGAAAACCTCTCGGTAGATGTTGCAGAGGTGATGCATACCCTCATTTACTGTGTCTGTGGAGAAACCAAAAAAGGTTCTTTGTGAAGAAAGGATTGCTTTATCGCAGTAGCGTGGATCACATCATGGTTACTCGTCTCCATCAAATTGTGATCACAGGGAGAGATGTACCCATGGTCCTCACTGCCTATCATGATGTGTCTGGTCATTTTGGAGTGCAAAAGACAGAAGCCACAGGCCGTAGGCGATTCTATTGGATTGGCATGAGAGGAGACATTGAAAAATGGTGGCAGGAATTTCATACGTCTGTGACTATCACAACTGTGAAAGGTGATCATAAACCACCACTGCATCCGCTTGTAAGTTGACATCCATTTCAAATGGTAGCCATTGATCATCTGAAGGTAGAGGCCAGCAGGACAGGGCATAGCTACATCTTAACCATCATTAATCAATATACCAAATTTCTAGTGGCCGTCTCTGTGAAGGATTTAACTGCCCAGACTACACAGCGGTGGAGCAGGGAGAGGTAAGTATTACAACTTGCAAGTGCTGTGGCCATGACCAAGCAGGGAGGGCACAATCGTGGTTGACGGTACTGGCACAGGGCCCCTCTGTATTGTACTATGAGGGGCCCTGTGCCATTGCCGTCGCCCATCAGTGGGCCCATCCACCTGTTCAGAGCAACGGCACTTGCCCGGGTGCGCCATGTCTTGACCCCAGCTGTTGGGGGAGGGGTGTGCAGCCCAGTTAGGGAGGTTTAAAAATTGGCATACGTTGATGTGTTGGCTGGACATTCAGCTGCTACAAAGGGCGTAATTGAGCAAGTCCGAGGAAGGGGAGGAAAAAACCGAGGCACTTTTCTGGTAACCTATGTGTCATCAGGGGAAGGTGGGACAAAATCCTTTGAAACCCATGCATGGTTCATTTTAATAAAGGTTAGATCATCAACATTTTGGGTCGACAGACGGGTCCTTTTTTCTGTCAGGATTGATCCAGCAGCACTGAAGACTCTTTCAGATAACACACTAGCAGCAGGGCAAGTGAGCTCCTGTAAGGCATATTGTGCCAATTCAGGCCAAGCGTCCAGTTTAGAGGCCCAATAGTCAAAGGGGAATGACCTGTCAGGGAGAACATCGATATGGGAGGAAAAGTAGTTTGTAACCATAGTTGACAACTGCTAACTGCTGCCTCCTGCCACTTTTAATCGATGCAGTATTGGCAGTTGTGTGAGCGGTACTTGAGAAATCATTCCACAACATGGTCATTAAACCCCTGTCTCCAATGCCACTTCTGTGTGCACCACGAACACCACTTCCATTGTGCCCACTACGGCTCATGGGAGAACTAGCACCGCTGCTGTGTGCCTCAAACAAATGGTTTACCAGAGTTGCTTGTTTGTTTGCCAATATTATCTCTAGGTTCTCCTGTGGCATGATGTTGTGTAATTTGCCTTTGTAGCGTGGATCGAGGATCGAGGATGCTGGCCAGCCAGTAGGCGTCATCCCTCATCATTTTGGCAATGCGGGGGTCCCTTTTTAGGATCCGCAAGGCATAATCGCACATGTGGGCCAATGTTCCAGGTGTCAATGATGCACTGCCCGTGGTGGGTGGAGAGGCAGTTTCTGATAAATCCACATCCCTTATCAGGATCCAGTCAGCGCCAGCAGACTGCCGCGGCTGAGCCGGTAACTCACCCAGACTACGGGAGGGCCCGGGGTCCAATACTGCAGGGAAAGTTCAGACAACAGGACCTGCGACACTGAAAGTAGTTAACAGTACAAGGACCTACGATCATTTGACCACAGGGGGCGTGGCTTAGTGTCCTGCTGCAGGAGAGGACTATAGGGTTCTTTTACAGGAATCCTGGAGTAAAAGCTAGGGAAACTCAGGTGAGACAAACGGGGGTCATACACGGAGAGGGCGGCGCAGTACCAGAGGGACAAGCAGAGAATAGTCAAAATGTAAGCAATGAATCGTACACAGAGATAGCAAAGCAGTACAAGGGAGGCAGTCAGAGTAGTCAGGTCCAAGGCAAAAAGAGTCATACACAGAAATAGCAACGCAGTACAAAAGGAACATGCAGAACTCGTAACAGGGACAGAACCGGATCAAAACCAAGCAAGCAAAAAGTATCACAGTCACAAAGCACACCAGGGTCACACACTCGGCCAAGGGTCTGAGTATAAGCGACAAGGAATGAGCCCACAGTGAGGCTGTAAAAAGCCTCCCAGAATCTCAGAGTGAGGCCGTCCACATTAACCTCTGAACTACCTAATCCCACAAGCTGAGCAATCCATGACAGTACCCTCCTCTCAACTGGGGGGCCTCCGGACCCCCAGGTTTCCCAGGATGCCGGGCATGAAATGCACGAACCAGACGGTCAGCGTGTACTGACCTGGCTGGTACCCATGACCGCTCCTCCAGACCGTACCCCTTTCAATGTACCAAATATTGCAAAGAGCCCCAAACCCGCCTGGAGTCCACAATATGTTGTACCTCGAACTCCATATGTCCCTCAACCAAAACTGGAGAAGGAACAGTGTCAGTACCTTCCCTCACCGACCCCAAGGGTTTAAGTAAAGACCTGTGAAAAACATTATGGAGTTTTAAGGAGGGAGAAAGACGGAGGTGGTAGGTTACCGGGTTCACCACTTCGATGACCTCATAGGGGCCAGTAAATTTAGGCCCCAGTTTGGCGGAGGGCAATCGAAGATTTATATTTCATGTGGACAGCCACACCTTATCCCCACAAGACAGTGTCTGAGCAGCGTCCCTTTTCCTATCTGCAAAACATTTATATTTCTCCTGAGCCTTAGAAATATTTACACGAACCTTTGTCCAAAGGTCCTTGAGACGATTGACCCCGTCCTCTGCCCCGGACAACCAGAATCTGTCCGAGAAAATTCGCCAAAATGAGGGTTGATCCCATAATTAAAGATTGGTGACCTACCAGTAGATTGGTTTACCCGGTTGTTAAAGGTGAATTCAGCTAATAGTAGGACATCAGACCAGTCACTCTGCAGGGTAGAAGTCAGGCACCAAAGAATTTGTTCAAGCGACTGGTTGGTGCGTTCAGTTTGTCTGTTGGTTTCTGGGTGATAAGCTGAGGAAAAAGACAGAGATATCCCCAATTTTTTGCAGAAGGCCCACCAGACACAAACTGAGTCCCCCTGTCTGACACAATATTAGTGGGAACCCCGTGCAAGTGTACCACCTGGGACAGGAAATGTCTAGAGAGCGTTTCTGCTGATGGTAAACTTGTCATGGGTACAAATGTGCCAATTTAGAAAACCTGTCCACCTCAACCCAAATAACAGTATACCCACGGGATGATGGAAGGTTGGTGATGAAGTCCATGGACAAGTGAGTCCATGGCCTTCCTGGGACTGGCAAAGGCACCAATTCCCCGGCCGGCAACTCGTGCTCTTAGAACGGGCACATATCCCACATGATGCAACATGTTTCTTGACATCTGAGGCCATTAAAGGCCACCAAAAGACCTTTGCCACTGCTTTCCGTGTGGCGGCTATACCAGGGTGTGCACTCAACTTTGAATCATGGAACTCCCACAGGAGTTTGTTGTGCAAATGCTTTGGGACAAACAATTTGTCTACAGGTTTGGAGCTTGGAGCCAAAGATTGAGCCCCCACAATCTCTCGCTCCAATTCTGACGACACCTCGGCAACCACGAGACTGGGTTGAAGAATGGGGACGGCAGATCGGGGGTGGATGGCAGCTCAAAACTACGTGATAAGGCATCAGCCTTTACGTTCTTAGACCCTGGACGAAAGGTAATTGAAAACTGAAATCTGGAAAAAAAGTGACCAGTGGGCTTGCCTGGGAGTCAGTCTTTTAGCCGATTTGATGTATTCTAAATTTTTATGGTCAGTGATAACTGTAATAGGGTTAGCCGCCCCCTCCAAAAAGTGCCTCCATTCCTCGAACGCCAAGTTAATAGCCAGAAGCTCTCTGTTGCTTGCGTCATAATTTTTCTCCGCTGGAGAAAATTTCTTAGAAAAATAGGCACAGGGCCTGAGATTCGTCAGAGAAGCTGGTCCTAGTGACAAAACTGCCCCCACCCCCACCTCGGAAGCATCCACCTCGACCACGAATGGTTTGGAAGGATCCGGTTGGACCAGGATAGGAGCAGATGAGAAACAGTTTTTTAGCATCAGAAAGGACTGTTTAGCTGATGAGGACCAGTTTCTGACATCTGCCCCCTTACAAGTGAGGTCCATGAGAGGCTTAGTTACCTGAGAAAACCCTTTAATAAACTTGCAATAATAATTCGCAAACCCCAAGAAGCCCTGGAGTCCCCTAAGGTCCCGGGGCTGGACCCACTCCACAATAGCTTGCACCTTCTTGGGATCCATGCGAAACCCCTGAGGTGAAATTATCAGACCTAGAAATGACAATTCCTGAACAAAAAATGAACATTTCTCGAGTTTGATGAACAATTGGTTTTCTCTGAGCCTCTGAAGCACTGTTTTAACATGCAACAAATGGGAAACTTCGTCAACAGATTATATCAGGATATCATCTAGGTATACCACTACAAAATGGCCGATAAGATCCGAAAATACCACATTGATAAAATTCTGAAACACTGCGGGTGCATTGGTGAGACCAAAAGGCATTACTAGATTTTCAAACAACCCCTCAGATGTAAGGAAAGCAGTTTTCCATTCGTCCCTTTCTCGTATTCTTATTAAGTTTTAAGCCCCTCTCGGATCCAGTTTAGAAAACCATTTGGAACCGTAGAGCTGGCTACAGAGATCAGGAATCAACGGTAGGGGATTTGTGTTTCTGACAGTAATTTTATTTAGTTCACGAAAGTCGAGGCAGGGACGTAGGCCGCCAACTTTTTTCTTAAAGAAAAATCCCGCTGCAACCGGGGAAACCGAGGGTCTTATGTGCCCCTCACGGAGACTTTCAGAAATGTACTGTTTCATAGCTAGGCGCTCGGGGCCTGACAGACTGAACAGGCAAGCTTTGGGCAATTTGACTCCAGGAATCAGATCAATGGCACAATCAAATGGCCTATGAGGGGGTAACGCCTCGGCCTCGCTCTCAGAAAACACATCCTCAAAGTCTTTCAGGCACTCCAGAATACCCTCCAGACTAGTAGAGGACACAGAGACAGGTTTTGCTATTTTCATACAACAGATTGATTTATGGTAACAATCAGCACACTTGGACCCCCACTTAACAATCTCCCCAGATTCCTAGTCAATCACTGGGTTATGGCACCGAAGCAATGGCATGCCCAGCACCAGTCCTGCTGGTAATTTGTCCATGACAAAACATTCAATTTCTTCCACATGGGAAGAACTTATTTTCAATGTAAATTTTTCAGAAACCGAAATTATCCCAGTTCGGGTAAGAGGAGATGAGTCGATAGCCACAACTTTAAGTGGTGTGGAAAGCCTGACTGTCCCTATCTGGTATTGGGAAACAACCTCTGAGTTGACCAGGTTGACTGATGAACCACTGTCCACCAGTGCTGTAGAACAAAAACGGACATTGTCTATCAACATTTCAACCCTTAGCAAAACTTTAGAACATGAGGAAGAAAGTATCTGAAGGTCTGGGCTGTCTCCTCGATCACTACCCAGACCTAGTCGTTTCTCGTCGCCTTGGAGGACGATGGGCATGAGGGACAATCCTTTTTCCAATGACCAGACTCCCCGCAATAAAAACAGAGCTGCTTCTCATGACCACGTTTTCCTTCTCTTTGACTGAAGTGGCGCTGATCTCCATGGGTTCATGAGCAGCACCGGTCTCTTTGCTGCCGGAGAATAGGGATGTCTCAGAATGCATGACACCCCTAGCCCGCAGTCTGCGGTCCATATGCACGGCCTGAGTAATGGCATCCTCCATGGTGTCAGGTGGGGAATGGAGGGCCAGAGCATCTTGGAGATGTTCGGACAGGCCTCTGCGGAATAAGCCCCGAAGGGCGGCATCATTCCATGAGACCTCCACAGCCTAGCGTTGGAACTCTGCACAAGACCACTCAGCCGAGCGTTTACCCTGACGCACACTCATGACTAGAGATGAGCGACTATGCCTTTTTTCGGGTCGAGTCGGGTTTCATGAAACCCGACTTTCTCAAAAGTCGGGTCGAACGAAATCGGCCGATTATCGTGAAACGTCGAAGGCCGACTGAAACACAAAACCCAATGCAAGTCAATGGGGAACCAAGGTCGGCAGGGAGTGGAGGACAGGAAACACACCTACAGTGCCCATTTTAATGCCAATAACACCAATTCTTATTACTTAAGCTTGTCAACCTTAATTTACTTTTTAATAATAGTTAGGCATTGAAAACTGGGGGTTATTTGGCTAAAGTTGTGGGGGGGTAGGGCTGGCTCCAGATTTTCGTGGGCCCTGGGCCAAAGAGTGTCACTGGGCTCTTTTAACACATGCCACAATTCATGATCCTCTGATACGGCAGAGAAATAGCGGTATAGTACAATGAAAAATACTTCACTTCTTACATCTCATGACTGATATCCATTTTAAATTCTCCAATAGCTCCAAAAACGGACAGTATATTACTCCATACAGTATTATGGCCACCGCATAGTGCGCTATACAGAGTAATGAGGCCCATATAGTTCTCCATACAGAATCATTGGTCCCATATAATGTTCCATACAGTATATGATGAGCTCCACATAATGCTACAATATATGTTGGTCCCCATGGATGAAGCTCCACTGTCTTATGGGCCCAAATAATGCTCCAAATATAATGAGCCCTATTTCTAATGCTCCAGTGTATAATGGTGCCCTATAAATGCTGCTCCAGTGTCTGATGTCCACCTTTGGAATGCTCCAGTGTATGGTGGGCCCCATATATCATTCTCCAGAGTACAGTGCTCCTCAAAAATTGCTCCCAACCTTTAAAACAATTAAATAAGTCTCCTCGCTAGGGAATCCCTGTACTAGTCTGGACTCCTTGTCGTCCCCATCTTCCATCTCTCTGCACTTGGACTGTTTAGACAGAGGGTGTACAGACATGATGTCATCGTGCTCTCTGATCAGAATATCACTGTCAGGAAACGCGGAAGACATCATGGCGGTGGAGCAGGGACAGGTAAGTATTTCAACTTTGCAAGTGCTGTGATCTTGAGCAAGCAGGGGGAGCCCACTCGTTGGCGACGGCACTGGCACAGGGCTCCTCACAGTACGGCGGTGTGTCTGACGGCGGGTGTGCCCTCCGGGTGGACCCTCCCATCGGCAGAGACACTTTTGCCTACTATGAGGGGCCCTGTGCCAGTGCTGTCGCCCATGAGTATGCCCCCCACCTGCTCAAGGAACCTGCACTTTCATCTGCACCTTCCTCTTTGTCACCGTGTAAGGTGGTATAGTATGCGGGAAGGGGAACCTGAGTTTCATCAGGGTCAGATTCTGGCTGTGTAGAGTGCGAGGGGAATGTAGTGGTCTGGGTCAATGTACCAGCAGAATCATCTAGCAGTGGCTGGGCTTCAGTGCACTTGTGGCACTCCCAGGAGTACGGTCGCCACAGTGGCATTACCTTCCTCCTAGGGAGTGTGATGTCATGCTTGGGATCAACGAAAGATCTCTCTAGCAGTTAAATCAACACACAACACAGTTCCCACTGCAGGCCAGCAGGGAGACCTCTGAACCTGACTGCTGAGGAGGTGCTCTCTGTGGTCGGGAGGAGGTAAGTTAGGACAGTCTGTGAAGGGAAGGGGAAGTGTGTGGACGTGAGAAGGGGAGCTAGAGGATGAGCAGTTAAGGCTCACTCCTAGCTGGAGTGCATGGTCGGGATTCTGGTCTCCGAGTTTGTAGGGACACTGACGGTTCTGCAGCAGAAACCGGAGGAAGTAGCAGCTGTAAATGCTCTGGTCCCAACTAAGGCTCGGAGGCCCCAGCAGCGACGTGTGTGAGCCAGAAGAAAAAGGCTATGGCTGCCTGCCATATGAGAAAGTTCTAAAAGAGAGTCAACAGGGGGAACTTCAGTGAAGTCAGTACTGCGAGTACCTCAGATAAGCGTTAGAAAGGAGGCCACACTACCTATCTGCAGAGAGAGAATTCCAAATTTGCTTCCAGGCTGACCAACTCCTTCTCCATCTGTACTCTGGGTCCTGGATGGCACTTACCAAGTACAGGTAAAGGAACTGCACGACTGTGTCTGTCATCTTTCTCCTGCGCCTGGCGCATGGCTCTGCTACATCCTGCACTGCACACCATCCACCAACTCTTCTGCCCTGCGACTACGGCCCTACCTGTGTAGGGCTTCTACATCTTAGCTGCACCACAACATCTGTCCCAGAGAAGCAACACTGCAGCGCGGATTAATCTGATCAGAAACCACAGGTGGCGTCACATATCATTCACCTATAAACGTTATTCATCCCTTTGCATGGACGCCCAGGGCCACGGAACGGGTCATCACCACACATCCCTCTGAGACACTGGCCCAGTACCGATTAACCCCACTGCCCTGGCTGGCCACCCACACTCCATGTCAGATTCAACTTGGACTGGGGAATTCACGATTTGACTTGATAACCCAGGCATGGTATGATAGAAAGAGCTACATGGACTAATGTTAAGTGTGGCCTGCTGCATCATTCACTTTTGGTGGGGGTGAAGGACACAAGGAAAGGGGTTCTTCCTGACCAAGAGCCAGCACTTGACGACTCAGTGCTTGCATTTTTTGAAACTTCAGAAGAGGAGGGCATATTTGCTGGAGTCTGTTTCGGCAATGTAAGCCAAAACTAGTTTCTGATGCTCCGGCTTTAAAAGCGGTTAACCTACTCCCAGAAAAGGTAGTCTTCCAGGCGTTCCGGAACCAGACCATGATGCAGGCTCAACACCTCCTACCTTAGCTGCTATTGTGCTTTTGCCACTACCAGCAGATGCACCACCACCATCAGCACCCGCTGGCCCCCCATGCCCACGTCCGTGGCCTCTTCCACCAGACTTCAAAATGTTGCAGAAAATGAACCCAAAATAACATCAGATATATGGTACTGTATCAGAACCATACAGCTCTATACAGTCAAAGGATGATTGTCAATCTCCCTATATATACCATCAGTCACACAGAGACGCTCACAGGCTCAGTATGGATTAGACAAGAATATAAAAAGTAGAAAAAGTGTACAGTATCATCAGATAGTAGGTATATATAGTATAGTTTAAACATTCTAAATCTACGTAGATATTTCAGGAGGCAGACACAGATGCTCTCAGGCTCAGTATGGATTACAACACAATATAAAAAGCCGTGAAAACGGTAATGGATCTGAAGAGTACAGCTGTACACAGTGTAGGGGTCATTGTTGTCAATCTCAGTATTTATTTCCACAGTCAGAAAATAACTCTCATTTGGTCAGTTTGGATTAGACCAGAATATAAAAAGCAGTAAATGGGTAATGTATCACAAGCGTAGAGCTGTATACACTAGTGTTGGGGTAATTTTTAAATGTACATCTAAATTGCAGGAGTAACCCACAGACTGTCACACGCTCAGGATGGATCACACCACAATATAACAAGAAGATCCACAAGAAATAATCACACATGTGGGACAATGTTCCAGGTGTCAATGATACACTTAGAGTGGTGGGTGGAGGAGGACTTCCTGGCAGAAAGGGTACAGTATCACCAGATACCAGGTATATACAGGGGTTGGACAAAATAATGGAAACACCTAACGTTTTGGCATCATAATCTTCGAACATGTTATAAACATTCAAACCGTGACATATGGTAATGTTTTGTAGTTGATTATTTGTGTTATGTGATATGTGTATGTAAATTAACTGTTTGTTTTGCAGAATTGTAAGAACATTGATGAGAACCTGATACCAATGGCAGACCTCTCGGATTTTCAAAGAGGCCAAATTGTTTGTGCTCGTATGGCAGGCGCTAGTGTAACAGAAAGTGCCCGAATGCTTGGCATGTCAAGAGGTACTGTCTCCAAAGTAATGACTGCGTTTGAAAGAGAAGGAAAAATGTCTGCAGCAAAGCACAGGTCCAGCCGAAAGTCAAAGTTGACTGAGAGAGACTGTCGGACTCTAAAGCGAATTGTGAGAGAGGATCGCAAGACCACGGCTCCGAAAATCACTGCTGAGCTCAATGAACACCTAAAGAACCCAGTTTCCACGAAAACTGTTCGTCGGGAGCTGCACAAATCTGGATTCCATGGAAGAGCTGCAATTCAAAAACCGCTGCTGTCAATGACAAATGTTTCCAAGCATTTAGAGTGGTGTAGAAACCTCCAGAATAGGTCCTTCGAGCAGTGGAAACATGTGGTATTCTCAGACGAATCATCGTTTACCCTATTTCCGACCTCTGGCTGAGTGTATGTTTGGAGACAGCCGAAAGAAGCATTCCATCCAGACTGCCTTCTCCTAACCGTAAAACATGGCGGAGGTTCTGTGATGATCTGGGGTGCTATTTTGTGGAGATCCTCCTGGCCAATGATATCCCTTCATGGAAGAATTAACAGCCGTGATTATTTAGGCATTTTGGGCGACCAAGTGCATCCTATGGTTCAAGCACTGTTCCCGGAGGGGAACGCCATCTTTCAGGATGATAATGCACCAATTTATACCGCTAGAATCATTAAAGCATGACACGAGGAACATTGTATGAAGTTGAGCATCTCATCTGGCCCCCACAATCCCCAGACCTCAAAATTATTGAGCATTTCTGGTCGATTTTAGAGATTCAAGTTAGACATCGATTTCCGCCGCCATCATCGCTGGAGGGTGTTTTAACTGAAGAATGGGCTACAAATCCTTTGGAAACAATTCACACCTTGTATGAATCCATACCTCGGAGAACTGAGGCTGTAATTGCTGCAAAAGGTGGACCTACACCATATTAAACTAACTTTTGTTGTTGTTTCCAGGTGTTTCCATTATTTTGTCCAACCCCTGTATAGCATAGTTTAAACATTAAAAATATACGTCTATATATTCAGGAGTAGTGTTAAGCCACCCCGCGAGTGTTCCAGTTCGTTTTGGTTCGTCGAACACGAGGCAAGTTCGTCGAATGTTTGTCGAACGTTCGACGAACAACGTCGAACACCATTGAAAACAATGGCAAGCAAACACAAACACATACAAACACATAGAAAACAATTACAAAACACCTTAAAAGGTGTCCCAAAGCAGACAAAATGCTCAGAATACAAAAATAACATATGGAAAACGACAACTACATATAGAAAAGAGGTGGAGGAGTAAAAGGAGGAGGAGGAGACACAGATATAGGCATGTCATGCCCTTATGAAGTCAAAGGCTGGAATAAAAATGTAAAATACCAAAAAACAGTAAAAATCTGAAATCAAAGATGATCATATACCGTAAGACTTCCCACCATAAATTAGGCCAACTGCAGATCGGGCGGCGTTATTCCCACGAACCTCCAAACAGTGTCCATGAAGGCAAAGTGTTTGGTTTCCGGGGACAGTATGGTTGCAAAGCTGAACCTTAAAGGAATGTCCAGAAGGGCACCACCAGGAGTGGAGCCTGCGGCTTAATTCGACTCCACCCGGGAAACCTCAACCATGCCAGCTACAGAAAAGATTGACAGATTGCAAGCTTTGTCGATTCTGTGGGTGGTGGTGGATGTCCGTTTTTAGCTGTGCTAACGATTTGTCAGCTCAATTCCGTTAACAAACGAGACTCCGGCATGCCCCCGCGGTACGCATCAAGCTTACTAGAGGGACACGCAAGGCTCTGGCACGCGAGATCGATCAATAACAGGTCTGTCATGCCCTTACATGTCCAGGGCTGCATGCGCGCTACACTGAAAGGTTCAGCGTGTGTCGCTTACAGGTGCAGATAACCCGCTGAACCCCGTTAGTGATGGGGATCTGGGATTCCAATTCTTCCCCGCGAACGAGGATTTCCCAGTAAGTGCAGGTCAACCAGAATTCCGGAATTAGGCCTAACGGGCATTCCAGAAAAAATAAAAAAATTAAGTGTCCAAACCACAGGTGCTGTAGCTTGCTTAACAGCTGGGCTCCTATGCTGAGTAGCACGCAGTTCTTACATAAACAGGCGGCATAGCTTGGTTCACTGGTGGGCTCCTCTGCTGAGTAACAGACAGTGCTACAAGGCCCAAAAGGATTTTCTGGACAAGATGCGGTAAAAAATAATTAGAAACACACATGGTGTAGCTCCTTGACAGGTGTACTACACCGCTTGCTACCACACAACGCTACTATGCCATGAAACATTCTATTAACATTGAAAACCATTATTAATGTGAAAATGAAGTTACGCTTTTGGTGAACGAACCGTTCTCGAACGGAACCTCGAACAGCCGAATTTTAAGCAAAGTGTTCGAGTTCGACGAACGGCTCGAACACCGCCCAAAACAGCTGGAATTTTAACTTGGCGAACAAGTCGACTCAAACACCGCTCATCTCTAATCAGGAGGCAGACTCGTTCTCAGGCCCAGTATGGATTCGACAAGATTGTAAAAAGTTGAGAAAGGGTACAGTATCACTGGATTACAGGTATACAGTCATGGCCAAAAGTTTTGAGAATGACACAAATATTAATTTTTACAAAGTCTACTGCTTCATTTTTTCTAATGGCAATTTGCATTTACTTCAGAATGTTATAAAGAGTGATCAGCTTAACAGCAATTACTTGCAAAGTCAATATTTGCCTAGAAAATGAACTTTATCCCCCAAAACACATTTCAACATCATTGCAGCCCTGCCTTAAAAGGACCAGCTAACATCGTTTCAGTGATTGCTCCATTAACACAGGTGTGGGTGTTGATGAGGACAGGGCTGGAGATCAATCTGTCATGATTAAGTAAGAATGACACCACTGGACACTTTAAAAGGAGGCTGGTGCTTGGCATCATTGTTTCTCTTCTGTTAACCATGGTTATCTCTAAAGAAACACGTGCAGTCATCATTGCACTGCACAAAAATGGCCTAACAGGGAAGAGTATCGCAGCTAGAAAGATTGCACCTCAGTCAACAATCTATCGCATCATCAAGAACTTCAAGGAGAGAGGTTCCCTTGTTGCCAAAAAGGCTCCAGGGCGCCCAAAAAAGACCAGCAAGCGCCAGGACTGTCTCTTAAAAGTGTTTCAGCTGCGGGATCGGCTACCAGCAGTGCAGAGCTTGCTCAGGAATGGCAGCAGGCAGGTGTGAGTGCATCTGCACGCACTGTGAGGCGGAGACTCTTGGAACAAGGCCTGGTCTCAAGGAGGGCAGCAAAGAAGCCACTTCTCTCCAGGAAAAACATCATGGACAGACTGATATTCTGCAAGAGGTACAGGGAGTGGACTGCTGAGGACTGGGTTAAAGTCATTTTCTCTGATGAATCCCCTTTTCGATTGTTTGGGACATCTGGAAAATGGCTTATTTGGAGAAGACCAGGTGAGCGCTACCACCAGTCTTGTCTCATGCCAACTGTCAAGCATCCTGAAACCACTCATGTGTGGGGTTGCTTCTCAGCCAAGGGAATGGGCTCTCTCTCAGTCTTGCCTAAAAACACAGCCATGAATAAAGAATGGTACCAGAATGTCCTCCAAGAGCAACTTCTCCCAACCGTCCAAGAGCAGTTTGGCGATCAACAATGCCTTTTTCAACATGATGGAGCACCTTGCCATAAAGCAAAGGTGATAACTAAATGGCTCAGGGAACAAAACATAGAGATTTTGGGACCATGGCCTGGAAACTCCCCAGATCTTAATCCCATTGAGAACTTGTGGTCAATCATCAAGAGACGGGTGGACAAACAAAAACCTTCAAATTCAGACAAAATAAAAGCATTGATTTTGCAAGAATGGACTGCTATCAGTCAGGATTTGATCCAGAAGTTGATTGAGAGCATGCCAGGGAGAATTGCTGAGGTCCTGAAGAAGAAGGGTCAACACTGCAAATATTGACTTGCTGCATTAACTCATTCTGACTGTCAATATAACCTTTTGTTACTCATAATATGATTGCAATTATATTTCTGTATGTGATAAAAACATCTGACAAACACACATAAAAACCAGAGGCCAGCAGATCATGTGAAAATATAATATTTGTGTCATTCTCAAAACTTTTGGCCATGACTGTATATGTAGCATAGTGTACACCTGAAAAACCTATGTCTATATATCAGGAGGCAGACTCAGTGGGTCTCGGGCCCAGTATGGATTTGACGTGATTGTACAAAGTTGAGAAAGGGTACAGTATCACCGGATAACAGGTATAAATGTAGCATAGTGTACACCTGAAAAACCTATGTCTATATATCAGGAGGCAGACTCAGTGGGTCTCAGGCCCAGTATGGATTTGACGTGATTGTACAAAGTTGAGAAAGTGTACAGTATCACCGGATAACAGGTATAAATGTAGCATAGTTTAAACATTAAAAGCCTATGTCTATATATCAGGAGACAGACTCAGACAGTCTCAGGCCCAGTATGGATTCGACGTGATTGTAGAAAGTTGAGAAAGGGTACAGTATCACTGGTTAGCAGGTATATATAGCATAGTTTAAACATTAAAAATCTGCGTGTATGTTTCCGGAGTCCGACAAAGACACTCACAGCCTCAATATGGATTAGACAAGAATCTAAAAAGTAGAAAAAGGGTTATGTATTCGAAGCGCACACCAGTATACACTGTTGGGGAATTTTTCAATCTTCATATATATTTCAGTCTCAGTAAGACAGTACAGACTCTCCGCAAGAGGAAACGAGATGGATACAAGTACAGACGGAAAGTCGACTGATTGCAGAAATTTTGGAATTACAAATCACAGTAAAAACTCCCGGGAGAATTATCAGAGGCGATGCTGACCCTCAATTACTTTGTCTGTGGAGATAGCGAAAGCAGTTCTTGTGAAGAAAGGTTTGCTGTATCGCAGTACCATGGAACCCATCACCGCTACTCATCTCCATCAAATTGTGATCACAGGGGCAGATGTAGACATTGTCCTCACTGCCTATCATGATCTGTCAGGTAACTTTGGAGTGCAAAAGACACAAGCCACAGGCCGTAGGTGATTTTATTGGATTGGCATGAGAGGACACATTTAAAAATGCGGGCAGGAATGTCACACGTCTGTGAGTCGGAAAACCGTGAAAGCTGATGATAAACCACCACTGCATCTCATTGTGTTTCGACGTCCATAACAAATGGAAGCCATTGATCATCTGAAGATAGAGCCCAGCAGGACAGGGCATAGCTACGTCTTAACCATCATCTATCATTTCACCAAATTTGCATTGACAATCCCAATGAAGTATTTAACAGGCCAGACTACACAGTGGTGGAGCAGGGAGAGGTAAGTATTTCAAGTGCTGGTGCCCTGAGCAAACAGGGGGGGCCCACTCGTAGGCAGCGGTACTGGCACAGGGCCCCTCATAGTATGCCGGTGTGTCTGATGGCGGATGTGTACCCCCACCATCAGAGACACTTGATTCTACTATGAGGGACCATGTGCCAGTGCCATTGCCAAAGAGTGTGCACACTCACCTGTCCAGGGCAATGGCACTCGCACGGGTGCGTGCGCCAGGTGGTGACCCCGGCCCTGTGGGGGGTGGCAGCCCAGTTAGGGAGGTGGAAAAAATGGCATATGTTGATGTTGGACATTCAGCAGCTGCAAATGGAGTAATTGGAGAAGTCCGCGGAAGAGGAGGACAAACGCAAGCCATTTTTCTGGCAACCTACATGTCAGCAGGGGAGGATGGGACAAAATCCTTTGAAACCCATGCATGGTTCATTTTAATGAAGGTTAGATCATCAACAATTTGGGTCGACAGACGGGTCCTTTTTTCTGTCAGGATTGATCCAGCAGCACTGAAGACTCGTTCAGATAACACACTAGCAGCAGGGCAAGCGAGCTCCTGTAAGGCATATTGTGCCAATTCAGGCCAGGTGTCAAGTTTACTGGCCCAATAGTCAAATGGGAATGACCGGTGAGGGAGAACATCGATATGAGAGGAGAAGTAGTTTGTTACCATAGTTGACAACTGCTGTCTCCTGTCACTTTCGATCGATGCAGTATTACCAATCGTGTGAGCGGTACTTGAAAAATCAGTCCACAACATGATCATGAAACCCCTGTGCCCAACGCCTCTTCGGCTGTGTGCACCACGAACACCTCTTTCATGTTGCCACCTATGGCTTGTTGGAAAAACATCACCGCCGCTGTGTGCTGGGAATGCCTCCAACAAGCGGTTTACAAGAGTTGCTTGTTTGTTAGCCAATATTAGCTCTAAGTTCTCCTGTGGCATGATGTTTTGGAATTTGCCTTTATAGCGTGGATCCAGGATGCTGGCCAGCCAGTAGTCGCCATCGTTCATCATTTTGGCCATGCGGGGGTCCCTTTTTAGGATCTGCAAGGCATAATCAGACATGTGGGCCAATGTTCCAGGTATCAATGATGCACTGCGAGTACTGGGTGGAGGAGCACTTTCTGGCAAATCCACATCCCTCCAGTCACGCACAAACCCTGTACCTGACCTTGCCACGCCAGCATTTTTTCTTGCCCCCTGAGAAGCATCCTCCTCCCCAAAATAATCATCCCCATCATCCTCCTCCTCCTCCTCCTCTTCCTCTTCTTCCTCCACCTCGTCCAGGAGAGTTCCCTGAGCAGACAATGGCTGACTGTCATCAAGGCTTCCCTCCTCCTCTTCCTCCTTGGCTGCAGACGCCTGCTCCTTAATGTGCGTCAAAGTTTGCATGAGCAGATGCATAAGTGGGATGCTCATGCTTATGATGGCGTCGTCTGCGCTTACCAGCCGTGTGCATTCCTCAATGTGGTCAAAGGAGCTCTCCATGCAGGTGAAACAAGCCATCCTTAAGCTGCAAAAACAGAAAAAAACCATCCGAGAAATTGCTACAACATCAGGAGTTGCAAAATCTAGTTTGGTACATCCTGAGAAAGAAAGAAAGCACTGGTGAACTCATCAATGCAAAAAGACCTGGGCGCCCACGGAAGACAACAGTGGTGGATGATAGTAGAATAATCTCCATGGTGAAGAGAAACCCCTTCACAACAGCCAACCAAATGAGCAACACTCTCCAGGAGGTTGGCGTATCAATATCCAAATCTACCATAAAGAGAAGAGTGCATGAAAGTAAATACAGAGGTTTACTGCATGGTGCAAGCCACTCATAAGCATCAAGAATCAAAAGGCGAGACTGGACTTTGCTAAAAAACATCTAAAAAAGCCAGCACAGTTCTGGAAGAACATTCTTTGGACAGATGAAACCAAGATCAACCTCTACCAGAATGATGGAAAGAGAAAAGTATGGCAAAGGCGTGGTACAGCTCATGATCCAAAGCATACCACATCATCTGTAAAACACGTCGGAGGCAGTGTGATGGCTTGGGCATGCATGGCTGCCAGTGGCACTGGGTCACTAGTGTTTATTGATGATGTGACACAGGACAGAAGCAGCCGAATGAATTCTGAGGTATTCAGAGCCATACTGTGTGCTCAGATCCAGCCAAATGCAGCCAAACTGATTGGTCGTCGTTTCATACTACAGATGGACAATGACCCAAAACATAAAGCCAAAGCAACCCAGGAGTTTATTAAAGCAAAGATGTGGAATATTCTTGAATGGCCAAGTCAGTCACCTGATCTCAACCCAATTGAGCATGCATTTCACTTGTTAAAGACTAAACTTCAGACACAGAAGCCCAGAAACAAACCGCAACTAAAAACCACCAGAGTGAAGGCCTGGCAGAGCATCAAAAAGGAGGAAACACAGCGTCTGGTGATGTCCATGAGTTCAAGACTTCAGGCAGTCATTGCCAACAAAGGGTTTTCAACCAAGTACTAGAAATGAACATTTTATTTACAATTATTTAATCTGTCCAATTACTTTTGGTCCCTTTAAAAACAGGGTGGCACATGTTAAGGAGCTGAAACTCCTAAACCCTTCATCCAATTTTAATGTGGATACCCTCAAATGAAAGCTGAAATTCTGAACTTCAACTGCATCTGAATTGTTTTGTTTAAAATTCATTGTGGTAATGTCTAGAACCAAAATTAGAAAAATGTCTCTGTCCAAATATATATGGACCTAACTGTATATGCGGCCCAGGGCATCAAAGAAGGCATCCACTGTCATTCTCTCGGGGGCGACGGGAGACAGAGAGTAAGCCCAAGCTTGGGGGGCACCCCGCAGCAGAGAAATAATAACCCCCACCCTCTGGAACTCGTTCCCAGAGGAACGGGGCCTCAAAGAAAAAAAAGCTTACATCCCTTCCCGAAGGACCTAAACTCCTTCTTATCCCCTGAAAAGTGGTCGGGCAATTTGACCGGAGACTCAGGGGATCCCACTGATACGTCCCTATTGCCTGGACCAGGAGACCCTGCCGCCATGGCCCCCTTCACGGTGTCCACCAACTGCTGTTGTGTATGGGCCATCGTGTGTTGTTCCACATTGAGTTTTTGGAACATTTGGGTTAGCTGTTTGACCTGATCAGAAAAAGCCTGCAGGGGATCCATAGTGCTAATTTGCCCAGAAAATATACACAACTTTCCCCAACCCTAATAAATGTGTGGTCGCTTATAATATCAGGATCCGGTCAGCGCCGGCAGACTGCCGCGGCTGAGTCGGTAACTCACCCAGACTACGGGAGGGCCCGGGGTCCAATACTGCAGGGAAAGTTCAGACAACAGGACCTGCGACACTGAAAGTAGTTAACAGTACAAGGACCTACGATCATGTGACCACAGGGGGCGTGGCTTAGCATCCTGCTGCAGGAGAGGACTATAGGGTTCTTTTACCGGAATCCTGGAGTAAAGGCTAGGGAAACTCAGGTGAGACAAACGGGGGTCATACACGGAGAGGGCGGTGCGGTACCAGAGGGACAAGCAGAGAATAGTCAAAACGTAAGCAATGAATCATACACAGAGATAGCAACGCAGTACAAGGGATGCAGTCAGAGAGTAGTCAGGTCCAAGGCAAAAAGAGTCACACACAGAGATAGCAAAGCAGTACAAAAGGAGCAGGCAGCACTCGTTACAGGGACAGAACTGGATCAAAACCAAGCCCACAATGAGGCTTTAAAAAGCCTCCCAGAATCTCAGAGTGAGGCTGTCCACATTAACCTCTGAACTACCTAATCCCACAGGCTGAGCAAATCATGACATCCCTACAGTCACGCACAAACACTGTACCTGACCTTGGAACGCCAACATTTTCTCTTGCCCCCTGAGAAGCATCCTCCAACCCAAAATAATCATCCCCCTCATCCTCATCCTCCTCCTCTTCCTCTTCTTCCTCCACCTCGTCCAGGACAGTTCCCTGACCAGACAATGGCTGACTGTCATTAAGGCTTCCCTCCTCCTCCTCCGATGCCTGATCCTTAATATGCGTCAAACTTTGCATGAGCAGACGCATAAGTGGGATGCTGATGCTCATGATGGCGTCGTCTGCGCTTACCAGCCGTGTGCATTCCTCAAAAGACTGAAGGACTTTACAGAGGTCTTTCAGCTTTGACTACTGAACATCCGACAATTCCATGTCTTCCCTCGAACTGCCTGCCCGTGTATCCTCCCACAAATGCATTACAGCCTGCCTCTGTTCGCACAGCCTCTCAAACATGTGCAGGGTGGAGTTCCACCTTGTTGTAACGTCTTTGATTAGGCGGTGCTTGGGAGGTGGAGCAATCGCTGCAGCTTCTGCATATGACTGGATTGTACGGCTGAGCGACGGATGTGCGAGCACAGTCTTTGCACCTTATGGAGCAGGGATGTTAACTCTGAATAATTATTAAGGAAGCACTGCACCACCAGGTTCAAAGTGTGAGCCAGGCAAGGTATGTGTGTGAGTTTTGCATGGGCTATGGCTGCCACAAAATTACGGCCGTTATCACTGACTACCTTGTCTGCCTCAAGATGTAGATTGCCCAGTCATGACTCTGTTTGTCGCTGCATGTAGTTGGCTAGTACCTCTGCGGTGTGTCTATTGTCACCCTAAGACATCATCTTTAACACAGCCTGCTGATGCTTACCACTAGCTGTTCGATAGTGGGACACCTCGTGTGCAACGCTGCCAGCTGCGGATGTAGTGCTTGTGCGACTGCGCTCTGTGGACGAGCTTTCGCTGATAGACGAGGAGGAGCGAAAGCCTACAGCCAACTGTTTCCTATACCGTGGGCTAGACAGCACGGTTCCACCGCCGCTGTCCCCAGTGGAGCCTGCATCCACCACATTAACCCAGTGCGCAGTGATGGACACGTAACGGCCCTAGCCATGCCTACTGGTCCATGCATCTGTTGTGAGGTGCACCTTTCCACTCACTGACTGTTTTAGTGCATGGACAATGCGGCCTTTCACATGCCGGTGGAGGGCAGGGATGGCTTTTCGAGAAAAGAAGTGCCGACTGGGTAGGTCATAGCATGGGACAGCATAGGCCATGAGGTCGCGGAAAGCTTCGCTTTCAACCAAATGGTAGGGCATCATCTCTAATGAGATTAGTTTGTCAATGTAGGCTTTCAAACACAGTGTAAGCGGATGAGAGGATGAGTACTTACTTGTCCTACTCAGAGTGTCTGGTAGGGTGAGCAGGACTGGAGAGCTGCATATGGGGGAAGTAGCGATGGACCGGTTGGAGTGAGAGGGAGTTGGTGATGGTATTGGTGGTGATGGCCTAGATTCAGTGTTGTGTTGCAAAACCATTTGATTCCCTGAGTGCCTTGGCCTTGCGACGACACTTCCACATTTAGTGCTGGTGGTGTGCTTAATGGTGGCGGTGGTCTTACTGTGGGGGTAGCGATGGAGCATTGTTGGCTACCTTCAGTCTGAGCAGGTGCACATGTGCTACCTGAGGTTTTGTAGTCCGTCCACGCTTGCAAGTGCATGTTGATTAAATGTCTAAGCATGCAACTGGTTTTCAAATTTCTGAGTTGTTTACCTCGGCTAAAGATCCTTCCGCACTTCTTACAGGTAACCTTTGCCTCATCAGTAGGATTTTGGACAAAGAAGTGCCACACTGCACTCTTCCTACTATGGTAAACATTTTCTGACCTTGCATGCTGTGCTAAGTTGACCGTCTGATCAAGCTGTCCTGCAACCCTTTTAGTTTTTGTTCCTCGTTTTAGGATAGCTGCGGGCCTCCTAGATAACCGCTGCTGCGATGTCAATGCCTGCTGCGGATCCTTCTCCTTATCTGACCTATTGCCAGCGCCACCCTCCTACCCCAATGGATGCCAATCCGGGTCCAGAACTGGGTCATCCATCACCTCCTCTTCAAAGTCATCTACACCTTCCTCTTTACCTTCCTCTGTGTCACCGTGTAAGGTGGTATAGCATGCGGGAAGGGGCACCTGGGTTTCATCAGGGTCAGATTCTGGCTCAATAGACTGCGAGGGCAATGTAGTGCTGTGGGTCAATGTACCAGCAGAATCATCTAGCAGTGGCTGTGCATCAGTGCACTCCATGTAAGATTCATCTTGGACTGGGGAATTCAGGATTTGACTGGATAACCCAGGCATGGTATGTGAAAAGAGCTCCATAGAGTAATCTGAAGTGTGGGCTGCTGCATCCTTAACTTTTAGTGGGGGTGAAGTACATATGGAAAGGGGTTTTTTATGACCAGAACCCTGCACTGACGACTCCGTGCTTGCAGGTTTCGACCGTTCAGAAGAGGAGGCAATAGAGCTGATGGCTGTTTCGGCAATGTACGCCAAAACCTGTTCCTGATGCTCCGGCTTTAAAAGCGGTTTTCCTACTCCAAGAAAAGGCAACCTTACAGGCCTCTTGAGCCAGAGGATGACGCAGGCTCAACACCTCCTGCCTTAGCTGCTATTGTGCTTTTGCCAGAACCAGCCGATGCACCACCACCATCAGTACCAGCTGTGCCCCCCTGCCCACGTCCGCGGCCTCTTCCACCATATTTCCTCATGTTTGGGAAAATGTACCAAAAATACCAGCAGAGAGATGGTACTGTATGAGGCGCGTCCAGCTGTATAAGGTGCATTAAACAAATTAAATCAATGTATATATTATGTTAGTCACAGACGCTCTCACAGTATGTATTGGACCGTATTCCAACAGGCAGATATTCGGAACTGTATCAGAAGTGTACACCTGTATACGATTTTTGTGCAACTAACAATCTCTGTATATGTATTTACGGAGTGTCACACATACACGCTGACTTGGTATAAAAGTGACTGTAATGCGAACGGCAGATATACAATACTGTTGGAGAATCGGACAGCTCTATACGATGTGTGTATGTAAAATTGTCAAGCTCTGTGTATTTGTATACGGACTGACACACTCTGACTCTGTCTAGTTTTGACCGTTATCAAACAGCAGATATACGAAACTGTTTGAAAAACGGACAGGACTCTAAGGTGTAGGACTGGAAAAATGGAAAAACTCCTCGGCTTTTTTTTTCCAGAGTCATACACAGGTAGCTTCTATTTGACCGTGCTAGAAGGCGGTACACGGTAGTGTGTGAGGAGCGTACAACACTGTATGGTGTGTGTAAGTAAAATTGTCAAGCTCCATGTATTTGTATACGGACTGACACATGCTGTCTCTGTCTAGTATTGACCATAATCAAGCAGCAGATATACGAAACAGTTTGAAAAATGGACAGGAGGTGTAGGTCAGGAAAGACGGAAAAACTCCTCAGCTTTTTTTTCCAAAGTCACACACAGGTAGCGTCTATCTGTCCGTGCTAGAAGGCGGTACACGGTAGTGTGTGAGGAGCGTACACCGCTAGACGGTGCCTGTATGGAAAATTGTCAAGCTCCGTGTATTTGTATACGGACTGACACACGCTGTCTCTGTCTAGTTTTGACCGTAGTCAAACAGCAGATAAACTAAACTGTTTGAAAAACGGACATGACTATGAGGTGTAGGTCTAGAAAAATGGACAAACTCCTCGGCTTTTTCTTCCTGAGTCACACCCAGATAGCTTCTATTTGTCCGTGATACCAGCCGGGACACGGTAGTGTGTGAGGAGCGTACACCGCTAGACGGTGTGTGAAAAAATGAACGCTCAGTAACTCACCAGGACAAAATAATAAAATTTGGAGTGCTTTGAAAAAAGCAGTTTGAACAGCAGTGTGCACACAGCAATGCAGCTAGCAGGTAGCCTTAAAAGGATGCCTAATCACCACCAGCTCTGCTGCACACATCAAAAATCCTCCCCTTTCACTGCACACTAACTGTACAGTGAAAAGCACTATCAGGAGAAGCAGTTTTTTTTCTTCTTCCCTGCCTAACGCTCTCCCTGTTCAGAATCAGCAGCAGCTCCTCTCCCTATTGTAAGATCGGCAGAAGTAAGATGGCGGTTGTCGTTCACAGCCTTTTATACCCACTGTGACGCCACACAAAGTCAGCCAATCACTTCAATGCCCTTCTCTAAGATGGTGCAGGCCGCTGCGCATGTTATCGCTTTGCCCACAGTGTGCGTACTCCATCATTGGGTGAGAAAAGGCTCTGAAAGCATAATTTGAAACGTGACTTTGGCGCGCTGATCGGCGACCTCATGGCCAACCTCACGCTAGGGTCGGGTTTCGATCGGCGAAACCAGACTTTGGCGAAAGTCGCCGATTTTGAATCTGACCGACCTGTTTCGCTCAACTCTACAGACCACCTCTGTGGGTCTGGTTGCTGCTGCTGCCACCTCTGGGCCAGCAATAGCATCACAGGCTGCTCAGCAGCAAGCCGTTCCAGAGGCCAAGTCCTTCCGTCACTCCATTGAGCATGCTCTCGAGACGATCTGCCATTGGAGATCAGGAGTCACATGCACAGATCCTTCTCCAGATCTGATTGGTCCATCTCAGGGATCTGGAAGCTTCTGGAAAGTCCTGGCTATAAAAGGTTTGCATGGCCGCTCGGCCATGCGCTAGTATAGACTCTAGTTGCTAACTGTGTAAATGATGATGGATGTATGGACTTGCAAATGACTCATTAAGATTCCCCTCCCTCTGATATTATGAGTGTGTACAGGGAACTAGTGATAGAGTCAGCGCCAGTCAGTGGCAAGCCACAGGCCACAGTGCACATCCTCCACAGTGCTAGCGTCCGACAGTGTGCCTGCTACCGGGCATTGTCATATAGCGGCAGTGTCTGTCGCCGCGCTGCAGTCAGCAGCTCATCTTGGCGTCTGCGGTTGCGGCACCGCACGCATGGTAGGTCGAGACGGATGTGGACTCTCTTGGGCCAAGTCCTGTGACCACATACTGTGCGTGCATTCCTCTGAGCCCTGTGACGTTAACAGGCTCAGCCTTTGTATTTAACGCCACGGCATCTCTGTGAAGAAACAGATCGCCCAGCGCACTCCGGGTGACGTTCAACCCACGTGCGTTACACCGCCATATAGCGCGTCTGCCATTACCTAGCAGCAGTGTAACACCTACTGCACGGTGGACCCCGGGCGGTGAACGCACGTATTGTTACTTACTATTTAGTGCGTTCCGCCGTCCCTAACAGAAAGGGGTTAATGGCTGTCTGAGGAATGTTCTGCCACGCTGAATGCGTTATGGCAAATTATGAAGTTCCATCCCTGGCAATTCCATTTGCAGTTGCTGACCAATGACATTGCAGCTGTACTTGATGGGATGCAGTCCTGCTCATCATTATTGGCACCTATGAAGTTTAAGTACATAATGTGGAATATCTCATGAAGAAAAAACCTGGGATACAAAAATGTTTTGCCACAGGTAGATCCATTCTTTTTTCTCTTATTGTGTGACAATGAGAATTCATCCTTGTTCTCAATTTTTGACCTGTCTCCCCCACGTACAGACCCCCAGTTGGACATTAGTACAAATGATTACGTACACCACATTAGATGTAATGCAGCTGAAAGTACCTGGGATCTTGTAGTCCTGATGTGAGTTGGGGATCTTTATCTTGTCCATGGTCATTATAAATGGACAGGTTTTACATTTTTTCTGGTTGCAAGGAAAGGTTCCTGCAGCTGTTGGGCAGGTCGGGGAGCTTCTGACAATGATGCTTCTTAAATATGGGGGCTGCCTAAAACACAGCAGTGGGGGGTCTGGAAATATGGATTGTAATCGGGCATCTTTTTGTATTAAAGGTTGGAATTTCTGTGAAGCTTCCTTTAGCACTTCCAGATTTGGATTGTAGGTGACCACTAGAGGCACCCGGTTATTTTCATCTTTAGCTTTGTAATGTAGTAGGTGATTCCTTGATATTCTAGTGGCTCTTGTAATTTGGCTTTCATTTGTTCTTGGATGGTAGCCCTGATTCAAAAAGGTCTTTCTGAGGAGACCAAGGTGTTTGTCTCTATCCATGGGGTTGGAACATATACAATTGTATCTGATGGCTTGTCTGTAGACAATAGAGTTTTTTATGTGTTTTGGGTGGGAACTGTCCCATTTAAGGTATGTTGGATGGTCGATTGGGTTCTGATACAGGGATGTCTCTTTTTCATTATTCTTTAGCTTAATGATGGTGTCTAAAAAGTTAATTTCAGTGCTGGAGTAGTTTAGTATTAAGTTGATGGTGTAATGAAATTGATTAAACTGTTCATGGAACGTCTTTAGCTGTTGCTCAGTCTCCGTCCAGAAGATTAAAATATCATCAATGTAGCGGTAGTAGAACAGAGGCCTGATGGGACATGAGGACAAAAAGTCACTTTCAAGCTTGGTCATGAAAAGATTTGCATACTGTGGAGCCATTGTACTTCCCATAGCTGTGCCAGTCTGCTGTGGATAGATGTTGTCAAATTCAAAGTAATTGAGGGTGAGGATACATTTTTGAGCTTCACCACAGAATTCGCATAATTCCTGGTGTTTTCCATGAACATTTTGCACGCATTTAATCCATCCTGGTGTTGGGATATTAGAGTAAAAGATTCCACATCCATGGTGGCCAGAATGGTTCCTTCTGGTAGAGGACCTATTGCTGCTAGTTTGTTCAATAGGTCAGTTGTGTCCTGAATGTAGCTGGGTGAATCCTTTACCAGGGGTTTAAGAGCACCCTCTACCCATCCAGATACCTGCTCAGTAGGGTGCCCACACTTGAAATAATCGGCCTCCCTGGATTTCCAGAATTGTGGATTTTGGGAAGCATGTAGAATGTCCCTATTCTTGGGCTCTCTGGTATCAGGTGATTGCCTCTTATGGATTTGTCAGGCAGACAAGATACCAACTTGTTTAGTTCCTTGTAATAGTCCTGTGTAGGATCCGACTCCAATTTTCTGTAGCGTGTGTCCATAAGTTGTCTGTTTGCTTCCTTCATCTAGTCTGATATGTTCATCATGACTACTGCACCTCACTTGTCAGCAGGTTTAATAGTGATATCTTTGTTGGTTTTCAGAGACTGTATGGCCTTTCTCTCCTGGGCACTGATGTTGGATGCTTGTCTCCTGTTGGTGTCGATGATGGTGGATTTTATCAAATATCTGAATGAGTCTAAGTATTTTTCCAAACGAGGGTTGTGTCCAGGTGGAGGTGTCCAATTTTTGCTCTGTGCTTTCTGTAAGTGTTTTCCTCAGAGTTTCAAATTGCCCTTGGACTTTACTCTTTATGCTGTAGCAGACATGCAAAAGATGGTTCCTTAGTCTCTCAGAAGTCCTGTGACAAAGGTTTTGTTCATAATGGATAGTGATAAGCGAGCACTAAAATGCTCGGGTGCTCATTGTTCGGGTCGAGCAATTAGGAATACTCGGGTACTCAGACAGAACAACGAGCCCAATGTAAGTCTATGGGAGATCTGAGCATTTTTACCGCGATCCCCCATGGGGGTCCTTTTAAGGTCTAAAAACGTCTGAAAATGATGAAAACACTGCTCAAATGACACGGGGACATTATGGGGATCGCCCCTGGAAGCATTCCTTACTCATAGTTCACAGCTTTAAGCAATGTTGTCAGAGTTTCATGCCATTTTTATTGGTGCACCAAAAAACATACCAAAATGAAACCAAAGCAGATTTTACTGGGAAATATGTTAAGGTACATCCTTTCCAGGTTAATGACTTGTATATAAGGCAAAAATAATTAAACCAATTAGACCAAAATGTTCATCCACCACTTGGGGTATGTTCAGACGTAACGTTTTTGAAGCATTTTTCATCTTTTACATTGCTTTCAACCAAAACAAATGCATTCACTGGGAAATGTCACTGTAACATTTACCAACCCTAGCTGACCATGTGGTGTGTGACACATAAGCAGACATATATTGTTTCATTTATGAAGGAGGGACTCTTAAAGTCACAGAGCCTATTTTACAGGGGCATAAGGCAGTATTAATCTGCTTAAAGGGCCATTATTAAACAGTGGATCTCCTAAACTGTTATAGCCTATGCAGTGAGTGGTGGGCTGCCAAGAATTACGACACACCCCAATACCCCTTTCACGAGATGTCCAGTATGGCTTCCATAAAAAATGTTGCATTGAATGCAAGGCCTGCCCTGCTACCAAATCATATGCACCCCAAAAAGCCTTTGAACCCACATACTGGATGGGCACAGGAAAATCCACTTCACATTATTCATTTTGTAGTCCCATACTCTTTTCTTATGCATTAACAGCAAGGCCTGCCCTGCTGCCAAGTCATCTGCACCCCAATATGCCTTTGAACCCAGGTACTGGATGGGCACAGGAAAATCCACTTCACATTATTTATTTTGTAGTCCCATTCTGTTTTCTTATGCATTGACTGCAAGGCATGCCCTGCTACCAAGTTATATGTACCCCAGTCCCCCCTTGGAAGAAACATGGGTAGGACCTCTTAACAAAAAATGTCCCATTAAAAAGGAGCTTGTCTCCTAGACTTGTATTGCTTATACACTAAGTGTGTTGGCTGGCAAACATGTTCCCCTGTGAGGTACACTTCAACCGTTTCTATAACAAGTATTTTACACCGAGCAAAACCACCCACCCTTGTTCGTGTGACGACTCCTGGAGTGGACCCTCTGGGCCGTGATACCATCCCACCCTGGGCGTGCTGACCTAGTGAGGACCACCCCCTATACAGGGAGCGTCAGGGGCAGGCCCAGGGGAATAAAGTACCGTGACTGCTGGAACCAGGTGGCCAGCTCAAAGAAGGCACGAGAGACCGTGTTTAGCAGGGTGAAGACGGGGGCATACAGGGTACAGGAATATGTAAAGCGTGTACTTCGAGCACGCTGGGTATGGATGTACGTACAGCGTGTACATGGGGGCACGCAGGGTACAGGATGGTGCAGGACATGTACTGGGAAGCACACCATGGTACAAGACAGAGCAGAGCGCCTGCTGGGAAGTACGTCTGGGTACAAGACAGAGCAGAGCACGTGCTGGGAAGCATGTCAGAGTAAAACATAGTGGACCTGAGTACAGAGCGCCACCATGCAGGCACAAAGAAGGCCTAGCAAGGAAGCAAAAGCGATAATCAGGCACCGCCTACAGGAAGAGGTGGCCTGATATAGGGAATGCACGCCGGGACTTTCGGGTCAGGTCCTCCAGGACCATAGACACGTCAGAGTCAGTGCGGGCACAGTCAGAGCTGCAGGCTGTGCACAAGCACGCCCGATGGGACCTGGTACCAGGCGTGTAGCTGCAGAGTCAATAGCGCGTGGCACGCGAGCGCACCCTACGGGACCTAAGCGCTGGACGCGAGACTGGAAGTGGAGGATCACGGAGAGAGCGGCGTAACAGATCGGAATTCGACACTGGCTGTAGCAGCACGAAACACTTTAACCCTGTTGATCTAGTGAGGGTGGATGATGAGACGTGGAAGAAGGCCTGATTTAAAACTATGCCCAATTTAAAGGAGCCTGTCTCCTAGACTTGGAATCCCCATACACTAAGTGTATGGGCTGGCAAACATTTCCACCTGGTGGTAGATATCAACATAGTGTGGCTTTTTTTATGGGGGGGGGGGAAGATCATAAACACCTTGCAAAACTGTAATGTAATTTCATACACAGTTGCTGCTGGGAAGGTGCAGGTTTTTTTAAAAAAATATGGCAGACGAATCGTTGGATGAAGTGATCTGGAAAAAGGGCATGGTGATGACAGGAATGTGAAAGTACATGATTAATAACAGCAGTGGCTATGGGAGGTATGACATCCAGGATACAGCCAACAATGATTCGTCGTTTAGCCACCATCAATTAGCAGAATCGGTTTCACGCCCGTCAGAAGATCAGTGTACCAGATGCGCATGTGAGACTCGCCCTAAGAAATTCTCATCACAAATATGTTGCCAAACACGCACATGTCTGTATAAAGGGCAAAGTGCAACATGTTCATGAGATGCTGAATTATATAAAGCAGATCAGTGGCGGAGGAAAACCAAACAAACTGATGGATGCTCGTGAAAAACTAAGTTTAAATAGGAGCTCACCGTCCATAACTATAAACACACCCGTGGCACAAGCTTCTTCATCTTCACCCATACATATTACCAATAATATACAAATGTCACAGTCTAAAATTAATTGTCCAAGTGTAATCAACATTTTTAAAAGAATGCCACAAAACCTACATAACCCCGATCCTTTGAAAAACCTTTCTCTTCCTCTTTACAACATATGGACGATGATGGTATTGATGACGACTTAAAAAATTTACACATCCACACCAAGAAGATGAAGATCACAGCTGCAAAAAATGTTCAAAAAAGGCAATGATTGTCTGGAAAATAATTTTCTCTAGGGCAAAGTTTACCTCTTACTAAAGTGGTACCGAATGAGGCATACACAGCTTTCAGGTGTACTCAGCGTTAGATGCTTGAAAGATGATGTATTCTGATTTGTCTATGTCCACTTTTTGAAAGTGAGCAGAAAAGAAGGATGATTAGGTGGGAAGACGTGTGATTTTGGTCAGTGTAGGAGGTGATGTCAGGTACACATAGGTAGATCTGCGTGTCATCTGCGTAGTGATGATATTGCAAACCGTGCCATTACATCTGGTCCAGGCCGAAGGTGTAGATGGAGAAGAATAGGGGACCTAGAACAGAGCCTTGGGGAACAATGAAAGATAGGTGTCGAGGTGAGGAGGTGGTGTGGTAGATGGAGACAATGAATGTCCCCTACCAGTCTTCTTGTTTTTTAAAGACTCTGACGATAACCCCCAAAAAGGACTTTTGCTCCACCGGCCATGGCCACATCAGCAGGGGTAGTAAAACTACCATCCTTACCACCACCAGCATGATCAGGCACATGGCATCAAAACAACAGACTGTTGGTTGAACACTAGGCTCCATGAACAGTGTCTGCGTTGATACCACTGCTTCTTCCACTGTTGTGCGTCCAAGCCAATCCCCTGTCCACAGTGCATGCGAAGATGCCTCCTTCCCTGCACCTGCTGTTGACCACAGTCAAATAGCACCATTATCAAGCACGTCCAAGTCATTGTCCCAGTGCAGACTTCAGTTGTCCATACCCCAGTCATTGGACCGTAAGCGGAAAGACGCAGCCAACGCCCCACAGGCCACAGTACTAAATTAACAAATTTCTCATCTGCCTGCACTCGAAATGTTGCATTTTAGGCTCGTGGGAAACAGACACTTTCCGCAACCTGATGGCGGTGACCGTAACAAGGTACTCGGTCCACACCCGACACTATTTCTCTCAGTCCGCCATCACGACATTAGACAAGCAAGCATGTGTCTTACAACATTACCCGGGCCATCAACAATGCTGGTACAGGGAAAGTGCACCTAATCACAGACCCGTGGACAAGTGCTTGTGGGCACGGATGGTACATCTCTCTGCCGGCACACAGGGTTTGCATACAAGAAGTCATGAGCCAGTTGGACATTGGTAGACCATGTCACAGATGTATGGAGGAGACACATTGTGGAAGGCTCTGTATGTCATATTTAAGGTTTTGAACTGTAGCATATGGGCAATTGGAAGGCAGTGAAGGGCATGGCAGAGAGGAAGGCTGGGGAATAATGGAGGGACAGTTGGATTACTCTTGCAGCAGAGTTTTGGATAGATTTGAGTGAGGCAAGAGTGCTAGAGGGGAGGCTAGAGAGTATAAGGTTGCAATAGTCGAGGAGAGAGATCATGAGGGCGTGCACAAACATTTTTGAATTTTCTTGGAATGTACAGGTTCAGGAAATGTTTTTGAGTTGCAATGGTCAGGAGGAGGCAAGGGCTTGGATCTTAGCTTCAAAGAGAGGGCAGAGTTGAATATCACCCCTAGGGCATGAACATGTGGGAATATTTGTCCCGGTGTGCTGTCCCGGCATTACACAGGCACGTGTCCCACAACATTACCCATGCCCTCCACAATGATATAACTTGGAAAGTCCACCTAACCACAAACACGTGGACAAGTGCTTGCGGTCAGGGGTGGTACATCTCACTGAGGGCACAATGGGTTAACATAGTGGAAGCCAGGACCCAATCCAACCTTGGTATGGTGCACATCCTCTCAAATCCCGAGTATTGCAGGACCTACATCAATCTGGGTTGACCCCACAGTCTACAGCTCCTGCACCTCCTCCTCCATCACCTCCTTTTCAGCCTCCAGCTAGAAAAGGTAGCATATCAGTACAAGCTGGAAGCACTGAAGCACTGCCAAATGAAAGCAGGAACATATGCTTCTGTGACCAACCCCAAAATGCTGAAGAGTTTTGGACAGCTCTGAAAGAGCAGGCAGATCGGTGGCTGAGACGGCTGAACCCACAGCCAGGCATGGTTATGTGTGACAATGGCTGGAACCTGGTGGCTGCTCTGTGGTGAGGCGAGCTCACACACGTGCCATGCCTGTTCATGCGCTTAACTAAAGTTCAACGTTTTTGGAAAAGCGACATGGAGCTGGCAGATCTGCTTGAAAAAGCGCAATGCTCGAAATACCCATTTTAGAAAGTCAGCTACAGCTTCATCCACTGTTATGAATGGGTCACCGAGGAGGATGGCAAAAACAGGCTATGCCACCAGAAAACCAGAGAGGTTGGTAACTAAGCGGATTGCAGACCCCTGATCCTATCAACACAACTCGCAGTAGCAGTGGAGTGTTCCTACGATGCCCTAGACGCTTCGTCACAGCTGGAGAACTAACTAAGCCTGAAGTCAGAAAAGTGAAATCTAAACTGCCCCGGAGCAGATTCCCAAAGGAATAGACAGCCCCCAAACATATATTGTCGGTGAGACAAGATGAGACACAAACACAGGAAGAAAACAGACTGAGCAAACGGTGGGGCCCATGCTGTCTAGACAGGACAGGACAGAAAAGACACTGTCTGCAATCACGCAGAAAACCCTAAAAAAATCCAACACTTCTGATATACAAAAAAAACTGAGGCCACACGACCTCACCCCCGCTAAATTAGCACTCTGGTATAAACTGAAAGCAAAGCAAAAGATACTAACATAACAGGGGACTGAACAAACTGACAAGCTGTAACACATAGCGCAGGACCCAGCGCTGCCCCCAGCAGGGAGTACGCTGAACCCTAGCAACAAAGCAGAAAGCAAAAAAAATGGCACAACCAAATTAGATGCAAAGGATTAGCAAAAGAATCACTTAACTGAACCATGCAGATCAGGCAGGGGACAAAATAACTCCAAATGCACAAGGAGGAAAATCACCAGCAACCTTCAAGAGCAGCCAGCTCAATTATATGCTCCCAGCCAGTAATCACAGGTTCCCAATTATTGTCGTCAGGTGGGGAACTTCCATCAACCTGGCCAGCTCCACTACTCTCAGTAACCACCAGAGGGAGTAGAGGGAGCTTCGGCTCAGAAATCCGAGCAAGGGAATTCACAACAGTACCCCCCTTGAGGAGGGGTCACTGAACCCTCATCCACCCCACCAGGCCGATCAAGATGGGCCCGGTGAAAGGCACAAATCAATCTCTTGACATTGATGTCAGAGGCAGAGACCCAAGAATTATTCTCCTGGCCATAACCCTTCCACTTGACCAAGTACTGAAGTCTCCATCTAGCCAGACGAGAATCCAATATCTTCTCTACCTCATACTCCAAATTACCCTCAACCAGTACAGGGTCAGGGGGTGCCGCCATGGGAACTGCTGGCTCCACAAACCTTTTCAAAAAAGATTTATGAAAAACATTATGAATCTTAAACGTAACCGGAAGACCCAAACGGAAAGAAACGGGGTTAAGGATTTCCAAAATCTTATAAGATCCAATAAATCCTGGCTTGAATTTTGGAGATGCAACCTTCATGGGAATATTTTTGAGGACAACAAAACCATATCACCCACTTTAAACCGGGGACCCATGGTCCTATGCCGGTTGGAAAACTGTTGGGCATTTTCCTGAGTGGGACAACTTATAGACTGCTTGGTCCCAAATCTGCTGCATTCTCTCTACCACAGAATCCACACCTGGGCAGGCAGAAGCTTCCACCTGCCCTGAAGAAAATCGAGGATGAAACCCAAAGTTACAAAAAAAAGGGGACATCAAAGTGGCAGAACTAGCCCTATTGTTTAGCGCGAATTCGGCCAAGGGCAAAAATGAGACCCAATCATCCTGATCAGCAAATAGGATTCCAAAGTCTGGTTTGTTCTCTCAGTCTGCCCATTGGTCTGAGGATGAAATGCAGAGGAGAAAGACAACTGAATTCCCAGTTTGGAACAAAAAGCTCTTCAGAATCTGGAAAGAAACTGGACCCCTCTGTCTGACACAATGTTCTAAGGAATCCCGTGCAAACGAACCACTTGTTGTAAAAACAAGGTCACCAACTCAGAAGAAGATGGCAACTTTGGAAGTGGTACAAGATGGACCATCTTAGAAAATCTATCACAGATCACCCAAATAATAGTCATTATCTGAGAGACAGAGACAGGGAGATCAGAGATAAAATCCATTGAGATATGGGTCCATGGCCTCCTGGGCACCGGCAGGGGTATCAACAAACCACTAGCACGAGAACAGGGCTTAGACCGAGAACAAGTCCCACAGGACTGCACAAAATTCCTGTCATCACGAGATAAGGCAGGCCACCAAAAAGACTGATTCACCAAATCTCTGGTACCAAAGATACCTGGATGACCAGCGAACGCGGAGCGATGAATTTCAGTCATTACGCTTTTCCTCCACTGGTCAGTGACATACAATTTTCCCATAGGGCATCATTCAGGTTTATCCTCCTGAAATTCCTCCAGGGCACGTCTCAAATCAGGAGAGATGGCGGAAAGAACTACACCCTCATTTAGAATGGTAGTAGGCTTGGTCACATCAAGAGAATCCGCAAAGAAACTCCTTGAAAGGGCGTCCGCCTTAACATTCTTAGTGCCCGGAAGAAAGGAGACCAAGAAATTTAAAAGTGTGAAAAACAAGGCCCACCTAGCCTGTCTAGGATTCAGGCGCTTGGCTGATTCAAGATAAATCAAATTCTTGTGATCGGTGAGGACCACAACTTGATGTCTAGCTCCCTCCAACCAATGTCTGCACTCTTCAAATGCCCACTTCATGGCCAATAATTCCCGATTCCCCACATCATAGTTACGTTCAGATGGAGAAAATTTTCGAGAAAAGAAGGCACAGGGATTCAACTTAGAGGTTACCGGATCCCTTTGAGACAATACGGCTCCTGCACCAATCTCAGAAGCATCTATTTCCACCTGAAATGGGAGTGAAAACTCAGGTTGCCGTAGAACCGGAGCAGAAGTGAATCTCTGCTTAAGCTCCTGAAATGCTGCGACTGCCTCTGGAGACCAATTCACCACATCAGCGCCCTTTTTGGTCAAATCCGTCAGTGGTTTAACAATACCAGAAAAATTACTTATAAATTTACAGTAGAAATTAGCAAAACCCAAAAACTTCTGAAGAGCCTTCAGAGAAGTGGGCTGAACCCTATCATAAATGGCCTGTACCTTGGCCAGGTCCATTTCAATAGCAGACGGGGCAAAATGAATCCCAAAAACGAAATCCTTTGTACACCAAAAAGACATTTCGATCCCTTAACATACAGAGTATTTTCACTCAAAATCCGGAACACAGTCCGGACATGTTCCACATGAGAATCCCAATCACTGGAAAGAATCAAAATATCATCCAGATAAATGATCAAAAACTTATCCACAAGGTCCCTGAAAATATGGTTCATAAAAGATTGGAAGATGGAAGGGGCATTAGTGAGCCCAAAAGGCATCACCAGGTACTCAAAATGTCCCTCCGCAGTATTAAACGCCGTCTTCCATTCATCCCCGTGCTTGATGCGAATAAGATTATACGCCCCCTGAGGTCAAGTTTGGTAAACCAGTAAGCACCTTCAACTCTAGAAAATAAGTCAGAAATCAGGGGTAACGGATACTGATATTTAACAGTTATTTTGTTAAGGGAACGATAGTCAATACATGGCCTTAATGAGCCATTTTTTTTGGCCACAATACCCGCATTATTACCTGGGTCCAAAACTGGGGTTTATTCTCCCCCAAAGGGGTAGCATCAATCCCCCTCAAAGGAATAGGGGTTCTCAGGGGCACCATGGGGAAACCACAACGTTTGGCAAAGTCAAGAGCCATCAAATTCAAGGCTGCTCCTGAATCAACAAAGGCTTTAGCAGAAAATGTAGACAAGGAGCAGATCAAGGTAACAGCCAACAGGAACTTAGGCTGTACTCTGCCCACCGCAAAAGCGTGAGCAAAACGTTTTTCTCATTTAGGGCAGACAGAAATAACATGAGAGGCGTCCCCACAAAAGAAGCATAACTTATTACGCCTTCTGAACTCTTGACGTTGCGCCCTAGACAAAACCCTATCACATTGCACGGGTTCAGAGGTTTGTTCACACATAACATGTGAGGAGTGGACATGGATGTCTGACATATGTAACATCCTCCAAAACTTTGACAAATCCACAAAGAGGGTGAGCATCAATGACACCATAATTATCGTCTCCAGCCTGCTTATCTGTGTTCTAATTTGAAGATTGAGAGTTATTATAGAGCGAAAACATATTTACAGCTTAACAGTTTCAAAAACAACAGTCCTAAGTAACAACGATAACAATAATCCAATAATTAAACCAAAACCAAACACCCTGCTCATGACAGCTTAGGCCTCTTTCACACATCCGGCTTTTGTAATCCGGCAAGATGCGGTGAAATTTTTAATAACCGGATCCAGCTCCGGATCCAGTTTTGTCCCATAAGCTTTCATGGTCGCCGCATCGTGCCGGATGGTTATGCGTCGTGTCCGGTTGTTGCCGGACACGGCAAAAATTAGCCGTCCGGCATCTGCAAAAAACGTTCTCTGCAACGTTTTTTGTCAGCGCCGGACCGGCTTTTTCCACAGCGCATGCCCGGACTCTGTGAATGTTAACCCCACAAGTGCCCGGCGAGAGAGAGATCTCTCTGTGGGGTTAACCCCACAAGTGCCCGGCAAGAGAGAGAGATTCTCTCGCCTGGACACTGAGTGTTAACCCCACATGTCTCTCTCTCTCTCTCCACCCCCCTCTCCCCTCCTCCTTCCCCCCCTCCCCTCCCCTCACCTCCCTTTCAGCAGCTGTCTCTCTCAGCGGCTGCCTCTGTCCACCGGTGTATATGTTCCTCCTGCGGCTCCTTTAAATCATGTCTGAGCCGTATCAGACACCGCATACTCATCCGGTGTCACGGCTGCAGGCCGGATCCGGCAGCCTGGCTTTTCGCCGCACGCCGCCGGACCCCACACACCGGATGTGTGAAAGTAGCCTTATAATGTACACTAAGTAACAATGATAACAATAATTAAACCAAAACAAAACAATCCTGCTCGTGACAACTTACAATCTAAAATGAGGTGGGTGAGATAAAAAATGCAGGGGTGTATTTACAAGAAGGTATTTACAATGATGTTTGTACAATGATATTACTGAGGCTGAGGTTAGTTCTAAGTGTTGGAGGCCTGAGGACAAGGAGGAGGAGGAGAGCATGGTCAGTCATCCTTTTGGTGAGGACACGGAAGTATTGACTGTTAGCAGTCTTGCACGCATGGTTGAGTTTATGTTACGCTGCCTTTCCTGTCACCCTCACGTTATCAAAATTTTGGGTGGTAGGCAATACTGATTGGTGACACTTCTAAACCCACGCTACAAGAAGAATTTTACATCCCTTATTCCAGAGGCAGAGAGGTGTACTAAAATGTTGGAGGAGCAGAGGGTCCTTCTAGCGGAATTATTAAAAAAATTCACATCTGAAAACGTTGGCAGCAGAGGTCAAAGTTTGTTGGCCAAGCAAGGAGTACAGGTGAGAGAGACACAACTCCAAGTCAGCAAAAGGCAGTGGAACACTAGCAAAGTTTGGGGAGAGTTTTCTCAGACCCATCGCCCTGTCCCTGAGGCAGAGGGGACTCTCACATGGAGTGCAAGTTTTTGAAAATGCTGAGGGAGTACCTTGTTAACCGTACCAATGTCCTCTGTCATTCCTCTGTGCCTTCAAATTATTGGTTATCCACGCTGAACACGTGGCATGAACTGGCTCTCTCTACTGAACATGTGCGCTGTACTCATGGTGAAGGAGCGCAAGGTGCCTTGCTCTCTGACTGTTACTGGCCAAACGGCGCCTTGGTAAATGGCAGTACTGCTTTTAGTGGCAGGAGGCAGTGGGAACTGTCCTTTGCAGCGCCACTGCTCTAAGAATGGAGCACGCTACTCATCCTCCTATGCGCTGCTTGTCCACGCCAAAAATCTTTGATGTCTTGCCCAATTTCTGTTAAGCTGGCCCCATGTATGCCTCTAGGTCACGGGTCTGTCTGCTACATTTTGACGCAGCGTCAGCACTTCCGGTGCCTAGTGCACTGCCCCCCTTTGCCTCCTCTTCAGCCTCCAGCTCAAAAAGGTAGCACATCAGTCACAAGCTGGAAGCACTGCAGCACTGCCTAATCAATGAAGGAACAGACTGTGCTGAAGCTAATATTCTTCTGTGGAAAACGCCACAATGCTGAAGAGTTGTGGACAGCTATGGAACAGCAGGCATATCGGTGGATGAGACCGGTGAACCCACAGCCAGGCATGTTTGTTTGTGACTATGGGTGGAACCTGGTGGCTGCTTTTTGGCGAGGTGAGCTCGCACACGTGCCATGCCTGGCTCATGCGCTTAACCGAATTGCTCAATGTTTTTTGAAAAGCGACACGGAGCTGGGAGATCTGCTGGTAAAAATACAATGCTCTAAATACTCATTTTAGAAAGTCAGCTACAGCTTCATCCGGCCTCTCCGTGATTCAGCAGCGCTTGCTGTCCTGGCTCACTGACTGGTGTGTGATGCCCCCAGGCCTTGGAACTCTACACTGTAGATTTAGGAAAGGATTTCTGAGCAGAAGAGGGCAGTTGGTGGCTAATCTACCAGCATCAACAAGGTTGTCGGTATTCAGTTCTGTGTTCACACATGACATCTGAGGTGTGGCATGGATGTCTGACATGTGTACCATCCTCCAAAACTTTGAGGAATCCAAGTGAGAGAGACAGAAGTACAATCCAACTCAGGCAGGGGAACAATGGCAAAGTTTTGGGACAGTTTTCTCAGACCCTCCCATCATGCTGGTAGAGAGGCAAGGGGTGCTGACACTTGAAGTGCAATGTTTGGGAAGATGCTGAGGGAGTACCTTGCAGATCGTACAAGCATGCTCTGCGATTCCTCTTTGCCTTTTAATTATTGAGTATCCAAGCTGGACACATGGCATGAACTGGCTCTCTACGCCTTGGCCTGCCCTGCTGCTAGTGTTCTGTCAGAGCGGGTTTTTAGTGCCGCTGGTGGAATTATAACAGATAAGTGCATTTGCCTGTCAACTGACAATGCTGACAGGCTGACTCTTATAAAAATAAACAAGGGCTGGATTGGCCAAGACTTCTGTATACCACCGAATTAAAAAAGCGAAACATAACCTCAAATACATTGTCTTTTTTGTGGAGGTGTATCCTCATGCACCTCTTCACAAACACACATGGGAATCCGCTTCCTGATTTGGACTGTTTGCTGTTATCCTCCTCCTTATCCTCATCCTCATCATCCACAACCAATAGAACACCTGGGTGAACATATTCCATGATGCAAAAGTCACTCAATTTTTGTGCAAGGGTGTTTTTATGATGCCCGTTACTAATTTGAAACCAAAACAAATGTTACTCTCCCAGGGGGAACTGTCATAAAAATGAGATGTATGTATATTCTTCCCATTTATTCTTATATTTTCCAGTTTTACTATCTCTGGAACATCTTCTTAGGACCTAGTGTATACCTCTACAATAGAAAAATATTGAAATACTATCATATTATATTTTAATTTATATCCCTGTCTCTGAGCTGTTGCTAGGGACAAACATATCTTGTTGGACACATTCTGTCTTCATATCTATGAACCTGTGTTCACCCTCTCTTTTGTTGTTTTCTTTCATGGGTTTCATAGGTGGATTCAGATTTTTTATTTATTTGTTTGATTTCAGTATGATTTATCATTATGTCTCCTCATTCTCTGCCACTAAATCACCAGGGTTAACGTGATCTGTGCTGCTACAGGCAGTCCAATTTTTGGCAAGGGTGTCTATCATGCCCAAAGTATATTTTTTAAAAATGTACCCCCCATGGGGAAATGTTTGTCAGCCCAGGCACTGCGTGTATATAACGAGAGTTACAGACTGCCCAAAAAATTGAATTTAGGCCTAAAATGCATCAATTTATGGCACGCGGATGTATGAGGCGTGTCAGAGATAGACCCCACTGTAAAATGTGGCCTGTTTTTTAAAATAATGCATCATAGTGCTGTATATAACTTGAGTACCAGACAGGAAATCACTGGAGTAACGGACTAAAATCCAAAAAAGTTTATCACACGGACGTATCAGGCGTGTCACAGATATACCACACTGTGACTTTGAGCACACAGAGATATGAGCTGGCACGAAGATACCACTACGACAAATGTGTGCCCTGTTTTTTTTATTTTTGTGCTAACTAGTGCTATATATAAGTACAGTTTGACCCAGGCCAAAAAAAGAAAACCGCCGTAAACTGGCAAAACTTTGAGCACACACAGAGATGAGCTGCACGGAGATACCATCCACTACGACAAATGTGTGGCCTATATTTTTTTTGGCTAAATACTACTGTATTTAACCAAAAGTGACAGCCAGGCAAAAAAAAAGAAAACAGCCGTAAACTGGCCAAAATTTGAGCACGCACAGATATGAGTGTGGCACGGAGATACCACACCAAAAAATGTGTGGCCTGTATTCCAATTATACCTGGGGTTAGCCATATATGGCTAATATATCCTATAGGTAGCAGCAGCACCACCAGATCACAGGAAGGGAATGGACCCTCTTGATGTACACAATGATCTATATACACACATACAGTGCCTGCAGGCCTTGCACTGTTGAGTATAGATGGACATACACTACCCTGCCTGCCTAATACTGGAACCTATATACTCCAGAATTAGTCCTTAGAAGGACTGTTGGTTTAGCTGGATGTGAATATTTAGGATGGTAGACCGCACACTAACTAATAAATCCCAAATTCTGACCCTATCAAGGCAGCCGCTCTCCATACACTCTCTCAATCCGGAGCTGAATGCACCGAGCAGGGCGGCATCCGGTCTCTTATACCCCTGATGATGCTGTGCAGCCAGCCAATCACTGCACGACCACAACAAAGATAGCTGCGGGGTTTCACAGCCTGATAGACCATCCCTGCAGCGTGATTGGCCCTTTAAAGTCCACCTAAAATGCTGGGTGGAGTCCCGAATTCCCACCGAGTAATCTCGGAAATCCTCGGTGCTCACCGAGTACACCGAGTACAGTGATACTGGGGCGAGTAACGAGAAGTGGCGAGCACGTTCACTCATCACTAACAATGGGTATTGTAGGTATGAAAAATTGGGTTTGTAATCCAGAGTCCTTTGCGAATTAGATTGTCCTTTTTGCATTTAGATAAGAAAAAAATGTCGCTGTCCATTTGTGCACGTTTCTCCAAAAGTGGCTTTAGTTCCATAAAGATGTGGTACATTCTGGTATCCTCCATTTTGATACAGGAAAGATATATATCTTTGTACCGTGTTAGCCAGTAGATAGAAGAATATTTAGAATTGAGAGTCCTCAGTGGTTGATACCTTTTAATGGCTAACTGAAAAGAATCATATATTTATACATAAAACAGCACAGAAATAACGCAATAGATAAGACAAGTCACCTTCTGGGGTCATCACACAACACAGAACCAGACCCCAATTAGAGGGCAATAAAACTTTCACACTCCTTATCTATGAACTGTTCCAACATTTATGTTTATCCCTCTCCCATAATGACAATTCTGCTTCACATCACTTGTCTTATGTATTGTGTTATTTCTGTGCTGTTTTGTATATAAATATGCGATTCTTCAGATGTTGTATTAATCTAGCCTGATGAAGAGAACTGAGTAGTCTCAAAAGCTTGCAATGTGTTACCATCTTTTCAGTTAGCCATTAAAAGGTATCAACCACTGAGGACACTCAATTCTAAATATTCTTCTGTCCGTAACTAACACCTACTGTTTGGGCACAGACACCGAACACAGACTTCACCAGGAAGTCCATGTTACTGTTTGGGTTCGGCCCCCCGAACAACAGGTGTTGTCACACTGCCATGTGCATGACAGCGTGACAGACACCGCTTCTGATCGGTCATAACATCATCACCGCTGGTCAGCCGCAGTTCCCAAGCTGCCAAAGGACAGCGTGAGCCCACAGCTATGATCAGAGGTATAACATTTACCTCCAGTTATTGGTGTAAGCTGATGGGACTACAGCTCCCATCAGCCGACGCTTGCTGCCGCTAATAATAGTAAGAGCAGGAGCAAATGATGGGAGTATTCATCAGCCAGCGCCTGAGCTGTAAATAAATAATTTTAAAAAAATGTGTGTTCCCCTGTATTTTTGATAACCAGCCAGGCAAAACTTACATCTGGGGGCAGCTTCAGAAAGGCTTACAGCAGTCAGCTTCAGAAAGGCTAGTTAATAAGAATAGATATTGCCCCCCCAGCCTAAAAATAGCAGCACGCAGCCTCCCAGAAAAGGCACATCTGTTAGATGCACCAATTCTGGTGCTTTACCAGGCTCTTCCCACTTGCTCTGTAGCGATGGCAAGTGGGGTTAATATTTGTGGGATTGATGTCACTTTTGTATTGTCCAGTGACATTAAGCCCATGCGTTAGTAATGGAGAGGCATCAATAAGACACCTATCCGTTACTCATCTTATAGTAATATGGCAAATGAAGACACAGTCAGAATAGAGTCTTTTATTTAAAATAAACAAAACACTTAATTTTTTATTTAAAAATTACAAACACAGTGATACTCACCTAATGCCTAATTCAACTGAATTCCTCATCTCCTGTAATAAAATAAAAATAAAAAACAACAATATCCTTCACCTTTCCGTTGTTCTGTCCAATGCCGTAATCCATGTCTGGAGGATAAACAGTTTTCAACCTGGACTGTGCCAAGATGCGACCATCCAGACTGAGAACCACTGGTGATTGAGCTGCTGTGAGTGCAGCATCAGTGACCAGTGGTGACGTCATCGAGGTTACCTCCAGTCACTGAGGCTGCAATCCCAGCTGGGCCAATGAAGTGTAAGGACCGCGGTGAGATCCCCACTAGCGCCGTGAGAAAGTTCACCGCAGTTCTATTACACCGCAGTGAAATTCTCTCAGTGAACTGCCGGTGAGCTCGCCTCTGTGCCGTGAGACTTTCTAACGATGCTAGCGAGGATCTCACTGAAGTCATGGCAGTTTGGCGCACATTTTTAGACAAAGCCCTGTAGGTTTGGAATTATTTTTCCCTTAATAATAAAGACCTTCATTTACAAACTGCGTTTTTTGTTTACTTGTGTTATCTTTGTCTAGTATATAAATTTGTTTGGTGATCTGAAGCATTTAAGTGTAATAAAACATGCAAAAAATTGGAAATCAGGAAGGGGGGCAAGCACTTTTTCACATCACTGTACATCATGATTACTTTTGGGACTTAGCTGTAACCATCTACTGTTTGGAGAAGTCTGACCAGAAGTAGTTGTCATGGAAAAATTGAGTCCAAAACACCATTTTTTCACCATTGGAACAAGTCAAATTGGTTCAATTATGCATAAAATATAGGAAACGGAGCAGAAAAATGGCAAATGGCAGCAGGTGCTCTGTACTGATGGTGAGGCAAAATATGAAGTATTTGGCTGTAAGAAAAGACAGTTTATTCACAAAAGGGCTGTCTGCGGGCAACAGTGAAGCATGGCAGAGGTTCCTTTCAAGTTTGGGCTGTATTTCAGCATATGGTGTTTGGAAAAAATTATTAGCGTCCTCAATGCTGAGAATTTCACACAGGTACTTATCCATCATGCAATACCATCATGGAGGAATTTGATTTGCTCTAAATTTATTCTTCAGCAGGGCAATGACCTTACAGTAAAGAGGGACAAAGAGTCCTTGAAATGATGATATGACCCCCACAGAGCCATGATCTCAACATCATCGAGACTGTGTGGGACTTCATGTAGGATTTGCGCAAGTCTGCATCCACAAATCTGTGGTTCTCCAAAATGTTTGGAGCAACCTCCCTGCTGAGTACCATCAATCACTTCGTGAACTTGTATCTATTGAATTACGGTTTGATGTGATTTTGAAGGCAAAGGCCGGTCACACCAAATATTGACTGATTTAGATTTTACTTTTATATATTTAGCATTTTGTGAATAAGTAAATAAATAGTGGCATGTAAGACAATAAATGTATGCTTTTCATCAAGCCCCTTTGTTACCCATATCAAAAAGCATGGGTAACATTACCTCTTTAAAGTGATGAAAAAATGGTCCCATGGTCTGACACGCGTTTCGCCCTTCTGCTTATTTCGGGGCTGTCATTCTTTTTGATATGGATCCTATGTGGGAATGGGTTATGTTTCCTGTATTCCTGAATCATATCTGAAATAACCGTTCACACTTGGGTAGTTTGTGAGTATATACACATTATACTTACTGGGAAATCAATAGAATAGATGCTTTGAGCACTTATTTAATCCTCTGTTAATGGGTATTTCTCATTGTGAGTTCAAAAATAGGTATTCATATTACATTTCATGTGTGACCGGCTTAGAGTAAAATATTGGATTACTTCCTGAATTTAATTTAATATTGATCTGCAATTTTGGTCTGTTGTTGTTCCCCCTTAAGGTATGTTTATGTGCATAATGGATATGTGGTCTTTTTATATATCTTTTAAATCTCTTCAATAAATATTAATTTTTAATTTATTCATTGTTCACTTCTTTCTGGTGGTTGTATAATTACTGCCCCTTTGTTCTGTATTTAATGCTTTGAAGTGCCATTTGGTAATTTTTGGGGCACTTTGCTGATTAAACTCCTAAAGATAGACTGGCCAGACAGATTGCTGCGGTACCGGAGGCAGCGGTATAACCCTGCGATATTCCTAAAGAAGTGAGGGACAGCACAAGGAAAGAAAATTCTATGCTTTGTGAAGAATCTTGTGCTGTACCTAAGTGTGGACTGGACGAGCTGAGAAAAGAACTGAGTAAAATTGTTTGTTTTAAATTGGAACTTGACTCTGCCTCTCTTTATATGGGACTTTAGAAAAGAGATCCCCAGCAGACCAGAGAGGACCATGATGGACAAGTCAGTGGACAAAAAGGTACGCTGCAGAAGGGACATTGTGTGTATGTGGCAGGAGACCAGGGTGTGGCAGAACAACCACCATCAGCCATGACTAAAGCCCTGGTCCCCGTTACACAGGCATGAGGTATTGGGATCTGGGACAGCATTTACAGCTTTCAATTGAACATCACCATAAGACGAGGTGGGTGAGGGATCAGTGTAGGCCCCCTTTGCTGGGAGCCCTGATACAACATGCAACACCTTTACCTACTTTCATGCTGAGCCACACTCAGGTGGCACAAATATCAGTTTTCTAGACTACCATTGTCAGAAAAATTTAAGGATCGTAACACGGTAGTTGAGTCCAAGGTAGTGGAGGGCTGACGGCCTTGGAGGCCTACTGCTACTGGCAACACACATGAAGGAGACCCAACCATGAGTGTTCACATTTCCAAAAGTTATTGGCAGACACCACCAAAGTGGCATCAATTTCACCACAGTAGAAATAGTATAATAGGGACCGACAGGTCTTCCACTACACCCAATCCAGCAGATGGACACCAAACCAGGAGTATTCACATTTCCAAAAATGATGGACAGACACCACCAAAGTGGCATCAACTTCACCACAGTAGAAATAGAAAAATAGGGACTAACAGGTCTTTCACTACACTCAATCCAGCAGATTGACACCGTACAAGGAGTGTTCACATTTCAAGAAATGAGGGCCTTACACAACCAAAGTGGCATTAATTTTACCACAGTAGAAATATTATAATAGGGACCGACAGGTCTTCCACTACACCCAATCCAGCAGATGAACACCCAACCAGGAGTGTTCACATTTCCAAAAATTATTGGCAGACACCACCAAAGTGGCATCAACTTCACCACAGTAGAAATAGAAAATTAAGGACTGACAGGTCTTCCACTACACCCAATCCAGCAGATAAACACCCAACCAGGAGTGTTCACATTTCCAAAAATTATTGGCAGACACCACCAAAGTGGCATCAACTTCACCACAGTAGAAATAGAAAATTAAGGACTGACAGGTCTTTCACTACACTCAATCCAGCAGATTGACACCCTACAAGGAGTGATCACATTTCAAGAAATGAGGGCCTTACACCACCAAAGTGGCATTAATTTCACCACAGTAGAAATAGTATAATAGGGACTGACAGTTCTTCCACTACACCCAATCCACAACAAGAAAGCACAAAATGACAAATTTGCAAAAAATACTCTGCAGTAAAAAACATGACAGTAATCAGCAAGTGCTGTATAACAAATACAGGGTATTTAGTCAATACGTTTTTTGCAAAAAATATATACCAAGCTGCTTCACCACGTCACGGTAGCCCTTCACGAAGCAGTCCCTATCTAATGTATTTAAAACTTGAATATGTGAACAGTGTCTAAATGAACAGGATACAGACAGGCGCCTCCTAGCATATGGGCTTGTGGTGCAAGACAGCTCATTTATGTGCATGTCACACAGGAGAAGGGTGGGGTCTCCCAAACCATGCTGAGCACGGAAAAAATGGATTAAAAACATATGTGACATGCACAAGTGTGAACAAGTCGGTAAGACAATGTTCACACCACCAAATGGCTGAAACACAACAAGAAAGCACAAAATGACAACTTTGCAAAACATACCCTGCAGTAAAAAACATGACAGTAATCAGCAAGTGCTGTATAACAAATACAGGGTATTTAGTCGATACGTTTTTTGCAAAAAATATATACCAAGCTGCTTCACCACGTCACGGTAACCCTTCACGAAGCAGTCCCTATCTAATGTATTTAAAACCTGAATATGTGAACAGTGTCTAAATGAACAGGATACAGACAGGCGCCTCCTAGCATATGGGCTGATTACTGTCATGTTTTTTACTGCAGAGTATTTTTTGCAAAGTTGTCATTTTGTGCTTTCTTGTTGTGTTTCAGCCATTGGGTGGTGTGAACATTGTCTTACCGACTTGTTCACACTTGTGCATGTCACATATGTTTTTAATCCGTTTTTTCCGTGCTCAGCATGGTTTGGGAGACCCCACCGTTCTCCTGTGTGACATGCACATAAATGAGCTGTCTTGCACCACAAGCCCATATGCTAGGAGGCGCCTGTCTGTATCCTGTTCATTTAAACACTGTTCACATATTCAGGTTTTAAATACATTAGATAGGGACTGCTTCGTGAAGGGTTACCGTGACGTGGTGAAGCAGCTTGGTATATATTTTTTGCAAAAAACGTATTGACTAAATACCCTGTATTTGTTATACAGCACTTGCTGATTACTGTCATGTTTTTTACTGCAGAGTACTTTTTGCAAATTTGTCATTTTGTGCTTTCTTGTTGTGTTTCAGCCATTGGGTGGTGTGAACATTGTCTTACCGACTTGTTCACACTTGTGCATGTCACATATGTTTTTAATCCGTTTTTTCCGTGCTCAGCATGGTTTGGGAGACCCCACCCTTCTCCTGTGTGACATGTACATAAATGAGCTGTCTTACAGCACAAGCCCATATACTAGGAGGCGCCTGTCTGTATCCTGTTCATTTAGACACTGTTCACATATTCAAGTTTTAAATACATTAGATAGGGAATGCTTCGTGAAGGGTTACCGTGACGTGGTGAAGCAGCTTGGTATATATTTTTTGCAAAAAACGTATCAACTAAATACCCTGTGTTTGTTATACAGCACTTGCTGATTACGGTCATGTTTTTTACTGCAGAGTATTTTTTGCAAATTTGTCATTTTGTGCTTTCTTGTTGTGTTTCAGCCATTGGGTGGTGTGAACATTGTCTTACCGACTTGTTCACACTTGTGCATGTCACATATGTTTTTAATCACTACACCCAATCCAGCAGAATAAAAAACTGGAGTCTGAACTGAGAAAGTAAGTTAATGTGTATGCACAATGTAAGGGCATATCACATGACCATTAACCAGAGAAAGCAAAAAACACAAATATCCTAAGACATTAGGGATTATCCTAGATTTTAGGATATTTGATGGACACCCTACAAAGAGTGTTCACATTTAAAGAAATGAGGGCCTTACTCTACAGAAGTGGCATTAATTTCACCACAGTAGAAATAGTATAATAGGGACTGACAGTTCTTCCATTACACCCAATCCGGCAGATGGACACCCAACCAGGAGTGTTCACATTTTAAAAAATGAGAGCCTGACACCACCAAAGAGGAATAACTGTCACAAGAATAGAAATAGTATAATTGGGACCAACATGTCTACAGTTAACCCAGCAGATGGAGACCAACCATGACTGTTCACATTTCCACAAATTTGTGTTAACATCAGCAGCAACAGCAGCAGCCACAGAAGCCACACTAAAGATATCACAGAATGCACTTATGTGACATTAATGCATCACACAAAAAATGCAATATGACTTAGTCTGTACAGTCTGTGATTGGGGTGCAAAAGTCCTTGGAGATCCATGACTTGTTCATCTTAATGAATATTAGACAGTTGTAGTGCAAATATAAAAATTGTAGCAGAGTGTATCTTTTGAGAATCCACCGGTACACAGGAGAACTTCACTGAGCAAGTTATCTTCAGGTAAACAGCATTTACTTCTTATAGGTAAACATGAGATAAGAATTCAGAAGCACACAGCTGTGCTGCTGGCAAAATACAGTCAAAAGCGAAAGTAAAACTAACTACAACAAGAGAGAACTTCCCTCCCCACAATCCAGCAAACATTTAACTTCACACTATCGCCATCTGCTGTCAGGCTAGTGCAAAGTCCTCCTTTACATAAACAATAAGTCCATTTCTGTTGCATTTGCCAACACCCTTTCTCAACAGTAAGGACTTATTCAGTCAAACCCAACTTTTTTATTAGTCTCTGGTGTTTATCAGCATTCAACGCCTTCGTGAAGATGTCTGCTGTAATTTCTTCAGTAGGATAATCCTTCAAGAAATAATACTTCACATTTCCCAAGTCTTTGATTTCTAAATGTCGCTTCAGGATTTTTAGAATGTTTTCTTTATCCCTTTGTTGTTCAGAACAAATCAAAATGTCGTCTACATATATGAGTACATAAATCCATCTATTCATCAGCCTTTTTGTGTACACGCATGGATCAGCTTTGCTTCTTGTGAAATTTTCATTTGTAAACACTTCCGTGATTTTGTAATTCCACGCTTTAGCTGCTTGCTTTAAACCATATATGCTTTTCTGTAATTTGCAAACTTTGTTTGGGTTTCTTTCATCTTTGAATCCTTGAGGTTGTTCCGTGTAAATGTCTTCTGTTAAATCTCCATTCAAAAATGCTGTCTTTACATCCAGATGTATTAGTTCCATCTGTTTCATTGCTGCAACTGTAAGTAAAGTTCTAATTGTAGTATGTTTGACAACTAGAGCAAATGTCTCATCATAGTCTTCTCCATATTTTTGAGAATACCCTTTAGCTATGAGTCTTGCTCGGTATCTTTCAGGTGTGCCATCTGTTTGGTATTTTTCTTTAAAAATCCATTTACATCCTGTGGCTTTTCTTCTTTCTGGTAAATCTGTCAGTGTCCATGTATTTGAGTCATGCATGGATTTCATTTCTGTTTCTGTTGCTTCTATCCATTTATTAGCTTCTTCTTTAGGGAGTTTAGATATGTCTTCCCAAGAGGTGGGTTGATAAATTTTACTTTGCTTGTCTTGTATGAGAGACGTTTTGGTGGTTTACCTTTGTTTTCTCTCATTGAACGTCTTGGTTCTGTGTCTGTTTGTAGTTGTATTTCTTCATTTTCAGTATTCTGTCCTTCATCAATTTCAACTACTTTCTCATCAGATACCTCTTCAGTTCAACACCCTGCACATGGGGTAAATGACATAGGGTATCAGAAGAATTATATTACATTTTTACTTGGAGATATTTGCTAATATTATTACACCTACTACATATTGGGATAGTGTAGTGACACAGGGACAGTGTCACCAGGGTTTAGCCTAGGGGTGCTAACAGGGGACGTGCGCCAATAGACAGGGTGTGCGGAGACCGAGGGGCACAGTGAGCACAGGACCTGAGCTTAGCCAGTAACGTGATCACAGGGGGCAGAGTTAGCCAGTCACATGACCATGGGGCGGAGCTACCCCGTGCGAGGACAGGGAGTTGGGAGAGGGCAAAGGACAAAACTAATAACATAGTCAGAGAGCAAAGCCAAAGGTCAGAAGCCAGACGGGAACGAGGTAACTAGGGACAAGACAGATGAGTAACCAGAGGCAAGCCAAGGGGTCAGATTACCAGGAGGGATGAATCAGTACCAAGCAGAAAGACAGAGACAATAGTCAGGGGGCAAACCAGGTCATACACAGCAAACAAACACACACAGAGGAACAATGATACAGAGAGTAACCTGGGTCAGTGACCTCAAACCGAGTAGACAGAAGTATCATCGACACTGGACCCAGGAACTACCAACATTAAATAGCTGCCCCAGAACCAAATAGAGGCGGACAGACTTAAGGCCCCATTACACATAACAATGTCCCAGCGATCCCACCAACGATCCGACATGGATGGGATCGCTGGGACATCGCTAGGCTGGTCGCTGGTGAGCTGTCACATAGACAGCCCCTCCAGTGATCAGGACCAGTGAGCAAGCTGGTTTCCAATGTAAACAGTGGGTAACTAAGAGCAGCGCGGCTCTTGGATACCTGCTGTTTACCCTAGATACCAGCTGGTGTCTAGGGTAAACAGTGGGTATCCAAGAGCCACGCGGCTCTTAGTTACCCAATGTTTACGTTGGATACCAGCGTCCAGCGTCACTGATCGCTGGTCTCTCGCTGCCACACGCAGCGATACCCGGCGGGGGGGCGGTGGCTGATCCCCTTCATACACAGCGATATCGCTGGAGAGATCTCTGATGCGTCACAAAATCAGCGATCTCGTGTGACGGGGCTCTTAATCCTGACCTGACCAGGATGGAACCAGAACCACCCGGTCCTGAGTCATGATAGATAGGATTTTGGAGATGGGAATACCCCTTTAACCTCTTCTTTTGCGTGACAGGTTGAAGTTTTGAATTACACCATTCATTTTATCATTTCATGCAAAAAAATTCCAAATGCTATGAAATTGCAAAAAAAAGTGCAATTTCACAATGTGTTTTTTTTTTACTTACCATGTTCACTGTACGGTAAAATGTACCTGGAAATATGATTCTCAAGGTCATACTATGATTAAAGGTGAGAGACAGAGTGCCAGAAACACGTTGGTTTTTAAATCCCTTATGTGACATTTTAAATAATTAGATTAAATAATTATTGACTGTTATATACCTTGGATGTGCTGTCTCTTCCATCTTCCCCCTGATTCTCAAGGTCAGTACAAGTACGCAGATACCAAATATGCATAGTTTTTTTATTAAAGTTGTGAAAAAAAATCAGAAATTCGTTTCAAAACAACTTTTCTTGTGTCTGAAAAGGAGAGAAATAGCCAGCTCATCGACACTTGGAAAAGAGATGCACGGAACTCTGTCCTGATGGGATGTGAATAGCAGTAAAGAATTTTTTATGCTCCAGATCTTTGAGAATAAAATTGTAAATTCTTTAATTAGTCCAGATTTAAAACATTTCATGCTCCGGGACAGGACTCAGATAGACAAAGTAAAAGAGACACATTTCGATCGCCGCAGAGATCTTTGTCAAAGCCTTGTGTCGCCATTTTCCAAGACCCACAACTTTTTCATATTGTGCTATGTGATGACGTTTTTTTTTGCACCCTGAGCTGACGGTTTCACTGATATGATTCTAGGTTAGGTATGTTGTTTAGAACATCTCGTTGAATTTCACTGCAATGTTTCAGCAACCAAAAAAAATGTAATTTTGGAGTTTTGATCTATTTTCTCATTAGGCAATTTACCGATTGGATTAATTTATTTTATATTTTGATAGATCAGACTTTTATGAATGCAGCAATACCAACTATATGTTTTTTTTTTTCTTTGTATATGTTTTATTTTTAATGGTGCAAATGGATTAAGATTTGAACTTTTGTGAGTTTTTTTTCTTCCATTTTTAAAAACTTATTTTTTAACTTTTTATTGTATTTAATAGTCCCCCTAGGTGTCTTGAAACTGAGATTGTCTGATCTCTAAACTTAGCATAGCTACAGCTAAAATCAAGATCTCCTACGAACGTCAGCCTAGTGCTGGCATTCACAGGAGGATATTAATGATAGGCACAGCCAGGGACATTATGAGACCCCTGGCTATCATGACAACCCATTGGTGCACCGTGATCACATCAGGGGCAAGCTGATGGGTGCATGGAATGACACGCACCCTGCCGGTGTGTGTTAAATGCCGCTGTCTGTCATTGACAGCATGATTTAATAGCAGTGGGCAGAGCGTTGCTCCACCCATGGCTGTTAGCCGCAGATAATGACTGATTAAATCAGCCACCATGTGAAAGAAAAGTCAGAATGCTGGCACATGACGCACCAGTATGTCATATGTCAAAAAGGGGTTAAACACAGGTGCCTGAATGAGACCTGAATGGCCAGCTCCAGTGGGATCAGCTAGCTGTCTAATTGGTATAGAGACTTTCTGAAATTACATGAAAGGTAGTCATGTGCTGGAATTTATTGAGCCTGTCAGAGTCAGAATAGCTGGCAGCCAAACAAGCATTTATTTATCTCATGTATAATCAGCTGGGCAATCTTATCTATCTCTTAGAACTGTGTGTGTTACCTGTTGTTATTTCTAATTGAAATGGATATATAAAGTAACGACTGTATTACTGAATGTTTGTTTTATTTAACTTTTTTTTTCATTTTCATTGTTTATAATCTTCCTACAAACCCATGGGTGACATGAGACATTTGTCATCGACATATTTGGATGATAACAAGATGGCCACCATAATGGATAAACTTAGCAGCTGTTCCATGTCTCCTCCTAGGAGAATACTGACAGTAACATGGTTAATGGCAAATTGAGTGTTTAAAAACAAATCTTATTTTGTTCCCGCGTCATTTGTCCTCTGAGATTTACCCCACGCTCAATAACACTTTCAACTATCGAAACAACGAATTCAATTCCACATAAGACCCTCGGGGGTCCTTTCCACAGCTTGACGTATATAGGATACAAGATGAGCTAAAGAAGATGTCAATACAGAAGACATGACTAGAAGGACCAGACGTCAGCCAGCATCTTCTGTGCGAAATAACTCACTAAATCATGACTATATTATCTATACTGAAGACTGGGCTTCGTCATATGTGAGTATCTCAGATGTGGACCCCATATCCATCCTGGTTGTAACCATTTCCATGCAAGAAAATCCAAGGTCCAGTTGGTCATTGACCAAATCGGTCATTAGGGGGAGTAATGCTTATAGAGTATATCAATACATTTATTTAATGGTGATACCAGAGAAGTAACTATGGGCATACACAAAATCATGGTGCCCCATAACAAAACTAAACACCAACTCATCTCTTTCCAACCTGAAATCGATGACAAATTTGGAATATTGGTTTTCAAACACAGAGGGAAGTCTGATAATATTGACCCATCGATCAAGGGTTGCGTCAGAAAGCTGTCAACCCTTGAGGAGTGTACAATGGATTTGTGATTTGGTTTCCTTTAACATTTTGCACTCCTTGGCTTCCACAGCCTCCCTGTATCACAGTATGTAAAGACTGATTTATCAGGGAATTACCAGATCTATATGATCTGGATTATTTCTAATCTATTTTCTAAGATGATTCATGACCAAATAAAAACACATCTTCAGTCAGTAAATAAATCAGCTTATAAGATAGTCCATGAGAAGAGAGATAAGAGGTACAGACCCTGTTTAGAGGAGCTCAGTGATGAGTTCACTGTTAGCTCTTTTTGCAGTCTAGTATGCTCTGTGATACATAGAGGATGTACTGAACACTATTACAAAAATGGTTGCTAACAGGGGCGTAACTAGAACTGATTGGGCCCCATAGCAAACTTTTAAACGGGGCCCCCTCAAAGACACACACCCTCAAAGAGACACCCCTCCAGGAACTACATTTCCCAGAGGTCCATGCTGCAGGCAGCTCTGCAGAGAGCTAATAGACAGCAAGGGCTCAGGGAAGGGGCGGGACTGAACTAGTCTGAAGCAATACACTCTGTGACTGGCTGGAGGCAGGGAGGCGGGCCCAATATGTGCTTCACTCCACACAGCAGGCACAGAAATGCAGCGTAGGCTGCAAAATCATAGTGTACATTTTTTTCCGCCGGGCCCCGGATCCCCTACACCAGTGGTCCCACACCTTTTTTGCACCAGGGACCGGCTTCAAGCAAGACCATTCTTCCATGGCCCGGCAGGGCAGGGATGGATGTGTGACAGGGGCGGGGCTTTAGTCACAAGGGGGCAGGGCTATGGACGCAGTTGTAGTTTAGCAGTGCATACTTATCATTTAATTATAACATTTATAATGTGACTCAACTCACCATAGGTTTTGAATGAGTGGGAGTACCTGGATTGTTTCTCTGTTTCAGTGGGAGCACTGGGCTACTTCTACTGATGACCGTCACTGCTAATGATGAGTGAAACCTACAAGGAAATGGAGCATTGAGCACTTAAGAAAAATTGTACTGGAGTACTGTACATGCTGATTATTTTCTAATCATCAGAAAATGTATGTGTGGTTCCCCCATCCTGTCGAGCTCTGTGTGGCTTCCCCTGTTGTATGCATGGCTCCCCTGTCCCATCCTTGTATACATGGCTCTGCTCCCACTCTCCCATCCTGTATACATGGCTCTGCTCCTATCCTGTATACATGGCTCTGCTCCCACCCTCCCATCCTGTATACATGGCTCTGCTCCCACTCTCCCATCCAATATACATGTCTCTGCTCCCATCCTCCCATCCTTGTATACATGGCTCCGCTTCCACCCTCCCATCCTGTATACATGGCTCTGCTCCCACTCTCCCATGCTGTATACATGGGTCTGCTCCCACTCTCCCATCCTGTATACATGGCTCTGCTCCCACTCTCCCATCCTGTATGCATGGCTTTGCGCCCACTCTCCCATCCTGTATACATGGCTCCCCTGTCCCATCCTGTATGCATGGCTCCCCTGTCCCATCCTGTATGCATAGCTCCGCTCCCACCCTCCCTCCCTTGTATATATGGCTCTGCTTACACTCTCCCTCCCTTGTATATATGGCTCTACTTCCACTCTCCCTCCCTTGTATTGTATATATGGCTCTGCTCCCACTGTCCCTCCCTTGTATTGTATCTATGGCTCTGCTCCCACTCTCCCTCCCTTGTATCTATGGCTCTGCTCCCACTCTCCCTCCCTTGTATATATGGCTCTGCTCCCACTCTCCCTCCCTTTGTATATATGGCTCTGCTCCCACTCTCCCTCCCTTGTATATATGGCTCTGCTTTCACTCTCCCTCCCTTGTATATATGGCTCCGCTCCCACTCTCCCTCCCTTGTATATATGGCTCCGCTCCCACTCTCCCTCCCTTGTATATATGGCTCTGCTTCCACTCTCCCTCCCTTGTATATATGGCTCCGCTCCCACTCTCTCTCCCTTGTATATATGGCTCTGCTTCCACTCTCCCGGCCTCCCTTGAATATATGGCTCCGCTCCCACTCTCCCTCCCTTGTATATATGGCTCCGCTCGGCTCCAAAATCCTCCCCATCATACTTACCCTCATGTCGCTGAACTTCCCTCCCGTCACTGAACTTCCCTCCCTGCATCTTGCGGCGCTTTAGCTTCTTCCTGTGCAGAGCGGTCATGTGCTACCGCTCATTAAGGTGCATGAATATGGACGCCACGCCTATAGGAGAGGAGTGGCGTCTATATTCATGACCTTAAATGAGCGGTACACTTGACAGCTCGGCGCTGGAATCTGGATGAAGCTGCCGCGCCGACAGGGACCGCTATGCAGGGTGAGTATCAGCTGCTACACAGCCGCTGGCTCCCCTTGTGTCCGCGGACCGGCAAGAGCACTGCAATGGCCCGGTGCTGAGCCGCAAACCGGTGGTTGGGGTAATTAAATTGCACTACCGGGTAGCGCAGATCGGAGCCGGGGACCCGGGCGGCGGGCCCCTATATGGGCCGGGCCCCAAAGCAACCACTTCGGCTGCTACCCCGGTAGCTACGCCCCTGGTTGCTAAGCAAAAAAAAGTATGCATACTGTTGTGCCCAAAAGTGTTGACACCCCTGCAATTCTGTCAGATAAAACTCAGTTTCTTCCTGAAAATGATTGCAAACACAAATTCTTTGGTATTATCTTCATTTAATTTGACTTAAATGAAAAAACACAAAAGAATTGTCCTAAAGCCAAATTGGATATAATTCCACACCAAACATAAAAAAGAGGGTGGACAAAAATATTGGCACTGTTTGAAAAATCATGTAATGCTTCTCTAATTTGTGCAATTAACAGCACCTGTAACTTACCTGTGGCACCTAACAGGTGTTGGCAATAACTAAATCACACTTGCAGCCAGTTGACATGGATTAAAGTTGACTCAGCCTCTGTCCTGTGTCCTTGTGTGTACCACATTGAGCATGGAGAAAAGAAAGAAGACCAAAGAACTGTCTGAGGACTTGAGAAACCAAATTGTGAGGAAGCATGAGCAATCTCAAGGCTACAAGTCCATCTCCAAAGACCAAAATGTTCCTGTGTCTACCGTGCGCAGTGTCATCAAGAAGTTTAAAGCGAATGGCACTGTGGCTAACCTCCCTAGATGTGGACGGAAAAGAAAAATTGACAAGAGATTTCAACGCTAGATTGTGTGGATGTTGGATAAAGAACCTCGACTAACATCCAAACAAGTTCAAGCTGCCCTGCAGACCGAGGGTACAACAGTGTCAACCCGTACTATCCGTCGGCGTCTGAATGAAAAGGGACTGTATGGTAGGAGACCCAGGAAGACCCCACTTCTTACCCCGAGACATAAAAAAGCCAGGCTGGAGTTTTCCAAAACTTACCTGAAAAAGCCTAAAACGTTTTGGAAGAATGTTCTCTGGTCAGATGAGACAAAAGTAGAGCTTTTTGGGCAAAGGCATCAACATAGAGTTTACAGGAGTAAAAAGGCATTTAAAGAAAAGAACATCGTCCCTACAGTCAAACATGGCGGAGGTTCCTTGATGTTTTGGGGTTGCTTTGCTGCCTCTGGCACTGGACTGCTTGACCGTGTGCATGGCATTATGAAGTCTGAAGACAACCAACAAATTTTGCAGCATAATGTAGGGCCCAGTGTGAGAAAGCTGGGTCTCCCTCAGAGGTCATGGGTCTTCCAGCAGGACAATGACCCAAAACACACTTCAAAAAGCACTAGAAAATGGTTTGAGAGAAAGCACTGGAGACTAAGGTGGCCAGCAATGAGTCTAAACCTGAATCCCATAGAACACCTGTGGAGAGATCTAAAAATGGCAGTTTGGAGAAGGCACCCTTCTAATATCAGGGACCTGGAGCAGTTTGCCAAAGATGAATGGTCTAAAATTCCAGCAGAGCATTGTAAGAAATTCATTGATGGTTACCGGAAGCGGTTGGTCGCAGTTATTTTGGCTAAAGGTTGTGCAACCAAGTATTAGACTGAGGGTGCCAATACTTTTTGTCTGGCCCATTTTTGGAGTTTTGCGTGAAATGATGAATGTTTTGCTTTTTGCTTCATTCTCTTTTGTGTTTTTTCATTTAAGACAAATTAAATGAAGAATAATAATACCAAAGAATTTGTGTTTGCAATCATTTTCAGGAAGAAACTGAGTGTTATCTGACAGAATTGCAGGGGTGTCAATACTTTTGGCCACAACTGTATACCTCTAGAATATGTCCATATCATTTGGATACATCAATAAATCTATCACACACAGCCCCAAATCGACTCAATAGAAATTCATAGGAAACTGTAAAAATGTCTAAGTAGTTAGTGTCTTCCTAGACACAGATAAGGTAAAAGAATCACAATTTTTTTTGTCAGGAAGCAGTCACTCCTGGTCATCAGGATCCCAAAACCAATTTTGCACCCTATCTCTATGGTAGGTACACTGCTGGGGAGTGTTTTGAAGCTCCTGGGCCTCAGGTCCTTCTAAGTTACCCAACTGCCTCAGTGGTGGAGCTTAAAGCTGATGCTATGGATCATAACTAGTGTTGAGCGACTTTTGGTTTTTTAGGGTCGAGTTTCGTTTCATGAAACCCGACTTTTCCAAAAGTCGGGTCGAGCAAAATCGGCCGACTATAGGGAAAAGTCGAGGTTGTCCCGAAACACGAAACCCAATGTAAGTCAATGGAGAATTAAAGTCGGCAGTGAGAGGAGGACAGGAAACACACCAACAGTGACCATTTGAATGCCAAAAGCATAAATTATTGTTACTGAAGCTTGTCAACCTTAATTAACTTCATAATACTAGTTACGCACTGAAAAATGGGGGTTATTTGGCTACAGTTGTGGGGGGAGGAGGGCTGGCTCCAGGTTTTATACTTCACTTCTTACATCTCATGACTGATATCCATTTTAAATTCTCCAATACCTCCAAAAACGGACAGTATATAACTCCATACAGTATTATGGCCAGCGCTTAGTGCGCTATACAAAGTAATGAGGCCCATATATTTCTCCATACGGAATCATTATTCCCATATAATGTTTCAAACCGTATATGATGAGCTCCACATAATGCTACAGTATATGTTGGTCCCAATGGATGAAGCTCCACTGTCTTATGGACCCAAATAATGCTCCATATATAATGGGCCCCATTTCTACTGCTCTAGTGTATAATGGGCCCTGTAAATGCTGCTCCAGTGTCTGATGTCCACCTTTGGAATGCTCCAGTGTATGGTGGGCCCCATATATCATTCACCAGAGTATAGTGCTCCCCAAAAATTGCTGTCCCAACATTGAAAACAATTACATTAGTCTCCTTGCTAGGGAATCCCTGCACTACTCGGAACTCCTTGTCGTCCCCATCTTCCATTTCACTGCACTTGGCTGTTTAGGCCCTCCCACCGGCAGAGACACTTTTGCGTACTATGCGGTGCCCTGTGCCAGTGCCATCGCCCATGAGTATGCCCCCCCACCTGCTCAAGGAACCTTCACTTTCATCTGCACCTTCCTCTTTGTCACCGTGTAAGGTGGTATAGTATGCGGGAAGGGGAACCTGAGTTTCCTCTGGGTCAGATTCTGGCTGTGTAGAGTGCGAGGGGAATGTAGTGGTCTGGGTCAATGTACCAGCAGCATCATCCAGAAGTGGCTGGGCCCCCCAAGAGTACGGTCGCCACTGTGGCATTGCCTTCCTCCTAGGGAGTGTGTTGTCAAGCTTGGGAGCAACGAAGGATCTCTCTAGCAGTGAAACCAACACACAACACATTTCCCACTCCAGGCCAGCAGGGAGACCTCTGAACCTGACTGCTGAGGAGCTGCTCTCTTTGGTCGGGAGGAGGTAAGTTAGGGCACTCTGTGCAGGGAAGGGGAAGTGTGTGGACATGAGAAGGGGAGCTGGGGGATGAGCAGAGTTAAGGCTCACTCCTAGCTGGAGCGCATGGTCCGGATTCCGGTCTCCGAGTTTGTAGGGACACTGACGTTCCTGCAGCAGAAACCGGGGGAAGTAGCAGCTATAAATGCTCTGTACCCAACTAAGGCTCGGAGGCCCCAGCATCGACGTGTGCGAGGCAGAAGGAAAAGGCTACAGCTGTCTGCCATACACGTAAAGTCTGAGGAACATCTGTTAGACAGGAGGCGTTTCAGTGAACCACGGTCCTGTGAGTGCTTCCCCCACAAGCGCTAGAAAGGAGACGTTTAGGAAAGTACATGTTGGCGGAGTGATGGAAGGGAACTTTCCATTCTGGTCCCGGAGGTTGGCGGAGGTCCTGACCCGGAGGACACAGCACGGAGGCAGGCATCTGTGTAACCTGCAGACTGTGAGTAAAGCTTTGGAACTGCACGCTCTGGTGTCCTACAGTTATTCCAGCACCGCTACATCTGGGTACCAGCACCTACACCGCCTGTGCCTTTCCCCCATCACTACATCTACACTTCCCTGGGACTCCAGCTCCACCTGTGGGGAGCTTCACCATCTTTGCTGCACAACACCATCAGTCCCAGAGGATCTGCATGCAGCGTCGGCCTAACATCTATGTTGCCGAACACCACAGGTGGCGTCAAACTATCTATATAAACTCTTTACCATTATACCATGCCATTTACATGGGCGCCCAGGGCCACCGTCCGGGTCACCGCTGCTGTGACACATCCCACTGACACCGGCCCGGTACCGAGTACCCCACAGCCCTGGGAGGGCGACCCATATGCCGACTGCTGATCGGGCGGCGTTATTCCCACGAACCTCCAAACAGCGTCCCTGAAGGCAAAGTTTTTGGTTTCCGGGGGCAGTATGATTGCAAAGCTGAACCTTAAAGGAATGTCCAAAAGGGCACCACCAGGAGTGGAGCCTGTGGCTTAATTGGACTGCACCCGGGAAACCACTACCATACAAGCTACAGAAAAGATGGACAGATTGCAAGCTTTGTCGATTTTGTGTGTGGCGTGGTATGTCCGTTTGTAGTTGTGCTAGCCATTTCTCAGCTTTATTCCGTTAGCGACCGAGACTCTGGCATGGCCCCGCGGTACGCGTCAAGCTTACTAGAGGGATGCACGAGGCTGTGGCACGTGAGATCGAGCAATAACAGGTCTAGCATTCCAGTACATGTCCGGGGCTGCATGCACGCTACACTGAAAGGACCTGCTTTTGTCGCTTACAGGTGCAGATAACCTGCTGAACTCCGTTAGTGATGGGGATCTGGGATTCAGATTATTCCCCGCGAACGATAATTTCCCAGTAAGTTCAGGTCTACCGCAATTCCGGAGTTAGGCCTAACTGTCATTCCTGAAAAAATTACGTGTCCAAACCACAGGTGCTGTAGCTTGCTTAACAGCTCGGCAGCCACTCTCAGGCCCAGTATGGATTCAACAACGTTGTAGAAAGTTGATAAAGGGTACAGTTTCAGCGGATAACACGTATATATGTAGCCTAGTTTACACATTAAAAATATATGTCTATAGATCAGGAGGCAGACTCAGATGTTCTCAGGCCCAGTATGGATTTGACCAGATTGTACAAAGTTGAGAAAGGGTACTTTATCACTGGATAGCAGGTATATATAGCATAGTTTAAACATGTAAAATCTCCGTGTTCTCAGTATGGATTACACAGCAATCTAAAAAGTGGAAAAAAGGAAATGCATTTGAGGCGTACACAACTATATACTTTTGGTGTTATTTTTAAATCTTCATATATATTTCTGTATCAGTAATACAGTCCAGCCTCTCCGCAATAGGAAATGAGATGCATACAATTAGTGACATAAAGGCTATTGATTGCAGAAATCTAGGAATTATTATTCACAGGAAAAACTTCCGTCACAATTCTCATAGGCGATGTTGACCCTCAATTAATTTGTGTGTTGAGACAGTGAAAACATTTTTTTGTGAATAAAGTCTTGCTGTATCGCACTTCCGTTGATTCCATCACTGTTACTCATCTCAATCCAATTTTTATCACAGGGAGTGATGTAAACATGGTGCTCACTGGCTATCATGATCTGTCACGTAACTTTGGAGTGCAAAAGACAGAAGCCACAGGCCGTAGGCGATTCTATTTGATTGGCACGAGAGGGCACATTTTGAAATGTGCGGCGGAATGTTACACATTTGTGAGTAGGAAAACTGTGAAAGCTGATGATAAACCACCACTGCATGTAATTGTGAGTCGACGTCCATAAGAAATGGAAGCCACTGATCATTTGGAGCTAGAGCCCGGCCAGCAGGACAGGGCATAGCTACATCTCAACCATCATCTTTCAGTTCAATCAATTTGTAGTTGCAGTCCCAGTGAAGGATTTGACAGCACAGACTACACAGCGGAGGAGCAGGGAGAGGTAAACATTGCAAATGCTGGGGACCTGCCCAAGCAAGGGGGGCGCACTCGTGGGCGTCGGTACTGGCACTGGGCCCCTCATAGTACGGCGGTGTGTCTGACGGCGGGTGTGCACCACCACTGTCAGAGACACTTGATTGCACTATGAGGGACCCTATGCCAGTGCCCGCGCCCAAGAGTCGGCCTACCCACCTGTCCAGGGCAACGGCACTCGCATGGTTTTGAGTGCTAGGTGGTGACCCCGGCCATGGGGGGGGGCGCCCACTTAGGGAGGTTTACAAAGTGGCATATGTAGATGTGGTTCATTCAGCTGCTGCAAAAGGCGAAATAGGTCAATTTCGTGGAATAGGAGGAGGACCAAAGCAAGCCATTTTTCTGGCAACCTATGTGTCATCAAGGGAAGGTGGGACAAAATCCTTGGAAACCCATGCATGGTTCATTTTAATGAAGGTTAGATCATCCACATTTTGGGTTGACAGACAGGTCCTTTTTTCTGTCAGGATTGATCCAGCTGCACTGAAGACTCTTTCTGATAGCACACTTGCAGCTGGGCAAGCGAGCTCCTGTAAGGCATATTGTGCCAATTCAGGCCAGGTGTCCAGTTTAGCGGCCCAATAGTCAAAGGGGAATGACCTGTGCTGGAGAACATCGATATGGGAGGAAAAGTAGTTGTTAACCATAGTTGACAACTGCTGTCTCCTGTCACTTTCCATCGATGCTGTATTAACAGTTGTGTGAGCGGTCTGTGAAAAATCAGTCCACAATATTGTCATGAAACCCCTGTCTCCAACGCCACTTCTGCTGTGTGCACCACGAACACCTCTGCCAAGCTGCCCCCGGCCCGTACGGCTCATGTGAGAACCATCACCGCTGCTGTGTACTGGGAATGCCTCAACCAACCAGTTAACCAGAGTTGCTTGTTTAGTAGCCAATATTAGGTCAAGGTTCTCCTGTGGCATGATGTTTTGTAATTTGCCTTTATAGCGTGGATCCAGGATGCAGACCAACCAGTAGTCGTCATCGTTCATCATTTTGGCAATGCGTGGGTCCCTTTTTAGGATCTGCAAGGCATAATCTGACATGTGGGCCAATGTTCCCAGTGTCAATGATGCACTGCGAGTGCTGGGTGGAGGAGCACTTTCTGGCAAATCCACATCCCTCCAGTCACGCACAAACCCTGTACCAGACCATGCCACGCCAACATTTTCACTTGCCCCACGAGATGCATCCTCCTCCCCTAAGTAATCATCCCCATCATCATCCTCCTCCTCCTCTTCTTCCTCCACCTCATCCAGGAGAGGTCCCTGAGCAGACAATGGCTGAATGTCATCAAGGATTCCCTCCACCTCTTCCTCCTCGTCAACATTGGCTGCAGACGCCTGCGCCTTAAGGTGCGTCAAAGTTTGCATGAGCAGACGCATCAGTGGGATGCTCATGCTTAGGATGGCGTCGTCTGCGCTTACCAGCCGTGTGCATTCCTCAAAACACTGAAGGACTTTCCAGAGGTCTTTCAGCTTCGACCACTGCACACCTGTCAACTCTATGTCTGCTCTCAAAGTGCCTGGCCGTGTATCCTCCCACAAATGCATTATGGCCTGCCTCTGCTCGCACAGCCGCTCAACCATGTGCAGGGTGGAGTTCCACCTTGTTGCAATGTCGATAATGAGGCGGTGGTTGGGAAGGTGGAGCAATCGCTGCAGCTTCTGCATGCGAATGGAGTGTACAGGCGACCGGCGGATGTGCGCGCACAGTCTTCGCACCTTCTGGAGCAGGGCTGTTAACTCCGGATAATTATTGAGGAAGCACTGCACCACCAGGTTCAAGGTGTGAGCCAAGCAAGGTATGTGGCTGAGTTTTGAAAGGGCTATGGCTGCCACAAAATTACGGCCGTTATCACTAACTACCTTGCCTGCCTCAAGATGTACACTGCCCAGCCATGACTCAGTTTGTCGCTGAAAGTACTCATCCAGCACCTCGGCGGTGTGTCTGTCGCCCAAACACATCATCTGCAACACAGCCTGCTGACACTTTCCACTAGCTGCACGATAGGGGGACACCTCGTGTGCAACAGTGGCAGCTGCAGATGGAGTGCTCGTACGACTGCGCTCTGTGGACGAGCTTTCGCTTCTGGAGGAGGAGGAGGGTCAAACGCCTACAGCCAACTGTTTCCTATACCATGGGCTAGGCAGCACTGTCCCACCACCACTGTCCCCTGTGGACCCTGCATCCACCACATTAACCCTGTGCGCAGTGATGGACACGTAACGGCCCTGGCCATGCCGACTGGACCATGCATCAGTTGTGAGGTGCACCTTTCCACTCGCTGACTGCTTGAGTGAATGGACAATGCAGTCTTTCACATGATGGTGGAGGGCTGGGATGGCTTTGCGAGAGAAGAAGTGGCGACTGGGTAGGTCATAGCGTGGTACTGCATAGGCCATGAGTTCGCGGAAAGCTGCGCTTTCCACCAACCGATAGGGCATCATCTCTAACGAGATTAGTTTGGCAATGTGGGCGTTCAAACCCAGTGTACGTGGATGAGAGACTGAGTACTTTCTTGACCTACTCATAGTGTCTGGGAGGGTGAGCTGGACTTGAGAGCTGCATATGGTGGAAGTAGCGGTGGACAGGGCGGACTGAGAGAGGGTTGATGATGGTGATGGAGTTGGTGTTCTTTCTGATGGCCTAGATTCAGTCTTTCGTTGATATAACAGTGGGATTCCCTGACTGCTGTGGCCTTGCAACGACACCTCAACATTTGTTGCTCTGCTAACCGGTGGGCTTACAGTGGGGGAAACAATGTAGCGTTGCTGACTACCTTCTTTGTGATCAGTTGCACATTTGGTACTTGAGGTTTGATGTTGTGTCCACGCTTGCAAGTGCATGCTGGTTAAATGTCTAAGCATGCAACTGGTATTCACATTTTTCAGATTTTTCCCTCGGCTAAAGGTCTTTACGCACTTCTTACAGATAACCTTGGCCTGATAATGAGGATTTTGTTCAAAAAAGTGCCACACTGCACTCTTCCTACTTTGGCAGACATTTTGCGGCCTAGCACGCTGTGATATTTTGACCCTCTGGACAAGCTGTCCAGCAACTCTTTTGATTTTTGGAACCTGTCTTTGGAGTGCTCCGGGCCTGCCAGATAACAGCTGTTGCGATGTCGATGTCTGCTGTGGATGCTCCTCCTCCTCAACTGAGCTATTGGAAGCAGCACCCTCTTCCCCCAATGGATGCCAATCTGGGTCAACAACTGGGTCATCCATCTCCTCCTCTTCAATGTCATGTGCACCTTCTTCTGTGTCACCGTGTATGGTGGTATAGTGTGCGGGAAGGGGCACCTGAGTCTCATCAGGGTCAGAATCTGGCTCTGTACACTGCGAGGACAATGTAGTGCTTTGAGTGAATGTACCAGCAGAATCATCTATCAGTGGCTTTGCATCAGTGCACTCCATGACAGATTCATCTTGGCCTGGGTAATTCACCATTTCACTTGATAATCCAGGCATGGTATGTGAAAACAGCTCCATGGAGTAATCAGTAGTATGACCTGCGTCATCCTTCAATCTTGGTTGGGGTGAAGGACACAAGGAAGGTGTGGTTCATGAACATGAGCCTCCAATGACGACTCAGTGCTTTTATTTTTTACAGCTTCAGAAGAGGAGGCGATAGAGCTGGAGGCTGAGTCAGCAATGTAAGACAAAACTTTTTCCTGAAGCTCTGGCTTTAAAAGCGGTTTGCCAACTCCTAGAAAACTAAGCCTTCGAGGCCTTGTGGAGCCAGACGATGACGCAGGCTCAACACCTCCTGCATTCGGTCCTATTTTGCTTTTGCCACTACCATCAGATCCACCACCAACACCAGCATTACCAGCTGCCCACCCCCGCCCAATTCCACGGCCTCTTCCACCAGCCTTCCTCATTTTTGGTAGAAATGTAGACAAAATCCAACAAACTATATAGTAATGTAAAACAAGGTACAAGGTGTCTATAGGACAGGGAGGATTTTGAATTTCTGCACACACTTGTGGACACTGGACACTTTTGGATTGTGTGAGGCCCACTGAATATCACAACGCTTTATCACAGACTCGATGTCGCAGGTGTGAAAAATGTCACTAGAAGATAACGGAGATTTTTATTTTCTGCACACACTTGTGGACACTGGACACTTTTGGATTGTGTGAGGCCCACTGAATATCACAGCGCTATGTCACAGGCTCGATGTCGCAGGTGTGAAAAATGTCACTAGAGGATAACGGAGATTTTGAATTTCTGCACACACTTGTGGACACTGGACACTTTTGGATTGTGTGAGGCCCACTGAATATCACAGCGCTATGTCACAGGCTTGATGTCGCAGGTGTGAAAAATGTCACTAGAGGATAACGGAGATTTTGAATTTCTGCACACACTTGTGGACACTGGACACTTTTGGATTGTGTGAGGCCCACTGAATATCACAGCGCTATGTCACAGGCAGAACTTGGCTAGAGTATGACAAACTACAAGGTGTATATAGAATTGGGCTGAATAGGAATCTCCCTAGAGTGTAGGTCTGTAAGAACGGAACAAGTCCTCGACTTATCCTTACAGAGCGACACACAGATAGCTTCTCTGTGGCCGTGATAACAGCCGTTACACGGTACTGAGAGAGGAGCGTGCACGTACACGGCTGTCCGGTGTACGTAAAATTGTCAAGCTCCGTGTTTTTTAAGTATACGGACTGACACATGCTGTCTCTCTATAGTTTTGAATGTGATCAAACAGCAAATATATTTAACTGTTTGAAAACTAGACAAAACTAGAAGGTGCAGGTCTGTAAGAACGGAACATGTCCTCGACTTACCCTTACAGAGCGACACACAGATAGCTTCACTATGGCCGTGATAACAGCCGTTACACGGTACTGAGAGAGGAGCGTGCACGTACACGGCTGTCCGGTGTACTTAAAATTGTCAAGCTCCGTGTTTTTTAAGTATACGGACTGACACACGCTGTCTCTCTATAGTTTTGAATGTGATCAAACAGCAAATATATTTAACTGTTTGAAAGCTAGACAAAACTAGAAGGTGCAGGTCTGTGAGAGCGGAACATGTCATCGACTTATTCTTACAGAGTGACACACAGATAGCTTCACTGTGGCTGTGATAACAGCCGTTACACGGTACTGTGTGAGGAGTGTGCACCGCTGTATGGTGTGAAAAAATGCACGCTCAGTACCTCACCAGGACAAAAAAAAATTGGGATTGCTTTTAAAAAAGCAGTTTGCAGAGCAGTGGGTAAACAGCAATGCAGCCGTCAGGAAGCCTTAGAAGGCAGCCCAACAACCAACACCGCTGATCCAGCAAAATATAGCCTCCACTTGCACTGCACACACAGTGACTGGTGTGTTGTACAGGCAAAATCGCTAGCAGCAGAAGCAGTTTTTGGTGTCTTCTTCCCTGCCTAACGCTCTCCCTACAAAATCATCATCAGCAGCAGCTCTCCCTATTCTGAGATCAGCATGAGTAACATGGCGGTCGGCATGCACGCCCTTTTATACCCCCTGTGGCGCCCACCAAAGCAAGCCAATCACTTGCATGCCCTTCTGACAGAAGGTGGTGACCCCTGCCTATGTCATCACGTTGCCCACAGTGTCCGTGGATCCTGATTGGCTGAAAAAGAGCGCAAAACAAACTTTTGAAACCCGACTTTGGCGCTTAAGTTGCCGACCTCGTGGCCGACCTCATCCTAGGGTCGGGTTTCGTTTCATGAAACCCGACATTGTCAAAAGTCGGCGACTTTTGAAATTTTTAGACCCGTTTCGCTCAACTCTAATCATAACTAATACCAAAGGGGCAACAAAGCCCCATGGTATGCAGACAATTACCCTATGTTAAATGATTGTGACATGGTCATTTGTCAAATTGGTGAGTTTTTAATGGCCCACAGTAGTTAGTAGGGATAAGTACAAGTAATCGTGCATAATTATGAACTTCTTTATGCTAAATAGCGCGAGAGCTTTTTGTGAGATCAAGAAAAAAAATGGTAGACACTAGGGTCTATGGTTTGAGCATATTTCATGGTCTGAGTTGCCATTGGGTTGTCTATGGTACCACAGTGTTTTAGGATAGATACTAATGGTATGACATTGGCTTAATGTAAATAGCAAAGAAGACATGGTCAGACAGGAGTTGTCTGACTTGTTTAGCATGAGATATCTTCTTTGTAACCTCAGATTAGCTATCATGGATCAAAGAGCAGATTCATGTCATATGTGGAGGGTGAAGCTTTTATGAGCTCTTTTTTGGTGCTCTAGTCTACTAAATGAGCAAGGTAGATGCTCCACAGCTATGTCTCAATTCCATGAAGCTTTCTTACTGTTGTGTCCCATGAATGGGAACAACTTGCTATGTATTTTCTATGTTATGCATTGTATTCTGTTGTTGCTAGGCAGAAGCCCTGCCCTTTGAAGTTTTGTCCCTTCTTCCCTCCTGTAGTTGATGGTAGCCCTTGCTCCTCCCTTTTTTCTTATTGTTTGCTGTAGCCATTTTGGATGTACATGTGTTTGGGATTACTCTTTCCGCCTGCTGCATTGTACTTAAATACAAGTTTTCAGAGAAAATCAACTCCATTTCTCCTGGACTCTAATTACAAGTAAGTGTGGCCGAGTTGGAACTATCTGAGAATGCATCGCATGTGAGTACAACAATCATACAGTTATCTAAGGGATTGATGGCTAAGGACTTAGAGACTCATACTGCCGTGAAGACTTGCAGAGTCAGAATAGTGGAAAGAGTGACCTGCCACCAAGAACAGTATACAGCTTACAATCCAGAGAAAGGAACATCTATAAAGCTAATTGTGAAGACACAGCAGCTTCATAAAGTCTGCAGACACTGCCTGTGCTGCTTATAAACTGCAACTTTGTATGTGAGCTCCTCTGCAGCTAGGAACAGAACAGCCCCCACCTTTGCATTCCTGTTGTAGTGCGAATATAAAAATGGCTATTTTTAGTCCATATTGAAATATATAGAATGCATTCTGTATATTATACAGCTGCATTTTTGATCAGACATTAACAGTTACAAGCAGTTCTATGTTCATCTATGTTTGTTGTCTGTCATTGTAAAACATTAAGGTTTACATAACCTCTGTCTGTGGTGGGTTTATCAGACCATTAGACAGCTGCATTTCTGATGTGACAGACAATTCTCACATGTGACACAATCTTGAGAACTGTTGTTTCACAAATAGTTCTAAGTTTCTATGATTGCTATTGTAAAACATTGAGGTTTGTCTGTGGTAGTTTTAGCTAAATCCTTGTGGCTTTTATATTCTAAGGGTTTATGACCCATTTTCTGATGATTCCATGTTATTTGCTTCATCCAACCTTGAAGGCTGGCCACAGGAAGGGTTGGGTGAAGCTAGTTACACATAAGTGTAATTTACTATTTAAGACCAGAGAAACATGACTTAGACAGAAGCAAAACTGGATACCTGTACACATGTACAGTGTTGTGATACCTGCATAATTGGGGGCGCCCGTGCAGTGTTGTGAATCTTCCAGGGGTTCTCTATCTCGGAGTTGCTTCTCTGATATGATGATGTTTAAAAGCCTCTTGGTGATTGATGATGTGAGTATACTGTATATAGTTAATCTTTATATATACTTAATCATTATATGCATTCAGTCTTTATATGTACTTAACCTTTGTATCTTACAATATACAAAAGTGTACGCAATCATACTCTCCAATCATACTATTCCTTTAATTTTGTACCTTGAAATAAAATTGTGTTATATCGTAAGTAGTAGCCTTCTTTAAAGCCGTATCCAAACCTTATTGTTAAAAACTTGACAAATCACCTGTGTACAATGGCAAATGCAGGAAGGATTTCTAATTCTCTGCCTGATTTAGAACAGCAAGAAATAGACTCAGGATCTCAGATAGCCTTCAATGAAAGATCCAAATGCTTGACTAAACCTACATAAAAGGTCAAAGAAAATCTAGAAACTGCCAAATGTGAATTACTTTCCAGTGTATCTTCCCTACGGCAAAGGGTGCAGAATTAATTGACTGTCTTTTCTATGCCTGGAGCTCATGAGTTACCACCAGAGGCAACCCTGGAATGATTGTGCTCAGCATACCAGTCTTTCAAGGACACTTGTGAACAATATACATCCGTCTTGGTGAGACTAAACACACCAGAGTCTCTAAAAGAACTTCCTAGCTTTCAACAACTCAATTCTGAACGAAACTGCACTGTGTGCGACATCGTGAATAAAACGGTAGCAAAAATCACACAGACGTCAGAAGTGTCATCTTGCAAATCCAGGTCAAGTACTCAAAGCAGTCATCCAGATCAAGTGCATCAAAATTCTCTACCCTCAGTGAACAGCTTCTAAGAGCTAGTGCTGAAGTGGAAACTATGAAAATGCAAGCCACCTTCGCCCAAAAGAAAGTAGACATGGAAGCTGAATCTGAACGCAAGAGCGCAGACAAGGATATGTTGACAGCAAGGTCAGAAGCCGAGGCTGCACACAAGAAGGCAGACATTGAAGCTGAATCTGCACACAGGAAAGCAGAGATGGAAGCACACAGGAAGGCAGACATGGATGCATTGACAGCATGGGCTGAAGCCGAGGCTGAACCTAAGAAGGCGGAAATAGAAGTACTAGAGAAGGAATGTGAACATGCGACAGCCATGGCAAGGTTAAAGGTCTTTGAAGAAGCTCTAAGTGGAAGTCAAGGGGACAGTATCAGCTTGTGTGAGATTGATACAGAAGACCCCCTTAAGCGCACAAGAAACTATGTACTAAGCCAAAACAACGAACCACCACTAACGTTCCTGTCAGTTCTGACACTTCTCCAAGGCACCAAGACGCTGATCTGCCTGCAGCACCCAGCTTTAAAGGTCAGTCCAATGCACAACCAATGTCCAAACCTGAATCTCATTCACGTTCCAACATACAGCCAAACACTGCACCTCAGCAAACTCCATATGACAACGTCTACATGCAACCTAACATGACGGCAAGTCACTATACCTTTGACAACCACATGGCTTCAGCCTTGCATACGACAGACTGCATACTCCAAACCCGTTGCTGGGTTAAATGCTTATGCCTCCGTTTCATACATTCCCATGTTTCCGAAACCAAGAAACTGCAACCAAAGCGAACAACACTACTCAGCCAGCAAGAGTGCTCCCAAAGTCAGAAAGAACAGACCTTTTGTCTGACTTTGCGAGGTATATGATTTGCCGAGAACTCACTAACGTCAGTCTCACAAAGTTTGATGACCAACCCAAAAACTACAGAGTTTGGAAGTGTGCCTTTAAAACCACAACTTGTGACCTTGAAAGACAAACTCAGCAGACACATGGGTATCATTATTCATATGGAGAGTAAAATATAGTATCACATGAAATTACATATTGATACCCCAAATAATGGACAAACAAGAGGACTGATCGCTATATTGCATATAAACAACAACCAAACAGAAACGATCATCAAGTCCAGAATACTCAAATATATATATATATATTATTAGATTAATAGCAAATATAATAGCAAGTATAGGGTGGTACACATTAAAGTGCTATGTGCAGTAAACACAGAAACAAACGGGACGCAGGTGTGCTGTCTATATAACAACAGAAAATATCCTTTCCTATATAAAAAGTGGCAAATCACCACTTAGGTTTAAATAGTTCATGCGTTTCGGAGAGCCTTCGTCAGGGAGCCTCGGCATTACTGCTGCTGAAGAGCTGGACCTGCTATTCAGGTGGCTGGGACCACGATGCACAGAGCGAATCAAGAGACTCAGATCCGTTTACGTCAGCGATCCAGCGGCTGTTCTCACGACTGCATGGAACAGACTAGAGAAATGTTTTGGCGGTCTTGAAGCTATAGAAGACGCACTGCTCAAACAATTACAGGATTTTCCGAAAATATCCGGCAAGGAAGGATGCTTCAAAATTCTAGGAACTCAGCAACCTGCTGTTTGAACTCCAGCTGTCCAAGACAGACACACATCTACCTGGCCTCAGCTACCTGGACACCGCACATGGGGTGAAACCCATAGTCACCAAGTTGCCATATAACGTGTAAGAAAGGTGGACTACGTTAGGGACAAGCTTCAAAAAGGAACACCAGGTGTCCTTTCCTCCGTTCCCCTACTTCTGCGAGTTCATCAAAGACATTGCAGAGCGTAAGGTCAACCCAAGCTTCACCTGTGGAGAATCCACCGGCACAGCTTCATCCGCTCCTAAATTGACAGTAAACGTACAGGCCCAGTATGGGTGAAAAAGACTTACATTCTTCCCACACCAGCATCAGTTCCTAACAAGGACGACAAGGGTGATAGAGTTGAGAATCCAAGCCATCAGTGTCCCATCCACATGAAGCCACATCCTCTGAAGAAATGTTTCGACTTCAGAAATAAACCACTCCAAGAATGCAATGAGCTTGGAGTATGATTCAGATGTTGTCCTTCTACCGAACACCTTGCTAAGGACTGTAAGATTACGATCAAGTGTATGGAGTGTGACAGCGAGGACTACGTACAAGCGCTCCATCCATCCCAGCTTAACCCTACACCTACACCTTCTCCCAACACAAGCCATGGCGGGGAGAGTACAGGCCAAGCAGCAAGTCATCTCGCAGTATCTTCTTCATGCATAGAAATCTGCGGAGAAGGTCTTTGGGACAAGTCTTGTGTGAAGATTTGCCTGGTAAAGGTATATCCCAAGGGTCACCCAGAGAAGGCCGTGAAGGTGTATAGCATCCTGGATGATCAGAGCAACCGATCACTAGCAAGGTCTGAACTCTTTGATCTGTTTGATTTAAAGGAAAGCGCCTACCACCTTAGGCACATGCAGCAGCATCTCAGAAGTCTTTGGAAGAAGGGCTAGTGGTGTCATGGTAATGCCTCTTGAAAATACCATAGAAATACCTCTACCCACACTCGTTGAGTGCAAACAGATACCATCCAACAAGGAAAAGATCCCAACGCTGGAAGTTGCTCTTCATCACCCTCACCTGAAGACTATAGCAAGCAATAATCCAGCTCTTGATCTCAATGCAGAAATCCTGATTCTACTTAGGAGAGACATCCTCCACTTACACAAGGTACGTCAGCAAATAAACGGTCCCCACTACGCACCATTTGCTCAATGCTTTGACCTAGGCTGGGTGATCATAGGGAACGTCTGCGTAGACAAAATGAAGAGACCTACATATATTTATAGGGACACGTTCTTGAGTTTCCACCCATGGCCCTGTTTCTTTGGACTTCTTCCACAGGATCTCACCCTGGTAATTAGTTTACCTATTTGCTCCCACTTTTGGCTCTTCTATATGCTGGTTTTGTATCTTTTAGCCTTAGTTTCTTTATTAGGTGGCTTATTTTAGCTCCTATAGGGATATTTTGACCCTCTTTTTCCAGAAATTCCATGTGTTATATTTGTGACATGGGTGTTCATGGTCTTTCATTCTGGAGTATCTATTGGAGTGGTTATTGTGATATATTGCTACACTTTTATACCCCCATATTTGCAATTTCATAGACTGTGGGTTATGTCCTCATGAGCCATATTGTTGTGGGATTTATCTATATTGTGTATATGGTGGTTGTGTATCATGTATACTATGCTTGTATCATACCATCATGCAGATAACTATGGATGGTCATAGCCACATGTTTTTACTTATGTTTTAATGTTTATTGTCTTTTGTGTGCCAATAAAAATTATACATGTATTTTCAATTTTTGGGTGAAGTGTGCATACTTTACAGTAGTGCTTTCTCTCTTCCTTTTTTTGTAAAATGAAGAGACCTAACGCTATCTTCCCCTACAACACACACATCTTGCCAAATGGTCGCAGCACTCATTTCCAGCCATGCCCACATCATTACTGGGTGAAAGAGAAACTGAGCGACACCAAGTGGCGACTGCCACCACTTGATAGTGCGAGGCCTGCCAAAGGTACAAAATGCACCTGTTTGCTGAAGGCCACCAAAACAACTAGTAATGGCTTTACGTGTGGCTGAGATTCCAGGATAAGATCAGCTGTGGCAAAGAATGCTTAATACCACAAGTACAACCCTCAGAGGTTAAATATCAGTAGCTTGGAGGATTCCCATTCAAAATGAAACATAACCTTTAATAATTCATTAAAACCTGAGACATCACATAAACAACACATAAACAGACATAATAGTGCTCGTGCGTATCAGTGCGCATTTAAAAAATGGTTCGGTCTCACCATTACTCTTGGACATAGACGCCCTGGCATATATTTCAGAGGTCACCTGACGGGTATTTGAGTCCATATAGTAGCGCAAGACAGCGTGTGGAAAAGGAGGTTAAAGGGTTACAGGGGTGCAGTTTTCCCTTTCCTCCCTGTCGTGCCCAGGTATTACTCTTGCCCTTACAAGGACAGGCCCCAAATGGATCCTATAGTGTCACCCCCAGTCGTCAGAAGGGGTATTTGCTCCCTACGCGTTTCCTCCCCAATAACGGGGATTCATCATGGGAGTTATACAAATATATATAAAGGGGTTTAAATATATTTGTCCATAAAGAAAAAGAGAAGGCCCCGCTATGGCTGGGTGCCTCAACAAGCAGAGTGACTGTCCATATCACTGCCAAAAAGTAAGTCCCTTAAGCTACTGAGATTCCAGGATGCCCACTCAGAGCCGAGTCATAAAACTGAAACTAATAGAGAACCGAAATTGGGGAAAAAAAAGTGACCACCTTGCCTGTCTCGGAGTCAGACGTTTGGTGGACTCGATGTACGACAGGTTCTTGTGATCCGTAATGACAGTGATACGATGGACAGTGACCTCCAAAAAATGCCTCCATTCTTCAAACGCCAATTTAATGGCCAATAGCTCACGGTCACCCACATCATAATTCCTCTCAGCAAAGTAAAATTATCTCGAAAAGAAGGCACAGGACCTTAAGTTAGTAAACATGGTGGGCCCCTGGGACAACACAGCCCCCACTCTCACCTCCGAGAAATCCACCTCTACAATAAATGGTTTATAGAAATCAGGTTGAACCAATACAGGGGCGGTCATGAAACAGTTTTTTAAAGAAGAAAACGCTGCCACAGCTGGAGCTGACCAGTTTTTAAGATCAGCCCCCTTCTGAGTTAAATCCGTGAGGGGTTTGACAATCTGGGAAAACCCCTTAATGAATTTTCTAAAATAATTGAAGATACCCAGCAAACGCTGAAGACCTTTGAGATCTCTGAGTAGCACCCAATCCACAACAGCCTGTACCTTCCTAGGGCCCATACGAAACCCCTCAGCACACAAAATGCCTCTAGGAAGGACAATTCCTGAGCAAAGAATGAACACTTCTCTGGTTTCTGAGTTCTCCCTAAGCTTCTGAAGAACCGCAGGGAGGTGGCCCATGTGACTCTGTTTGTCAGAAGAATATATAAGAATGTCATCCAAATAAATAACCATGAAATGACCAATAAAATCTGAGAAAACATGATTCATGAAATTTTGAAATACTGCTGGTGCATTAGTCAGGCCGAAGGGCATAACCAAATTCTCAAACAGGCCCTCAGAGGTGAGAAATGCAGTTTTCCACTCATTCTCCTCCCGCATACGGATGAGATTGCATGCCCCCCTGAGATCCAACTTAGACAACCACTTGGCCCCAAAAATTGATTGTACAAATCGGGTATAAGTGGAAGGGTATAAGTGTTTCTTATACTGATTTTATTAAGTTCTCAAAAATCGAGGCATGGTTGTAAACCACCATGCTTTTTCTTCATGAAAAAGAGCCCCGCCACCACAGGAGAGACAGATGGCCAAATGTGGCCCTTACGGAGGCTATCAGAGACATACTCCTTCATAGCGGCCCGCTCAGGACTTTGGGCAATTTGGCACCGGGAGTAAGATCAACAGCACAATCGAATGGACAGTGTGGTGGTAGAACGTCAGCCTCCTTTCCGGAGAGCACATCCTCAAAGTCCTTCATGTACTCTGGAATACCCTCCAGACTGACGGATGACACCGATACAGAAGCAAGACATTTCTTAGAACAATTGGGACCCCATTTAACAATGTCCCGAGATTCCCAATTAATCACAGGATTATGTAATTGCAACCAGGGAAACCTCCAACACCAGTCCCGCAGGCAGATTGTCCATAACAAAGCATGAAATATGTTCCTGGTGCAAGGAACTCACTTTAAGGAGAAACTCCTCTGAAACAATTTGATGCCATTCTTAGACAGTGGTGTTTTGTCAATGGCAACAGCATGGATAGCAGTCTCCAGCCTGACTGCCCCTAACTTACACCTGGACACCAAGTCAGAGTTAATAAAGTTCAAGGACGACCCGCAATCCACAAAGGCAGAAGTGGACGTGGAGCCACTCCCACAGCAAAGTTCCACTTGCCACAAAATTTTTGAAAATAGAGAAAAAGGTACCTGAGAGCCTGGGTGACCTCCACGACAATCACCCAGACTCAGCTGCTTGTTGGTCAGTGGACAGGAGGAGCAGTCCTTTTTCCAATGTCCGGGATCTCCAAAAAAACCTACAATTTTCCTTCACACCGCTGTCTCCTCTCCTTCTCCTCCAGGTTGGCGATCCCCACTTCCATAGGTTTAGACAGCGGCAAAGCAATTGGACCAGCAGAGAGCAATGGAACCTCTCGCTGTATGATACCTCTCGCACGCAGCCTCCGATCCATGCGGATAGCCTGAGTCATAGCTTCCTCCAATGAGCTGAGAGGTGGATGGCGAGCCAGAGCATCCTTCAGATTTTCCACCAGTCCACACCTGAACAGACTTCTCAGCGCGGAGTCACCCAGGACACTTCAGTGGACCATCGACGGAACTCGGAGCAGTACCACTCGGTTGAGTGCTTTCCCTGAACCAGATAATAGTTTCCTCTGCCACCCTGACCTGGTCCGGCTCATCATAGATAAATCCTAGGATCCTCCCTAAGTAAGGAGATAATAATCCCTACCCGCTGAGTCTCATCCCCAGATGATCAAGGTCTCAAAGAAAAAAATAATTTACAACTCTCCCTGAACATATGAAATTTATCCCTTATGCCAAAAAAGGTATCAGGAAGCTTAACCTGAAGTTCGGGAGAATGCACAACATCAACTGCCTCCCCCAGTCGACTAATGATGGGTGGTTTCCTGAACAGTCTGAACAGTCTCAGTCAGTTTTTCCTGTAAGAGAGTATGGGACGTGACAAGGGCCTGATGTTCTGCCGAAAAATCCCGCATCTCCTGTGTCAACCTGGAAACTTGATCAGCTAAGTTACCAAGCGGATCCATGACCATAGAAAAAAAAAGCAAAATCCCCTTTAAATGTGTTGGGTCAGCTATAATGTAACGTGCTGCTGCAGTGTAATACAGCACAACCTCCACCAGGGGGTGAAGGTGAGGGAAGAGAGGTTGCACACACACAGCACAGTAACACAGAGCAACAGCACAGGTGTCACAGGTAATGAAAGAGTAGTCAGACTAGCTGAAGTAAGCAACTGTCAGGAGCAGAAGTACCAAGGGAGACAGCAAGTGTAGTCAGGGACGAGTGAGAAGTCATGACCTACCAGGAATGTGGTATCAGAAACATAAGACGTAAGCCATTGTCAGGGTACAAGCCAGAGGGTCAAAAGCCAGTCGGAAAGCGTGATATCAGAAACGGAAAAACAAGAAGCAGAGTCCAGAGATCAAGCTGGGTCATACACAAGTCCAGGAAATCAGGGGCAGGAAGAACACTAAAGGAATACAGGTCAGAGGCACTAGCTTGGAAGCTTGCAGTATAGCTAACACTGGCCCGCATGCTGCAGAGTACTGAAATAGCCCAGCCAGCTCCAGAACGAGACAAAGGGGATTAACCCCCGCATGACCAGTCCAAAGAGAAGACAGCAGAAAACAAACACTTGACTGGATCATGACAAAATATAGAAATTTTAGCAAATTTATTAAATAAGAAAAACTGAAATATCACATGGTCATAAGTATTCAGATCCATTGCTGAGGATTGAGTAGAAGCACCCTTTTGAACCAGAACAGCCATGAGTCTTCTTGGGAACGATGCAACAAGTTTTTCACACCTTGATTTGGGGATCCTCTGCCATTCTTCCTTGCAGAGCCTCTTCAGTTCCATCAGGTTGGATGGTGAACATTGGTGGACAGTAGAGATGAGTGACTTTGCCTTTTTAGGGTCGAGTCGGGTTTCAAGAAACCCGACTTTCTCAAAAGTCGGGTCGAACGAAATCGGCTGACTAAATGCAAGTCAATGGGGAAGCAAAGTCGGCAGGGAGTGGAGGAAAGTAAACACACCTACAGTGCCCATTTTGATGCCAAAAACATCAATTCTTATTACTGAAGCTTGTCAACCTTAAATTACTTTATAGTAATAGTTACGCACTGAAAACTGGGGATTATTTGGATAAAGTTGTGGGGGGGGTAGGGCTGGCTCCAGGTTTTCATGTGCCCTGGGGGAAAGAGCGCCCCTTTAACACATACTACTAGAGTTGAGCGAAACGGGTCGAAAAAATTCAAAAGTCGCCGACTTTTGGCAAAGTCGGGTTTCATGAAACGAAACCCAACCCTAGGATGAGGTCGGCCACGAGGTCGGCGACTTACGCACCAAAGTCGCGTTTCAAAAGTTTGTTTTGCGCTCTTTTTTAGCCAATCAGGATCCACGGACACTGTGGGCAACGTGATGACCTAGGCACGGGTCACCACCATCTTTCAGAAGGGCATGCAAGTGATTGGCTTGCTTTGGTGGGCGTCACAGGGGGTATAAAAGGGCGTGCACGCCGACCGCCATCTTACTTCTGCCGATCTTAGTATAGGGAGAGGTTGCTGCTGATTCTGTAGGGAGAGCGTTAGGCAGGGAAGAAGACAAAAAAACTGCTTCTGCTGCTAGCGATTTGGCCTACACAACACACAAGTCACTGTGTGTGTAGTGCAAGGGGAGGCTATATAGTGGTGTATCAGTGGTGTTGGTTGTTGGGCTGCCTTTTAAGGCTTCCTGACACGCTGGCATTGCTGTTTACCCACTGCTCCGCAAACTGCTTTTTTAAAAGCAATCCAATCTCCCTTATCCTCTAGTCACTTTTGTCACAGCTGTGCCATCGAGCCTGTCACATAGCGCTCAGATATCAGTGGGCCTCACACAATCCACAAGTGTCCAGTGTCCAAAAGTGTGCGCAGAGATTCAAAATCTCTATTATCCTCTCGTCACTTTTGTCACAGGCAGCTGTGCCATCGAGCCTGTCACATAGCGCTCAGATATCAGTGGGCCTCACACAATCCACAAGTGTCCAGTGTCCAAAAGTGTGCGCAGAGATTCAAAATCTCCATTATCCTCTCGTCACTTTTGTCACAGGCAGCTGTGCCATCGAGCCTGTCACATAGCTCTCAGATATCAGTGGGCCTCACACAATCCACAAGTGTCCAGTGTCCAAAAGTGTGCGCAGAGATTCAAAATCTCCATTATCCTCTCGTCACTTTTGTCACAGGCAGCTGTGCCATCGAGCCTGTCACATAGCGCTCAGATATCAGTGGGCCTCACACAATCCACAAGTGTCCAGTGTCCAAAAGTGTGCGCAGAGATTCAAAATCTCCATTATCCTCTCGTCACTTTTGTCACAGGCAGCTGTGCCATCGAGCCTGTCACATAGCGCTCAGATATCAGTGGGCCTCACACAATCCACAAGTGTCCAGTGTCCAAAAGTGTGTGCAGAGATTCAAAATCTCCATTATCCTCTCGTCACTTTTGTCACAGGCAGCTGTGCCATCGAGCCTGTCACATAGCGCTCAGATATCAGTGGGCCTCACACAATCCACAAGTGTCCAGTGTCCAAAAGTGTGCGCAGAGATTCAAAATCTCCATTATCCTCTCGTCACTTTTGTCACAGGCAGCTGTGCCATCGAGCCTGTCACATAGCGCTCAGATATCAGTGGGCCTCACACAATCCACAAGTGTCCAGTGTCCAAAAGTGTGCGCAGAGATTCAAAATCTCCATTATCCTCTCGTCACTTTTGTCACAGGCAGCTGTGCCATCGAGCCTGTCACATAGCGCTCAGATATCAGTGGGCCTCACACAATCCACAAGTGTCCAGTGTCCATAAGTGTGCGCAGAGATTCAAAATCTCCATTATCCTCTCGTCACTTTTGTCACAGGCAGCTGTGCCATCGAGCCTGTCACATAGCGCTCAGATATCAGTGGGCCTCACACAATCCACAAGTGTCCAGTGTCCAAAAGTGTGCGCAGAGATTCAAAATCTCCATTATCCTCTCGTCACTTTTGTCACAGGCAGCTGTGCCATCGAGCCTGTCACATAGCACTCAGATATCAGTGGGCCTCACACAATCCACAAGTGTCCAGTGTCCAAAAGTGTGCGCAGAGATTCAAAATCTCCCTTATCCTCTCGTCACTTTGGTCACAGATGTGCCATCGAGCCTGTCACATAGCGCTCAGATATCAGTGGGCCTCACACAATCCACAAGTGTCCAGTGTCCAAAAGTGTGTGCAGAGATTCAAAATCTCCGTTATCCTCTCGTCACTTTTGTCACAGGCAGCTGTGCCATCGAGCCTGTCACATAGCACTCAGATATCAGTGGGCCTCACACAATCCACAAGTGTCCAGTGTCCAAAAGTGTGCGCAGAGATTCAAAATCTCCCTTATCCTCTCGTCACTTTGGTCACAGATGTGCCATCGAGCCTGTCACATAGCGCTCAGATATCAGTGGGCCTCACACAATCCAAAAGTGTCCACTGTCCACAAGTGTGTGCAGAAATTCTAAATCTCCCCTGTCCTATAGACACCTTGTACCTTGTTTTACATTACTATATAGTTTGTTGGATTTTGTCTACATTTCTACCAAAAATGAGGAAGGCTGGTGGAAGAGGCCGTGGAATTGGGCGGGGGTTGGCAGCTGGTAATCATGGTGTTGGTGGTGGATCTGATGGTAGTGGCAAGAGCAAAATAGGACCGAATGCAGGAGGTGCTGACCCTGCGTCATCGTCTGGCTACATAAGGCCTCGAACGCTTAGTTTTCTAGGAGTTGGTAAACCGCTTTTAAAGCCAGAGCATCAGGAAAAAGTTTTGTCTTACATTGCTGACTCAGCCTCCAGCTCTATCGCCTCCTCTTCTTCAGTTGTAAAAAGTAAAAGCACTGAGTCGTCATTGGAGGCTCATGTTCATGAACCACACCTTTCCTTGTGTCCTTCACCCCAACCAAGATTGAAGGATGACGCAGGCCATACTACTGATTACTCCATGGAGCTGTTTTCACATACCATGCCTGGATTATCAAGTGAAATGGTGAATTACCCAGGCCAAGATGAATCTGACATGGAGTGCACTGATGCACAGCCGCTGATGGATGATTATGCTGGTACATTCACTCAGAGCACTACATTGTCCTCGCAGTGTACAGAGCCAGATTCTGACCCTGATGAGACTCAGGTGCCCCTTCCCGCACACTATACCACCATACACGGTGACACAGAGGAAGGTGCACATGACATAGAAGAGGAGGTGATGGATGACCCAGTTGTTGACCCAGATTGGCATCCATTGGGTGGAAGAGGGTGCTGCTTCCAATAGCTCAGTTGAGGAGCATCCACAGCAGACATCGACATCGCAACAGCTGTTATCTGGCAGGCCCGGAGCACTCCAAAGACAGGTTCCAAACATCAAAAGAGTTGCTGGACAGCTTGTCCAGAGGGTCAAAAGATCACAGAGTGCTAGGCCGCAAAATGTCTGCCAAAGTAGGAAGAGTGCAGTGTGGCACTTTTTTGAACAAAATCCTCATGATCAGGCCAAGGTTATCTGTAAGAAGTGTGCAAAGACCTTTAGCCGAGGGAAAAATCTGAAAAATTTGAATACCAGTTGCATGCTTAGACATTTAACCAGCATCCACTTGCAAGCGTGGACACAACACCAAACCTCAAGTGCCACATGTGCAACTGATCACAACGAAGGTAGTCAGCAACGCTACATTGTTTCCCCCACTGTAAGCCCACCGGTTAGCACAGAGCAAATGTTGAGGTGTCGTTGCAAGACCACAGCAGTCAGGGAATCCCACTGTTATATCAACGAAAGACTGATTCTAGGCCATCAGAAAGAACACCAACTCCATCACCATCATCAACCCTCTCTCAGTCCGCCCTGTCCACCGCTACTTCCACCATATGCAGCTCTCAAGTCCAGCTCACCCTCCCAGACACTATGAGTAGGTCAAGAAAGTACTCAGTCTCTCATCCGCGTACACTGGGTTTGAACGCCCACATTGCCAAACTAATCTCGTTTGAGATGATGCCCTTTCGGTTGGTGGAAAGCACAGCTTTCCGCGAACTCATGGCCTATGCAGTACCACGCTATGACCTACCCAGTCGCCACTTCTTCTCTCGCAAAGCCATCCCAGCCCTCCACCATCATGTGAAAGACCGCATTGTCCATGCACTCAAGCAGTCAGTGAGCGGAAAGGTGCACCTCACAACTGATGCATGGTCCAGTCGGCATGGCCAGGGCCGTTACGTGTCCATCACTGCGCACTGGGTTAATGTGGTGGATGCAGGGTCCACAGGGGACAGTGGTGGTGGGACAGTGCTGCCTAGCCCACGGTATAGGAAACAGTTGGCTGTAGGCGTTCGATCCTCCTCCTCCTCCTCCTCCTCCTCCTCCAGAAGCGAAAGCTCGTCCACAGAGCGCAGTCATACGGGCACTCCATCTGCAGCTGCCACTGTTGCACACGATGTGTCCCCCTATCGAGCAGCTAGTGGAAAGCGTCAGCAGGCTGTGTTGCAGATGATGTGTTTGGGCGACAGACACACCGCCGAGGTGCTGGCCGAGTACTTGAAGCGACAAACTGAGTCATGGCTGGGCAGTGTACATCTTGAGGCAGGCAAGGTAGTTAGTGATAACGGCCGTAATTTTGTGGCAGCCATAGCCCTTTCAAAACTCAGCCACATACCTTGCTTGGCTCACACCTTGAACCTGGTGGTGCAGTGCTTCCTCAAAAATTATCCGGAGTTAACAGCCCTGCTCCAGAAGGTGCGAAGACTGTGCGCGCACATCCGCCGGTCGCCTGTACACTCCGTTCGTATGCAGAAGCTGCAGCGATTGCTCCACCTTCCCAACCACCGCCTCATTATCGACATTGCAACAAGGTGGAACTCCACCCTGCACATGGTGGAGCGGCTGTGCGAGCAGAGGCAGGCCATAATGCATTTGTGGGAGGATACACGGCCAGGCACTTTGAGAGCAGACATGGAGTTGACAGGCGTGCAGTGGTCGAAGCTGAAAGACCTTTGTAAAGTCCTTCAGTGTTTTGAGGAATGCACACGGCTGGTAAGCGCAGACGACGCCTTCCTAAGCATGAGCATCCCACTTATGCGTCTGCTCATGCAAACTTTGACGCACCTTAAGGAGCAGGCGTCTGCAGCCAATGTTGATGAGGAGGAAGAGGAGGAGGGAATCCTTGATGACATTCAGCCATTGTCTGCTCAGGGACCTCTCCTGGACGAGGTGGAGGAAGAAGAGGAGGAGGAGGAGGATGATGGGGATGATTACTTAGGGGAGGAGGATGCATCTCGTGGGGCAAGTGAAAATGTTGGCGTGGCAAGGTCTGGTACAGGGTTTGTGCGTGACTGGAGGGATGTGGATTTGCCAGAAAGTGCTCCTCCACCCAGCACTCGCAGTGCATCATTGACACCGGGAACATTGGCCCACATGTCAGATTATGCCTTGCGGATCCTAAAAAGGGACCCCCGCATTGCCAAAATGATGAACGATGACGACTACTGGTTGGCCAGCATCCTGGATCCACGCTATAAAGGCAAATTACAAAACATCATGCCACAGGAGAACCTTGACCTAATATTGGCTAATGAACAAGCAACTCTGGTAAATTGGTTGCTTGAGGCATTCCCAGCACACAGCAGCGGTGATGGTTCTCACACGAGCCGTACGGGCCGGGGGCAGCTTGGCAGAGGTGTTCGTGGTGCACACAGCAGAAGTGGCGTTGGAGACAGGGGTTTCATGACAATGTTGTGGACTGATTTTTCAAATACCGCTCACACAACTGGTAATACTGCATCGATGGAAAGTGACAGGAGACAGCAGTTGTCAACTATGGTTACAAACTACTTTTCCTCCCATATCGATGTTCTCCCACACAGGTCATTCCCCTTTGACTATTGGGCCGCTAAACTGGACACCTGGCCTGAATTGGCCCAATATGCCTTACAGGAGCTCGCTTGCCCAGCTGCAAGTGTGCTATCGGAAAGAGTCTTCAGTGCAGCTGGATCAATCCTGACAGAAAAAAGGACCCGTCTGTCAACCCAAAATGTGGATGATCTAACCTTCATTAAAATGAACCACGCATGGGTTTCCAAGGATTTTGTCCCACCTTCCCCTGATGACACATAGGGTGACAGAAAAATGGCTTGCTTTGGTCCACCTCTTCCTGGTACTTTACTTATTTCGCCTTTTGCATCAGCTGAATGTCCAACATCAACATATGCCACTTTCTAAAACTCCCTAACTGTGCTGCCTTCCCCCCCATGGCCGGGGTCAACACCTAGCGCAAGACACCGTGCGAGTGCCGTTGCCCTGGACAGGTGGGTAGGCCGACTCTTGGGCGCGGGCACTGGCACAGGGTCCCTCATAGTGCAATCAAGTGTCTCTGACGGTGGTGGTGCACACCCGCCGTCAGACACACCGCTGTACTATGAGGGGCCCAGTGCCAGTACCGACGCCCACGAGTGGGCCCCCCTTGCTTGGGCAGGGACCCAGCATTTGCAATCTTTACCTCTCCCTGCTCCTCCGCTGTGTAATCTGGGCCGTCAAATCCATACTGGGCCTAACACCGTCTGAGCCTGCCTCCTGAGACATATATTTTGAATGTGTACGCTATCCATACATGTTATCCAGGGATACGGTACCCTTTCTAACCTTTGTGCAATCACGTGCAATCCATACTGGGCCTAACACCGTCTGAGCCTGCCTCATGCTGTATAGACATATATTTTGAATGTGTACGCTATCCATACATGTTATCCAGGGATACGGTACCCTTTCTAACCTTTGTGCAATCACGTGCAATCCATACTGGGCCTAACACCGTCTGAGCCTGCCTCATGCTGTATAGACATATATTTTGAATGTGTACGCTATCCATACATGTTATCCAGGGATACTGTACCCTTTCTAACCTTTGTGCAATCACGTGCAATCCATACTGGGCCTAACACCGTCTGAGCCTGCCTCCTGAGACATATATTTTGAATGTGTACGCTATCCATACATGTTATCCAGGGATACGGCACCCTTTCTAACCTTTGTGCAATCACGTGCAATCCATACTGGGCCTAACACCGTCTGAGCCTGCCTCATGCTGTATAGACATATATTTTGAATGTGTACGCTATCCATACATGTTATCCAGGGATACGGTACCCTTTCTAACCTTTGTGCAATCACGTGCAATCCATACTGGGCCTAACACCGTCTGAGCCTGCCTCATGCTGTATAGACATATATTTTGAATGTGTACGCTATCCATACATGTTATCCAGGGATACGGTACCCTTTCTAACCTTTGTGCAATCACGTGCAATCCATACTGGGCCTAACACCGTCTGAGCCTGCCTCATGCTGTATAGACATATATTTTGAATGTGTACGCTATCCATACATGTTATCCAGGGATACGGTACCCTTTCTAACCTTTGTGCAATCACGTGCAATCCATACTGGGCCTAACACCGTCTGAGCCTGCCTCATGCTGTATAGACATGTATTTTGAATGTGTACGCTATCCATACATGTTATCCAGGGATACGGTACCCTTTCTAACCTTTGTGCAATCACGTGCAATCCATACTGGGCCTAACACCGTCTGAGCCTGCCTCCTGAGACATATATTTTGAATGTGTACGCTATCCATACATGTTATCCAGGGATACGGTACCCTTTCTAACCTTTGTGCAATCACGTGCAATCCATACTGGGCCTAACACCATCTGAGCCTGCCTCATGCTGTATAGACATATATTTTGAATGTGTACGCTATCCATACATGTTATCCAGGGATACGGTACCCTTTCTAACCTTTGTGCAATCACGTGCAATCCATACTGGGCCTAACACCGTCTGAGCCTGCCTCCTGAGACATATATTTTGAATGTGTACGCTATCCATACATGTTATCCAGGGATACAGTACCCTTTCTAACCTTTGTGCAATCACGTGCAATCCATACTGGGCCTAACACCGTCTGAGCCTGCCTCATGCTGTATAGACATGTATTTTGAATGTGTACGCTATCCATACATGTTATCCAGGGATACGGTACCCTTTCTAACCTTTGTGCAATCACGTGCAATCCATACTGGGCCTAACACCGTCTGAGCCTGCCTCCTGAGACATATATTTTGAATGTGTACGCTATCCATACATGTTATCCAGGGATACGGTACCCTTTCTAACCTTTGTGCAATCACGTGCAATCCATACTGGGCCTAACACCATCTGAGCCTGCCTCATGCTGTATAGACATATATTTTGAATGTGTACGCTATCCATACATGTTATCCAGGGATACGGTACCCTTTCTAACCTTTGTGCAATCACGTGCAATCCATACTGGGCCTAACACCGTCTGAGCCTGCCTCCTGAGACATATATTTTGAATGTGTACGCTATCCATACATGTTATCCAGGGATACGGTACCCTTTCTAACCTTTGTGCAATCACGTGCAATCCATACTGGGCGTGAGAACGGCTGGCGAGCTGTTAAGCAAGCTACAGCACCTGTCCAGACAAGTACAGGGATTCCCTAGCGAGGAGACTTATTTGATTGTTTTCAATGTTGGGACAGCAATTTTTGGGGAGCACGTTACTCTGGAGAATGATAGATGGGGCCCACCATACACTGGAACATTCCAAAGGTGGACATCAGACACTGGAGCAGCATTTACAGGGCCCATTATACACTAGAGCATTAGAAATGGGGCCCATTATATTTGGAGCATTATTTGGGCCCATAAGACAGTGGAGCTTCATCCATGGGGACCAACATATACTGTAGCATTATGTGGAGCTCATCATATACTGTTTCAAACATTATATGGGACCAATGATTCTGTATGGAGAAATAGATGGGCCTCGTCATGAGATGTAAAAAGTGAGGTATTTTTCATTGTACTATACCGCTATTTATCTGCCGTATCGGAGCATGATGAGTTGTGGTATGTGTTAAAGGGGCGCTCTTTCGCCCAGGGCACATGAAAACCTGCAGCCAGCCCTCCCCCCCCACAACTTTAGCCAAATAACCCCCATTTTTCAGTGCGTAACTTGTATTATGAAGTTAATTAAGGTTGACAAGCTTAAGTAAGAAGAATTGATGCTTTTGGCATTCAAATGGGCACTGTAGGTGTGTTTCTTGTACTCCTCTCACTGCCGACTTTTATTCCCCATTGACTTACATTGGGTTTCGTGTTTCGGGACGACCCCGACTTTTCCCTATAATCGGACGATCTTGCTCGACCCGACTTTTGGAAAAGTCGGGTTTCACGAAACGAAACGCGACCCTAAAAAACCAAAAGTCGCTCAACTCTACATACTACAACTCATGATGCTCTGATACGGCACAGAAATATAGGTATAGTACAATGACAAATACTTCACTGATAACATGACATGACTGATCTATTTTAATAGCTCAAAAAAAGGACAGTATATTACTCCATACAGTATTATAGCCACCACATTGTGCACCATACAGAATAATGAGCCCCATATATTTCTCCGTACAGAATAATTGGTCACTCACATATAATGTTCCATACAGTATATGATGAGCTCCACATAATGCTACAGTATATGATGATCCCCATGGACGATACACCAGTGTGTTATGGGCCCAAATAATGCTCCATATATAAAGGGCCCCATTTGTAATGCTCCAGTGTATAATATGCCCCACAGATGCTGCTCCAGTGTCTGATGTGCCCCATTTAGAATGCTCCAGTATATGATGGGCCACATGGATGATGCTCCAGTGTCTTATGGGCCCAAATAATGCTCCATATATAATGTACACCATTTCTAATGCTCCAGTGTATAATGGACCCCGTAAATGCTGCTCCAGTGTCTGATGTCCCCCATTTGGAATGCTCCAGTATATGATGGGCCTCATGGATGATGCTCCAGTGTCAGATGTCCCCCATTTGAAATGCTCCAGTATATGATGGGCCTCATGGATGATGCTCCAGTGTCAGATGTCCCCCATTTGGAATGCTCCAGTATATGATGGGCCCAATAGATGCTGCTCCAGTGTCTGACCTGCCCCATTTAGAATGCTCCAGTAAATGATCGGCCTCATGGATGATGCTCCAGTGTCAGATGTCCCCCATTTTGAATGCTCCAGTATATGATGGGCCCCATTTTTAATTATCCCAGGCATGGTATGTGAAAAGAGCTCCATGAAGTAATCTGAAGTGTGTGCTGCCGCATCCTTCACTTTTGGTGTGGGTGAAGGACACAAGGAAAGTGGTTGCTCCTGACCAGAAGCCTGCACTTATGACTCAGTGCTTGCATTTTTTTAAAGTTAAGAAGAGGAGGCGATAGAACTGGAGGCTGTTTCAGCAAAGTAAGCCAAAAACAGTTCCTGATGCTCCGGCTTTAAAAGCAGTCTACCTACTCCCATAAAACGGAGCCTTACAGGCCTTCCAGAGCTACACCATGATGCAGGATCAACACCTCCTGCCTTAGCTGCTATTGTGTTTTCGGCACTACCAGCAGATCCACCACCACCATCAGTACCAGGTGGCCCCCCACGCCCACATCCGCGTCCTCTTCCACCATACTTCCTCATGTTTTAGAAAATTGACCCAAAATACCAGCAGATATATGGTACTGTATCAGAAGTGTACAGCTCTATACAGTCTAGGGATAACAATAAATCTCCGTATATATTTCATGAGTCATACATAGACGCTCACAGGCTCAGTATGGATTACCCAATAAAATAAAAAGGTGAAAAAGGTTACAGTATCACCAGATACAAGGTATATATAGTATAGTGTAAACATTCTGAATCTCCGTATACATTTCAGGAGGCAGACACAAACGCTCTCAGGCCCAGTATGGAGTACACAAGAATATGAAAAGCTGTAAATGGGTAATGTACACCTGTATACAGTGTTGGGCAAATTTGAAAAAACGGTATATATCTCCGGAGTCACCCTCAGATGCTCACTCAGTCTGGGTTTGACCATAATAACAAATGTTGTAAAAAAGGTACTGGATAACAAGATAGCAAGTATATATATTATAGGGTACAATTGAAATCTCCGTAAACATAGTCCCGTAGTCAGTCTCAGACGCTTACTCAGTATGGATTTGACGGTAATACTAAATGTCGAACAAAGGTACTGTATAACAAGATACAAGCTGTATCGAGTATAGGGTAAAAATTGGTATCTCCGCTTCACCATATATATAGAAGGCGTAAACCACACACGCTCACACACGCTCACTCACTATGGATGATACCGTAATGCAAAATTTGGAACAAAGGTACCGTATCAGCACATACCAGGTGTATCCAGTCTAGGGGTAATTGTAAATTTTTGTCTATACTTCCGCAGTCAGACACAGACACTCACAGGCTCAGTATGTATTACACCAGAATTTAACAAGTAGAAAAAGGGAAAGGTAGTCGAAGCGTACAACAGTATACATTGTTGTGGTACTTTTAAATCTTCGTATACTGTATATTTCAATCTCAGTAAGCCAGTCCAGACTCTCCGCTACTGGAAACTACATGGATACAAGTACAGAGGGAAATTCGAGTGTTATCAGAAATTTGGGTATTAGTCATCGGAGGAAAACCTCCAAGTAGATGTTGCAGAGGCGATGCAGACTGTCAACTACTGTGTCTGTGGAGACAGCGAAAACGGTTCTTTGTGAAGAAAGGATTGCTTTATCGCAGTAGCGTGGATCACATCACCGTTACTCGTCTCCATCAAATTGTGATCACAGGGAGAGATGTACACATGGTCCTCACTGCCTATCATGATGTGTCTGGTCATTTTGGAGTGCCAAAGACAGAAGCCACAGGCCGTAGGCGATTCTATTGGATTGGCATGAGAGGAGACATTGAAAAATGGTGGCAGGAATGTCACACGTCTGTGACTATCATAACTGTGAAAGGTGATCATAAAGCACCACTGCATCCGCTTGTAAGTTGACTTCCATTACAAATGGTAGCCATTGATCATCTGAAGGTAGAGGCCAGCAGGACAGGGCATAGCTACATCTTAACTATCATCAATCAATACACCAAATTTCTAGTGGTCATCCCTGTGAAGGATTTAACTGCCCAGATTACACACCGGTGGAGCAGGGAGAAGTAAGTATTGCAACTTGCAAGTGCTGTGGCCATGACCAAGCAGGGGGGGCACACTCATGGTCGAAGGTACTGGCACAGGGCCCCTCATAGTACGCTGGTGTGTCTGACGGTGAGTGGGCCCCCTCACCATCAGAGACACTGTATTGTACTATGAGGGGCCCTGTGCCAGTGCAGTCGGCCATCTGTTGGCCGATTCACCTGTTCAGAGCAGCGGCACTTGCCCGGGTGTGCCAGGTGTTGACCCCAGCCATTGGGGGGGGGTGGGCAACCCACTTAGGGAGGTTTAAAAAATGGCATATGTTGATATGTTGGCTGGACACTCAGCTGCTGCAAAGGGCGGAATTGGGCAAGTCCGAGGAAGAGGAAGACAAAAGCGAGGCAGTTTTCTGGGAACCTATGTGTCATCAGGGGAAGGTGAGACAAAATCCTTTGCAACCCATGCATGGTTCATTTTAATGAAGGTTAGATCATCAACATTTTGGGTAGACAGACTGGTCCTTTTTTCTGTCAGGACTGAAGACTCTTTCAGATAACACACTAGCAGCAGGGCAAGCGAACTCCTGTAAGGCATATTGTGCCAATTCAGGCCAGGCGTCCATTTTAGAGGCCCAATAGTCAAAGGGGAATGACTTCTGAGGGAGAACATCGATATGGGAGGAGAAGTAGTTTGTAACCATATTTGACAACTGCTGTCTCCTGTCACTTTTAATCGATGCAGTATTAGCAGTCGTGTGAGCGGTACTTGAGAAATCATTCCACAACATGGTCATTAAACCCCTGTCTCCAACGCCACTTCGGCTGTGTGCACCACGAACACCTCTTCCATTGTGAGGTTTAATGAGAGGTTGGCAGCTATCGGATTGCAGACCCCTGAACCTATCCACAACAACTAGCAGTAGCCGTGGGGGGTTCCTACGATGCCCTAGACCCCTCGATCACAGCCGGAGAGCTACATAGCCTAAAGACAGAAAGGGGAAAAACTAAACTGCCCCAGAGCAGACCCCAAAGCAATAGGCAGCCCCCAACATATAATGATGGTGAAGCAAGATGAAAACACTAACACAGATAGAAAGATAGGTTGAGCAAATGATGGGGCCCAAGCTAACTACATAGGACAGGATAGGAAAGCTGCTGTCTGCCATCCACAAAAACCCTATCAAAATGAGCCAACCGACTGATAGGAAAAACAGGCCCTGAAGTCGCTAGGCTTCAAAAGACTATATCAGCACTCAGGTATATTCTGAAGACAGAGCAAAAGATCAACAGATCGGAGACAAAAATGGAATTCAGCTCACCCCTGGCCAGGGATGGCAGAACTCCCACAAAACAAGGCAAAACAAAAACAAAACTGAAGAGTACAAAGCAGAGCAGAAAAACTTAACTTTGAGATGCAGGAATCAGACTGGTCTCCAAGAATCCAGCAGGAAAATCACCAGCCAGGAAGAAGGGCGTCAGCAGCCCCACATCCAGTCCTCAATTCCAGCCACCCAGCCACCATCTAGCTGCCCAGGTGCTTGGAAATCAGTCTCACCACCCTCCTTCCCCAGAGGAGGGAGCCCACCAGACCTCAATGGTGAAGGGAAAAACGAACCCACAACAGTACCTCCCCCTTGAGGAGGGGTCACCGAACCCTCATCCATGCCACCAGGGCGATCCGGGTGAGCCCGATGAAAGGCACACACCAATATTTCGGCATGAATATCAGAGGCAGAGACCCAGGAATTATCCTCCTGACCATAACCCTTCCACTTAACCAAATACTGGAGTCTCCGTCTAGCCAGATGGGAATCCAGTATCTTCTCTACCTCATATTCCATGTTACCTTCAATCAATATAGGGTCAGGAGGTGCCACCACAGGAACTACTGGTTCAACAAACCTCTTCAACAAGGACTTATGAAACACATTATGAATTTTAAATGTGACAGGAAGAGCCAACCGAAAAGAGACCGGATTAATAATCTCCAAAATCTTGTAAGGTCCAATAAATCTAGGCTTAAACTTAGGAGGAGTCACCTTCATAGCGATATTTTTTGATGACAACCAAACCATATCACCCACCTTAAACTGGGGACCAACGGTCCTACGCCGGTTGGAAAACCGCTGGGCCTTTTCCTGGGAGAGAGACAACTTATCCACTACTTGGTCCCAGATCTGGTGCATTCTCTCCACCACAGTGTCAACACCTGGGCAGGCAGAAGGCTCCACCTGCCCTGAAGAAAATCGAGGGTGAAAACCAAAGTTACAAAAAAAAGTTGACATCAAAGTGGCAGAACTAGCTCTATTATTTAAAGCAAATTCGGCCAAGGGCAAAAGTGAAACCCAATCATCCTGATCGGCAGAAATAAAATATCTCAAATACGACTCCAAAGTCTGGTTTGTTCTCTCCGTCTGCCCATTGGTCTGAGGGTGAAACGCAGAGGAGAAGGACAACTGAATTCCCAGCTTGGAACAGAAAGTCCTCCAAAATCTAGACACAAACTGAACTCCTGTGTCAGATACAATGTTCTCAGGAATCCCGTGCAAGCGAACCACCTGTTGCAAAAACAAGGGCACCAACTCAGAGGAAGATGGCAACTTAGGGAGTGGTACAAGATGGACCATCTTAGAGAATCTATCACAAATCACCCAAATAACAGTCATTCTCTGAGAGACAGGCATATCAGAGATAAAATCCATTGAAATATGGGTCCATGGCCTCCTGGGCACCGGCAAAGGCATCAACAAGCCACTACAGCGAGAACAAGGTTTAGACCAGGAGCAAGTCCCACAGGACTGCACAAAATTCCTGACATCATGAGACAAGGCGGGCCACCAAAAAGACCGACTCACCAGATCTCTAGTACCAAAAATACCTGGATGACCAGCCAATGCAGAGCAATGAACTTCAGACATCACTCTCTTCCTCCACTGGTCAGGAACATACAACTTTCCACTGGGACAATGCTCAGGTTTGTCCTCCTGAAACTCTTCCAGAGCACGTCTCAAATCGGGCGAGATGGCAGAAAGAACTACCCCCTCGCCTAAGATGGAAGCAGGCTTAGTCACAACAGGAGAATCAGCAAGGAAATTCCTAGAGAGGGCGTCTGCCTTGACATTCTTAGTGACCGGAAGAAAAGAGACCACAAAATCAAAACGTGTGAAAAACAAGGCCCACCTAGCCTGTCTAGGATTCAAGCGCTTGGCCGACTCCAGGTAAATCAAATTCTTGTGGTCAGTAAGGACCACGACTTGGTGTTTGGCTCCCTCCAACCAATGTCTCCACTCCTCAAATGCCCATTTCATGGCCAACAGTTCCCGATTCCCCACATCATAGTTACGTTCGGATGGGGAAAACTTTCGGGAAAAGAAAGCACAAGGATTCATTTTAGATGTCACAGGATCTTTTTGGGACAACACCGCTCCTGCATTAATCTCAGAAGCGTCCACCTCCACCTGAAACGGGAGTGAGACATCAGGTTGCCGCAAAACCGGAGCAGAAGTGAATCTTCGCTTCAGCTCCTGAAAGGAAGAAACAGCCTCCGGAGACCAATTCAGCACATCAGCACCCTTCCTAGTCAAATCCGTCAAAGGCTTGGCAATACCAGAAAAATTAGCTATAAATTTCCGATAAAAATTAGCAAAACCCAAAAACTTATGGAGGGCCTTCAAAGAAGTGGGCTGAGCCCAATCATAAATGGTCTGTACCTTGGCCGGGTCCATTTCAATAGTTGACGGAGACAAAACAAATCCCAAAAATGAAACCCTCTGTACCCCAAAAAGGCATTTCGATCCCTTGACATACAGGGAATTCTCCCTCAAAATTCGGAACACAGTGCGAACATGTTCCACATGAGAGTCCCAATTCTTGGAGAAGATCAAAATATCATCCAGATAGATAATCAAAAATTTATCCACAAAGTCTCGGAATATATCGTTCATGAAGCACTGGAAGACAGAAGGGGCATTAGTGGGCCCAAAAGGCATCACCAGGTACTCAAAATGTCCCTCCGGAGTATTAAACGCCGTCTTCCATTCATCCCCATGCTTAATGCGAATAAGATTATACGCCCTCTGAGGTCAAGCTTAGTAAACCAGCAAGCACCTTTAACTCTGGAGAATAGATCAGAAATCAGGGGTAACGGATACTGATATTTAACAGTAATTTTGTTGAGGGCACGATAGTCAATACAAGGCCTTAATGAACCATCCTTTTTAGCCACGAAAAAAAACCCAGCACCTAAGGGTGAAGAAGATGGTCTAATATGACCCTTCTCCAATGCCTCCTTAATATAGGATCGCATAGCCTCATGCTCGGTACAGATAAATTGAAAAGCCGACCCTTGGGGAATTTACACCCCGGGTTCAGCTCAATTGCACAGTCATAACTCCTATGAGGAGGCAAAGACGCAGACTCATTCTCACTAAATACATCATAAAAGTCAGCCAAATAGTCAGGAACATCATGCGACTGGGGAGAGGTGGAGAAAACAGGAGCATCACTAAGGGCACACCGACAACCCCAACTCACCACAGACAAAGATTTCCAATCCAGAACTGGATTATGGATTTGCAACCAGGGAAACCCCAGAACAATGGTGTCATGCAAATTATGCAACACCAAAAATCTGCAATTTTCTTGATGGTCTGGGGCGACCCGCATTACCACCTGGGTCCAAAACTGAGGTTTATTCTTCGCCAAAGGAGTAGCATCAATACCCCTCAAAGGGATAGGTGTCCGCAGAGGTGTCATAGGAAATCCACAACGTTTAGCAAAATCCAAGTCCATCAGGTTCAGAGCTGCTCCTGAATCCACAAAAGCCTTGGCGGAAAATGTGGACAGGGAGCAGATCAGAGTGATTGCCAGAAGAAACTTAGGTTGAACACCACCCACAGAAAACGTGTGTGCACAACGTTTCTCTCGTTTAGGGCAGACAGAAATAATATGCGAGGCATCTCCACAAAAAAAACACAGCTTATTACGCCTTCTGAACTCCTGACGTTGCACCCTAGACAAAACTCTATCACATTGCATAGGTTCAGACATTTGTTCAACAGGTGGCAACATCTTTCGTGTAGTTTTGCGTTCAAGTAAACGCCGATCCACCTGAATGGCTAATGACATAGAATCGTCAAGACCAGAGGGAAGAGGAAATCCCACCATAGTATCTTTTACAGTTTCTGACAAACCCTTCCGAAAGAGGGCTGCCAAGGCACCATCATTCCAGGTAGTAAGGACCGCCCACTTTCGGAATATTTGACAGTACAACTCTGCCGAATCCTGACCCTGGCTTAATGCCAACAGGGCCTTTTCAGACTGATCAATAGCATTAGGTTCATCATACAACAACCCCAAGGCTTGAAAAAATGCGTTCACATTATTCAGAATAGGATCATCAGGTTTCAAAGAAAACGCCCAATCCTGGGGATCGCCGCACAGCAAAGAGATGACAATTTTAACCTGCTGCGTGGAGTTCCCCGACGAGTTAGGCTTCAAGGCAAAAAATAATTTACAATTATTCTTGAAATTCAAGAATTTAGACCGATCCCCAAAAAACACATCAGGAGTAGGAATCTTTGGTTCAGCAGCATGTGAATGAGCAAGATAGGCGGAAATTCCCCACACTCCAGCAGCGAGCTGCTCCACACGATCAGACAATTGCTTCATCTCCATTGAGAGAAAAATTCCCCCTACGGCCTCAGAGATATAGAGGAAAAAATATGCACGCAAAAAAAAAAAGAAAAAATTCTGACACTTTTTTTTTTTTTTTACAATTCTCTCCTGCTATTGAGTACCCTAGGATCTGCGGTGTGGCTGGTGATTCTGTTATGATGATTCACCGAAGGAGGAAAAAACAAAATACCAGCTAAGTCCAGAAAAACCAGAGAGGTTGGCAGCTATCGGATTGCAGACCCCTGAACCTATCCACAACAACTAGCAGTAGCCGTGGGGGGTTCCTACGGTGCCCTAGACCCCTCGATCACAGCCGGAGAGCTACATAGCCTAAAAACAGAAAGGGGAAAACTAAACTGCCCCCAATAGGCAGCCCCCAACATATAATGACGGTGAAGCAAGATGAAAACACTAACACAGATAGAAAGATAGGTTGAGCAAATGATGGGGCCCAAGCTAACTACATAGGACAGGATAGGAAAGCTGCTGTCTGCCATCCGCAAAAACCCTATCAAAATGAGCCAACCGCCTGATAGGAAAAACAGGCCCTGAAGTCGCTAGGCTTCAAAAGACTATATCAGCACTCAGGTATATTCTGAAGACAGAGCAAAAGATCAACAGATCAGAGACAAAAATGGAATTCAGCTCACCCCCGGCCGGGGATGGCAGAACTCCCAAAAAACAAGGCAAAACAAAAACAAAACTGAAGAGTACAAAGCAGAGCAGAAAAACTTAGCTTTGAGATGCAGGAATCAGACTGGTCTCCAAGAATCCAGCAGGAAAATCACCAGCCAGGAAGAAGGGCGTCAGCAGCCCCACATCCAGTCCTCAATTCCAGCCACCCAGCCACCATCTAGCTGCCCAGGTGCTTGGCAATCAGTCTCACCACCCTCCTTCCCCAGAGGAGGGAGCCCACCAGACCTCAACGGTGAAGGGAAAAACGAACCCACAACAGTGAGCTGGACTGGAGAGCTGCATATGGGGGAAGTAGCGGTGGACCGGACATAGTGAGAAGGGGGTTGGTGATGGTGTTGGTGGTGATGGCCTAGATTCTGTGTTGTGTTGCAAAACCATTGTGATTCCCTGAGTGCTTTGGCCTTGCGACGACACCTCCACATTTAGTGCTGGTGGTGTGCTTAATGGTGGCGGTGGTCTTACAGTGGGGGAAGGGATGGAGCATTGCTGGCTACCTTGAGTCGGAGCAGGTGCACACGTGCTACCTGAGGTTTTGTAGTCCGTCCACGCTTGCAAGTGCATGTTGATTAAATATCTAAGCATGCAACTGGTATTCAAATTTCTGAGTTGTTTACCTCGGCTAAAGGTCCTTCCGCACTTCTTTCAGGTAACCTTTGCCTCATCAGTAGGATTTGGACAAAGAAGTGCCACACTGCACTCTTCCTACTATGGTATAAATTTTCTGGCCTTGCACGCTGTGCTAAGTTGACCGTCTGACCAAACTGTCCTGCAACTCTTTTAGTTTTTGGTCCACATTTTTGGACAGCTACGGGCCTGCCAGATAACTGCTGCTGTGATGTCAATGCCTGCTGCGGATCCTTCTCCTTATCTGAACTATTACCAGCGCCACCCTCCTCCCCAATGGATGACAATCCGGGTCAAGAACTGGGTCATCCATCACCTCCTCTTGAAAGTCATCTGCACCTTCCTGTTTACCTTCCTCTGTGTCACCTTGTAAGGTGGTATAGTATGCGTGAAGGGGCACCTGAGTTTCATCAGGGTCAGATTCTGGCTCAATAGACTGCGAGGGCAATGTAGTGCTTTGGGTTGATGTACCAGCAGAATCATCTAGCAGTGGCTGTGCATCAGTGCACTCCATGTCAGATTCATCTTGGACTGGGGAATTCTGGATTTGACTGGATAACCCGGGCATGGTATGTGAAAAGAGCTCCATAGAGTAATCTGAAGTGTGGGCTGCTGCATCCTTAACTTATGGTGGGGGTGAAGGACACAAGGAAAGGTATTATTTCTGACCAGAACCCTGCACTGACGACTCAGTGCTTGGAGGTTTTGAAAGTTCAGAAGAGGAGGCAATAGAGCTGGTGGCTGTTTCGGCAATGTACGCCAAAACCTGTTCCCTATGCTCCGGCTTCAAAAGCGGTTTTCCTACTCCAAGAAAAGGCACCCTTACAGGCCTTCTTGGGCCAGACGATGATGCAGGCTCAACACTTCCTGCCTTAGCTGCTATTGTGCTTTTGCCAGTACCAGCCAATGCACCACTACCATCAGAACCAGCTGTGCCCCCCTGCCCACGTCCGCGGATTCTTCCACCATACTTCCTCATATTTGGGAAAATAGCAAAAATACCAGTAGAGAGATGGTACTGTATGAGGAGCATCCACCTGTGTAAGGTGTATGAAAAAAATTAAATCTACGCATATATTTTGTTAGTCACAGACGCTCTAACAGTATGTATTGGACCGTAATCCAACAAGCAGATATACGGAACTTTATCAGAAGTGTATAGCTGTATATGTTTTTTGTGTAGCTAACATTCTCCGTATATGTATTTACGGAGTGTCACACACACACTCTGACTCTGTATAGATGTGAGTGTAATGCGAACGGCAGATATACAATACTGTTTGAGAATTAGACAGCTCTATACGGTGTCTGTATGGAAAATTGTCAAACTCCGACTATTTCTATAGGGCCTGACACACGCTGTCTCAGTCTAGTTTTCACCATAATCAAACAGCAGATATACGAAACTGTTTGAAAAGCGGATAGCACTCTAAGGTGTAGGTCTGGAAAAACGGAAAAACTCCTCAGCTTTTTTTTCCAGAGTAACACACAGATAGCTTCTATTTGTCCGTGATACCAGCCGGTACACGGTAGTGTGTGAGGATCGTACACCGCTATACGGTGTCTGTATGGAAAATTGTCAATCTCCGTCTATTTGTATAGGGACTGACACACGCTGTCTCTGTCTAGTTTTCACCGTAGTCAAACAGCAGATATACGAAACTGATTGAAAAGCAGACAGCACTCTAAGGTGTAGGTCTGGAAAAACTAACAAACTCCTTGGCTTTTTCTTCCAGAGTCACACCCAGATAGCTTCTATTTGTCCGTGATACCAGCCGGTACACGGTAGTGTGTGAGAAGCGGTATCGGAATCTAAAAAAGCCCTTTATTTCCTTGTTGGCTAATTCTACGTAATTGAAAACAAATAAGAGTCATGTAGAATGTATTGTGGGAGGTGGAGGAGACATTAAAGGCATAGTGGTTTATTCAAATCACATGGCATAGCATTAATTCCAATTTTTTTTTCCAAGACGTTCGGAGTTAAAAAGATATTGACTATGTTAACTTTTTTATATTTTGTCAGATATGTATGTTTCACAACTTCCATGCTCTTCACCTTCTTTTGTACTTCTCCCACACTTTCTCCTTCATGATCCGCAGCAGTAGCATTTTTTTCATCAACTTTTTCTTCACCTTATTCATCTTCTTCACCTTCTTCCCATTATTTTTTTTTTCCATTCTTCATATTCTTCTTATTCAGCTGTTATTAAATTTCATATGATATTTCTTCATCTTCTTCCTATTCTTCTTTTTCTTCATTTTCTTATGGTGACAGGCATTCCTGTAGTACTTATCTATAAAAGTTATAAGATTACACCTTACGTTCTGCCTGTCACAAAAGATTTACAACAGGATTTGTCCGCGTTCAGTTTGGCCTGCAGCAGCAGGCATTTTCCAGGGGCACCACGAGGAGGAACGGACTCACCCCCATTTACTGCTTAGCCTTCTTCTGCTTATAATTTTGATTTCTTCTATGCTGATTTTTAGTCTTATGCTTAACCCTCCGTCAGGAACAATATTCGCACTAACTCGTAATGGAACAATGAGCCTGTCAAGCGCAGGCTAGAAAAATGCCTAGAATATTTAATTTTCTCAATTTCAGTGATCTAAAAGTGATCAGAGACCTTCATAGGGATGTAATAAAAGAGACTACCCATTATCAGGTGCAAAACAAACCCATTTACTCAACATAAAAGTAATAACTTTGATATACACAAATTTCAAAACTCCTGAGAAGTACACTTTCATTTGTAAGAAAATCTGCCTTATTTATATGAAATATCCACAAAACTTTCTCTATCAATTCATAAAACAAGCTAAATAAACAATAGTAATGATTAAAACATTACATACCATGCTTATAAAGTGTGATGTGTTCGGGACCAATGAGCCTGAGAAGCCAGCACAGCTATATCTTCCTTCCTGAAGCTCTGCAGACCAACTGTGGTATCAGGTTTCACACAGCAGCTAGAGCCAGGAGACTATCTAGAGGGAGGGGGTTTCCTGAAAATCTGGTGAGAAGGGAGAAATGAAAGTAGAAGAGCTGCGCCTGTCAGATCCATTGTTCCTGATGGAGGGTTAATGTTCTACTGGTTTCTGTTCTTCTGCTTTTGCTTCTTCTGCTTCTTGTTCTTCTGTCTTTTGTTCTGTATCTTGGTGATTGTCTTCATGTTCTTTGTCCTCTTGGTCTTATTATTTAGGGTCATATTTCTGGTCTTCTTTGGTGTGGTCTTCAGGGTCGTCGTCATCAGGGTCATCGTCATGGAGATCAATAAGGATTACCAAAGACAATTTCAAAAAGCTTGATCTTGGAAATGTAGCAGAAGGTACAAGAAGGCTGAGAAACTGGCGAGAACCAGCTGACAGTACTGGAACCCGTAGTGGCAGCAGAAGGAACAATAGCCAATGGCACTACTGAGGAACAGCTGACGGTCCTGGACCCCGGTTACTATGCAGGAGGTACCTGTGCTAGAAACCACTACCAAGGACCAGCTGACGTTGCTGGATCTCGGATACCGAGATGGAGGCACCTAGGCCAAAGGCTCTGGCGAGAACCAGCAGACAGTGCTGGAACCCGGATGGGTAGCAGAAGGAACAAGAGCCAATGGCACTACCGAGGACCAACTGACGGTGATGGACCACGGTTACTAAGCAGAAGGTACCTGTGCTAAAAAGCACTACCAAGGACCAGCTGACGGTGCTGGACTTCGGATACCGAGATGGAGGCACCTAGGCCAAAGGCTCTGGCGAGAACCAGCTGACAGTGCTGGCACCCGGATGGGTAGCAGAAGGAACAAGAGCCAATGGCACTACCGAGGACCAACTGACAGTGCTGGACCACGGTTACTAAGCAGAAGGTACCTGTGCTAAAAAGCACTACCAAGGACCAGCTGATGGTGCTGGACTTCGGATACCGAGATGGAGGCACCTAGGCCAAAGGCTCTGGCGAGAACCAGCTGACAGTGCTGGAACCCGGGTGGATAGCAGGAGACAGTGCCGGACACACATTGGGGGATCAGCTCACGTAACAGAACACCAGGAACACAGGAACAAGTGTGGAATGCGTGGACGGCAACTGTGAGCAGGAACTGGTGGTGTTGGAGGTCAGGGGAAATACTAGAGACAGAGTGGAGACAGAGGCCAAATCAGAATGTTTAAATCTTAAATAGTTACAATTTGGAGGCAGGAGCAGTTTGCCCTCCACACAGCAGGGGATCAGCTGACGTTACCGACCCCCACTTTCACATGAACGAGTGTTTTTTTCTGTGTGGACAGCACTTCCGAGCACCAACTGGCATTGTTGGAGCCCAGGGACAATCATGGTGCAGGCCGAGGCCTACTAGGAGCCAGGTGTAAATCGGAGGTATTTTGACTTTGGAGGGAGCAGGACACTTTGCCCTCCACACAGCAGGGGATCAGAAGACGTTACCGAACCCCACTTTCACATGAATGAGTGTTTTTTTCTGTGTGGACAGCACTTCCGAGCACCAACTGGCGTTGTTGGAGCTCAGATACAATCATGGTGCAGGCTGAGGCCTACTTGGTGGCAGTTTTAGATTGTTTGTAGGCTACAACAGACTGTGAACGTGCTCCAATTAGGCATCTGTCTCCACTCTGTTTCCAGGATTTCACGTGACCACCAACACCGCCAGTTTATGCGTACAGCAGCCGTCTGCCCAATCCACACGTGTTCCTGTGTTACTGGGGTTCTGTAATGTCAGCAGATCCTCTGATGTGTGTCTGCCACTGTCTCCTGCTCTGTCCACCTTCCCACCGCTTGCAGTGGGAAGGTGGACAGCGCAGGAGACAGTGCCGGACACACATTGGGGGATCAGCTCACGTAACAGAACACCAGGAACACAGGAACAAGTGTGGAATGCGTGGACGGCAACTGTGAGCAGGAACTGGCGGTGTTGGAGGTCAGGGGAAATACTAGAGACAGAGTGGAGACAGAGGCCAAATCAGAGAATGTTTAAATCTGAAGTAGTTACAATTTGGAGGCAGCAGCAGTTTGCCCTCCTCACAGCAGGGGATCAGCTGACTTTACCGACCCCCACTTTCACATGAACGAGTGTTTTTTTTTCTGTGTGGACAGCACTTCCGAGCACCAACTGGCGTTGTTGGAGCCCAGGGACAATCATGGTGCAGGCCGAGGCCTACTAGGAGCCAGGTGTAAATCGGAGGTATTTTGACTTTGGAGGGAGCAGGACACTTTGCCCTGCACACAGCAGGGGATCAGCAGACGTTACCGAACCCCACTTTCACATGAACAAGTGTTTTTTTCTGTGTGGACAGCACTTCCGAGCACCAACTGGCGTTGTTGGAACCCAGGGACAATCATGGAGCAGGCCGAGGCCTACTAGGAGCCAGGTGTAAATCGGAGGTATTTTGACTTTGGAGGGAGCAGGACACTTTGCCCTCCACACAGCAGGGGATCAGCAGACGTTACCGACCCCACTTTCACATGAACGAGTGTTTTTTTCTGTGTGGACAGCACTTCCGAGCACCAACTGGCGTTGCTGGAGCCCAGGGACAATCATGGTGCAGGCCGAGGCCTACTAGGAGCCAGGTGTAAATCTGAGGTATTTTGACTTTGGAGGCAGCAGGAGAGTTTGCCATACACACAGCAGGGGATCAGCAGACGTTACCGAACACCACTTTCACATGAACAAGTGTGCTTTTCTGTGTGGACAGCACTTCCGAGCACCAACTGGTGTTGTTGGAGCCCAGGGACAATTATGGTGTAGGCCGAGGCCTACTTGGTGGCAGTTTTAGATTGTTTGTAGGCTACAACAGACTGTCAACATGCTCCAATTAGGCATCTGTCTCCACTCTGTTTCCAGGATTTCACATGACCACCAACACCGCCAGTTTATGCGTACAGCAGCCGTCTGCCCAATCCACACGTGTTCCTGTGTTACTGGGGTTCTGTAATGTCAGCAGATCCTCTGATGTGTGTCTGCCACTGTCTCCTGCTCTGTCCACCTTCCCACCGCTTGCAGTGGGAAGGTGGACAGCGCAGGAGACAGTGCCGGACACACATTGGGGGATCAGCTCACGTAACAGAACACCAGGAACACAGGAACAAGTGTGGAATGCGTGGACGGCAACTGTGAGCAGGAACTGGCGGTGTTGGAGGTCAGGGGAAATACTAGAGACAGAGTGGAGACAGAGGCCAAATCAGAGAATGTTTAAATCTGAAGTAGTTACAATTTGGAGGCAGCAGCAGTTTGCCCTCCTCACAGCAGGGGATCAGCTGACTTTACCGACCCCCACTTTCACATGAACGAGTGTTTTTTTTTCTGTGTGGACAGCACTTCCGAGCACCAACTGGCGTTGTTGGAGCCCAGGGACAATCATGGTGCAGGCCGAGGCCTACTAGGAGCCAGGTGTAAATCGGAGGTATTTTGACTTTGGAGGGAGCAGGACACTTTGCCCTGCACACAGCAGGGGATCAGCAGACGTTACCGAACCCCACTTTCACATGAACAAGTGTTTTTTTCTGTGTGGACAGCACTTCCGAGCACCAACTGGCGTTGTTGGAACCCAGGGACAATCATGGAGCAGGCCGAGGCCTACTAGGAGCCAGGTGTAAATCGGAGGTATTTTGACTTTGGAGGGAGCAGGACACTTTGCCCTCCACACAGCAGGGGATCAGCAGACGTTACCGAACCCCACTTTCACATGAACGAGTGTTTTTTTCTGTGTGGACAGCACTTCCGAGCACCAACTGGCGTTGCTGGAGCCCAGGGACAATCATGGTGCAGGCCGAGGCCTACTAGGAGCCAGGTGTAAATCTGAGGTATTTTGACTTTGGAGGCAGCAGGAGAGTTTGCCATACACACAGCAGGGGATCAGCAGACGTTACCGAACACCACTTTCACATGAACAAGTGTGCTTTTCTGTGTGGACAGCACTTCCGAGCACCAACTGGTGTTGTTGGAGCCCAGGGACAATTATGGTGTAGGCCGAGGCCTACTTGGTGGCAGTTTTAGATTGTTTGTAGGCTACAACAGACTGTCAACATGCTCCAATTAGGCATCTGTCTCCACTCTGTTTCCAGGATTTCACATGACCACCAACACCGCCAGTTTATGCGTACAGCAGCCGTCTGCCCAATCCACACGTGTTCCTGTGTTACTGGGGTTCTGTAATGTCAGCAGATCCCCTGATGTGTGTCTGCCACTGTCTCCTGCTCTGTCCACATTCCCACCGCTTGCAGTGGGAAGGTGGACAGCGCAGGAGACAGTGCCGGACACACATTGGGGGATCTGCTCACGTAACAGAACACCAGGAACACAGGAACAAGTGTGGAATGCGTGGACGGCAACTGTGAGCAGGAACTGGAGGTGCTGGAGGTCAGGAGAAATACTAGAGACAGAGTAGAGACAGAGGCCAAATCAGAGAATGTTTAAATCTGAAGTTGTTACAATTTGGAGGCAGCAGCAGTTTGCCCTCCTCACAGCAGGGGATCAGCTGACGTTACCGACCCCCACTTTCACATGAACGAGTGTTTTTTTTCTGTGTGGACAGCACTTCCGAGCACCAACTGGCGTTGTTGGAGCCCAGGGACAATCATGGTGCAGGCCGAGGCCTACTAGGAGCCAGGTGTAAATCGGAGGTATTTTGACTTTGGAGGGAGCAGGACACTTTGCCCTGCACACAGCAGGGGATCAGCAGACGTTACCGAACCCCACTTTCACATGAACAAGTGTTTTTTTCTGTGTGGACAGCACTTCCGAGCACCAACTGGCGTTGTTGGAGCCCAGGGACAATCATGGTGTAGGCCGAGGCCTACTAGGAGCCAGGTGTAAATCGGAGGTTTTTTGACTTTGGAGGGAGCAGGACACTTTGCCCTCCACACAGCAGGGGATCAGAAGACGTTACCGAACCCCACTTTCACATGAACGAGTGTTTTTTTCTGTGTGGACAGCACTTCCGAGCACCAACTGGCGTTGCTGGAGCCCAGGGACAATCATGGTGCAGGCCGAGGCCTACTAGGAGCCAGGTGTAAATCTGAGGTATTTTGACTTTGGAGGCAGCAGGAGAGTTTGCCATACGCACAGCAGGGGATCAGCAGACGTTACCGAACACCACTTTCACATGAACAAGTATGCTTTTCTGTGTGGACAGCACTTCCGAGCACCAACTGGTGTTGTTGGAGCCCAGGGACAATTATGGTGTAGGCCGAGGCCTACTTGGTGGCAGTTTTAGATTGTTTGTAGGCTACAACAGACTGTCAACGTGCTCCAATTAGGCATCTGTCTCCACTCTGTTTCCAGGATTTCACGTGACCACCAACACCGCCAGTTTATGCGTACAGCAGCCGTCTGCCCAATCCACACGTGTTCCTATGTTACTGGGGTTCTGTAATGTCAGCAGATCCCCTGATGTGTGTCTGCCACTGTCTCCTGCTCTGTCCACATTCCCACCGCTTGCAGTGGGAAGGTGGACAGCGCAGGAGACAGTGCCGGACACACATTGGGGGATCTGCTCACGTAACAGAACACCAGGAACACAGGAACAAGTGTGGAATGCGTGGATGGCAACTGTGAGCAGGAACTGGCGGTGCTGGAGGTCAGGAGAAATACTAGAGACAGAGTGGAGACAGAGGCCAAATCAGAGAATGTTTAAATCTGAAGTTGTTACAATTTGGAGGCAGCTGCAGTTTGCCCTCCTCACAGCAGGGGATCAGCTGACGTTACCGACCCCCACTTTCACATGAACGAGTGTTTTTTTTCTGTGTGGACAGCACTTCCGAGCACCAACTGGCGTTGTTGGAGCCCAGGGACAATCATGGTGCAGGCCGAGGCCTACTAGGAGCCAGGTGTAAATCGGAGGTATTTTGACTTTGGAGGGAGCAGGACACTTTGCCCTGCACACAGCAGGGGATCAGCAGACGTTACCGAACCCCACTTTCACATGAACAAGTGTTTTTTTCTGTGTGGACAGCACTTCCGAGCACCAACTGGCGTTGTTGGAGCCCAGGGACAATCATGGTGTAGGCCGAGGCCTACTAGGAGCCAGGTGTAAATCGGAGGTTTTTTGACTTTGGAGGGAGCAGGACACTTTGCCCTCCACACAGCAGGGGATCAGCAGACGTTACCGAACCCCACTTTCACATGAACAAGTGTGTTTTTCTGTGTGGACAGCACTTCCGAGCACCGACTGGTGTTGCTGGAGCCCAGGGACAATTATGGTGTAGGCCGAAGCCTACTTGGTGGCAGTTTTAGATTGTTTGTAGGCTACAACAGACTGTCAACGTGCTCCAATTAGGCATCTGTCTCCACTCTGTTTCCAGGATTTCACGTGACCACCAACACCGCCAGTTTATGCGTACAGCAGTTTGCCCTCCACACAGCAGGGGATCAGAAGACGTTACCGAACCCCACTTTCACATGAACGAGTGTTTTTTTTCTGTGTGGACAGCACTTCCGAGCAACAACTGACGATGTTGGAGCCCAGGGATAGTCATTTTGTAGGCTGAGGCCTACTTGGAGGCAGTTTAAGATAAGACGTTGTTTGAATTTGGAAGCAGCAGGAGAGTTTGCCGTACACACAGCAGGGGATCAGCTGACGTTACCGAACCCCACTTACACATGAGCGAGTGTTTTGTCTGTGCGGACAGCACTTCGGAGCACCAACTGGTGGTGTCGGAGCCCAGGGAAAATCAGGTAGTAGGCCGAGGCCTACTTGGAGCCAAGTGTAAATCTGAGGTTGTTTGACTGTGGAGGGAGCAGGACACTTTGCCATACACACAGCAGGGGATCAGCTGACGTTACCGAACCCCACTTACACATGAGCGAGTGTTTTGTCTGTGCGGACAGCACTTCTGAGCACCAACTGGCGGTGTCGGAGCCCAGGGAAAATCAGGTAGTAGGCTGAGGCCTACTTGGTGGCAGTTTTCGATTGTTTCTAGACTACTACTAACTGTCAACGTACTCCAATTAGGCCTCTGTCTTCACTCTGTTTTGAGTATTTCCTCTGGCTTCCAACCACGCCAGTTGCTGCTCTGAAATGCCGTCTGCACAACCCACACTTGTTCCTGTGTTACTGGGGTTCTGTAACAGCAGCTTCTCCCTAGAGGTGAGTCAGGCAATGTCTCCTGCTCTGTCCACTTTTCCACTACAAGTAGTGGGAATGTAGACAAAGCAGGAGACATTGCCGGACTCACCTCTGGAGATGAGCAGATGTTACAGGACCCAGGTAACACAGGAACAAGTGTGGATTGTGCAGACGGCACTTGAGAGCAGAAACAGGCGGTGTTGTAGGCCGGAGGAAATACTCAAAACAGAGTGGAGACAGAGGGCAAATCAGAGAACATATTAAATCAGAGGTAGTCAGAAGTTGTAGGCAGCAGGAGAGTTTGCCGTACACACAGCAGGAGATCAGCTGACGTTACCGAACCCCACTTACACATGAGCGAGTGTTTTGTCTGTGCGTACAGCACTTCTGAGCACCAACTGGCGGTGTCGGAGCCCAGGGAAAATCAGGTAGTAGGCCGAGGCCTACTTGGAGCCAGGTGTAAATCTGAGGTTGTTTGACTGTGGAGGGAGCAGGACACTTTGCCATACACACAGCAGGGGATCAGCTGACGTTACCGAACCCCACTTACACATGAGCGAGTGTTTTGTCTGTGTGGACAGCACTTCTGAGCAACAACGGGCGTTGCTGTAGCCCAGGAAATAAAGTTCAGGTCATAGAAACATGAACACAACAGGAGACCTGGATCCTGTTGCCAGCCAATTATTTATTCTGGAAGAGGACTGGCAAATTCAGGTGAGATTCAGGCCTTGTTCATTTTCAGAAAAGTAAGCCGGTCAACATTATCGGCGGATAGTCGCGTGCGACGGTCTGTTACCACACCACCTGCAGCACTAAAGACACGTTCCGATAATACACTGGCAGCAGGGCAAGCCAGCACCTCCAATGCATACTGGCTAAGCTCTGGCCGTGTATCCAGCTTAGAGACCCAATACTTGAACGGGGAAGAGCCGTCTGGGAGTACACTAACAGGGCAAGACAAGTAGTCTGTCACCATCTGACGGAAACGTTGCCTCCTGCTGACTGGAGCCGTCTGTGATGGTGTAGCCGTTTGTGGCGGTCCCACAAAACTTTTCCACATTTGGGCCATACTGGCCTTGCCTTGTCCTGCGGCACTGCCTCTGCTACCTCTTTGTGCAGAGCTTCCTCCACTGCCTCTACCCACATGGCTGCTTTGAAAAGCACTACCAGCAACACTTGCGGGGGGAATGGAGAACATGATGGCCTGCACAAGTGTTTCTTGGTACTCCCGCATTTTACGCTCCCGGTTCAACTGTGGTATGAGGATTTGTAAGTTGTCCCGGTAGTGAGGATCTAGGAGGGTGTACACCCAATAATCAGCCGTGTGCAGAATGTTGGCGATGCGGCGGTCATTTAACAAGCACTGCAGCATGAAATCAACCATGTGCTGCAGACTGCCAACTGGACCGGAAACGCTGTCCCCAGCTTGAGGAAGCATCTCAGCCTGCTCAGCATCACCCCACTCTCGCTGTACACACTGACTACTAGAGCCTTGTGTACCTCCCTCCTCTGGATAGATGTGTTCCTCCTCCTCCATTGACTCCTTGTCATCCTCCTCACTAAGTGTCCCCTGCCTGGGCCTTTGTGTGGAAGCACGTTGCGCAGATTTGCCAGAAGCAGATGGCATTTCTGACTCCTCATCCTCGACCTCTTCAGAAACCTCCTCACTTAGTGCTTGTAAGGTTTTTTGAAGCAGACAGATAAGGGGGGACAGTCATGCTGACTAGTGCATCATCTGCACTGGCCATCCGCATGGAGTCATCGAAGGCACGCAAAACTTGGCAGATGTCCCTCATAGTGGCCCACTCAGTGGTGGTGAAGTGTGTCCGGCGCACAGGGCGACTTGCTTGCGCCTGATGCAGCTGGTACTCCATTACTGCTGCCTGCTGCTCACACAACCGCTCCAACATATGTAACATTGAATTCCACCTGGTGGGGAGGTCACATATGATGCGATGTTCTGTCAGGCGGAATCGGCGTTGCAGAGATGCAATGCGCGATCTTGCCATGCTGGAACGCCGCAAGTGAGCACACTCTAGGCAAACCTTGTGCAGCAGTGCATCAAGATCCGGATAGTCCCTCAGAAAGCTCTGCACGACCAAATTGAGCACATGTGCCAGACATGGTATGTGAGTGAGGTTGCCTAGGCCCAGAGCTGCCACTAGATTTCGGCCATTGTCACTCACTACCAAACCTGGCTGGAGATTCGCTGGCACAAACCACACATCGCTCTCCTGCTTGATGGCATTCCAGAGCTCCTGTGCTGTGTGGCTCGGATTCCCCAAAGAAATTAATTTAAGGACGGCCTGTTGACGTTTGGCCACACCTGTGCTCATATCTCGCCAAACAGGCTCATGCAGTGCTGATTCCGAGGAACTAGAGTAGGAGGAGGACTCAATATGTACAGGCTGCATTCCTGCAATCCTTGGAGTTGGCAGAATACGTACAGAGCCACTCTCCAGATCTGTACCCGGCTCCACAACATTGACCCAATGGGCAGTGAGGGAAAGGTATCGTCCCTGTCCATGGATACTGGTCCACGCATCGGTGGTCAGGTGGACCTTGCTACTGACGGCGTTTAGTAGCGCATTTTTAATTTTTCCCTCCACATGCTTTTCCAGGGCAGGGACGGCTTGCCTGCTGAAATAAAAGCAGCTGGGCACATTGTATTGTGGAACTGCCAATGACATCAAGTTCCGGAAGGTGTCAGTCTCCACCAGCCTGAATGACAGCATCTCAAGGGCCAGTAGTTTGGCAATGCCGGCATTCAGAGCCAGTGATCGGGGATGGTTTGCCGAGTATGGCCGCTTTTTCTCCCATGCCTGTGCTACCGATTGCTGGTGAGTGGCCTGGGAGTGTGCTGATGACTGAGAACGTGGTTCAGTGGGTGGAATTTCACTGGGTCTCTGGACAACAGTGGCAGAGGTTCTTCCATGGCGTTCCAGTGAGGATGCCGAACCAGCTGTGTGTGAGCTGGAGGAAGAGGCCCCAACACGAGCTAAAGAGGTGGAAGGTGCTGCTGAAGGTTGGCTTACATCTTCAGTGTGTCTGTGTAACTCCACCTCGTGCTTGGTACGCACATGTTTCCACATATTTGTGGTATTGAGGTTGCTCACATTTTTCCCTCTTTTAACTTTCTGATTACACAGCTTGCATTTGACAAAGCAAATGTCATCTGCAACTGTGTCAAAAAAAGATCACGCACTGCAAGTCCTGGGAGCGCCCGTTTTTTGTTTTGGAAGAGGATTGCTCCTCACGGGTGCCAAAGTGGAGGCTACAGGCAACCAAGTCTGCCCCTGCCCTCTCCCTCCTCTTTTGGCCATTCGGGGAATCTCTTCCTCAGAGCTGCTCCCACCACCTTCCTGTGGCTGACGCCATGATGGGTCAAGGACCTCATCATCTCCACTCCCCTCTTCAAGCACCGGCTGGTCCTGGGTTGTCTCACCAGCACAGTACGCACCAGAAATTGGCAACTGAGTCTCATCATCATCAGATGAGCACTGAGTTGTGCTGACAATAGGCACTGGCCCACCCGCCTCTTCAGATTCAGAGGGACAAAGCAGTTGCGCATCACTGCATACTCCCTCTTCTTCACGCTCTAGAATGCTGCTTGGCTGGCCACCTCTTTCCAAGCCAACAGATTCAGAGAACAGAAGTAAAGATTGAGATGGCTCCTGTCCAGGGCTCTCAGACTGCCTGGGCAATTTGGCAGGTAGTGAAGAGACAGATGGTTGCTCTTCAGTGCTCTGGTCCTGGGAGGATGCGGAAGTCATTGAAGTGGATGCGTTAGCTGCCATCCATCCGACAATGGCTTCAATTTGTTCGTCACGCAGCAGTGCGGTACGGCGAGGTCCTACAAAGCTGCGCATGAAGGACTGTTGCCTGGTAAAAGTGGGGGATGCCAGGTCACTGGTGGCCCCAGCAGACACCGAATCCCAATGTCCTCTCCCTGCTGAATCCCCCCGTCCTCTCCCTGCTGAAACTCCACGGCCACGACCACGTGCCTTACTCCCTGCCTTCTTCATCTTGGTAGACTGATAAAGATAGGCAGAAAAGTAAA